>NC_090935.1:875062669-875662669 GCF_040938575.1 Ambystoma mexicanum | reverse complement strand
TAAAGTCCTGAAAAATAATCTGCAGTTGTGCATTTGACTGTTGATCGTGAGAGACGGTGGAATAAAGAAGGGTACAAAATTCACACTCACCATTAGCAATTGGCTATTGTTAATTGGCAAATAAGAAATGGGGTGAAGCCTCAATATTTGCAATTGAGGGGGCAAATTACATTTTGGGTCTGGCTAGTAGCTTGCATCTTGAAATTTTGCACCCTGGATAAGTTATCAAATTGGGGTATTAAAAAGGGATCAATGAAACTATTCATTTTACCTCATGAAGACACAACAGTGGATACAATGTTTGACATGAAAGGGAATGTGAGCTTTTCTGACAAGAAACTGCCAGTGGCCTAAAACAGGGATGTGTTCCAGCCCCCTGTCTATTTAACATAAACACTGCCAACATAGTAAAAAGCTTCGTCAGCGGCCTGCAATTTCCCCCGAAGCTAAGCTCTGAGCACTTGATCTGGCTGGCATATGCCGATGACTTGGTTCTTTTCGAAGTCACGAAAATAGGTCTCCAATCACAGACCTTTCATCTGGAAAAGTCATGGAAATTAACAAAACCAATACAATAATGGAGCACTTT
The DNA here is from genome assembly GCF_040938575.1 of Ambystoma mexicanum. NCBI lineage: Eukaryota > Metazoa > Chordata > Amphibia > Caudata > Ambystomatidae > Ambystoma > Ambystoma mexicanum. Next base: position 875,662,080 of record NC_090935.1, on the reverse strand, counting down.
TAATCAAAATAAAAGTACAAAGTAATTACATATGGAAGCTTGCCATGATATCTGTTGAAGTAGTTTTTCTACCTTGGTATGTACATCATGGGCTACTCGAATGAGGACATCATGAATTTTAAATTAATATTTCAGCAGCCATGGTACTAGTAAAACATTCAATAAAAGATGCGTGGATTTGTTTTTGCTTCCTATAATTGATCTAGAATACAATCAAAAAGATTACTCCAATGACTCTACAAAGAAATTAGCATGTCTGAACAAATTGGAGTGCAAAATATGGTGCTCTATATTGAGCTACCTACGCTCGCTCTATACCAACACACATCCTGACAGCACTGATCATTGCCTCAGTTACTGTTGCCAAAATTAGAAGTATGAGATTCTACTTCAAGAGCACTATCCAGAAAAATCACAAGCTATAAGCCATCTCTAGGAGCAGTGGGGGGGGGGACATGGGGCTTCTACTTTTAATAAACACAGCAATCACTTGCTAGAAGCATGTAGTAAACTAATTTGTGAGCAATACAGAAGCTAAAATAGGTGGGTCCCATCCTGATCATATAATTGTGCAAAAAGTTACATACAAGGCTTTCATCCAATACATCTGGGCACTAAAGGGTTAGCAAAGGAGTGTATGCCTTTCCAATATTCATGGATTGCCACCTTAGATTGATTCTTTTTCTTTTAAAATTAGACAAAGGCATTTAGGGTTTTCCGTTTAAACCTCTAAGAATCACTGAAGTGTTGGTACCTAGGCAAAGAATACCATAGAATATGTGGGGCTGTGCTCAAAAAGAAGTGTCTTTTACATGGATGCCGTGCTACACAGTCTCTCTCCAAGGTCCAGTTGCATGTTGAGAAAATGTCAGCCTTCAGAGCCAACTGTTCCTGCAACCGTTTTTTTTGTTCAGTCTGCAAGTGGAGAGAACCCACAGTCTTTTTCTTGGCATACTATGCTTGCAGAGCTTGCTCTATGGCGAGAGCCTGGCTGTTCTGGTCTTGCTGATAATCTTGGTAATGACACCCCTATGTTATTCATGCCAGTGCCTGATTCTGAGAGGATAGTATAATGGAACAGTAGGCCTCCTGAAAGCAACACCTTTTCGGGTGCTTCCATCAAGAGCCAGTCTGGATGTGGGATGGTGTGGTAAGTCACAGCCAAGCACCATGCTGCTATTCTTGGCTGGAACTTTGGAACTTTTATTTGTCCATAACAGGTAGTGCAGACCGTTTAGATGGACTTCTAAAATCATCCTTGGTGAAAAGATTTTAGGAGGCTGTCCTAGTTATGGTGAACAAGGAGATTCAGAGTTTAGCCAACCTCTCCTCCCCCCCCCCCAATCAAGGTATGCAGCAACCAAAGCTGTGATCCAAAGTCAAGTGTGATCATAGGTACCAACGACTTCATGTATAATGCCTTCACTACCATATGCCAGTGCATTGCCAGACTTCCCTAGCTCCCCTGTTTGACTCTGCATCCCATGCTCAAAGTGTACATATACATAGGTAAAGCAGTGCAATCTAGATTGCTGTCCCGATGGCCCAGTGGTGGAGGTCTGTGTTGAGATGAATTTCTAAAATCAGCCCGGGTGAACAGATTTTAGGAGGCCATCATAGTTCTAGTGAAAAGGCAAAACGCTATCAAGGTAGCGTGGAGAGTGGTTAAGGCTTAGTCTAAGGAGAGTGAGTGAGTCCTCATAGAATAACACACAATAATTCAGCTTGGACAGTCATTATAAAAATAGTTATTTATTTAGGCCTTTTGAACACTGAAAATTGAAACTAGCAGTGAAGGATCAGGGAAAATGTTCTCTGCCAGAGTTGGGAAAACACTAAATGAGTGTATGAGAGCTATTACATTGGTCACAGTACTGGCCCTATTGACCACGGTAATATTGTTTGGGATGATTTCCCTATGTCCTACTGTCATGTATTCTCGCTCCTCTCTTCAGTGTTTATGAAAATTGAAAGAGCTATCAGAAAGCTGACAATATTTTTTGACATCTCACCTGGTGGCTGTCAACACTGGGTGCAAAGAGACAGGCGACAGGAGTGATAAGTGGACATTTTTACATTTAAGAGAAGTCACCTTACGTGACTAGAGAAGTTCATTATGGCTTAGGGGTAAGATGAGAGAATGTTAATTTTGTGGAAAGGGTAAGGAATGACATGGACACACACCAGGCAGGAGTGACACATTAAATCTGACCAAATACATTTTGGGCAGACACAAGAAACTAAAATGTGATGAATCAGATGGCATCATCACTTCTTCCCCGGCGATATCCTCTCCCCATGTGGCCAGCAGCCGCTACCTGATCCCTACCCTGGGGGGTGGCTATATGAGGAAGGATCACACGTGTGTGGGAGGTTAAGGGGGGGAGGGACAACCTCTGGGGGCAATGGTAGGGCACCATCGGACAAAGCATGGTATTCCCCTTCCTCTCTGTAGATACCCCATCCATACCCAAATGCCTTAATTGCATATTGTTACACTTCATCCATTCAGGAAAAACATGGAAACATTTTCCTCAAAATCTGGATGGAAGACTCAATTTTACATGTTTCACATGGGTGTGGCTTGGGGCCGATTGAGTAGGTCTGCTCCTGTGACCGTTCCTGCCTGATCCGATTCTATCGGAACGAAAAGGCATGCATACATGAGCTTCTGAAGCTCAAAAGCACCTGGGTACCTGTGTGAACCTCCCGTGAGTGCGCGGGCGAAGTGAAGAGAGCAGTGTAAAGAAGGCGAAGGAGATACAGTGTGAATCCGGGTGCCCCCTTGGCGCAGTCTGAAAGAGAAATGGCTGGCGCGAGATGCCAACAACAAAGGAGCATAAAAGGACATCCGTGGAATTAATGGTGTCGGCTAATGGGCAGGTTGCTCGAGGAGCAACCGAGAGACATGGTGTGTAGCAGACTGCAATAACCATTGAAAAACAAAATGAAGGCAAAACAGATGTGAAAGATCTGCGTGGGAACTTACATGGAGAGGAGTGGCGACGGCTGTCGTGCTCCGGACGTAGGTTCTGAGATCCGAGCTGTCCAAGCGCAGCGTGGGCACCTTGGTGTAAGCTTGATCACCCATTGAAGTAGAGTGAGTGGGACGCTGGCCCGCTTGTCCGTCGCAGCCGAAGTGGAGCAAGGAATTACCCTGTCGAACTGTGAAGGGTCCGGAGCAGCTCTGTGACTGGTGGTCTGGAGATGCATGGGTTCCCCCAAGCATTGGTGTGGCCTGGGGAGATGGCGAATAAGCGGACCTGCGCTGGATGACGTGTCCATGCTGGGACATTGAACCTAACCAGCTGCTGGAGACGATAGCAGCGCTGTGAAGCGCTGCCCCTTTGTGTTGGGGGGCCGGACAGTAGATAGAAGGTCAAGCAGCCTGAAACCTAAGAAAAAGAAGCCGGGCTCAGGGGTGAAAGTAGATAGATGGCCCAGGCCAAGCAAGAGCTGAAGAGGGGGAGCAAAAGGACCAGGAGCCTGACAGGTGTCAGGAAAAGAGGCGGCAGGTGGCCCAGGGGCCAGAATCCACAGAGGAGTGGTCGGAGCACATCAGATTTAGGGTGAGAACCCTGTGCAGAGTCCTTGGCTGCGCTAGTTTTGTGGCAGCTAAGCCGAGACGTGTAGAATGGTTGGTTACGGGCAAGTGATGCGGACACAATAATAGCACGATTATCGCCCATATCCGAGGGCGGGGAGGGGAACATAGAGCCAGGCACTTGAGGCAGACTGGAGTGCGTGGAGGTCACGGCCCAGGAGCGCAAAGCACAGCACATAGAGCCGTCACAGGGGCTAGAAGCCTATACAGATGGACAAACGCTCCAAGACATCACCCGAGCAGAGCCCACTCAGAAGGGCAGCAGAGATTGGATCCTGCTAGACATTGTTTGGGCTCACCAGGGCGGCACATACTGCAGCAACCAAGTTTAGGGATCCTGTAGAGGCGAAGGGCAGCCTGTCCAGAGCTTGGGGATGGAGGGGAAGGCAACTTGCTGAATGCCTCCCAAGTCAGCCAAAGCTAAAGCCACTCAACTAATCTTGGACGGCTTCCCCAAACCAAAGAAGCAAGTACCTGATAAGGACATGGAGCCGGAGAAGGGGGATGAGGTCATGGAATTGCACAACCAGTTGATGCTAGCAATAGCTGATCTGAAGGCATCATTGGGGACACAAATGGAAGCAATGAAAGTAGATGTGGGACTCCTGCATCAGGATGTGAGGAGTTTGGCGGAACGAACCACAACTCTGGAGACGCAGGTGAATGAGAATTCTGGCGCATTCAAAAACGCAAGTCAATGTCCACATTCTACAGCAGAAGTACGGGCCCGGAGAAATAATAAACGCATTGTTGGCCTGCCAGAAGGGGAGGAAGGGACAGACCAGACGACGTACATAGAGAATATGCTGCTCCAGGAAATTGTGCCGGGAACCTCACACAACCACCCCCCACCCGGAGACCAATCATCCTCAGAAGTCCGGAACTATTAAGACAGGGAAAAGATCCTGGCATTTATAAGAAAGATCAGAGCACAATTCTCAGCATTGAAATATAGGTTGATTCACCCTGCACAACTCTTAAAAAAAAAAAACAGGTCTTGTTTTTGTATATATCTCCCGGAGGAAGCGCAGGCATGGATGAACAGGGAAAAGATTGGCTCGCGCGAGTGCGAATGAGAAGATAGCTGAAGGACCCATAAAGGAAGTCCTATCCAGTCAGAGGCCTTGCGCGACAGCAACATGATGGACCGCAAGTAATGGTTGGCCACATATGACAACGAAACGGCAAGCATGCAAATAGTCCAGAGCCAATGGGCTTTTGACATCTTTTTGGTGTGGAACAGGCTCTGGCTGACAACTGTCTTGCTGCATAAATGGCAGGAAACATTTTTTGGTTAATGGCAAAGAGGAGCAGATCATGCCATGGTTGCACCTACCACGCCGCTTCTATTTTTGGGGGCACTGGTTTTTGTGCCCACACGCTGTGCACCAGCCTCATGCAGGACTGCATGGGGGAAAATGCGGGAAATGGGCAGGCCCGAGCAACGGTAACAATGCTGGGCAGTTGTTTTTAGTTGGGGGGGGTTCCGAGAGGGGAGGGATTACCTGCCGGTATGTTGAATGGGATAAGCGCTAGTGCATTCTGGACTGTAATATTACAAGGGAAAGGATGGAAGCATGGGGTGAAATTGGGGGCGGCTGGTGGAGCAAGGGTAAACAAACAAAAATGGCGGGAACTTTAACAGTACTTACCTGGAATGAGAGAGGGTTGAACGCTTTTGTAAAACGTGACAAAGCATGTTCTCAAGAGGAGTAGAGTGGATTTTCCATGTTGCAAGAAACATCTCACGGCAGACAAGCAGACATTGATAGCAGGGAAATGGGGGGGGGAGGGAGGGGTGGGGGAGGCAGCTATTTGGTTCTCCGTACTCTGCTTATGCTGGGGGGGTTTTGATATGGATTGCACCCTCCGTTTCCTTTAAGCTTACACAAGTGAAATCAGATAATGAGGGCAGAATGGTGCTTATGCAGGGACTCCTTGAGCAAGTGGAGTCATGTCTGGTTAATACGTATGCCACCAATCATGGTGCTGGTGAGTTTTTTCGGACTTTATATCCACGGTTGGGCCCTTATAGATTTCAATTGTATGTTGAACCCAAGTCTAGGCAGGTATACTAAATCAGCCCCGCCTGCTAGGATGTTACAGATGCTCCTAGAATCCTTTACTCTAGAAGAGGTCTGGCGAGTGCTTCACCCAGATACCAGGCGCATCTAACGGCACCACATGCATTACAGACGAGGATGGACAACTTTTTTGTGGGAAAGGAGCTGGTGCACCATGTTACACGTGCCCAATATGGGGGAAGGGTCTTGTCAGATCATGCCCTGCTAAGTCTGCAGTGGCAATATGCACCAACCAGGGCCCTGATACCCACGTGGAGACTTAGCAGTGAATTGCTCAGAGACCCCGCCCACCCCCGGTGCGGGACTGCATAAAACAATGCTTCTCTGACTATGTATCGCACAATCTGGGAAGTGTACCGAATGCTGGAACGTTCTGGGACGCACTGAATGTGGTGGTCAGAGGGGCTGCTGTAGCGGTGTCCAGTGGTGTCCAAGTAAATATTAATAGGGCATTGACCACAGCAGAGGAACAGTTGAGGACCTTGCAGCAGTCCCAAGAGCAAACACAGGATTAGGATGTGAGGATTAGGGAACTACAACCAAAATGTATTCCTCTGCTGGGAGAGGTTAGGCAAGCATAGCTTTGCCAAATATACTGAGAGACAGCACATAGAGGGGGACAAGCCTGACCGCTTATTAGCATGGCTGTACAAGAAGGAGGTGCAACAAACACTGGACAGGGTGAAATGTGCCATACTCAAAAGGGGGTTAATGAGGTGTTCCGCAAATTTTACCAACAATTATACAAGGAGGGTCCCCCAGTACTAGACCTCATTGGTGGAAGTGTTAGAAGAAATTGATCTACCAGGGTTGTCCCAAGAGGAAAGAGATAACCTAGAGGCACCCCGTTAAAGTGGAGAATATACACAATAAAATTGTGGGTTTGCCGACGGGGAAGATGCCAGGTTCAGATGGGCTGCCAAGGGAATTTTATGAAGAATATGCCCAGGTATTAGCCCCCCACTTGTTTAGTACGTTCTAGGACTCCTACACAGTGGGGGGTTCTACCCCTTACCATGATAAATCATACCTCTACTCAAGCCCCATAAAATTCTGACGGAATGTAGCTCCCATTGGCTTCTCTCAATGTTGAATCAGGATAAGATTTTGACGTCCATATAAGCAGCAAGGATGAAAAAAGTGATTTGCAAGTTAGTGCAGCCAGATCAGATGAGGTATATTACAGGACACAGTATGTCCTGGAACTTACAGAGGCTGCATCATGCGATAGATAGGACTGTGTCCTGGGATGGGCCGTGTGCCATTGCTACGCTGGATGCGGTGAAAGCATTTGATTCAGTAAGGTGGGACTGGCTGTATGCAACACTGCGTAGGTTTGGATTTGGGCAGGCATACATCAAGTGGGTGCAACTGGTGTACAATAGGCCGATGACTCGAGTTAAGATGGGCAGATGCATATCAAGAGCATAGGAACTACAAAAAAGGTACGAGGCAAGGCTGTCCATTGTCACAGTTACTCTATGTGCTTGCCATGGAACCAATTGCCCAATTCCTCAGGGCAGAATATCGGGAGGCAGGTATAGAAATAGATGGGGCCAGACACTTGATATCCCTATATGCCGATGAAACACTATTATACATCCAGAACCCAGAGGAAAATTTGGAGTGGCTGTTGGGGGCCGTGGCACTTTTCGCAAAGCTGTCGGGGATCACTGTTAGCATAGATAAATCAGCATTATTCCCAATAGCGGGACTATGCAGGACAGAGCGAGGAGCGTTGCCTGTGCTGGTCCGGCAGTGGAAAGACCAACCGTTTAGATACTTAGGAGTCCATGTGTATCATGACCTAGTTGTCGAACACAGACACAAGACATTGCAGGCCCTAGAGGGCATTAGGGTTTCCATGAGGTTCTGGACTAAATTACCCCTCTCTATGATGAGAAGGGCAGCATTGTTGAAGATGGTGGTACTGCCTAGACTGTTACTTTTTTGCAAAGGTCCCGTTCTAGATCACAAGGCCCTTTATTAAGGCCTTAGACAGCATCTGCAGAAGTTTCCTGTGGCAAAATGGGAGGAGAAGGATTGCACTATCAACGCTGTATGGACCACACGCAGAGGGTGCCATTTGGGTCTCAAACTTTGAATTGTACCATGTAGCGGGACAGCTGCAATTTGTGGCAGATTAGCTGGCTCAAGACCCTAACCCGTACACACTGATGTTACAAGCCATTGATAAGCGTTATTATTTGAAGGAGTTATTATTGCTCAGGAAACCTCGGGTCGGCCAGGAGTCGCAATTGGTGTCCTAAGGGTTGAAAGTGTGGGGTAGAGCCATGGCTGCGATGGGGTTGACAAACCTGGTGTCAGAACAGATACCTCTGGTATCAATAGTTGCCCCAGGCGAGAATGAACATCCGTAAGTACTGGGAGCCCAGCGGGATGGCCACCATAGGGGGATTTGTTGCAAGATACTGCTTTCATACCCTTTCATACCCTTCATAGAATTGGCACAACAGACGGGAGTGCAGAGGACAATATAGGTACCATAGCACTCTTAGAAGGAACATTACAAGTAGGTGGCCTACATATGGCGAGTTGATGGAGAAGCACTCGATATTGGACATTCTATATATGATATTGTTGAGGGTGGGCATACCATATCGAAAATATACAACCTTTTACTAGCCAATGGGTTTGCCTCCCCTCTGGGGATAAAAAGGAAATGGGAAGAGGATTTAGAGGAGTCCTTTGCCGAGCCACAATGGGTGAAGACACTGGGATACCACAAGAAAGTGTCACGTAAAGCGAGACTACAGCTTATACAATTGCTGGGGACACATAGGGCTTATCTGACACTTTTGCAGATCTCTACATTTCGGGGGGCAATGGCAAAGGGTTGCACCAGGTGTAACAAGATGGAAGTGGGAATGCTTCACATGTTCTGGACAGGCCCAATGGTGGGGGTGTTCTGGCAGGGGGTAGTAAGCAGACTACAGAAGGCAGGGGTGGAATTGGACGTGCTCTCTCCCGGTGCACGCCTGCTAGGTTGCTTTACTGCGCCACAAGGGTAGGACACATGTTACTAAACTGAAGCTAAACTGAAGGACTTGGCGTACTAAACGCAGGATAGCCATGGCATGGAAATCGTTTAGAGGCCCCGGGATAGAGGAATGGTGGAATTATCTGTTTCGGTGGGGTGGGGTAGGGGGGGGAGAGCAAAGACTGCGGCCTGGAAAAGGGCGTTACGACGAGACCAGTCGGACGTCCCAGGAAGAATTAGAGAGTGGGAGGGTTTATTCCACACCTTGTTTGCCAAGACGGATATGGTAGAAGCAGAGGTGGACTGCCGATGGAATATAGGCATTTCTACCTTTTTGGAATGTGAGGTGCTTATAAGGTGAATGAGAAGCAGGTTGAGGGAGGGAGGTTCCAGTGTTGGGGGGTCGGAGGCGTTGACGTAAGGTTTAGTATATGTTTAAGTTTGTTGATATGGCATTTGTACATGTGGTGCCAAGGTTATTTTGTGTTATTTGAAAATCAAAATTAAATTTTAAAAAAGAATTTCCAAATTCTACCTGCAAGTCACTCAGAGCTGACCTACCCTTGAAAAACACTTACCCAGATTGTGTATGTAAAGCATCAGGAATGGACTACCATTCCCATAACTAAAAGGATACTGGGAAGAGGAGTCAAGTAATGCAGAGAAGAAAAACACCAAGAGTGCTGGCCGCAGTCTAGTTCAACGTGCATACCAGAAGCTTGGCAATTTGAACAGCAGTCAAAGCGGAGTGTGGTTCACTGTTGCTGGAAGGAGAAGGCAGTCTCAGTTGGAACCGGTAGACGAGGGACTGCAGGAGCTGCCATGGAGCCATCCGGCTCAAAGATGTGGCGGAAGAAGAAGGTCGCCAGCAAAAGAAGAGGCGCTGCGGGAACACCAGAAGCCAACCCAAGCTCCTGGGCCTATGCAGCGGTTGAGCAGCACAACTTACTTGAGTGAAGACTAACGCAGAGAAGAGAAGCACAGCAGGCAGAGAAACCGATGAGTGGGAGGAAAAGAGACGCTGATCGCTTGTTATCGGTTTACTGCAGAAGCGAAATAAATACGCAAAAAAGGACTGGCAAGTCCCCAAAAGAGAAACAGGAACACCGGGGCATATGGGCAGCCGTGGCGCATGCAAATAAAAGCAAACGAAGTATTGAAAAGTAACATCTGCATACATATAAACATTAAGCAAACCAACGAAGTATTGAAAAGTGATAAAGCCAGTGGGCATTATTGAAGACTTACCAGTCTGCGATACACACATGCGAAAAGACTTGGAAGGATAATATACCAGGCAGATTCAGTATCAGCCACTGCAAAGTCAGGAAGACATCATGGTAGGAAGTGTGTGCAAGAAGACACACACAGGAAGCTGTGACAGAAGGGTAAATCAAACAAAGTAAAGTTGTGCAGTGTGACTATCAGAAAGTCCTAGCAGGAAAGTATGCCAGGAAGATACAAGTGTGTTAAAGGTGCAAGTGCATTTGTTCAAGAAAGACCTGGCAAGAGAATATGCCAGGCAGTATTATAAGAAAGTCCTGGTAGGGACACATACAAGGCAAGAAGAGAGTGTAAGAAATACATTGCCACAAAAGGCTCCTGAGAAGGATATATATCGGGAGGAGCCAAAGGTTGTGTAAATTCAGAGAAGAGAATAGTGTAAACCTGGCAGGGGAGTACACCAGGTGACCTAAAAAGACAAAAGATAAAGAACCAAATTATTTAAATATCAATTGTGTTGTGTAGGAAAAGTAACTCAAGGGACCAATATCTTTTAGACCTACAACAGAGGGAAGAGAGAAAACCAGGGCAAGGGAATCGCCCTCTGAAATAGGAAACTATCTTTCTGGACTCTGCGTTAAGAGTCGTGCATCTTTCTTTCTTTAACATTTTTCAATCAGGTTGCTTTAAATATCAGTTGTATGTGAAGGAAAGAAACAAATAACATATCTTTTCAATTTACTACCATGGGGGGAGAAATCCAGGGGAAGGAAATCACCCTCTGAAGCAAGGAACGCGATCCTTCTGTAACTTCTGTGTTGGGGTTGTTCATTTTTCTTTTGAGCATTTATCAATCCCTCAAGGCCCAAGACATTTCCCTTTTCACCTTAGTATGAATTGGGTTGAAGTGTGAGGGCCAGAATAGTACTTTGGACACAGGATGGTTTTAACTTTGGTAATTTGGACATCGACAGATCCATAGTTTTGATTTTAGGTAGGGACAGAGAGGCCTTTCCCCAAACCCTTTTACTTTAATAAACGTCTTTGACCAAAATCATGCCAGTCTTCGAATTCCTGGTTCCTCACAGACAGCATTGATACATCCAGGGATAATAGGTAAGCATTTCCTAGTGGCTCAATGTATGCAAATGTCAATTTCCACTGTGATGAATCCTCTGGAGTCATCACTGATCGCCAGCATAAAATCTCCTCCCATGTGGCCAGAAGCCTCTACCTGATCCCGACTCTAGGGGTGGTATTGTTTGGGAGGCTCACGTGTGAGGAGATGCCTTTCAGGGAGATGTGGTGACCACATCAGGAGGGACACAGTATTCTACAATTCCACGTGAAGAAATTCCTAAATTCCTGATGGCATGTCGTCATTATACGAATCCCTCTAGTTACAAAAAACATTCCTAGATAACATCTAGTTAAACATCTTAGTTTAAATACCATTCACACCTCATGTGTACCCAATATACACCTAACCTCCATCTCTGATGGTTTTGTACTAAATACAAATCTCAAACAAAATCACTTTGGAAGTCCTATTAATGTTATGTACTCCAACTCCCAGAATGCCTCAAGTACTGAGACAAGGAAGAAAGTCAATATGGATTGAAAGAAACCCCAAGCTAAACATGCAGTCCAGTTGTTGCAGGACAGATCAGCTCAGTGAGATATTTAAAGATGGATTTCACATCCAAATTAAGAGCAGAGGAAGCAAAAGCAGCATGGGCAAAGCAGAGAAGGAGGCAGACACACAGACGTGAACCGGGTTGAAGGAGGAAAGGGCTCGCAGACTGCTGCCGGTCAGTCCTCCCTACCAGAGTGGTGAGAGACCTAGGGGAGCATGACAGGCTCCAGGGAAGTGCAGCGCAGGAACCGGCAGCTGCAGAGAGGTTGTCAATGAAGCGGTCAAGCCAGAGAGAAGCAACTTTACCAGTGAGTGAACACAAGGCTGGCGGAAGAATATTTGCCAAGCAAGAGATGACATTCCCAAATTAAGATGTGCCACGGGTCAGAAACACTGTGAAACACCAGTGAGTTGGCCCAGCGATATTGGGAACCCTGGGGCGTACGGACAGGCTCATAAACAATTAAGTGTGCATTTTGAATACTGACCAGGTAAAATAGAAGGACACAATGTGCACAATTCCTCATGTCAAAATGGGGAAAGCTGAAGCAAATGTTATCTTAAACAGATGAAAGCTAATGAAGCAACAGAAAGACAAAATATGCACAAGTCTCTATATATGAGAAGTTCATATAGGGAAGTTGGAGAAAGCATTGCCATCAGCAAAAGAATACTTGTGAAGAAGTTAAAAGACAGAACTTGAACAAGTCTTCCTGGTTGAGAGGTCCATATGGGGAAGCTTGGGACAAGTAGGAGTCCATGAAGTATAGACAGTGCAGGAATACAACTGCTATACTGGGAAACAGAGAACATTGAAAGAAGTCCAGATAAAAAGGGATATATCGGACAGCAAGTCTTCTGGGAGAAATATGCCTGGCGGGAGAGTACACCATGGGATCTATAGAACCCAAAAGGGGATACCTGGCAGGAGAGTATACCAGAGAATCTAAAGAAATAAACTATTAAAGAAATCCTGGCAGGGGAGTATACCAGGACGTCATCCTTGAAGCAGTTGGCTAAAAGTCAGTTTTGCCATCCTTCAAACAGTTGTGTAAAAGAGAAATGTTTCCATCTTTGAAGCAGTTATGTAAGCGAGAATATTTTACAGTCATTGGAAACTTTATAAAAGTCTATCTCTGCAAACCTTGAGAAATTGTTCTATGGAAGAGGCATTCTTGCCCTCATTAAGGAAACATTGTTTGGGAAAAGACAATTTCGCCATCCTTCCTGAAACAATCCAAGGGAAAGGAACTGCTCTCTGGATCCAAGATATTTCCTTGGAAGAAGACATTTTTGTTGGAGTATGCCATTTGTTTACCATTTAAACACTTTTTGGCTAAACCTAAAACAGAGACAATTTTCCTTACATTTCTTAATTTTCCATTTGTACTGTGAGGGTCAGATATGTTTTGGGCATAAGGACAGTTTATATAATTCCGACAACAAGGCAGACGGATCTCTTTAGTTTCCTAGACAGGGAAACACTCTGTAAAATAGGGACAGAGAGGCCTTTAGTCAACCCCTTTTCTTTTAATAAAGTTGGCTGATGTTGAAACACTACCACTTTGTGTCCGCCTCTAATGTCCGACCCTTCAGACCACTCTATGTGATTTCTGACACCACCTAAGTAACATTTACGTAGCATCATGGTTTCATCCACCTCAAAATTCACAGCACTACTGATTTGTAATTGCTCTGAACGTAGGAATCATACACAGGTTTCAAATACATGTTATCCAGAGGAATGTCACCCTTTTTTACTAATTTCATTAAAATAAAAGGCTGAATGAAACCTACCAGTATTCAGAACCTAGATCTGCGACTCTGCCATACATATGTGGAACAGGATGGCCACCAGGTAGGTAGCAATCTGCTAATGCTCCCAAAACAAATACGAAAATACACTTAATCAGTTTATTGGAGGCTCAGCCAACCTGTAAAGACTCAGGTTTATGCGTGCCTTCTTGAGTACCATCGTTTTAACACTTTGAGATCCTGGGCTTTTACTTTCCTTCCTTTATCCGTTTTTGTCAATCTAGTGTAATGCTGTGAATAGTGCCTGTGACACATCCAGGGAAATCATCACATCTCCCCAATGGCATTTATAATGCGCCTATAAGTGTTTCAAGTATATAGGTGAGCCTGCTTTGCTTAACACCTCATAGGAGACAGGGTAAGCAGGATCCCTTTGGAGTTCACTCCCCAAAAGGGATTGAAGTTATTCCCCATCCCCCAGTGACTTTACAGGGTAACTACATGCTAAGATTTATTATAAACCAATACACCCTTTTGTAATGTCGGACTTGGTTTCTGACCCTACCTATGGACCAACCTTCTATAGAGACTATTGAACCAGCCCCCTGCAAGAAGGGCCCTGCAGATAACTAATCAAAGGAGTAAGAGAGAATAGCAGAGGACATGCACCAGAGTGCAGAGCAGCAGAAGCCCGACCAGAGCAGCCCAGAGAGGCTGCAAGAGTGAGGCAGGAAGGCCTTGCAAATTAGCAAAAACCAGAGAGGGGAGTGCCAGAAAGAAGACCCCGGAGTAGGGAAAGATAGCAAACACCCCAGTGCGGGGAGTGAGAAGGCAAAGCCCCAGAGTGGGGGGGGATAGACTAAGAGCCACAGAAGTGGGGATGGAAACAAAATTAAAGAAAGAACCCTGAGGTGCGGAAAAGACAGCAGGACCTGGGCTAGAACAGCCGACCCATACACATGAAACTATTGGCAAAAGACCTTTACTGATAGACAAAAGGTTGGGGTCAGGAGCCAGCAAACATCGCCTTGGTTTTATAGTTCTCCAAAGGCCTTCTACGGTTTTTGTCTTAGGTTTTTTTCCCTTGGGGAAATACAGACAGGTATAGGGTAGAGTAGGATTCTAAACAGAGGGCCGATATTACTTTGCAAGACCTCTTGATAAGCACCTTTTAATTTTCTTTAACAGGATATGGTATGCCTCATCATTTTAGGGCAAAATTGCTTTGAACCATACAGAAAAATGTGTTGTCCAGTAGTTCCAGTATTCACTTTTTAGATGTTGAAATCTATGAGACTAACAAACAAACACCAGGATCTTCAACAGACCAGAATAGCCTCTTGCGAACTAGGAGTTTCCATCCAAAGCGCACTGTGTACCTTTAAGTCAATTTCTAAGATATTGACAGAACATCTCTGAAACAGAAGAATAGCAAAGAGAAGCTTTGGAGTTACAATCTAAATTTGTTAAAAGACAGTGCTTATTGCCAAGAGTGTTGCAGACCCCTAGAGAAACTCTGCGGATACCAAAAACCACCAAGAGCAACCCCGACCATGGTCTATATGACCACCTATTCGACATAGAGCATGAAGATTAAGACAATAACCAAAAACTATTGGCCCATGTTGCATATGGATCCTACACTTGATAGATTTGTTTCCAACTCCACCCACCTTTGCTAATAGAAACAGTAGAGCATTACGGAACTTGCTAGTGAGACCGGAACTGGTAGGCCAGAAGAAGAAAAATAAAACAGACTAAATTCACAAGTACACAACCCTGCTGTAACTCGAGCACTGCAACAACATTATTAAGGGTGACACCATTACACGCTAGTAAAACGATCCAGCTTAAACACTCAAGCACATGTGACTCTGCCAATGTGATAAATGCCCTCAAATGCCCTAGCCGGTTTCATTATGTTGGTATGACCCCAAGAAAGGCTAAGGTCTGCTGGACCGAACATAATAACAAAGAACTTGAAGTCCCCAGTAGCCATGCATTTTATAGAAGCTAGACACAACATAGCCCAAATGAAACACACCATTCTTGAACAGGCGAATCTCACTGGAAGGGGTGGTGATGTAACCAAATAGCTATTACATCGAGAGATAGCATGGATCGAACGAACGTTTGGATTCCAAGTCATCTATAACAGTTATTGGGATTTAAAATGCTACCTGTAACACCGTCTAGTGGATTATATATACAGTCCTTGAGTTAAGCTGGGTAGGCTCTTTTCCTCTCTAGATGCTCTTTTAAGTGATCTCTGATTTCTGCCAGAGAGGGACTCACTTGCTCATCTTTTGCCCTTGTTGCATTCGGTTTGGGGCTGGAGGAGTACTCTGTCTTTTGTAATGTATTGTCTGTCTGATGTTTGTTATCTTAAAGGTTTTTGTCTTTTTTTATGTTTGTTTGCAAGAGGTTTTCGGGGTCTTGCAAATGATGAACATTACCCATAGAATGCGAGCAGTTAGATCTGCGAGGTGATCAGCTATCTGAGGTTGAGCAGTACTTGCGTAGCCCCAGCATGTTTATGGAAATCATGTGCTACTGAACGGGTTTGGAGTATCCGTTGTAACCTTTGTTAGCCCTGGGATGGCCTCTGGGTGATTGGGCCCTTTGCCAGACGATTCATACCGCCACGTGTTTTTGACAGTGTTTCTGTGTAACTCTTGTAACATCTGGTACTGGGCGTGACTCCTTCGGTGAGATCCAATACAGTGTAGCCCTTTGGAGAGCTCTTTTGTGAATCGCAATCTGCCTGGTCGGGTTTGCTCGTTATCCATCTGTGGGTGTTTTCCTAGTTTATCTTAATCAATACAGGTGACTGCGTGACATGTGGGAATTTATAATGCCACTGTAGTGGATACTGTGGTTGAGATAATCTTTTGATAATGTTTTTATTTGCGACCTGTTTTTGGTGGCCCATCCATTTAAATTAATGTGTGCATCTTTAATGTCGTGAGTAAGAATTCCTCTTGTATTTATTTTTAGATAATCGCTTACACTACGCGGTTTCCTTGCAGTCCCTGGCCATTCCATCATGGCCGCCGAGCACTGCTGCTTTTCCTTTTATTGTGGTCCGAATACACAAAGTGAAAATAACCATTTACTATGGACACGGGGCACTTGAGCGTTGTTTTCTGGTCTGCTGCCCCGCAGTCCGCATTAGTGTTGGAGACCAGATCGGTACGTTCAATGGACTTGGGTACCACTTTCTGTAGTCACCTTGGGAGGGATAGTCTGCTTACATATTCATTGCTCTTTCAGGTAACAGAGCAAGCTAGCTTTAAAGTGTCCATCAATGTAAACCACGCTAGACATCATCCAGATGTGGGCAAGTGGAGTCACTTGCAACATGTTGTACTTTTCAGCTATTCGTTTGGAAAGTCTGATTGGTACTTTTTTACTATTCATTTGTAGGTCATAATCTGCTGAATCTCAACCAGTGAGGCCAGTGAATGGTTTGTCAACATGTTTGTGGTTGGCTTTTTTTTCATTATTCATGTTTAAGTTGTTAGTGACTTTTTAAACCTGTATATTTTGTAGGCAACAGAATCTGGACGAATTTAGAAAAGAGCAGCATAAAAACCTTGATAAAGGATTTTATCCGAAAAACGTCAGCAACGAAGTGTCAGAAATATACAACATACAGACTGGACACTACTTGATGTTCTGAATTCAGTGTTTTGGATTCAGTCACCTGCATTTTGTCTATGTCCATCTATTTGCTGTATTTAACAGCAATCGCTTATCAAACGTTTTCTTTTGCTTTTTCTATGACACATAATCAGAGCGTGTTAGGAAATGTTGCTATTCATATGTAATTCTTATGTTTTTCATTACATGTGAACTAAACTCAAAAACACTTAGTTATTATTTTTGGCTTTTTGTTTTTTCAGGCAAGTGCCTTATTTACTGAAGTAAAACAATATTGATTATTAACTTGGGATCGAGTTTAAACATCGTATTATGTAATGTTTTTGAATAAATGGCTATTAATTTTGAATTGATTTACAATTGAAACATTACTTGGGACCTGTCTCACAGGAGTGCGATCGGGGTACGGGTTGGTAAAAGGCTTTCTATTGTATTTCGAGTCCTGAATCTGACCTACCACACCTCCCAGTACTTTTTTGCAATCTTGCATTTTTACAAACCGATGATCTTTGTCCTCACTTATCGTACCGCTACGCTCTTACATTTGCAAAAACACAGCGGAAAGAAGTGGCTTTCAGGCTGGGATAATCACTGTTTCTGGCGTGCAATATCCTTGGTTTACTGTCTCACGGTTATGAGGCTTGGTTGCGCACCCTCTGCTCCTTCATGCCTTGAAAATTTCTAGGTGTGCTGGTGCTTTTTGAACATCCACCTGCTAGTTCTGAAGGGGTCTCTCAGGATGGTTAGAAACTAGGCAATACAGAAGGCTTATTGGAGTGCATTCAGGACAGTTGGGTTTTTGCGACTTGTGAGGGATTAAAAGGATGCAGATTTCCTTTGGGTAATTCGGCTAGTTTGCTGGGGTTTTCCAACAGGGCACCTCCGATTTTGCAGGCAAATTGGGTTATTCTCCAAGAGGGGTGAATTGAGTGAATGTAGCGTTCCAATGCATCCGTTTTTTCTAACAAAAATCTTCCTTGTGATTTTTTAGGCATCTGGAGCAGGAGGCAGTTTTTGAGATGGGGAAAGGGCCATGGTGCCGTACTAGATGGGATTTGGGTTGTTCATTAGTGGTGCATCATCCATCCTGGGGTTGTGTTGCCACGGGAAGTGGCTGTGGACTTTGGGTATCAAGAGTCATGAGGGGCTCTTGTGAATATCTGATGAGGATGGGGGGGGTCTAGAGTTTGGCTCAATGCCAAGATTGGAGTCTCGGGTACAGGCTCCACTTTCCCAATGAGAGTGTTGGGCAGGTCTCCCTCATTGAGAAGCTTGTGTGTTGGGAATATCTTCCTTCTGTAATTTGCCACTTATTGGCTCCCCAAAGTGTGCAGGGTTTGGTCACATCTCGCCCAGGAAACTTTGCATATGCCACGGTGGCACACAAAGCTGATCTGTGTGTGTGCGATACTGGCTTCCCGCCAGTGAGTAGCTGGAGCACTTCGGTTTGGGAGGAGGGGGAAGTTGGTGAAAGGCAAAACCATTTCAGACCAATCATTACACTGGCAAATGTTTCAACTTGTTACCATAGCACTGTGGGGGGTGGGGGGTGGGGACTGACACTTGTCAATAATGGCCACAGACCAATATACTTCCTACATATACAATTTACAAATAAACAATTACAAACACATCATCCTTCGGGCATGCCATTTACATCCTATTCCAGCTAATAACGAATTGCTTTTGTCTTTTAATCTTGCCGGACAAGATGTGATGGGCGTAGCATAGGGATGGTAAATCAATTTCATTTGCAATTGCCTCTGTGTTTGAGAGCATGCTTCCGGAACTAGCAAGTCTTCTTTTATTGAGTCATATGTTTGTAATACAGCCTTTTAATGCATTTATTGATGGCATATGTTTAGTACTGTGTGTTGGTGTAGTCTTCGCTGTCGTCATATCCCATTAATCCAACCTCATATGGACAGTGAAATATCTTCAAATATTAATTGTTCCCTAACTTTCGGAGGCTGTTATTTTTCCATGGTATTGGCATCTCAGGTCCTTCTCCCTCTCCTACCTTGTAGGCTTGTCATGAATGCAAGTTTTTAAAAGTTGACTAGCAAACTCTGCTTCCACTAGTGATCCGATTGAAACATGTATCCTAGTATTTAATTTGATGGTTTATATGTTTTTGTTTGGCACGCAGCTTTCCTCACAAACCATCGTGGTTTGTTATTCTGTTACTGAGAAGGAAATCTACAGCAATTGCATGCTGGCATTTTCAGAAAGTAACCATACATGGGACATCGGTACCAAACAGAGCAAGAGTAAGCTTTAAATGAGTGCGTACTTTCATGAGTTAGTGGTGGAGGTAGTGCCCACGGCTCCTCCTGTACCATCATCAGCCCCACTCATTTTTCCCCACTCACCCCCACTGTCAGTCGCTCACATGGCATTCCACGTTATGCCTGATCACGCCACTTTGTACGGCTATTAGAATATCTTTCCAATAATTATTTCTTCTAGCAATTGCACACTCGCACGCAAATAGTGTTTGCGGTTCATGTAATGTATTGCTTTTTTAAAAATTTCAGACCAGGGTCTGCCAGAGGGTCTCATCATGCAGCGCTTCAAGGCCATAGCAACAAGAACCATTACATATAAAACCTATGGTCAGATTGGTTTATTGTGGAATTTGGCTATTTTTTTTAAGTCCTCTCTATAAACCAGTTTTATTGCAGCTCTTGAAAATCAAACAAATATTTGTACCAAATATAGCTGGGAAGATATAGCTCTATTTCCAGCTTCACCCTTTAACCAAGTCATTTAATCTGACTGTGCTTTATCTGCCACATTGGGAGTCTCTAGAAATTAGTCGGCAGATCACATGCCATTAAAAAAAAAAAAAAAAAAAAAAACACACCTTACCAACATTTTTCTGGACTGTAGTGTAATACTGACAGAAACTATTATTATGGATTGGGACAGCCGAAATGTTTTCTTTGTTCACCAAGGAAACATTTGTTAACAAATGTATGGGTCACCTTGATGATCACGAATACTTTTCCAGTGTAAATTGATTGCACCGCAAAGCAACTCTAAGCATACTGTTTACTGGCAGCAAGTTGTATGGATCGTTGTTACGGCTGCAATGACTATCTGCAAGCTGCTCACTTTACGAGAGGACGTCGTCTCTCAGTGTAACACAGAAGTTGCCTGGAGGTGATTGCTGTTTCTCCCTCGTTATATTACATCACCTGTTATTCTAACGGACTGTTTGAATCTGGAGGTCAATCAGATTTAACATATTTTGTTAAAAAGTCTCCTTTTGGTATTCTGGGGAGCTGTTGATTGGCGTTCTGTTGATGACCCCGCCCCTTTCTGATTCGGCCCAACTTCTACATTTACCCATGGTGCAGCGCACCTGCGCGCGCACCACGAAGCAACTCTAAGCATACTGTTTACTGTTTGCTGTCTGCCGGTAATAGTGTTTTACTGACAGCCATTTGTTTTGCGACCCGATAGAAAACCGGTTGGCCAGTACGCGTTATTGATGATGAAAGGTAAAACATCTAAAATTGCTGACATTATGAAAGATCCCCGCGCTGACTTTTTTACAGCGGTTTCTACGCGCAGGGCTAGTCTTGCACGTGCTGCTGCGATACCTCTTCCTCCCCAACACGCTGATAAAGAGGAGGAGCTCTAAGCCTCCGCGCAAATTTGTTTGAATAACTTGAAAACAAGTGAGGGTACCGCAAATGAATGTACACAATCGATTGATAGTTCGCAATCTCTATTTGCTAAAGATTTGATAAATCTCCCGCAAAAAGAAATTCTGAAAAGCATGTGGAAGGAAGTAGCTAATTCACAGGGGGGAAGTTACCATGGATCAACAGATGTTTGAAGACACTCCGAGTGTCTTTAGAACTGCTGACATGGACGCGCTTCGACTGGTTAACAATTCTGACTCACCAGACAAAGTGAGCATGGATTTGAATAACGACCCTATACTTGATAAATCAGACAACACGGATATAAGTACGTTGATGGGAATATTTAATCGTTTGATCCTGAGTGAACTAAGAAGACAGACAGAGTTACTGTTACAAATTAATACATCTGTGCAACAGGTCCCTGTGAAATTGAACAATGCACTTGTTAACTCGGTCTCCAAATTGCAAAATGACAGGTTTGTTTATGATACAAATACAGTGGCAAAGTCTAATAATGTAGCTATTCAAGAGGCTATTGTGATACAAGACTCTCAGAAGCTGGTTAACCCCCTCAAAACAAAAAACAGAATGAGACTGAGATACAAGTTGTTGTTGTTGAATATCATTCTCCTCTTAGCAACTAAAAAAAACAGGGCCCACTGCCAACTCGACTAAAACGAAAAAAGAGAAAAAGAAGCAAATACAATTACAAAATAAAAAAGAAAAAGAAAAATCTAAGACATCACGAAAATATTTAAGAGACGCCAATTTTAAAAATATAAAATTGGTGAGGAAAGACATGGGTTGGATGCTGCGGATACGCCTATAAACGTTGATGCCTTAGATGAAGCGAACAATAATAGGTTATCAGGTAATGGTAATAGACCTGTAGGGCAGATGATTCAGGATGGCTATTACGAAGCTGAGAACTCCATTTCTGATACCATGAAAAAGAAAAATGAAACTTTAGATATTGCCTCACAGCTGTCATCGCTGAAAACAGGTATGGCTGATATCTTTGAAATTTTTAAAGCTAATGCAATGATCTCAGCAGACGTATCTAATGGGAACAAACCTGCAGAGACGGAGCAGGTTTGTACGGGAAATGCAGAAGCCCAAAGAGAAGAATCTGGGACTAATATTAACAAACAAAGGTTTAATGTATCACCTTGTCCGGAAATTAAGTTCATGGCAGCAACTGTGGCTACAACCCTTGATAAATGGTGCGAAAGTAACACCAACACTCGTGTCCCCAGCCACTTGAACTCAACAACTTGTAACAATGTGGCCTTGGTGCGAAGTACCAAACAAACCCAAGACAATGACTTAATAGACCCCGGACTCAGGGATCCTATCCTTGAGCCAGAACATGGTATTACTCATTTGTTGAACGATACTGAATGTTACAACAATAAGGTTGAATCTGGCACCGATTGTAATGTCAATGCTAGTAAAACTGACATTGCCAACATTGTAAGAAAGATTTTAGAGGAACAGACTGATAACATGGAAAGGTCCACTCGCAGGCAAACATATCCTTACTCTGAAGATAAAAATACTCATTATGAAAATTCTGACATGGGGAATGATCTATTAGAGTTAAAGAAACCTGCGATGAACCATCTGCCGAGTTTAATACTAACCAAACTCTTTACAGAAGGGAACCAAATATCACTGAATCATCCCTATATTATGTCTCTATTTGCTACTATCCCTGCTCTTGAGCTGATATCATCGACAGACATTATACTGGTGGATTTTATCCACAAAAGAAGATTTGATTATGTTTGCTTGGTAACCGTTGGTTAGAATGTTATTGATAAAAGAAGAAAAGAAGCTGAAGCATTGCAATGTAAGGGTTTTGACATCTACCGATATACTCCCAATGTGCAAAAACAGGACATTACACATCCTGAATTGGGGGGGGGGTACTACGAACATGCAGCCTGATAAAACAAAAGTGTGTAACATTGTTGACCCGTCCACGGACAGACAGGAATGGGGAGGTTTGGCCCTTGCTTTAAAATGAATCGATTGCTTCTCTGAAGTCGATGGTTAAACCACTTTAGCAATAAAGGCACATTTTCAATAGCTTGTTGGAACTCGAGAGGCCATGCACAACTGTTGAATAATGTGGAAGTTACAGACAGATTGTACACATTTGATCTGGTTCTCCTACATGAAACATGGGTTACTATGCAATTGACATGGGAAAATTACTATATTTGGCAAATACCTGCTACTAAGGGAAAAAAAGGGAGACCGATGGGTGGTTTTCTTACTGCATATACATTTTCCATGAATGTTGAAAATATAGATGCGTGGGCAGATCTGAAACTCTTTCTGGCAGTCACATGTAATATGAAATTAGGTGATACCCGTGTCAATATATGTATTATCAATGTTTACTGGAATCCTCTCAAATATACAGAAATACAATTGATTAAAGAATTAAAGAAGGTAACCTTTAAACTTGACGCTTGCCGTGACAATGACAAATGGTATTATGTTGATAGCCGGCGATTTAAACGCCAATTGTAACCTTGATAGTACAGAGATTGATGACTTATTGTGCGACATAGATACTATTAGTAAAACATCTAGATCTGCTGTCGGCAATGGGAAATTAAGAGGCGCGATTTGGCTAAATTTTGCTGAAATTATGGGATCAGTGAAAATACCTAATTTTACCAACACATGGAATGCAAGAGGTTGTGGTCCGATTTTAGATTACTTCTTTGTAACAATCGGTTTGGACAAATATATACCCTATTTCACTGTTCAGAAAATAGCAACTAGTGATCATAATCTGTTGGCTATAGACATTTTGCACACAGAAACTAAAGACCATTTTGTAAGATATGATGATGGCCTGATTACGAACATTGGAGGTACACGAATACGATGGTCATATACTAAAACAAAAAGATTTACGTCGGCATTATTAAAAGACTTTGGAAGCATGTCGGTTGAAGAAGGTACAAGTAAACTGTCCGCTACGGACTTCACTAAATATAATATAGCCGGTCAAGTGGCACAGCGAGTAGAGCGCCCGCTTTGACACCCGTGCAGAGCCTGTTAACGCAGGTTCGAATCCCGGCGGGGCCAAACTCAGCCTTTCATCCTTCCGAGGTCGATAAATGAGCACCACACACCGTGGGTAATAATAAGCAGCGCTCAGATACCTGAGGGTTTGTAGCGCTATATAAAAGCCTAATTATTATTATTATTATTATAATAATGGGTGTATAGGGAATTCATGTATTAACAAAGATAGTATGGTGAGGAAACGTCAACATACTCATGTGTTCGACAATCAGATTTTAGCTAAGAAAAAAAAGCTAAGACAAGAAATACGCAAGTTATTGAAATATACAGATGTTAGTAGCGAACAAAGTAAGAAGATAAAAACTATGAAACAATGTTATAAGAATTGGTTAATCTCACGCAAAGCTGCAAGAGATCAAGCCGATGGTGAAAATATGCTTGCTCTGATTAAAGGGAAAGATATATCTAACTTCTGGTTTTTGATTAACGATATCCAGTTTACGCAAAAAGAAATTATTTTTACACAGATCAGCGAAAAAGCATGAAAGAACATTTTTCTAAAATGTATGATGAAGCTTGTCGTGAAAAAGCACAGAAAGAACTTGCTATCCAAAAGCATGACAATGTTAGCAAAGTTAACGGAAATATACACTTAAAAAATTGTTGCTGGCTTTTGGATATCTCTGTAAACAATATTAGCAATTTGATTGCGAAATCCAAAAATTCTGCTGCACCAGGCCCGAATAATCTGTCCAAATAAATCCTAAAAATTGATCCACTACTGTGGGGTAAAATCTTGAATATATTATTTAATGATATACTTACGAACAAGTTATTTCTGGAGTCATGGAGAGTAGCGATTGTGATTCCGATGTACAAGAAAGGTCCCAGGTGCTCCCCGGATAGCTACAGACCAATTGCTATCTCGGACCCGGACTACAAGATCTTTACTTCAATTATACTGAAAGAGCTTGAGGAATGGATCAACTCCTGTGAAGTTTTGGATTTGAAACAAATAGGCTTTAGGAAAAGGTTGGGTACTGACTGTGGGGGACTTGTTTTGAAAAGCCTTCAATCGAAAGTCCTAAAAAAACATGGTTCAGCGATATTTGTGGCATCTATGGATCTATCAAAAGCCTTTGACTTGGTAGATCGACACACGTAATGGGCAATTTTGAGAGACCTACTGATCCCTAGGCACTTACATACTAAGATTAAAATTAGGCTAAATTCTGAAGGGCGGCTCTCTTCGGAACTTGTAATTCCGAACGGTCCGAGACAGGGCTGTAAATTAGCTGCAACACTATTTAACTTATACGTCCACAATGCAGGCAAGACGATTGCGGGTAAAGGTCTAATAGCACCGAAATTAGGAGAGTACCCAATTGAATGGCTAGCGTACGCTGATGATTTTTTATTGCTAGACTGTACTAAGGTGGGCCTGCAGAGACTGATAAACGCTTTTGTAGTTTTCACCTCTAGTACACACCTTAATATCAATGCCGCCAAAACCATCATAATACGTCTGGGTAACTATGTGAAAAACCAATCTCGTCTATCTTGGTTCTGTCAAGGTAAACAAATGAAATGTCAAGAAACCTTTAAATACTTAGGATACAATTTTTCAAGTAATGGCTCCGCTGCTACTATAAAAAGACAACTAGGAGTCAACGCAGACATGATACAGATACAAATGTCTAAAATCAATGTTAAATTTGGCAGATTTACTATTATACCTCAAACAATTTTATACTATTTCTTGTATACCGAAATTGTTATATGGTTTGGAATTTTACGATTTAGAAAGTGAGGATTTTATGAAGAACTTGGAAAGTAAGATATGGAAAGGCGTTTTATTCTTTATTCCAAAAACTATACCGATTGAAGCAATTAGATATGAATTTGGCTTGCAATCCTTAAGATCGATTACTAGGAAAAAAATGTTGTGGAGGAAATGTCTGGTAAATGATACTAAGTCCTTGTATACGATAGCAGGAAAAGATCCATTCAACGGGCCTCATTACGACCCAGGAGTAGGACCATGGTGCTAATAGCACCATGGTCCATGCCGGTAACTTACCGACTCCGCCATGGAGAAAGGGGGAATTACCACCCCATTGCAAGGTTGGCGGAGCGGTAATTCCCCCTTCCTCCATGGCCCATTCCCATTTATGCCCCATAGGGCTCAATGGGAATGGGGAAGGCGCTAAGTACGGTGCTGCAAATTGCGGCACCGTACTTAGCACCAAGGTCCCTTTGCGGGTCTCTACTTTAACGGCTGGTCTACACCAGCCATTAAGGTCGGGTCCCGCAAAGGGACCTCGTAATTAGGCGCTAATAGGTTAACGGCGCCGCAGCCTTTTACGGCACCGTTAACCCATTAGCGCCTGGGTCGTAATGAGGCCCAATATCTTTTGCCTGAAATTGAAAGCAAATATGGAAGACCTGTTGGGGAAAGCAGGAATTCCAACTGAGATGTTAATGAATCCCCTGAAAGTGAAGCATATATTGAAATGTAACGATTAGCAACAGACTCTTAATTATGTTTCGCAATCCAGAATGGTGAATCAAATATACTCATTCAGGAAATTTGAACCACTTTTAGAATCTTATCTGGAAAAATATCCCTCTCGAAGCTTTAAAAACACTTATGAGATTTCGATTTAATATTCTTAAAACAAATTATATTCTGAAAAGATGTAAGCTCCTTAAAGAGACCTGGGGTTGGTGCAGATTTTGTAAAGAAGAAGGGGTTGAAGAAACTTTGTTCCACTTAATACTGTTATGCCCAGCTTTACCGAAACAACATTATACTATATTTTGAACAATTTATTGTACATTTGCATTGTGTGGATACGGAAATGCTATGGTATCAGATAAGACAACTGTTCCACTGTCCTGAAAATAAGAATCATTGCCTTTTTGAAGAACTTTTGATCTCTCCTAAAACGATGACATTTATGCGTAAAACGCGGATGGTATTATCTGCCTTAGATGTCTTACATATATTTTGATTTTAGAGGTTGTCAGATAATGTTGTTAATTAATTTGATTCATGTTATAATGTGATTTTATGGATTATTTTACTTCTTTTCTTTCTTGTCTTAATGTCACACTTATTCTGTTATGTTATCTTCTTGTTTTATTTTTTGTAAAGGTTTAAACAAACAAATAAATTGATTTTAAGGAGGTTTCCTTCTGAAATTAAAACCGATCGAAATCATAGTTAAAAACGAAGTGAAAATGATTTAAAAAGAAAATAGGATTACGCACCAGCAAAAAATGCTTTTGTGGCAGCAAAATGTCAGATAGGGCACTTTATTACTAAAGCACCCTCTGTGACAAGTGGCAGGGGTAGAGGGATGAACTGATGGTCAAAGCTTTGTCACATTCGGATCAGATAAATGCAGGGAGAGAGCATAAGTGCAAGGACATAGATGCCTTCAATTCATCAACACAGGAAGCCAGGAGTGTGAACATACAGTGCCCCAAAACACAACAGGTAAGTGCAAGGATAGGTTCAACACAGCAAGGTACCCCAGAGCCCAAGAAATAAGGATACAACAGCAGATATAGCCAACTGAGGCAAAACAGTAATGGCAGCTAAAAGCAGAATCTGTAGAGCAAGGCATGAAGGAACCAGGAGAAGTGAAACCCATCAAGCGACCACACGAGGGAAAGTGGCATAGGCAGGCCCGAGAGAAGGCAGGAAAATCAGACCCTACTCTTGGGGCTAAAGAATTCCAGAACAGGAAGGTTCAGTCCTGCAACAGAGGGCGCCGTCTTCTTCTCTGAGGGAGACAGCTATCTCACTTCAGTATACACAACTGCTCAATCTGTTTGCTCATCCTCCCAATTTGTATTCACTGTGCGCCTTACACCGAGCCCTTGTACTGCTCCTTCCTTCTTCTGGCCCCCCAAGATCTGGAATGGGTTACTTTTGTGTGCTTAGTTTCTACGGTTTCTTTTCATTTTGCTTGTAATGCTCATCTTCTTTGCTCTTCTTAATTTTCTGATTGATCAGTCATGATGGTTGCACCTCATCTTACTCTTTTTTATGCGCCAACTTTATAAAATTATGTACACTACTTAGGCGCAAGCAGCCCTCTAGATAAGGTGCGTATCATGCTTATTTACGCATCTAATTATGGGAAATACGGATGATTTTTGTTTCTACTGCGTACCATGTACGCTGTGTTTATTAATTAAAACGAGCATACTTTCCACCACTAGATGGCACTGTAGCAAGCTCCTACCTTGAGGCAGGCAGGCCCTTCCCTTGCTAGTCTCTCTGAGATATGTATCCTAATCCAGGGCTCAACCCACCCCCTCAGCCCTGGAAGACCTTTCCAGAAATGCACGTGTCCTTCTGCTATGTTTTTTCATTTGTAGAGTAAGCTGAGAGAGGAGGCCACAAATGCGGTGACACCAGCCAGGTAAGCAACCCGCCCTTCTGCTGCAGGCGCTTTTCAATGTCATTTTTATTTTCTGTCCGACAGCCCGGACCGCCATCTGATCGAATCTCGCATGGACCGGGCTGTCGGAGAGAAATAAAACCACAATTGAAACCAGTTCAAAGTATTTTGTTTCTTCCAAAGCAAATCCATCTGCTCGGGGGGAGGGAGAGGAGGCATGACATGTAACGGGGGCAAGGGGGCAACAGAGTCACAGGGCGGGGGGGCGGGCTATGCTGCTGATGACAAAGGAAACGTGTTTCCCAGAGTCACAGTCCCCCTGAGACACAGGCTGTGTCCCTGATGAACTCCACCACACTGTTGTCGACGCAGCCGGTGTGTCTCGAGGGGGCTGCGACTCTGGGAAACACGTTTCCTTTGTCATCAGCAGCATAGCCCGCCCCCCCGCCCTGTGACTCTGTTGCCCCCGTTACATGTCATGCCTCCCCTCCCTCCCCCCGAGACTGTCTCTGTGCCCGCGTGACGTGTCATGCCTGCCCTCCCCCTCCCCCCGCGACTGTCTGTGCCCCCTTGCCCCCCGTTACGTGTCATGCCTCCCCTCCCTCCCCCCGTGACTGTCTCTGCCCCCTTGCCCCAGTTACCGTGTCATGCCTCCACTCCCTCCCCCCGCCCCCCGTGACTGTCTGTGCCCCCTTGCCCCCCGTTACGTGTAATGCCTCCCCTCACTCCCCCACCCCCTGTGACTGTCTGTGCCCCCTTACCCCCCGTTATGTGTCATGCCTGCCCTCCCCCGCCCCCGTGACTGTCTCTGCCCCATTCCCCCTGTTACCGTGTCATGCACCCCCCGACCCCCGTGACTGTCTCTGTGCCCTCTTGCCCTCCCCCGTTACGTGTCATGCCTGCCCTCCCCCGTGACTGTCTCTGCCCCCATGCCCCCGTTATCGTGTCATGTCTCCCCCCGCCCCCCTTGACTGTTGTCTGTGTCCCCATGCCCCCCGTTACCGTGTGTCATGCGCACAACTTATTTTTTGGTGTGTTTTTATAGCGCTGAAAATAAAGTGGCTAAATCAGGATATTTTTCCTTTGCATCATATCGTTTTCCATTCAGGATGTGGAAAATAAGGTACAGTGATATTATTTTGCCCCAACATGCTGCTATAAGGATTTACATGTTGTCATGATGCTTTACTATGCAATTTGGATATTTTGCAAGTAAACTCTATAGGACAGTATTTTTGTAAGTCTTGACACCCAAAACTTAAATATTTGTAAGTATGGCATGGAAGACATTTCTCCTTTCATGTGCATACCCACAACATTTGGCAATGCTTCGATTGTCAGGATTACATTTCCTATTGATATAATACCTAACATTTCACTTTTTATTACAGTGCTTAATGCAGGGCAAATATGTCATGGCACACTTCTTATTAATGTGATATTTAATGTTATATTTTGTATTTTAAAAAAATGACTTGTGGGAACAGGGGTTAGGAGAGGGTGCAGGCAAATGTTTAATTTTATCTGCACTAAGTGTATATAGCTCAGTGACTTAAATGCTCAACTGTGACATGTGCCTGCCTGCACTTTCCAAGGTCATATCTTGGCAGCGCCTAATCAGCCCTTCCTCCTTATGAGGTTGCTAAATTGAGTACCATTACATTTAGTAGCAATTCCACCGCTGTTACAGCACTTAGAAGTGCAAGGGTTCAAGCATGAAGGGCTATACATAAACATGCTATATAATAACATTCTCGCAGCATTAGTGAACCGCTAGACCACAGTAGCACCAAAATTGAGTATTTTGGCATGCCCAAAACGATAGGCCATAGAAAGATAAAACAGTAACATTGATTCTATACAAGAAGCTCTTGATGCGGAGCATCCAGTCTGCCTGCTCTGCTCTAAATAGAACCCCTACTCTCTCCCTCTACCCTTGCAAAGAAACACATTAGCCACTGAAAGAAAGCCAAAATTTATGTGAAATGAGGACAGTTCCTGGCAGGGGGAATTGTGGTGTGAATGTCAAACTGCAGCAGGCATTAAATGCAATGTGCACACATTTCACCTGACTAGAATCTGTAACAAACACAGTTTCTGTGTGATGCACGCCCCCAGAGCCAGGCCTCCTGTTGTTCAGTGCAGGGAAGGGTAAAGGGGCTGAGGACAGGCTTTACGGAAGGGGTCTGCTCAGCCCTTCCTAGAGACTCCACTGCAACAGCGACTACAGTACTCCAAAAACTAGAAATACGTCCAGAAACCAGTTATGTTCAGTCACCAAGCAACCAGCCTGGTGACGTTACTCACATGGTGATAATGGGGCATGAAAATCCACAGAAAGTCTAGGGATTCTGGCTCCGTGCATCATGAATTGCCAGACTCTGGCATAATAAGGTGATTCAGAATCAGGCCCAATATCATGGCCTTTCAAGTTATTCAATTAGAATGGGACTCCACTCTGTGCCCCCCGGTCCCCTCGAATTTGACAAGAAAGCTTAATAGTTTTTCTTAAGCAGCAATTTGAGGGTTAAAGCTTCCCTGCTGGCTGCCCGTCTTTATTTTGCTATGCAGAGGCCAGTAAACCTGTCCTCTGATCTTTATTTTTAACATCCTCCCTATTGCTACATCTAGGGTTTGCCACAGGATGAGGTAACAGGGTGGAGAGGAAGGTAAGCACATATGCCCAAAAGAAACATTAGTCCTCACAAATTGAAGGCTGGTGCACTTTAATTGAGCACTGTTGCCCAAAGACAGACCTTTCTAAAACTGTTCAGCAATCACAGACCTGGTTCATCCTTCTTTTAGCTCTTCATAGTGTGGTATCTAATATGCTGGGAAATTAAAAACGTTCAGTGGAACTCATCAAGCTATCCAACCTTTTAAAGCTAAAACCAGGGAAATCACTCATTCAATTTGCATAAGGAAACATTCTCCCATTATAATCTATGCACCCTGCAGCTGCATCCCCTGAAGTGTCCTTTACTTAGGTTGCACTGAATTCACTCTTCTTAATCCTGACGATACATGGATTTTGTGATCAGATGTGTGCTTCTTTGATTTAACAACAAACTACTTGAGCCCCAAAAAACACGTTCACCATTTCTCAACTGCCCTTTTGCATTTTAAATGCAAAGACTACACCAGATCAATGTTTTAATTATGAACATATACAGGCAAGTTTTCACAGCTGTAGGTAAAAGGACACCCAGCCATCGTTTTCCGATGCCCCACTCCTCCCCCCGCACAAAATTCAAGAAGGGCCTGAAGAATGGTAGTGGGGACGAGGAGGGTGAGGTTCCTGGTGGGACATTCCAAATAGCTGATGCTTGTCCAGCTCTGGTTAGGTTGGGCCTTCTAACAGTGAATTGCACCCATAGAGCGTATAAATTGAGTGGCAGGCCTGGTAAGCTGTTTTAATGGCACCAGCAGCGTGTTTACAACTCTAAATAATTGACGCTCAGAAGACTGCTCAAAAATAACCTATCCGGCACTAGAGTGCAATGTCTGATAAGGACTGATTAAAGCAAGCTCAAAGAGTACCCATGAGGAGGCGTTTTGGGCAGGAATGGCCATACAGATTAGCATGGCCACGGGCAGTCAATGGGTGGGCTCATAACCAAACACCTATCCAAAGTGTGTGTCTCCTCCTCTATTCTTCTGTGCCTCTCCTCGTATGCCATTCCTCCCTATCTGTACTCTATTGCAATAGTTTAGGCTTATAATAGCCCAAACTAAAAAGGATATTGCAAGTCACCTTGGCATTCCGTGACCTTATTAAAGAGCTTTGCATTTGGCCATGTTCCTCTATTTGGTCACAAAACTCCTTGGTGACGTCCTTATAATGGACGTTGGGGGTACATTATCCCATACATAATATGACAGCATGCAATATCCATATAAAAGTCTGGAAATAATTTTATTACATGTCAGTTGTGATGTCACAACTGACCTGCAATAAACAAAATGACATCACAGCTGCTCCATAATCAGTTATTATGCTTCAGTTACGACATCACAATACCTGCTGCTTGAGCCAGCAAAGGTCAGAATTCCAGCTATCACTGCAGTTAATTGAAGCTGTTACAAGCGTTCCAAATTCGTTGCTTGTTAGATAGTTTTCTGTGACACTTTACAGCGATTAATTGCCAAGGATCCGTTTATGGTAGAATGTTTAATTGGTGCAATGCTGAAGCTTAAAACAAGTGAGCAAGAAGCTGCATGCTAATACTGATCTTAAAAGTACAAAATGTAAATATTTTTCTGCAACACATTAAATGCCGCATATTTAGCTTTTTAAAATCCAAACAGATTCTACATTGATTACACGGATCAGCAAACAGAAGACCTCTTCCATCAGATTAGGCAAGAGGGTAGGTATTAAAACGGGCATGACAGAGTGCCATGTGCAAGTAATAAAATACCCCCTACCATATGTACACATTCATATTTAAATCCAAGCAACATAAGTAGAGTACTCCAGAGACAGCCCCAGCAACTCTGATGGTCCTACACGTATTATTTTTCTCCTGGTACTTCTGGCAAAAAGAAACCTGTATTAGGCCAATCTCAGGGAGCTAGAAGGGCAGTACCCATACTATAGGTAAACTCACCCAGCTGGACAATACAGAGGGCTTTGAAAGAGTGGGCAGGGATGTCAATTTTGGGACGGGGGTGGTGGGTTGCACCTGCAACCCCCGAGGTCTCCCTTGCTACTGCTAAAAGCAAATTGAAGCTCCTGGACTGTGGCAGTGCCATGTGGCTCTTTGTTTCTAGAGTGGCTGGCTTTCTTGTACAGGCTTCTTAAAAATAAAAATAACGGGGTCTAGAAATTGTTACACTTCAAGCAATGACCCTAAATAAGAAAGGATAGGAATAACAAATAATGTGTCTTTCTGGAATTCTATACAATAATTGCTAGACTAATTAAACGTTTATTTCAGGCACGCTTCAGGGGGGTGAGTCACTGATTTAGGGCCTCATCACAAGTCAGTTGGTAATACAGCCAGCGCAATTAGCGCTACTGCTACTCAGTCGGGCGCTATTAGCGCTGGATCACGAGTAGCGGTTGGGCTTTTATTGCTCATTCCCTATTCGTTCCATTGGAACCAATGGGGTTGGGGGCACCATTACCGTTGACTGTAATTGAGCTGGTGGTAATAGCACTGAAAACAGCCAAAAATGGCCAGTAAGGGGACATTTTTACCTCCAGCTTTTCACTGGAAGTAAAACTCCAACTTATCGCCCAGCTCATAACAGGGACAGCGCTTAAATGTGGCCCTAATACCGTTAGCGTTGCAATTAAGGGCTACTGCCCAAATCGTGATGAGGTCGTTAGTCTGTTGCTAAACGCCTCAAATTCACAATGCAGACAAAAACCTCCAAAAAGCATTTAGAGTAGAATAAGTATCCATTTCGGACTATGGGTCCGATTCACAGAGCATTTTGTTACGGAATTGTGCCATTATAAAACGTTTCTGTGAATCAAGCCCTATTTATTTTGCTTTTCGCAAGTTGCAGTTTTAGCATGTTTTTTTCTGCCATTGTCTCTGTTACGATGATCACAAGACATTCCATCTCTGTGTCATCGGTCACTTAAAATCCTTGTGACTAAATGCTTGTGTACAGTGTAGAAACGTTTGACCATAGCACATAAAGTGGACCTTGATTTAATTGTGCCACAATTAATGCTTTGTTGTAATGTGTCCCTTTCCCATCTCCATTGCATACTGTTCTAGACGTTTGTTTGCTTGTAGGGGGTAACGACTGCCCAGAATACGGGATGCTGTGTGAGTGCGCTGCATTCCCTGCGCTACTCTAAATTCTTTAATACACAGTTATGAACCCTCCCAATGGAATGTATTTGGCCAACCTCTGAAGCCTGAAAAGTAAATCCACGTAGGCTTGACATGTGGCCAAGTTTGCACCAGACCTGCAGATGAACTGGCTTTCTGTTAAACCTCAATTACCAGTTTAAATGGTATCCAACACAAAGTGTAATTTGCTTCCTGACTTTGAGAACATTCAGACATGCAATTGCTCATTTTACTATAGCCAGTAAGCTAGCTATAGCCGGTAAGATAACTCAGGGGGTCGAGAGCTAGGTACTGCGATGTGTGTGTGATCTGCAGTTTGCAGGTTCGATTCCTGGCAAGGCCAACTCAGCCTTTCATCCTTCTGAGGTTGATAAATGAGTACCAACACAGGTTGGGTGATATTGTCACGTGGCATGCGACAGCAGCGTTGAGCCGTCACACCCAGTTTACATGAAGTGCGTGGTCCCGCACTAGAGAGTGCGCGCCGGGAGCCTGCCAAAGTAGCACCCGAATCATTGCATCCCATTCAGGGAAATGGGTGGGCAAGGCCTGCATATCGGGAGCCCTGGGCTATGTACAACCCAACACTGGCGGCGAGGATGCAGCTGGGCAAGGGGGAAAGAGTTCTGATGCGTGCTGGCATAACACGCAGCAGCGGTGACCCTTTCTGATGCAATACAATCAAGGTAAGAAGCTAACCACCATTTTGTGATTCCAACGGTAGTGGCGCCTCACATGAAGTGCTTGTGCGTTGTGTGGTCAATTTTTTTAACTTTCATACCGTGCCCACAGGGCAAGGAACTGTCGGTAAGACCACAAGGGCCTAGTTTAAAAAAACATTTCTTTTTACTGAATTGGAGGGACTAAACCCACCCTCTCCTTACTGCAAGATGGTGGCCCCAACAGGAGCATTGTCTTTGCGCCACAGCAGCCATTTAGAAGGCCGTTGGTCCCAAGGTGTGTCATCACATGCAAGTAGCGGCCTCCACACATACTGGAGGTGCCTGTGCGACCAGTCACACACGGGGACACACTACCACACACAGCCATGTGTGACTAGGAATATCAGCAAGCAGGAAGACATGATCCTACAGCAGGACCCCCACGGGTGAGAAGACCCCCACGTCAACAAGGCACTCTGGCCCCGATGCCTGAATTCGATACATCAGGGAACCCATGCAGTCTGGGGCCAACTGGATACTATGGATAGAAAAGTTGGACATGTATTTTAGAGCCACCAGCGAGTCCGATGATGAGGCAAAAATTGACACCCTCATCTATTCCGCAGGCTCGGAGGTGCACAACATTTTCAAGACCCTCACCCCTTTACTTTACTTTTACTTTATTACATTCATATAGTGCAACCATAAACCCATAGGTGTGAGGGCGCAGACAAGACATAAAAGGTCAAGCATACTAGTAGATCCGGAAGTAGACGGAAAGATTAAGGATTGTGTACTACTACTTGAAAAGGAAGGGTTTTTAGGTCCTTTTTGAAGTTGCTCAGGGTTACAGAGTATCTCAACTGCAGTGGTAGAGTGTTCCAGATAACTGGTGCCACAAAGGCGAAGGCACCCCATTGGCCTTTTTTGGTTTTGACTTTGAGCTGGTGGAGCAGGTTTTGATTGTTGGCACAAAGATTTCTGCGATTGGGTTTTATTCCTATGTATCTTTGAAGGTAAGAGGGCATAGTGCCCTTGAGACATTTAAAAGTGATAACCATGAGTCTGAAGGTAACCCCAGCGGACAACTCGTATCAGGCGGCAAAGGACTGTCTTAAAGAGCACTTCCTACCGCTGCAAAACCAGGACTATGAGGTTTGTCATGTGCGCTGCCAAACAGAAAGAGGAAGAATCCCTAGACAACTTTTATGGCAGGCTCAGGCATTTGGCGGCCACGTGTGCGTGGGAGAAGGAGGAAGGCATGGTCAGGAACCAACTGATATAAGTGTGTGCCTCAGGACAACTGCACCGCCAGGTACGGCGCGAGCCAGGACTCACGTTGGCCTGCATCCTAGAGATGGGCAGATCATATGAACTAGCAGAAATGCGTGCCACCAAAATGGACGCTGCTATCCGGTCGCTCAAACTGGATGAGGTCTGCGCTGTAGGGCAGCAACAAGGCACCAGGTAAGGAAAGCCTCAAGGGAACGCTCGAAGATGAGACCCCGACACCCTGCACGTCGCCCTGCCCTAAATGTGGCTCCAACCTTCCACATAAAGGGGACTGCCCAGCTAATGGGAGGGTATGTGGCTGAGGCGGAGTGGTGGGTCATTTTGCGAGAATGAGCAAAGCCCCCACTCCAGTGACCATTTCCAGAAGGCCAAGCAAGACGCTGAATGAGACTGAGGCGACAGAGCAAGTAGCAGTAGTAGAACAAGAGGCAGGAGCAATCGGAAGAGGAGGAGGAATAAATCTTCTTAATCTCCAGCATTGAGTCTCTTAAAACCAAAAAGGGGAGACAGCCCATATGCACTGTATCCGTGGAGGGAGCAAAGACACCTGTATTGAAGCACGGGCCAAGAGATTCAAGTTTGGTGGAAACCAACCAATACTTCTCAAAAGGTGTGTTTGTCACAAAGGAAAAGAAATCAAAGCTACATTTTTTGTCACAGACATTAGTAGTCACTTGTTACTGAGATGTGCGGCAGCGGAGGCCCTAGGGATTGTTAACTTTGTCTATGGAGTATACGCTGAAGACATTAATGAGGTAAAAGAGAAGTTCAAAAGAAGTGTTTGAGGGTGTCGGCAAGCTGTGAGGTGAACCCAACAAGTTGCACAATGATGAATCAGTCTGCCCGACTGTGCTGATGCATCGCCGGATACCCTTCCACCTCAGAGAGCAGGTAGAATTGGAACTACAAAACCTAGTGAAGCTAGACATCATTTGAGAGAGTGGGGGGGCGTGGCTAACCGCCATGTAAGCAAGTCGCACTCCAGGCAGCTCTGCTTGATGCGACAACCATATTGCTGAAAAACCATTGCTTAGCACTGCTAAAATTTTAGAGGAACGACACAAACACGGTCGAGTACCCCAGGCACCATCACCTGATGTTTGGAGTAGCTGCGGGCTCTGGAAAATGGCACCCGCCTTGTGAATTGTGGCATCGCCCGGCCCTGCACCCAAGCCCTGATACGGCGCAAACCCAGTGGATCTGCGGCCGCTTGGGAGACCCAGGAGGAGAAATGCAAGTGCAGGGTGGAGCCTGCACCGCTGGCTGCGAGGCGGAGAGATCTGCTGAGGAGCGCCGAAGAGATCTGACACCAGGTGCCCCGGAGTCCCGATCGGGGACTGCTGCCGGGCGGCCCGGGAGGAGACCAGCACGCCGCTCCCGGATTCTGCAAAGAGGGGAGGCGCGCAGCCCATGTGTGGCTCCCAGCTGCCTTGGAGGAAGGTGCATCCGTAGCACACCCCTGGAGGGGAGACGTGCATGAGCGCCCCCCGAGCCCATAACACAGCCAACGGCCGGATTGCGGCGGAGCAACCCGGAGGGGCCAGGTAAGGAGCAGCTGAGGTGGGAGCGCCGAAAAGTTTGCAGCAGCCGCGATTCTAAAATGTGAGTGATCCCCCCCCCCCCAGCACCCTTCTGGACCCCCGCTTGCAACACAATTAACCCACCATCTTACGCTGGGACAGGCCTGGAAAGGCATAAAACAAGATCACACGGCAAAGAGCGCCCCACACTGGGCACCGGAGTAGGCCCCCTGCACAGAGCCTCAACACACAGGGCTACTAGCACCCTGCCTGGCGGTGCTGGACATGGTCAACGACCCACAACAACAATATCCCCTGGCTCCCTCACACGAAGGAACTCCCGATATGTGGGCCTTTATCCAGACGAGCCTGGTGGAGTTCCCCCACGAGCACAACAAGAAGTGAGTGAGCTCTGTGGCACCGGAGAGAGCCCAGACATCTAACTCATGCTTGGCGGAAGAATAGCTTGAGACACTCACCGCCAGCGAGCACCATCAGGGGTGCGCAGCAACCGCGCCTCCCATAAAGCACGACACCGCAGCCACCTCCGGGACAACTGGGTTGGGAGCTGGCAGGCAAACCAGCCCTCGAGGTGATGACCACTAAAGGGGCGAGGAGTAAGCAGAAGCAGACCACCATGGAAACCTATACTACAAGTGGTGCAACTAGGTCGGATGCCAGTACCGCCGACACCGAAGCGGCGCGCAATGAGCCCCCTGAACCAGCAAACTCACAGCTCTTGGAAGCCATCAGGGTACTCCAGAGAACAATGAAAAGCAAAATTGATGCGGTTGCAAACGACCTAAATTTGCTACGGCAAGATGTACGCTCAATTGCGAACAGAACTGACACGCTGGAAATCCAAGTGCGCGAGAACTCTGAAGCAAAAGCCCAACTTCTGAAAGACGTTGATGCCCTCGAGCAGAAGGTCAAGGACCTAGAGGATAGAGCCGACGAGGCGGAAGGGCGGGCGCGCCGCAATAACATTACATTACTAGGCCTGCCAGAGGGTATTGAAGGGAACGACCCCCACCAATTATAATGAGGACCTCCTGCGGCAAGAAATAGGAGCCAGCAAATTAACCCAAGGATTCACCATCGAGAGAGCTCACCGGTCCCTTAACAAGTGGCCACCACCAGGGGCCCCACCCAGGCCAATAATTGCCAAAGTGCTAAACTACAGAGATAGGGTGCCAATCCTCGCTTTCTCGAGATCAGGCGGCTGCATACAGAGGGACTCCGTAAAGGTCGCCATCTACCCAGACTACACCTTCCAGGTTCAAATGAGCAGGGCTCAATTCATCCACACTAAAGCGAGACTGAAAAACGCAGGAATACACTACATTGCTTCTCTACCCAGCTAGACTGAAAATACTGCATAATAACAAAGCTCACCTATTCGAACGCCAGCGGAAGCCAGCGAGAGGATGGACAGCGAACAGATCCCTGACGTTGAGGCAAAGCAGCGTAAACCACGGCAAACCCCACACTAAGGGGAGGACCCCATACAATCGCTGAACAGGGCACCCACAGCACAGCGTGCCACTTCCATAAGCAGCAATATTGATCTAGGACGAGCCGCCCAGGAGACGAACAGCCACACAAGCGATAGCAACTGAAGGGGACTCACTTCTTCCCCCAGAAGTAGTTTGGGTATATTTAACCGCCCGTAGGGCACCAAGAGACCTATAGGTCAAATGGAGCGGTAAAGGGATAGTCAGAACGGGGGGAACCTCGCTAGACTTGTTTGGTTACAGGGGTGTTTAAGATAATGGGAACCCCAAAGTTGGGATTGCAGTTGGGGTTTTATATGAAGGGAAACCAAGACAGCCCAGGGCACCGAAATCCATCAGAAATGACTACTGCATCGTCACGAGCGCCACCCATAGACTCTCGACCTCACCACACGTATGGCTGAAAGAAATCAGGATCATGTCGTGGAACGTCAGGGGAATGAAAAGCTACGTCAAGCAGCACCGGATCCACACATTTGAGGCGTAGCAAGGTGGGAATCGCCCTCCTGCAGTAGACTCATCTGAACGCACAAAAGTTAGCGGCGCTAGCCAAAGTTTGGAGAAGAACAGTGATAGGCACCACGTACGCTAGAGGAGTCCTAATCTGGATAGCTCCAACCATCCCCATCAAACTACTGCACACTAAAACAGATGACAAAGGTAGAATGGCCCCGATACATGGCACCATAGAGGGAAAGGAACTATGCCTAATTAACACCTACGCCCTAAACCACGACGCTACAGTCTTTTTCTGCTCAATGTACACCAGACTAGCCCCATACAGAGACAGCATATTAGTCTGGGGGGGAGGAGGGGGCGACCACAATTGTACCCTCAACCCACGCATCGACAGATCAGGTAGCAAACATGCCCGCCCCTCCCCTCCCGCCAAAATACTCCTAGCACTAATGCAACAATTCGCACTAAAAGACCTTTGGAGAGAACAGCACCCCGAGGGAAGAGTGTACTCCTACTACTCTCTCCCACACGCGGTACACACCAGAATAGACTGCATATTTGTGAGTGAGGAACACCAAGCCTCGTTCGGTGACACTCAATATCAGGCCTGAGTGCTGTCAGATCACTCCCCACTTACAACCACTTGGTCTGTGCTGCCTCCAAGACCCCCGGCACCCACGTGGAGGCTCAGAAGCGAGGCCCTTCAGGACAGGGCCTTCTGTGAACAAATCAGAAAATCTACGATGAACTATTGGCAAATAAACAAAAACAGCGTCCAACACATCTGCACAGCATGGGAGGCATACAACGTGGTAATGAGAGGCGAAATGATAGCAGCCACGGGTGGGGCCCTGAAGGCTGTGATGTCCTCCCTGGAGAAGGCCGAAGGAGAGTTAAGGGAACTCGAAGCCAAGGCCATCTCAGACCCAGCCCACATAAAAAGGGTGGTTGAACTCAAACACACCTGTTTGGAGCACTGGGAAAAAATAGGGAAACTCAGTTACGCAAAACACATTGAAAGGAACCATGTCCTAGGGGATAAGACTGGGAAGCTGTTAGCGTGGCTCTATAAACGGGAAGCCCCCCCATCTGCCAAATCCACGCAGTGGACGGCATAGTGGCACATACGCAGGCTGAAATCAACCTGGCATTCACCGGGTTTTATCAAGCCCTCTACACCGACCCCCCCTTCACCTACGGATATCAAAATAGACGACGTCCTAGACCTCATCAGGCTGCCCAAGCTAGATGAGCAAACGGCAGAGGCCCTGGATGAGCCCATCACTCCTGAGGAGGTCATGGCCACCATTAGAACACTGCCCTCCGGGAAAGCACCCGGACCTGATGGGCTCCCAGGATAGTTCTATAAAACTTATGAGGACACACTAGCCCCACTACTAGCCCAAGTATACAACGAAGCATACGAAATAGGCACCCTCCCTGACACCACGAGAGAAGCCTTAATCATCCCACTATTAAAGCCCGGCAAAGACTGCGTAGAGTGTGGCTCTTACAGACCCCTTTCCCTGTTAAAGGTAGACAGCAAGATCATGACGGCACTGCTGGCGAGAAGGCTGTGGAAAGCTATCCCTCTCCTAATACACAATGACCAGACGGGGTATGTGCCAGGGCGATCCATCACTGAAAACCTACGCAAGCTACACCACGTCATATTCAGCACCAATGGAAGCCCCCGGAAATACGCAGTGGTGTCTTTAGACACCACCAAAGCATTTGATTTGGTTCGCTGGAACTGGCTGTATGCCACTATAACCAAGATGGGCATCGGGCCAGCCTTCCTAAAGTGGACTAAACTTACATACACAAACCCCACCGCTAGGGTACGCACTAGCAACATCTATTCTGATAAATTGAAGCTCAACCGGGGCACTCGGCAGGGAGGCCCACTCTACCCCATGCTGTACATCATAGCCATTGAACCAGTAGCAGCATACCTAAGGCAGGAGTATGGAGATGGGGGCATAGAAATAAATGGAGTGACACACCTGGTCTCTATGTACGCGGACGACATGCTCCTTTACCTAAACGACCCGGAGCACATCCTACCATTCATATTAGAGACCCTAGAGGGGTTCCACAGGTACACAGGGATACAAATTAACCAGGACAAATCTTGTCTCTATCCACTGGCAGCCCTACGCGAGGCTAGTGCCAAAGGTCTCCCTGTCCTGGCCTTCAAGTGGGAGATTACCTCCTTTAAAATACCTGGGCATCACAATCCATCGAGACCCCAAGACAGAACACTCCCTGAACACTGAAAGAGCAAAAGACTGTCTAGAGAAATCAATGGACTTTTGGGGCAAGCTACCACTCTCAGTCGCGGGTAGAGCTGGGCTGCTCAAGATGGTAGCTCTCCCACGATTGTTACACTACTTCCCAATGTCCCATACAACATTCCCCCGCAATTCTTCAAGGATCTCAACAAACTCTACGGAAGATTTCTATGGCAGGGCGGGAGACACAGAGTCGCTCTAGAAACACTATAGAGACCCTACGACAAAGGAGGCCTGAAAATCCCCAACTTCGAACGTACTACCTAGCAGGCCAACTGAAACACGTAATACAATGGATGGCGGACGAGCCTTCAACCGACACCCGACTCCTGCAGCCTGCCTTCCTCCAAGCTCTACTCAGAGACTTACTCTGGTGTACACCAATTCCAAAGCAACACAACACATACCTAACTAACCTAGGGACCCAGATTTGGAAACGAGCCTGCAGGGCCGCAAAATTAAACGACCCATACCCCCACAAATCCCAATAGCCGCAATCATTACAGCCAGACCATCTGGTCTGACAGAGATAAGGAACATATGGGAGCCCTGCGGCGTTGCTACCATTGGCGACCTAGTGGACGGCCAAGGCATCCTCACATTTACCAAACTGCAAGAGACATCTGGACTACCAACAGGGCAGTTCCTCCTACACGGTGCAGTGGTAAAAAAGCTCACATGTCGATGGCCCGGAGCGGAGTACCTAGAAACTGGGCATGAAGCCATAGAAGGCATGCTGAACGCCGCCGAGGGAGGACACTCAACTTCCAGACTTTACGAGGCGCTGCTGGACTGCACATCCTGTCAGGATCTCAAGAGCAAAGCAAAATGGGAACAAGAGCTAGGCCACCAGTTTGAAGACAAAAGAATGGTAAACTATACTGCACTACCATAAGAAAATATCTAGAAATGCCCGTCTGCAACGTATACAGTTTTACATCGTCAATAGAGCCTATCTTACACCCGAAGTCATCTCCAAATTTAAAGGGGCGAGGACCACAGAATGCCCTAAATGTAACAAACCCAGTGTAGGGATGACCCACATGTTCTGGGGTTGCCGAATGGTGCACTGCTTCTGGACACAAATAGGGGCCAAGGTGGCCAGCGCAGACATCACATTGGACGTGCAGTCACTGAAAGCGTGCATCCTAGGCAGATGCAGAAAGAATTACATTTTTTTTTTTAAAACCCTAGACAAAGCTCAAAGACTTGATGTACATCCTAGCGAAAAGACGCATCGCCATGGGGTGGAAAAGCCCCAAAAACCCTAGCGTGACTCTGTGGTGGGAAGTCCTACGTAAATGGTCAGCGGCAGAAACTGGGGCTTGGGAGAATGCTCAACGGGAGCAGAAATTGGACATCAGCGAGGATCTACAAAAATGGGTGGCGCTCACGGTGACATTGTTCCACCCACGAGAAGTAGTCTCCTCTGACGACAGCACAAGCAGCTCATGAAGACACGCAGGAGCAGGCGGAATAATATCCTTTGGGGCACGGTCTTGGGAAAGTTGGTGGAGGGGGAGGAGAGGGAGGGTATTTGAAACCCTTCAAATTGTTGGACAGTGATATAATGTTTGTATTGTTCAAGAAAACTAATAAAATAGATTTTTTTAAAATCATTGAGAGAGTGGAGGGACCTACTCCAAGGGTCTCCCCAATCATCGTTGCACACAAACCAAAGCAACTGGAGTCAGTGCGGATATGTGTAGACATGAGACTTCCGAATCAGGCTATCAGGAAGGAAAGACACATAACCCTGACTCTGGATGTTGTGGTGGGTGAACTGCAAGGGGCTGAGTCTTTTCAAAATGAGATCTTAGGTCCGGGTACTACCAACTGGAGCTGCACCCGGACTCGTGCTACATCACCACTTTCACGACTCACTAGGGCCTCTACCAGTACAAACCCCTCAACTTTGGGATATCTTCTGTGGCGGAAGTATTCCAAAACGTGATACGAGGGGCTCTGGTCGGACTAGAGGTAGTCATAAATCTGAGTGATGACATCTTAGTGTATGCTACGTCCGAAGCAGAACATATGGGACGACTTGAGAGGACACTGGAGAGGATTCAGCTCC
The DNA here is from genome assembly GCF_040938575.1 of Ambystoma mexicanum. Lineage (NCBI taxonomy): Eukaryota > Metazoa > Chordata > Amphibia > Caudata > Ambystomatidae > Ambystoma > Ambystoma mexicanum. Next base: position 875,618,362 of record NC_090935.1, on the reverse strand, counting down.
TCTGGCTCACCCTACACTGTGAAGTGCGAATACCCGAAAAACAGCATAGAATTCTTCGGGTTCGTATTTCATGAAAATAGCATATGCCCGATCCGCAAAAGGTTCAGGACATTCAGGAGGCAAGTCCACCAGGGAATGTGTCATAAATTAGGAGCTTCCTAGGGATGGTGACGAAATGCGGTCGTTTCATCCCGAACTTGCCGACCATCTATGAGCCACTGAAGAGTTCTCACGAGGAAGGACAAGGTATGGGAATGTACCGCAAAAGAACAAGATGCCTTCAAAGCCATCAAACAGTCGCGTACTGGTGAGGAATCCATGGCCTTCTTTGACCCACAAAAGGAGTCCGAGATCATGGTAGACGCAAGCCCTGGACAGGGGGCGGTCCCGTTGCAGCAAGACGCGCAAGGGCAGATGAGACCGGTGGCGTACGCCAGCAAAGCACTAACAAATACAGAACAAAGCTACTCCCAAATCGAAAGGGAAGCACTGGCAGTCTAATGGGGATGCCGGCACTCGCATCTACATCCTAGGCAAGCCAGTAACTGTGGTGAACAACCACAAACCGCTACTGCCAATTATGGCTGGATCCTCGTACAAACCACCCCCGAGGATTAAACGTTGGATGCTCACATTGGAGTATGGTGTAAATCTGACATACAGGCCTAGGTCTCACAATACAGCAGACTACCTCTCGCGACACCCAATGGGCAAGGTGGATGAAGAGGATAACAAACTACTCACGATTGAGGAACATGTGCAGATAGTGGTGGCAGCCACCAAGCCAGTGGCGCTATCCATTCAAGAGGTGGCAGACGCAAACTGTGACACGCGCTTCGACGTGGTAAAGGTGGCTATGACCAACAGGGACTGGAAAACAATTCTGTCCAACCCACAAAGCCAAAGAGTGCAGCAGGACCTGGAACAGCTATGGCGGGTGTGACACAAACTGTCGTCAACCGAAGCGGGACTCCTCTTATAAGGAAGCAAGCTGGCGATTCCACAAATTTTTGTAGAAAGATCAATTGAACTAGCGCACTGTGGCCTTCAATGAACATCCAAAACCAAACCAAGGCTACGTCTGAAGGTATGGTTCCTCAACCTTGAGACAAAAGTGGACGAATTTGTTGCGAACTGCATCTGGTGTCAAGCGGCGGCCCGGCCAACTAAGAACCCAGGATAGAATCAATGCCCCGCACCGACTGGTCTTAGATTTTGGGTCCACTGGCTGTGGGATCACTTTCTAGTGTTGATAGACCAATGGTCACTATACCCAGAAGTTGAGCTAGTTGACTCCACAGCCTTTGAACAGGTCGCACAGGTCATGGAGAAAATGTCTGCAACCCACAGGTTACCCCAGAGTCATATGATATGACATATATAGAGCAGCGTGCCTATACACACACACACGTGTTTCAAGGCGCGACAAGGCAAGGGAGGACTGGAAAATGATCTTACTAGGCCAAGTGACATTGAGATTGCGTAAGTGCAGGGGAGAGGGAAATGGAAAAGTGCCAGGGGAAGGGGAGGAGGAGCAAGTGCTAGACATACGATTAAGACATAAAAAGAAAAACAAGTACGGCCAGAAGGTGACAGCGCAGGGGTTAAGTGCAGACAACAAGTGTTAGAAGTGCAGGCAGGTAGACTGTAGGGTTGCAGATACAGCCCCAAGTTCAGGGTTGCCAGGAGGCAGTGCAGGTGTGCAAGTGGGGGGGGGCAGGGACCTGGGCCCATGGTTGAGAGGGTAGTCAGGTAACCAGTGCAGTAGCAGACAGGAGATTAGCAGGGGTAAGGAAGAGAGAAGGCGGAAGCAAAGAGGAAGGTTTTGAGCTGCTTACGGAACCGGAGATGGTTCTGCTCATCAAGTTTAAGAGAGGCTGTTCCATAGGGAGGCGCAGCAGAAGAGAGATCTGCCCCCAACTCGTTGGTTCGAAAAGCGACTGACCCTCAGTGAGTTGGAGGAGCGAAGAGCTCGAGTAGGAAGATACTTCCGAAGAGAAAGCTGGAGATATTTTGGTCCCAGGTCCCAAAAGGCCTTGTGGACAATGCAAAGGGTCTTGAACTTGATCCTTGCAGCCACTGGGAGCCAATAGAGAGATTTCAGTGCTGGAGAGATACGATCCCTGGGCTTGAGGCCAAGGACAAGTCTTGCAGTCCTGTTCTGGATGAGTTCCAGAGGACTGAGAGTAAAAGGCAGGCAGATTTAAAAAGAGGCTGTTACAGTAGTCAACTGATACAGAAAAAAAATAGTACTGCTACTGGTAAAGGCTCATCCTGATTTTGTCATTGAGTAAAGCAAGACATATCAAGGAACCTTTGCTAATTTTACTAATGGAGTGTATCCGAAAGAGAATGGCCCATGAAAATGTCTAGAAGGAAAACCCACATACACACAAGGGGCTGTGGATAGAATTAGCTTGTATTAAAACAAACACTTAGATATATGTACAAAACATTTTTTTTAAATTGTAAACAAAAACAAATAATATTTTAAACAAACCAATGTAACTTAAACATGAGTGTTTTGAGGGGAATTCAGAATCAAACATATAGCAAAATAAAACAAATAGGTGTTTTAAACGTTGCAGGGGGTAGAACGGTGGAAACTCCACCTAATGCGCAACTTCGCTGGGGATAGAACGGTGGAAACTCCACCTAATGCGTATAAATCAAATATACAGTATTAGTCACTGAACCACAAAAAGTTGGTTCATTAGTCCCCCTTGCTTGAAAAGGAAGTTTCAGCGGCAATAGCGTCCATCTTGTAGTCAAATCAAAGGGACGTGGTAGCCGCCTTCTTCAGGGCGATTAAGTGACCCCTGTAATGGAGAGACCAAGAGAGACAGAAAAAGGAATGAGTCAGTTGTCCTCTTGGTTGAGTAGTGTTTCCCTACTGGACTTTTCTGGGTGAATTAGTAAAGAAGGAGTAAATCAAACGTTGGGAGGATTAATTACATATTGGACAGTGGTTCAAATGAGAGTGGGGGCTTGAGAAAAACAGAGTAGACTGCATCCTTGCTCCCATCTATGGTAACCTGTGGTGGGCATATGAAATAAATGTCTCGCCACAGAATCCTTGTAGGAACACTCTTGATCATGCAGGCTCCCCGGACTGGAAACTGCAGGTTGCAGGACTGTTTGCTACTTTTCAAAAGGGGACAATATCGTCCACCCTAGGCTGAGGTGCGCAAATCTCGCTCCAGGAATAAATGGAAACCCTCTGTGGATAGAAGAGTAACAGGGTTATGAATGTGTGATGAGATCTCTATATTCGAGTTCATACATCACGGGGAGCCAGTGCCTTGTGCCAATTGTCTGAACGGACTCCAGACATTGCAACATGGGGCTACTGGCAAGTTAGCCAGTTGTAGGCTTTGTACATTATAAATTATACATCAAAATAAGGTGTTGTCTGTGAGGAGAATAACTGAAAGCTGGAGATCTGTTGATTGAATCCCGAGTGCTCCTCTGTGCTTAAGAATCAGAAATGGGACTCGACTCGTGTTCCAACGTGGGAACCACGCCGTGTGAGTCTAGTAAAGGGGAGAAAAGAAAAAAAAATTGCCATGTAGAAGTACTGTATGGCAAATCAGATTTCTCTGTGCATAAAAACTCCAGTAGGGAGTCCTGATCGTGTGGATAATATTTCAGGAGTATTGCTCTCTTTGAGAGACGTTGTTTGTGCCCTCGTACTCCTAGTTACCTGTGGTCGGATTTTGCCGTGTGTAAGTCTCCCTTTTCTTGTGGGGCCCGTCTGTGATCCTTAATCCCCAGGGGGAAAGAGTAAGGCCTACGTTCGAAACCCGATGCGTGGAGCCGTGTGTTCGGCATCTTCATTGCTTTCAGGTTGCTGCTGCAGTGAAAAAAAAAAAAGAAGAGAGAGCCCGGAGGCGGAGGGGGTGTGTGTATCCCTCAGCCAATCAGGATGTTAGGAATTCTGAGTTCCGATTGGCTGTGACGTCTGTTGTCCGGAAGCAAACGCTGCTGTCGGTACAGGTTTCCCGGTATGCTTGCAACACTCTGGATGTTCTTAGTCATACATCAACGGAAGTTTATGTAATGTCATGCAGAGGTAATGTCCAGTATGGTTCATAATGGTCGCGCAGCTTCCTATTCGAGCAGTGTGTGTAGCGCGGCCAGGCAGGCCCCTTGGGGGTGTGTGTCGTGTGTCCTCCAATCATGCTCCTGAAGGTATCAGGTCATGATTGGTTAGGTTGGTGTAGCCCCCAAGCTCAGTCTGCAAAGTGGAGGCCCAGGTGTTGAAAGTGTACACGCTCGTCATGCTCACTGCAGGATTATTCACATGTGTGCGCCTCTTTGTCCTTACACTGATTTTCCCTAGTGTCGAGTTGATATATAGGATCCTAGATTGGTTGAAGGATGTCACAGAGCAATGGGGGTCTCTTGCAGTTCAATTAATCTGCATGAATCATGATCAATTGATCCTTCATTAAATACCACCTAGCTGGGGGGGGGTGTGGGGGGGGTTTCGGACTAGAGGGTGGATGCTTTTATGATATAGTCTTACTTGTCATCCTAGATGGATTTGATGACCGTCACAATACTTGTGAATGATTTTTTTAATTTGAAAATAATGTTGGCCATGAGTGATTACACATGTAATTTGGTCATCTCCTGCAGCTCGTGTTTTGGGTGTAAGAAGCGAGTCGCGACATGTAAATCGAGCTCTTTTTAATGATCTCGCCACCAGTTTTTTAGGGTAGCCTCTTTGTCACTGTCACTTAAAAGGCTGGCGTCATGGTAGAAGTCGTCTAAAGAGGTGCAATTTCTGCGAGTTCTTAAAAATTGCCTGTATGGTAGGTTCTCTTTAATATGTTGGGGGTGATCACTTTCAAAGTGTAGCAAGGTATTGTGGTCTGTGGTTTTGCGAAAGGTAGTACACACTAGTTTACCCTGATCATGTTCAATTCGCAGATCCAGGAAATGGATGGATGAATTGCTATATTCAAACGTAAATGGAATATCTAGACTGCATGTATTGAGCCATGCGCAGAACTCTAGTAGTGCCTCCTCTGTGCCTTCCCATAGGCATATCACGTCATCTATATACCAACGCCATTGTTTGATGTTATCTCTCCATCTATTAACTTGATGGAGGACAAATTTTTGTTCAAAGTTGGCGATAAATAGAATTGCGACTTGGGGCGAATGTTGCCCCCATAGCGGTTCCTTTCGTCTGTAGGTAAAACTGTTGGTTAAACTCAAAGAAGTTCTTGCATAGGGCCAATGTCATAACTTCAATAATTAATTCTGGTGGGGTTTTCGCTGCAATCAGATATTCATACACACAGTCAACTGCTGCTTGTTGGGGAATGCTTGTGTGTAGAGCCCTGTTGTCTAGAGTGACCAATAGCTGTTTTTGTTGGTCGAAATCTAAGTTTTCAAACAACTGAATGGTATGCATGGTATCCCCGATATATGATTCTGTGGTGCTGCTGATGGGTTTTAAAAAAATAATCAACCAATTTACATAAAGGTTCTAGTATCGACCCGCAGTCGGACACAATTGGTCTTCCCGGGGGGGGGGTTGGTAGGATCTTAGGTAAAGCGTATAGACAGGGAGTTCTGCCTTGTGTTGTCTGGAGAAATTCAGATTCTTTCTCTGATATCCAGTCCCTTTCTAATGCAAATGAGACCATAGCTTCAATTTATGTTTTTAAATCGTTGGTAGGGTCTTTAAGTAATTTATAACTTTCTGAGTCATTCAGGAGTTCCATTACCATGCGGTAATACTGTTCCGATTTCATAATCACAATCCCGCCCCCCTTGTCTGCGGGTTTTATGATAAGCTCAGGTCTCTTAGATAGTTCAGAGAGAGCTTCTCTTTCTAATCGGGTGATGTTTTGGTGTCTGTTGGGGGGACCATTCCTCTTACTCATTACTCTGAGGTCTCGCAGGACACATCTCAAATGTCAGGAGGTCATCGGGGATTTGATTATCAGAAGGCGTGAAAGTGGGTTTTGGATGGAGACCGGTATCATGAGTAGTTGTTATGTCTTCATGTTCTTGAAAGAATGAGCGTAGTCTCACGGTACGTAGGAACCGTCGTATTTCCATCTCAATATTGTACCAATCTTGGTTACCAGTTGGTACAAATGATAAACCCTTAGAGAGTACTGAGATTTGTGTGGCTGTGAGATGAATCTTTGTCAAATTAAAGATAGGTACTTCTTGGTCTGGCTCTGGATCTATCTCCTCCGGCGTCTCGGTCGTCTGCGTTGGCTTTGGAAACCGGGATTCCATGGTAGGGGGCCCCATCCTCCGCCTATCCCTCCTCGTCCTAAAAAAGGTTGCGTAGGAGGTGGTGGATAATTCTGTGGTTGTGGTTGGCCAAACTGGTTATGTTGAAAAGGGTTGTAACCCCAATTGGAGTTACGGCTTGATGAACTGCTGCTTGATCCTGAAAAGGTCACACCCCTCCTCCTTAATCTCTGCTGCCCAGACTGATTTGTTTCCGGTCTGTTTAATATTCCTCAGTTGAATAAGGGTACACTAAATTCTATTTTGAATTCTTTGATATCTTTCTGTAATTTATTGGTTTTCCTTGCCAAAGTGTTTGTTTTAAAGAGGGCAAACTGTTTATTGATTGCCTCTATTTGATTTTTGGCATCAGTAATGAGTGCGTTTGTACATTTCCTCTCTTCATCATCCAGGGTCTTTTGAAGTTCTGAACTAATCCTCTGTGCAGTTGTAACTGTGAGGACCATAAGGTCCCTACTGCATTTTGTAGCAATATAACTGAAGTTTGTGGTGTATTGTTTGTCTTCTAAAAAAAGACAAGGTTCATTTTGAACGATTAGACCAGTGGGAATGATACTGGCTCTTAGATATTCTTTAAGAAAATGTCTGTGTAATTCCGTCCGGAAGACCTTAAGTTATAAGAGATTGTCTCCCGTGTCTGTTGAGGAAGCAGGTGCGTTTGGTGCCGAGGGATCAAAAAAGCAAGGTCCTGAAAGTAAATCTAATGTCTGCTCCTCAGTATAAGTTAGAGTGGCATTTTCTGCCATAGTTTATATGCAACCAATATGTTACAGTAGTTAAGCCTACAAGGAACCAGAGGTCTGGAGTCTGGAGACAGTGAGCTTCTGGGGAAAGGGGAGGAAAGGAAGAATACCTCTGAGGAGGTGCAGTTGGTAGTTTGACTTCTTGGGAGACGTCGGAAATGTGGAGGATAGTGTGGAGTCGAAGATAACCCTGAGGTTCTTAGACTCACAGGTGGGAGCAGGAGAGGGGACAAGGGAGGCCGGCCAGAGAGGCGGGAAAGAGGGGTGCAAGTGTGCCGATGAGGAGATATCTCAGTCTTACTGGCATTCAGGCAGAGATCATTGGCTGTGCACCAATTCTCGATTGCAAGCAGACAATCAGGGATGAGAGAAGGAGAAAAGGCGGCAAAGGGGAGCCTGAAAGCGAGCTGGGTGTCATCCCCATAGCACTAGTAGTTGGAGCAGAGGGCAGCAATACGGTGGGCCAGAGGTGCCAAGTATTGGTTGAACAACCAGGGAGAAAGGTTAGACCCCTGGGGAACATCACAGGTGGAGACAGATATACAGGAGAGGAAGGACCCTAGCTGGACCTGTGAGGGTCGGTCAGAGAGGAAAGAAGTCAGCCAGGCCAGAGCCTCATCAGTAACACCCAGGTTATGACGGAGCCAGTTGAGCTGGATGGCATGTTTGACCGTGTCAAAGGCAGAAGAGAGATCAAGTAGGATGAGGACAGGGCAGATTAGTCAAGTTTAAAGAGCAGGTCTTCATGCATGCTCAGGAGAGCGGTTTCCGTGCCTCTGGCTGCTCTGAAGCCAGACTGATGGTCGTGGAGACAACCAACAGATTCAGTATGAAGATTAAGTTGGGAGATGGACAGCTTTTCCAGGATTTTGCCCAGGAAAGGAGTGATAGAGATTAGGCAAGCGATAATTAGCTGAAAGGGAGGGGGGTCCGCTGAGGGTTATTTGAGAAGAGGGTGCACAAGAGTGCTTCAGGGGGGAGATATGCAGAGTGTTTCGTAGAATTTCTGGAACAATGTGGAATCACCCACCGGAAAGTTAAGCCAGCCTGGCCTCAAGCCAATGAAGAAGCCAAGTGCTTTATGAGAACATTGAATAAAGTGTTCCAGAACGCACAGGGCAACGCACTGAAGAGTACACTATATCAGTTCCTGCAAGAGTATCGATCCATGCCCCACACGAGTGGCACCAGCAGGGGCACTTTTCCAGAGGTGCCCGAGAGGCCTCATTCCCGAAATGCATGGCCTGCCCCACCGACGAAGAAAGAGCAATGGAAGATCGGAGAATCCACAATGAAAAAGGAGAACCTACGAAGGCACCTCAGACCACCAGACTTAGCCGTAGCAGATACAGTACTAGTAAGAAACCGACGTCCAGCTACCGTACTAGTAAGAAATCGATGTCGAGAAGGAAAATTAGCGCTCACCTACGAGCCCTGTCTCATGGACATCGTCCAGGTCGAAGGATCGATGCTGACTGCAACAGACCAGAGAGGGACGGTGACCTGAAAATCCAGCTTCTTCCGAAAGGTGGGAGAAAATGAAGAAACCGGAGACCGGGACAACAAGACATTCTCGATCACAACCTCAGGAGGTGATGCAGAACCAGGGGACACGTGGGCGAGTGAGAGGCCAACCTCAGCCCGGGTAAGTGATCACGCCACAGGAGAGGCAAGCAAAAGCAGATATAGCCCAGACGTGAAAATCGGATGCGCCCCGCACGATTCAAGGACTACATCAAGGGAGATTAGCCACAGACCAAAGGGCAGCAAGCAGTAAACCCCTCAGGACATGGGAAAGGGGGCGAGTAAAGAGATGGTTGGGACTAAGCCAGCAGAGGTTGCCCATATTGGGCCTGGGCCAGTTGGTACGTTACCATGTTTACAATGTGTAATAGTCATGTTAAAATGTTATAAGACGGAAAAAAGATATTTCAATTGTTCCTTATGAAAAAGGAGGAAGGTGATGTGGTCATGTGGCGTGCGCACGCAATTTAAATAAAGTGGGCGGTCCTGCACAAGTGAGTGCACGACGGGAGCCCGACGAAGCAGCACGCGTGTCCGTGCGTTCCTTTCAGGGACATGGTGGGCAAGGCCTACATGACAGGAGCCTCGGGCTATGTACAACCCAACAGTATGTATATTTGTTCTATATGAAGTGCTTAAGCGCTCTACAATAACATCATTATAATTTAGCCTTGGACATCTGCTTTCAGTCACAGGAATTTGGCAAGATGGGCCTATACACACTGATATTTATGATACATATGGTGATCCATTCATATGAAATGTGTATCACATTAGTGATATTGTAACCATATTTTTCATAATGTACTTATTTTTTTATTTATTTTATTTTATTACATTTGTTATACGCCCAGACCCGGAGGTATCACGGCGTAGTTACAGACAATGGGATAATGCAATCTTAGAATGAGCATAGAGGTGTACAGGTATAGGAACAATGTTATGTGATGCCACTTCCTGGTTTGTTAAGGGGTGCAAGGTCGGGTTCCATCACTTCCCGTGATGTCACTTCGGGTGGGGGTCAAAGGTCTTATGATGTTACTACCACTAATCCTGGCATTTTGGTGAAATGACGTCCATGAGAGTGGGCCTCAACTGGGACGCAGAGGTGGTATTTCAACGAGCACAAACACGAAGTGATTGTTCTTTGCAGAATTGTCCAATATGCTGCGTCTAATTACTATTTTTTATTAAAAGTGCATACAACCAGCTTTTGTTTATATTGTACGGATGGTACAATATTGGGGCGGGGTTGGGATGATGCAGGTTTCACAGGTGACGCTATTTTAGGGCTGTCAACCTGTCAAGTTTTAGGCGTGTCCTCCTGACAGTGGAACCTCAGAACATCAAATGATTCGCTACTGGTGGGATGAGAGGCAAACCTTCCAAAATAGTATGAGCTGTGCAATTTAGGATTACTGCATGTAGGTTAGGTATTGTTGTGGTGGTGCTCCACCCCTTGGCTATCCATTTCTGCCTTTATCGACTCAATAGAATATTCTGCTCCGTCTCACCATGCACCAAGGGACTCACCGCCGCCAGTGCCTGCAGGTCCGCCAGACTCTTCACATCCCGGGGGTACAGGGCTGAGGCCACCCCCAGGCTGCAGCGGAGAGCGTTCTCCCCAATGCAGGTTACGACTCCCCGGAATATCCGGTGGACTAGTTAGCCAGTGCACCTCCGAGCTGGGGAATGACCTTCCACCCAACTCCTCGGCAGCCTCCCTCCCGGATCTATACCCCAGGCCATCGAAGCCGTCCGGCCGCAGCGGCTGCATTAAGAAGCCGGATGGGTAGTGCTGAATGAAGAGCCGGGGCACCAAGAGTACTAACACAGCTGCACTCTGACACTGACAAGACCGCCATCGAAACAGAGAAAGGACGTCGCGGGTTGAGCTTATACATCAGACCTTCTACAGCAGTCAGACTGTTCAGCGGCCATGTTAGAACGATGGTTAGCGCTCAATGGATTGTAGATCAACACAGCTTGACTAGAGTTGTTAAAGCAGAGCAAGCAGCATGTTTCTTTATATGGAAAACGTTCACAGCTGGAAAACTATTCCTTTTCTTATAAACATTCCCCAATTATTGTACGGTATAGTTGCACTTTTCTTTTTAGATTAGGTTCTATTTCTCTATTGAAAAGTATGCAGATATTTTCAATTATGCACACATATTTACTCGCGGCACACTTATTTTCTTGTTCCTTTGTCTGAACCGTTTGAAGCCTAGTGCTGTAGTCATGCAACACCTACTAGTCGATTTGTGTACATATATGTTAGTGGGATTTGTAGTTTCCTGGGGTAGGGTGCAAGTGCAGGTAGCTTTATTTCCGGCGTACATGCCAGCATTTTGTAACACCTGGGACGACGGATTATGGCACCAAAAGCGGGAGTTTAAATTTTTCCCATGGGTTGCATTGGGATTGGAATTAGTTTTGAAGTGAAAAATAGCAACATTTTTGTCCAAAAAATCGTGTGTCTACTGCCTAAATCAGGGGGGTTGGTATTGTACTCCCTATGGTGTGTGACCCCCCCCCCCCCAGTGTGTTGTCCCTTTAAGGGAATGTGTCTTTCTCATGTGTATTGCCCTTTTAACATGGGACATGACTTTGTCATTGCCCAAACTAATAAAAAGGAGCCCCTGCAGGCACGTGCATCAGAATGGCTGCAGACTCCCAATGAGGAATTACTTGTCAGTCTCTCATTTAGGCCTGCAGGCTCACACCGATTGTGAGTACGGGCCTGCAGGACATGATGCAGTGGGACTCTCCAGCCAGCAAGGTGAGAAGGGTCAGCATGGTCATGGGTATGGTCTGCCCTGCCCCCACTAAAGACCGGGTGTCCCCTAGCAACCCTCTAAGTTGCTGATGAGACATAGCACCCCTGGTGCTTGCTGGATGCCCATAGCAGGCCCCCATATAACAATGAAGATGAGGAAGAACCCCTGCGGCTCTTCCTGTCCCCACTGCTCCTGATTATTTTTTTTCTTCCCTTCTTTTTTTTTTGATGAAGGAGGGACCTGTCCCACAGTGGGGGAAAGAATGCGGCGGGCAGCAGCCATCACTGCAAATGAGGAGAGGAGAGGAGGAGCGGCACCCACTGCCGTTGGGATGGCGGGGGGGAGCATACTGGGAGCCCTGCCGGCAATCCCCCCTGGCCACGGTCCTCCGAGAGGAGGGGGCTCGTGCTGCCAGAGTGGGATTCAGCCCGCAGCCACCCTGCAGCATCCGGCACGAGAAGAGGGGGAGAAGGCAGCTGGGTGGCCGCTGCTGCCCAACATGGTGGGTGCAGCAACTTTCGACCCAAAAGGACGGGGATACCGGGGCCCTCCATTGCTGCGGCTCTGTGTGAAGAAGGTGTACAGCCAGGGGAGGGTCAGCCCACATCCCCTCTTTGCCTTTCAGCCCCCTGCGGCATCCGACACTGCAAGGGAGGAAAAGGACATCAAGTGGCCTCAGCCGCAAGAAGAAATGGAGCGGCCGCAGGAACAGGGCGTTCCCATCTCTGGCGGTGCTTACCACTGCCAACAAAGACAACTCCCGCCCAATGGGCAAGAAAGGTCACTAACGTGGCTCTATCCATGCATGGCACCAGCCCTGGGCTGCCGGCGGTGAAGTGCTGTCCCCGCCGGTAGTGTGCACAACCCAGAAGGTTGCCGCCACCGCCGAAACACTCAAGAAGACCCAGGGCCGGGCAGGCGGCAAGGTCTATGTGATGCTGGAAATGCATCAGAGGGACAGGGCCTCCGTATCCTTGTCCTTTACTGCTTTTTATCGTGTGTTCTGTCGTGTTTTCCGCACAGGAGTTTGTGTGGGACTCCTAGCGGTGCAGCTCTCTCCGGTTGGTTTGAGGAACAGACCTATGGGATACCCTTATGGCACCCATGGGTAGGGGTGCATCCCTGTGCCCCTAGTGTATGTTTTTGGGCACCTGTGTGTGACCCACAGAGCAGGGTACGGGCTGGTGGCAGCTCCGTGCTGAATTGACTTGACTGGTGCCCTGAGCGTCCTCCATTTTGGGATGCCCAGGCCCTGTCATTGGAATCGGTAGATTACTGATGGAGACAAGATGGCCTCTTGCCTTCCATCGCCTGTTACTTTGATCTTCCCGAAGTCCCAGGAAGCCCTGACTCTGTCCCTTCCCCCTGACTGGCTGTTGGGCGGAAGTTTCTTATATGGTAGTGTGGGGAAGTGCTGACCAGACTGGCTGGAGCCTTCTCAACGACCGTATGTTGTGGGTACGCCTGTGGGTGGGACCTGGGTGAATGGAATGTGTGACGAATACGCATTCTATGTGATGGGTGTCTAGTATCTGGTGGTTGACACAATAACTGATACAGCCCTGCCCGTAACCGTTTTGAATGCAGTATGGAGTGTTCAATGGCTTGGTACTTGTTCCGATACACATAACTTGTTGTGAGTGTCTGAAGAGAAGTGAATGGCCTGAATGCACTGTGTGCCTGATTGGCTGCCTGCCTGCATGAATGCCCTTTGTCGTGATTGGATGCTTGAGTATGACCCAGCGGAATGAATGGGAGATCAACAGTATATCTGGGGACCTCTCACTGCTAGGAATCATGTTCAGAAGCTGAAGTCCACTGCGACGAGTAACTGGAGTAACTGAAGCTTAACCCTGAAGCCCTGCTGGACGAGAATAATTGCTGTTGCTCTCCTTCACAATCTGAAAGCTTCTGTGCCTCCAAGGACTGACCCAGAGAGGACCTGGTAAGGCGCCCTCTTCCCGAGCTACGAGAGGATCTGGTAAGGCGCCCTCTTCCCGAGCTACAAGGGACCATCGTGCACCAGCTGATCTTTATCCGAGCTCCCTGGTAGACAGACCTTCGACATGCTGCCGACCCAATACGGGGACTGCTGTGGAACTCCAAGGAGAAGCGCCCAGACTGTTGTCCGCCAATGTCGACAACCGCCGTCGCCGACCGGAGCTGCTGTGCTCCCGTTTGCCAAAGAACCTTCGAATCCAAGGACGCTCTTGTCCGCATTGTCGCCGCTGTATCCTGCTGGAGAAGGCCTGACCGTTGATGCGCCGAGGAGCATCCACCGGCGGGTTTCCCGCCACCCAAAGACCACAGAGACGCCGACAACTAGATGCCCTTGCTGGGCCACAGTTCTTCAAACTCTTTGCGGTCCAGAGCTATCGACACCGAGGTGCCCCGCACGCCTCTTCCTTGCAGGACGTTTGCGCTTCCCCACCAACGAGCACCGCTAGGAACGACGCGACCACTTCACCATCGTAGCTCGACCTGTTCTCCGTCGGACGTTTGACGACTCGTGACTCCTGCCTTAAAGGGAGGGCACTCAAGAAGGGTTTGTCGATTCCCTGATGAGGAATGCTACAACGCCAGGTACTTGGGGTTGCAGAACTATTGGGAAGTCTAGTGTGAACAATATATGGACTGGGCTTGTATCTTTATCCTACAGGTTGCCCAGGTGGGGGAACCCCACACAGAACTGTGTTTAACGGTAGCAACCAGTATTCTGCCAGTTGTTCAACCATCTTTCTTTCCTTCCTCTCTCTACTGTTGGTTTCCTTTATTTGATCTGTGTGTCATTCTGACCGTATGGACTTTTATGAGATCTAATAACGTTTGTGGTACCACTATAGAACTGTATATTTTACCATTGTTGATTTTGGAGTACAAAGTGAGTTATTGTGATAGTGTACATGACTTTGAATATTAATTATATAAAGACTGAGTTTTAACCGATACAGTGTGCAGACATTCCTTTGTGGGTGCTTGGGGACTACACTGTACTTAAGAACCAGCCTGCATCAACTCCTGAGAAGCTAGGCCTTGATTGCTCGACCACGTACCAATAATAGAGAATCTTGGCAGGGGTCCTCTGTGCCTCTCCTCTAACATATAGAGAGCGGAAGTGCAGACACCCCCCACCAGTGCGGTCCTTTACAATCTATGATCACAGTCAAGTGAGAGAGGTGTGGAGGTGAGTGCCCTGCCCCCGCTGAAACCATCCTCACCCCCCGAACAGCAGTGTGCTCCCGACACCGGAGTGTGTCAGGAGAGAGAATAATGTCCCGGCCGGGCAGTGAAATGAAGCACAGAGGCTGCCCGCTTCCACCAATGATGCAAGCACCATTCTGCTGTGCCGGCAGCCCCAGCAGCGACAGGACCGGGCCGCCGGTGGTGAAATATGCAGCTCCACGTAGGAGCGAAGGCAAAAAAATGCTGAAGGGTCGGAGCTGTGAAGGTGAAAGTCCCGGGCCCAACTGGCAGTGACTATCATAAAGTGCTCCGGTGTTGGAGCAAAGTTTAAACAGGAAAGCATAGCCCTGCCACGTTCCAGGGCCACAGCAGTGAGAAGCTCCTATCAGCGGAGCAGGGGTGAAATATCCCGGGGCTCCACAGCTGTATGCTCCGTGTCGGAGCAGCAAGAGCTGGCCCCTTACAGGTCCCCAGGCCAATGTGGCGGTGAAAATGGAAGGAGCTCTGTGTTGGAGCAATGGGGAAATGTAGAGTGCCCCCACAGATCCCAGGCTGTTGGGGGTGAAAGAAAAGAAGCGTTCCAGGATGACAAAATGGCACCCTGCATACCCTGCGCTATGATGCCAGCTGTGTGTAAATGCCCAGGAAAGAAGAAAAGAAAGCGGCCCCAACACCATGCCACTAGGGTCGCTCTGCCTTCCCCGCAAGTGTCTGTGTCTCCTGCCTGGTTGAGGCAAAGAGGGGACCCTAAAACCCTTCCCCCATTGTCGCTCTGGCACTGGTGTGCACACTCTACTGCTGGCAGTGCAATGCCAACAACTGCTGCCTGGGGGAGCTGAACAAAGAAGTGGCCCTAACGTTTTGACATCCTGCCCGCAGTGTCACCCTACCACTGGCGGACGCCTTCTGCTGATGGCAGCATTCCTACCCACATGCCTGCCTGGGGGAGGGAACAGTGCAGGTGTTCTCATCGCCCTGCTACTGGTGTGCGCCCTGCTAAGCCTGCCATACGTGGACCAGGCCGATGTGGCCCTGGGTGCAATTCCTGCCACCCGGGACTGGTACATCACTGGACCTATCATCCTGCCTGGAAGAAGAGAAGATGGGACTGGCCAGGACTGCTGTGGCCCCATCAGCAGCAGTGACTCCTGCCTGGGGAGGAGAAGAAGTGCCCCAGACACCCTGTCATCTGTGTCCGGCCAACCAATGTCTCGCAGCCCTCAAGCCCACCACCAACAATAAGTGCTAGGAGCAAGAGAGGGTTGCAGCTCAGTACGAGTGCTTGTGTGCCCTACTGTCCTATGACAGTGAAGAGACACTCCTGCCTGGGAGAATATAGCCAAGGAAGAGGGGAATGAGTAACATGCTGCCACCCTTGCCCTGTCAACATCATGTGGCGCAGCCTAGACGCCCTGCTACCTGCATCTCGATAACTGCTCAACATCAAGGGACTGACTGAGCCTGGCACAGCTTGGACAGCCTTCTATCCACGTCTCGCTGCCTGCCCCAACATCAACGGACTGACGGAGCCTGGCGCAGCTTGGATGCCCTGCTATCCACGTCTCACTGCATGCCCCAACATCAAGTTACCGACTGAGCCTGATGCAGTTTGGACGCCCTGCTACCTGTGTCTCGCTGCCTGTCCCAACATCAAGGGACTAAGCCGATATGGCCCCGGTGCCCCCAGGTGCGGCTTTACCGGCCTATGAACTATAACAGCAACTGACCGGTACCCATGGAAATGACTACCCTGAAAGGACACTGGAGCATAGTGAACTGATGTCCTGCAGTTCTCCAAGTGCTCGTAGAAGACTCAGCGGACACAGGTTTAGATACTGGTGGCCTGCGTGTAAATTATGTGGTCTTAGTTAAATGGATGTGAAGCTGTGTCCCCGTAGGTTTGTAAGCACGCTCTAAATGGTGCAAGCAGTGAACAATGTCCTCATTCAGTGGTGGAAGTTCCACTTACCCCAGGTTAATAAAGGGTTTTGCAACGTTGTCGAACTGCCAACATTCCACCAGCGGTTCCCCAACCGCAACTGTCACCCGCTGGTTATGTGTAGAGTGTGTTGATATGTGTTGTATGTCTATAACAATGTGAGTCCCATGTGTGTAGCAGTGGCCTATCCTATTTGTTGTCGATCCTATAATTCTGAAGTGGTTGTTCTGTAACGGGGCAGGAAATCATCTATGTCTCAGTAACATTTGTTTGTTTGTTATGCAAAAGGAGGAGTGTGGTGTGTGACCCTCCCAAGTGTGTTGCCTCTTTAAGGGAATGTGTCCCTCCTATGTGTTTTGCCCTTTTAACGTGGGCCATGACTGTGTCATGGCCCAAGCTAATAAAAGTAGCACCTGCAGGCACGTACATCGGAACAGCAGCAGACTCCCAAAGAGGAATGACTGGTCCGTCTCTCATGTAGGCCTGCAGGCCCAAACCATGTGAGCACGGGTCTGCAGTCCATGATGCCTTGGGACCCTCGAGCCAGCAAGGTGGAATGGGTCCGCATTGAAGAGGGGAAAGCAGAACGTACCCCTAGTCCCAGAAGACCTCTCAGAAACAAGAAGCACCTGAGACAATATAGCCGCCAATCATATGAATTTACACGCATTCTTTCTGCTCCCACAATGGAAAACTACCATGAAAGATGCTCACCCAGCATACACTATAACCCTGCAGTGGTGCCGATCCTACCCAGACGGAATGAAGTGGCTCAAGACAGAGCTAGAGACGACTACATGGACCGAATTGACTAAACGCTGAGAAGCCACGTCACCTGTCATTAGAGATTTCACGACAACCTAGTCATGTTAGACATGAAGCACACGTGCCATCCGCACATCACTGACACACACACACCCAGGTACACAAAGAATATGGATACGCAGCCCTATAGTTAGAGGACTGTGACAGACATACAGTCTGCATGTCCATATTCTTTTACCACCTGGCCTCCTACAGCACCGCCATAACACAAGAAGCAAAAAGAGTTTGTGTATACGTTTGCTGATGCTCATATGCAAACAACCCTATGGTAAGGACAGGAGAACTCAAGAGACCTGACAGCCATAACGCACTAACCTATAGACGAATTAGAACACGTGTACAGCAGAAGCAAGAGCATGGCTCACTAACTCGAGTAGGCCATGATCGGCCTGGACGCGGGACCGAAAACCTCAAAGGACCATACACAGCGAAATTGCGGTGACAGCCGCGAAGCCACTGGCAAGATCGTAATGTTGCAATTGGCATTCCTTCTTCTGAACTGTAGTAACACCGGCCACAGGAGAGGTGAGCTCTCTGGCAAAACACAGAATAAATTGAATATCCTAGGCTCGTAACTACGGTCTCCAGGCACGTGATCAGGCAAGGGTGAGGAGCTGCCAAGAGTACGGCCTGAGAAGAGCCACCTGTTCCCCCGTCCAGACAATAACCGCAACAATTTAGCTACAACTACAGCGTAACACTGCATTGGGAACCGGAGCGTGCTCAGCAATGGCTATGGGCTACACATTGTATGATGCAGACACATAGTTTCACCTTACCGATACACAAGTATACAAAGTATTGTTCACAGGTGTTTGCGAGAACAGAGTTAGTCCCAAGCTTAGGGACTCTGGGTTTATCCAATCAGGGTGAAGAACCTTCGGGGTGGATGGTAAGAGTTGCCAACCAATCATGGGGTCCAGTCACTGTAGCTATTTTGTAGTAACAGTTTTAGGGGAATGGCTAAAGAATACCACCTGACATTGTCTAAGCCAATAACCAAATTCTTCTATATGCCTCTATAGGGGACCTACCACTCGACAGCCTATCCCAAGTCAGAGTAGGTTTTTGAGACGGTTCCCAGTGATGACAAAAATTACGACGTCACTTTGGTACAAAACTGGCCTGCAAGCCAGGGTCCGATGAGAGCTTTGTGGATGCCCGTCCATGTATGTGATCCCTGTGGTATGTTTGGTACAATAAACCGAAGTTATCTTTGCCTCTTGTGTGGACCTGGAGTTCTTGATTAAGACTAAGGGAAGGAGTTAGGCCTTCTACTGACTCACTCCAGCGGGCACCCAAAAGGACTCGGCCAGACCTGGTGGTCCACCCCTAACAAGTTGGAAGTCCCACTGAGATTGGGTGCGGCGCCCACCCAGCCAGATGCTGGCTCCTTAGCTGTCGGACCCAGAAGGCTGCAGCACCCTCGCGGGAATTGCAAGATAACCGGACAGCACAACCCGGAGATAGGCCGTCGGGAGCCGCTTTGATCTATCCCGCCCAAAGTTGGCGAGGAGTCCACGCAGTTCGGAGGGCGAGACGAGCTGTTAACGGGGGCCAGCGGCCGAGCAATGTCCACGGACCCAGCAGAACCTAAGTGTGGTCCACATAACAGGCAACTTGTGAGTGGGTGGGATTTCTGTATACGATGAATATTGGTGTCAGAATAGTTTTTACATGTGCTTGGTGGTAGGGACTGGAGCAGAGGTAGAAGTTCCCTTTACGGTTGTTCGAGTATCGTGGTGAAAGGCTCTGATGAGGAGCAAGGCTTGAGAATTTATTAGGCTCGGACTGTGAAACTTGTACATATGAGGTATTCCTATGTGTTATGATATGATATGATATGGCATTTATAAAGTGCCTATACACAAGTGTTTCAATTTGCGACAAGGCAAGGGAGGGGGAGCAGAGAGAAGACAGAGACAACAATCCTACTAGGCCAGGTGTCATTCAGATCACGCTAGTGCGTGGGAAGGGGGGAAGAGGAAAAGTGCAGGGGGAAGGGGGAGGGGACAGTACAGTACATGGGATAATAGAATAAATAAACAATAAGTAAAAGTACGGCCAGCTGGTGGCAAGTGCAATGGTAAGTGCAGACATCAGGTATTAAGTGCTGGTAGTGGGACTGTAGGGATACAGAAAACAGTCCCCAAGTGTGGGGGTTTACCAGGAGACAGTGCAGGTGTGTGACTGTCAGTGGAGGGGACCTGGGTCAGAGGGTGGCCAGGTAACCAGTGCAGTTTCAGTTTCAGCCAGGAAATTCAGCAGGGGAGAGGAGGAAAGAAAACAGAAGCAAAGAGAAAGGTTTTGAGGTGCTTTCGGAACCGGAGATGGTTCTCAAGTTTTAGGGTGGCAGGGAGGCTGTTCCAGAGGGAGGCCCTGGCCGAAGAAAGAGATCTACCACCAACTTGTTGCTTGGAGAAGCGACTGACCCTGAGGGGGTTGGAGGCGGATGAGTGAAGAGTTCGAGAAGGAAGATATTTAGGAAGAGGGAGTTGAAGGTATTTAGGCCCCACACTCCAGAAGTCCTTGTGGACAATGCAGAGGGTTTTGAACTTAATCCTCTCAGCCACTGGGAGCTAGTGCAGAGATATCAGTCCTGGAGAGATACGATCCCTGGGCTTGAGGTCAAGGACAAGTCTCACAGTCCTGTTCTGGAAGAGTTGCAGAGGGCGGAGAGTAGAAGCAGGCAGATTTAGAAAGAGTCTGTTGCAATAATCCAGCCTATAGAGAACCAAAGCTCTGGAGACAGTGAGCTTCTGGGGGAAGGAGAGGAAAGGAAGAATACCTCTGAGGAAGTGCAGCTGGTAGTGTGACTTCTTAGAGATATCAGAGATGTAAGGAGAGAAGGAGAGTCTGGAGTCGAAGATGACCCGAGGTTTTTTGCCTGACAAGTGGGAGCAGGAAGAGGGCCAAGGGAGGCCAGCCAGAGAGTGACAGGAAAGAAGGGAGCAGGTGTGCTGATGAGAAGAATCTCAGTCTTATTGGCATTAAGGCAGAGATCATTGGCGGCACACCATTCCTGGATGGCTGAGAGACAGTCAGAGATGAGAGACGGAGAAGAGGTGGCTGAAGGTAGCCTGAAAATGAGCTGAGTGTCATCCGCATAGCACTGGAAGTTGGGGCAGAAAGTGGCAATGCAGTAGGCAAGAAGTGCCAGGTATTGGTTGACCAGCCAGGGAGAGTGGTTAGACCCTTGGGGAACACCACAGGTAGAGATGGAGATAGAGTAGAGGAAGGACCCAAGTTGGACCTGGAAGGGTCGATCAGAGAGGAAAGAAGTCTGCCATGCCAGGGCTTGACCGGTGATACCCAGGTTATCACGGAAATGGTTGAGCAGGATGGCATGTTTGACCGTGTCAAAGGCAGAGGAGAGATCAAGTAAGATGAGGACACAGGGGGTGTTGGAATCAAGGTTGGAGAGCAGGTCTTCACAGATGTTCAGGAGAGCAGGTTCCGTGCTTCTGGCAGCTCTGTAGCCACACTGATGATCATGGAGACAACCAACAATTTCTTTGTGAAGATTGAGCTGGGAGATGGCCACCCTTTCCACGAGTTTGCCCATGAAACGAGTCATGGAGATTGGGCGATAGTTAGCCGGGCAGGACGCACCTTTTAGTTCGCAGCATAGATGATGGATCCCTGTGACGGTTAGCTGGAACTATCTTAGTTATGGAAGGTGTTTGTCTGGTTAAGCTTTCCTGCAGCGAAGCGTTTCAACCGTCAAGCGACGCGTCAGTTGCAGCAAACACAAGAGATAAAAAGAGAATACGTCACCCCTGAAGCGGTGGCAAGACAGCTGTGGGGTTGGGGTGTATCATGGGAAGAGGGGAGAATGGGCACTGTCGTGCATGCACAATTGTCTTTTCATTTGTTTGAATTTTAGTTTGGTGACGTCACCGTTAGGTTGTTGTATGGGACACTGTGTGGAGAGGAGAGGAGCAGAGGTCTTAAAAGTGAGAACGGCAAG
Source organism: Ambystoma mexicanum (assembly GCF_040938575.1). NCBI lineage: Eukaryota > Metazoa > Chordata > Amphibia > Caudata > Ambystomatidae > Ambystoma > Ambystoma mexicanum. The sequence continues at coordinate 875,597,116 of NC_090935.1, read as the reverse complement.
CAGGGGAACGAGCAGCAGTGCGCGGAAAGTGCATGCGCAGGATTGAGGCGGTGCGCTGGACAGTGACAGGGTTGGTGAAGGCGGGGCTAGGTGCGAAGCCAGCTGTGAAAGGTATTGAACCACGGAGGCTTGTAGCGAAAGCAAGTGATGAATTTTATATTCTAACCCTTTCCTTCCCCTGACAGCGGATATCGAAAGCCTCAATAAGAGGTCATGTAAAGCTTGCAATGTATCCATATGGTGGAACGGGGACCATGTATAGTGGGCCAGTGACTCCCATCCAACATTTGTGTAAAACCCTTCCCCCACATAAGGATAACATTGTTAAATATAGCATACAGTGGTCTAAAGATACATAAGGGAAATTAGCAAGACCATAGCCACCTAATGGCCGTTTTTCCAAGGATGTGCTCCAGTCACTCATGACACATCTACAGAGTACATGCAAGGGGAAAAAGTTAGCCAAACGTACGGAAATATTTGAGTTGTGGCATATTTTTCAAGCCATGGATTATGAGTATACGGGAAGCGAGCAATGGGGGTTCAGATCCATCCTTCCCACCTCCCGCACCGCAGAGCGTAATATCCAACGATGCGGAGGAGGAACAGGGCCTATACCCATTAAGAGAATTTGTATTTGTATTTATTTAGATTATATAGTGCTTTCATCCAAAGCTCTTATTTTAAAAGCAGCAGAAGGTTACTCAAATCCTACAAACAAACCCCATATGTACAAACCAAACTATTAAAAGAGATAGAAAAAGCTACTCATAGCCTGACTACAACGAGGATGGGCAACGACGCGCAAAAAAGGAGCTCGCAGGTATAGCATCTGATGAATGGATAGCTGCACAAATATTATGAAACTATAAGGGGCCACAACGAGGGAGGTGGAAGGTGCAATGCAAGCAATAGAAATCTTGGAGGTAGGACACGGGTGTACCAGAGGTGCAATGAGGGGAGAGGAGAATAAGGAGGAGCAACCCCAAGACAGCGGGCCCCTGGGAGTGCAGCAGAGCATAGAAATGGAACCTCAGCAACAAGTACAAGGCAAGATGGATTATCTGATACCATTACAAGGGGGACGAGATAGTGTACTAGGGAGGGAAGATGGGGGAAAGGAACGTCGAGAAGGAGTAGCCAGCAAAAGAGAAGAACTAGAAAGAATGTTGGAGAAGGAGAAGGAGATAGAAATGGCACTGTGGAGGAAGAAAATATTATTGCAGGAGTCACCTATGTACGAGGAGAGGGGGTTGAAGAAATTGATGTTGGAGCGGTGGGCGAGAGAGCAAGGTAGGAAGGATGATGAAGCACGGGCAGTGGAAAAGGTAAGTAACCAGATTAAGATGGACTTAGCGAGGGAAAGGAGAGGAGGACGAGAACAACAATTGGAAAGGGAAAATACAGGTGAGTGTGAAAGGGAACAGAGCGGACACGGTGTAGCATGTTTAGGAGTGAGAGAGGATGAAGATATATGTAAATTAACAGAGATCGACCTCAATGTACCTCATGACCCGGCCCTAGTAATGCGAAAATGTAACTTTTCAACTAGCTTTTGTAGCAGCATGGATGACGAATATAGTACAGACAACGATCACAGTGACGAAGAAAAGGAAGGGCATAAGAAAGTCTACCTCATGAGGACAAATGGGGGGGACTTCCTGGGAGTGCAAAACGTATGGATAGAGGAGCAAGTCACACAATAAATCAGCACAAGACATGGCAGGGGAGGGGACCTCACGAACACTGTACAGCTATAGGCTTAGAGATCTTCCTGGGCGTAAAAGGGATGGGGCAGCAATAGCACAGTCATGGGGACACTCGTGTTCCAGAGGTGGAGGGGCAGAATCACTTGCAGCCCCACCGCAGGTGAGTACAATAGAACCTATAGACATAAGAACTGAGGTAGAAGACGAAAGTGGACCCATTCAGATAAGACAATATAGGCGAACGCCGGAAGAGAGGACCGTTTATTCACTAATGCCACTGCTAGAAAGGGGAGATATGTGACCGTAGTATGTGCCTTGGAAGCACACAGACAAGGAGAACATAACATGCAGGTTACCCTCCTTGGGTGAGGGGGCAGGGAAATGGATATATGAGATGAAGAAGTTAACGGCGGGGCACCGGCTGGCAGTAGGGGTTGTTAAGGGATTAGTGGTCTCTATACTGGGTGACGCTGCTGAGGATATCTGGAAGAGGGTGGGGTTCTCCGGGATGACTATCCAGAATACAGCACACAACGGGGCACCCATCGCAAATTGCAGGGCAGCACTATGGCAAGCATTGCGGACGCAATTCCCGGATATGTCAGACATAAGGGCAATAACGTCATGCAAAATGCATGATGTTGAAGATCCGGTTAAGTACATTTAGGAAATTCAACAGCTCTGGCCTCAAAACCCGAGAGCCGTGGGACAAAACTATAGCAATATTTTATCATATTTTGGTGCAAGGGTTACCAGAGCCAGTATAGAAAAACCTAAATAAGATGGTGGGGATGGAAGTGAAGGCCTGGCCAGAAATACAGCTTACTATAGTACACTATTGTAGACTGTGGCAGCAAAAGCAAAATGTGGAAGAAAGGAAAGCAGATGAAGCAAAGTTAGTACAAAAGAAATTGTACAAGTACGCATTCAAGGGAGCACTAATAATGAGCCTTGGTCTACACACACAAACTGTGACCTCACAACATCAACCTCAATCACCAGAGTCTCACAACACAGTACAAATGTATGCACCGCCCATGGGAGGAGGGTACATTTGTATTCGTATTTATTAAGTTTATATAGCGTTTTACGCCAAAGCACTTTACATTACAACAACAAGAATACATGGGATAAAATAGAAGCATAAAATTACAAGAAATGAAACAAATCATCAAAAACAGTATGTAGAACAATTTACTGAGGGCAATAAAAGAGAAATAGAACCTTGGAAGAAAAGAGGGATGAAGTAAGGGAAGCCAGGGCAGGGGGGAGATGAGATTTCAGGGGGAGGGGAAGGAGGAATGGGGAAGAAGGGGAGTTGTAGGAAGGAAGGATGGAAAGAGAGATGAAGGAAGGAGATAGGGGAAATTAAAGAAGGATGTCAGGACAGGGGGTGAAGAAGAAAAGATTTCAAGGAGGCGTGGAGGGAGGAGTAAGAGGAAATGGAGTGGACAGAGAGAGGAAGAGAGTTCCAATGCAGAGAGGCAAGGAGTTGAAAGGATTGGAAACGAGAAGAGGCACAAGGAGATGGAGGAACAGTGAGTAGGAAGAGATTGGCAGACCGGAGGGAGCGAGAAGGAGTGTAGAAAGAAATGAGAGAGGAGAGGTAGGGTGGAGCGAGATCATGAAGAGATTTAAAAACAAGGCAGAGAAAGTTACATTTAAGTTGGGAGTGAAAGGGGAGCCAGCCAAGATAAAAAAGCAAAGAGGAGATGGAATCATGTGGGGCAAGAAGACAAAGGGTGCGAATAGCAGAGTGGTAGAGGGATTTGAGGGGGCAAGATGAGAGGCGGGAGACCGAAAAGGAGAGAGGAACAATAGAAAAGAGGGGAGAAGATGAGGGAAGAGATGAATAGTTTAGTAGCATGGAAGGTGAGGGAGGAACAGATTTTGTGGGCATTGAAAAGGTGGTAGTGACAGGTGCGGGAGGTAAGAGAAATGTGGTGTGTAAGGGAGAGCGAGGAGTCGAGGTGGAGGCCTAGGTTGTGAGCAGAGGAAGAGATAGGGATGTTTGTAGGGGAAAAGAGAATAAAAGAAGGGGGATAGAGGGGGGGAAACGTGTTAGAAGAATAAGACTTCAGTTTTTTCATAGTTGAGGAGGAAAAGATGAGATGACATCTAGTTTTTGATTGCAGTAAGACAGGAAGAAAGATGGCGGTGGAGTTCAGGGGTGAAAGAAGAGAAGGAGAGGTAGAGCTCTGTGTCATTTGTGTAGAAATTGTGAGATATACCGAAAGAAGAAATGATAGGGGCGAGAAGGGAAGTGTAAAGTGAGAAAAGGAAAGGTCCAAGAACAGAGCCTTGAGGAACGCTGAAGTACAGGGGGAGGGTAGCAGAAGTACAACTTCCCCAGGAGACAGCAAAAGAACGGTTGGAGAGGTAGGAGGAGAGCCAATTGAGGACAGAGCCGGTGATACCAAAGGAAGAAAGAGTGTTGAGAAGTAGGGGATGATCAACGGTATCAAAGGCTGCAGAGAGGTCAAGGACGACAAGGGCAGAGGAATGCTTAGAGTAGCGAGCAGTAACTCAGTTGAGTGTTTAGGGCGGAATCCAGTTTGAGAGGGGGGAAGAAGAGAGAGTTGGTTTCAAAGGTAGAGAGTTGAGAGTAGACTAGATGTTCGAGAAGCTTAGAGAGGAATGGTAAGAGCAAGATTGGACAAAAGTTGGATGCAAGATGGGGGTTAGAGGGTTTCTTCAGAATGGAGATGGTGGCAGCGTGTTTGAAGGAGGAAGGGAAGTTGGCAGAGGAGAAACAGATATTGAAGAAGGAGGTGAGGTAGGGAATGAGAAGAGGGTACATTTTAGGAATAAGGGGGTTAGGGAGTGGATTAGAGGGAGCAGCAGTAGGGTGAGCTTTGGACAGGAGGAGGGAAACATTCGAAGCAGTAACAGGAGATAAGTCAGACAAGTAATGGGATGGGGTGGGGAGAGAAGGGGGAGGAGGGGAGTAAGAAGGGGAGCAAAGAATGTTATGGCGGAGAGAGAGTTTTTTGGAAGAGAAGAAGTTGGCGAAGTCAGAAGGAGAGAGGGGAGAGTTAGTAGAGAGGTCAGGAGTGGGCGGGGACAGAAGACGAGATAGGGGCTGAAAGATGCGACGTGGATGGAAGGCTTCTGATTGGAGAAGGTTAGAATAGTAGTTACGTTTAGCTGAGCTGAGGCAGGAGTCATAAAGAGAGTGTTAAGAAAAATAGGAGGCCTGATTAGCAGGAGAGTGGAGCTTGAGCCAGCGTCGTTCAAGGCGACAAAGGAGGCGACGCATAGATAGAAGGTGAAGAGAGAGCCAGGGTTGAGAGGGTTTACGGGTAGGGCGGAAGGAGGAAGGGGGTAAAGTTGGTCGAGACTAGATGAGATAGAGGAGGAGAGAGAGGATAAGGCCTCATTGGCAGAGAGAGAAGAGAAGTCAGAGAGAGGGGGAAAGGAGGAAGAGCAGGTGTCGAAGAAGAGAGAAGGATTGAAGTTACGGAGATCCCTTCGAGAGAAAGAAGTGGGGGAAGAGGATGGAGAGAGTAGAGGGGTAGGGGAAGTGAGGGAGAAAGAGAGTAAAGCATGATCAGAAAGATAGTTGGGGAGGGTGGATACTGGGGAGGAGGAGAACGTTGAGGTAAAGATGAGGTCAAGAGAGGAGCCAGAGCAGTGAGTAGGAGAAGAAGGGAGGGGAGTGAGGAGGTAGGAGTCAAGAAGGGAGAAAAGAGGGCAAGGTTGTTGGGAAGAGGGGAGGTGAAGGTTGAAGTCACCGAGTACAGTAAGGGGAGAGGGAGAGGGGGAAATAAGAGAGAGAAGGTGGTGAAGGTCATCATAGACGGATGAGAGGGGGCCAGGGGGTCTATAGATAATTAAGGAGGAAATAGCATGAGGTGAAGTGAAGGATTTATACAGGTATTCAAAGGAAGAGAAGGTAGGAAGAGACATTGTGGAGGGGGAGGAAAGACATTTAGGGCGATGGCGGAGACCAATGCCGCCACCGCGACTATAGGGGTGGGAGACATGAGAAAAGGAGGAGGAGGAGGTGGTGAGGGAAGCAGGTACAGTGGAGTTTTGAAGGGGGATCCAAGTTTCGCTTATGCAGAGGAATTGAAGGTTAAGGCGCAAGAACATGTCGAGAACAGCTGTGGTCTTGTTGCAGAGGGATCTTGCGGTACAAGGGTAGAGGAGGCTACCAGCGAGGTTTCAGAGGGAGGGGGGCCCTCAGAGAGGACGGGGGTTCGGACCCATGTCACACCAGCATGTAGGAGAGTTCTGGGGCTGTATACGGAAAATACAAAACAGACCAGGAGGAGGGGAAGGGTAATTTCCCTGGCAGACAAGGGAGCCCCCACAATGCTGGACGTGCAGGTAATTAGGACACATCTCCCGAGTGTGTAAGAACAGGAGAATTCACCAAAGATGGGGAGCGCCAGGATACCAGGAGGAACAAGGCAATTACTACATACCAGAGACGCTACAACATGGACAACCACAGAGCATACAGCAACAAACACAGACACAACACCAACATGCAGCCCGAGAACAGCGCCATCCCAGATGATGGTGTCCCAAGGTACAGCACTGACACAACAGTTAGTGCAAGCACATGCCCACTCCCCAGAACCCATGGACATGACAACAACGGTACCAGTCCAAAAGATGGTAGGGGTTACTATAATAGAAAACAACCCCTACACAGGAGACGGGTTATCCCTATTTCCCCTATAGGACAGCCCACAGATGAACTTGTTGTGTCCCATCGTGTCGGTCACACCTAATCCTGCACAGGAACCTTGCATAAGGGTGACAAAAGGTGACAACATCTTTTCCTTTCTTGTTGACACTTGGGCAACCAGATCATGCATATGGGAAGGGACGTTTGCGATGTCAGGCGATGCCATGAACACACAAGGATTCTCTGGGGCTCGAGAGGTGCTTCCATTTACTGAGAACATCTCTTTATCTATCAGGGAACATGATCTGTCATTACCCTTACTCTACTCCAAACATGCATCTGTTAATATATTAGGTCGAGACATAATGAGTAGATTGAATTTGACCATCTCATTCACAGACAAAGGCATAATATGTTCAACACCAGGGATACACATGCTCAAAGTGAGACAACTTGTCCATGCATATTGCGGCAAAAGAGTGCAGAGAGGAGAGCCAGAGCCAGCAGACCCCAAATTATTGCAATACGGCACAGACATGGCCCTTGCATGGCTGCCAGGAATTGCAGAGAAAGTATGGAGGAGGCCAGGTGAGTACCTTTTCAGACCAGAAACACCAGCAGGCAAAGAGGAAGGAACGGCATTAGCTGTAGACATTGAAGGCATTGTAGTGCGACAGGATTGGATTGCAGTGCATGCAGTGGATTACCAAGGGAGAGCATGGAGAACAATAATTGCAGCGGTAGTGGGATGCAGATTAACTCAGGTAACAGATGAACTATTCACAGAACACCTCAGTGAGATAGAAACAATATTAGAAATTAGTATCAGGTTCTGGCTATGCATTACATATTCGGAAGTGGCCCAGAGGATGGCGATGGCTCTGGAGGCACTGCCTCCATTTATGGAAAAGGACTTAGTCCCTATGACGTGGGCTACATACGAAGCAAAGGAGGAGTAAAAATCAAGTTCAAATCCGGCGCAATCCTACCTAGAGCTAAACAATACCCGCTAACAAAGAAGGAAGATGAGGGCATCTATGAAACAATCAATGCACTCTTTGAAAGAGGCATGTTAGTACCATCTGAGTCTCAGTGCAACACCGCAGTGTACCCCGTGCGCAAGGCAGACAGGGGGTCATGGCATTTTATTCAAGATCTCCACCCACTTAATGAGATTATAGAAACAGAGTATCCTGTCGCAACAACCCATGCCACGATCTTGTGCGGGATAACAGCAGAAGCCGCCTGCTACACTGTAATCAATCTCAATAATACATTCTTCTCAATACCATTGCACCCAGATTCCCAGGATCTGACCAGTTTCATGTACCATAACCGGAAGTGGAAACACACCCGGTTACCACAAGGTTACTGCAAATGACCTTCCATTTGTAACAGAGTAATACAGATGGATCGTAATACAGATGGATCTAGTGAATATCCAAACAGTCAGTAACGTCCTTCAGCATGTAGATCTGTAGTGAAACTGGAAGAGAGTGCAGAGAGGACTCAGTGCATGTACTTACAGTGCTAGCCAACAAGGGGTACAAGGTAGACAAAGCCAAGCTTCAGTACTGCCAGAAGGAAGTGCTGTACATTAGGCAGATAATATCTAAAGACGGGTGACATATTGCACCAAAAAGAGCACAAAGAATCCAAAAGACTCCCCAGCCTAAGACAATACAGGAACTGCAGCGCTTCCTTGGATTATGTAACTATTGTCGAGCATGGGTCTTCGATTACAGCTCCTATACATGCCCACTTTTAACAGCCCCCAAATAAGCGCAGAGAGATGCAGAACCACTGAGTTGGACGTGAGAAATAACTGATGCTTTCAATGAACGGAAAGAGGCTAGAAGCACAGCACCAGTATTAGTGACCCCAGATTATAGAAAATAATTCTTCCTGTTTTCTCACGCCGATGGCATAATGATGAAGGAAGTACTGACCCAAAAAACAAGCCTAGGCCACAAGCCAGGTGCCTATTACAGTGCGCAACTAGACCCAGTCATGAAAGGGCACTTCCCATGCGAACAACATTTAGCTGCTGCAACATTCGCGGTAGTAGAAGCCTCATCTATCACCTTGGGATGTGCAACAACACTTTATGTGGATCATTCCCTCTTTGCAATACTGCACAAGCCAAAAAGCAAATTAACAACCCAAAGAGCAACAGGGTATGAAATACTATTATCAAGACCAGAATTGAAACTAGTGAGATGCAAAAATGTTAATCCGGCACAATTCATACCAGAAGTACAACAGCCAGGTGACTGGGCTCATGATTGTACATAAAATATTGAAGTCTTCATAGAGACACGCAAGGTAAAGGAGGATACACTTTAGGGGGGAGAGGTGCTCTATATTGATGGGTCTTTGACAATTTACCAGACAGATGGTGTAAGAAGGACTGGAGCAGCAGTAGTAAAGCTCAGGGAAGACTGGACAAGTGAGGTAGTGTATAGTGTCCTGTTACCATCCCATTAATCAGCAGAAGCAGCAGAATTAGTGGCATTAATACTGGCACTACAGAACAGCGTGGGGAAAAGAGTAACAATATATTCGGATAGTGCCTATGTCACTTCCACAGTACATTCTGGCCTCGCAAGGTGGCTCAGAAGGGGATTCCGAAGAGTAGATGGAACACCGGTATAGCATTGGTAAAATGCCAGGCACATACAAATGGAGACAATCCAGTGTCCAAGGGAAATGAAGCAGCAGATTATCAAGCAATACACGCCTCATATTTTGGGGAGTGGTGGGATCTGAAGGAGGAGCAAAACGAAGGGGAGGGGTGAGACAGATGTTGTTAAGGGATGGATACATCCACCTACTAGAAACACAAATAATGGAGCTGCAGGCAGCAGCACCTAGAGATGAAAAGGAATTGTGGGCGAAGAGGGGATGTTCAATGTCCCCTACCGATGCCCTATGGCGACAGAACAATACAGGGAAAGTAGTCATGTCACGTGCACTCTTAGAAACAGCATTACAGCAACTAGATTATCCTGCACACACCAGGAAAGAGGTCATTGCAGCACACATTCGAGAATCATGGTTTTGCCCTGATCTAGATAGCTATATAGCAAACTTCCTTAGCAATTGCTTGACATGCCCAATGTTTACTGCGGGCCACGCCCTAAGAGTAATAACAGGAACCACACCCAGGCCCCTAGGACTGTTCTTACATCTCCACATTGATTATGTGGATATGATCCAGGTTTGCCAAGTGTACCGCTACATTATTGTGGTGGTCTGCCCCTTCTCTCGGTGGATAGAGGCAGGGCCATGCTCCCATGCTGATGCCCTCCGAGCAGCAACATTTCTAGTGAGAGAAGTATTTCCCAGATGGGGCGTGTGTGAGGTACTATGGTCTGATAACAGACCTCACTTCGCCAATGAAATGTTCCAGCATGTTACCACCCTGCTAGGAATAAAGCATACATTTGCTTGCGCGTACCACCTGCAAGCCAATGGGGAGTGCGAACGCCTCAATGGCCTCCTGAAAGAATGCATAGCTAAAACGCAACAGAGTACAAAAAAGAACTGCTTTTATTGTTTACCCCTTTCCCTATTTGAACTACGAAATAAGCCAGGGTCTGACCACCATTTAACCCCCAACGAGGTGGTGACAGGATGCAGAATGCATCTCCCATTAGCACCCCCTACAAGAGCCCTGAAGGATTGCAATAATACTGCAGACATTTTGTAGCAAGAGATGCGTGACTATGTGACTTCACTTGTTTCTAGCATTTCTTTTATTTCTCACCAAATGCAGCAGATAAAGAAGAAACAAGAGGACGACACACGAGACGACTCCTGCAACACACAAACACCGGGAGAAACACCATTCCAAGGAGGAGACAGAGTCCTTCTGAGGAATTTCATTCGCAAGTGGAATGCACCCCGGTTCACGGGTCCCCATAAAGTGGAGGCCATCACAGACCAGACAGTGAAACTTTAAGGGAAGGCAGCATGGAGTCACCTGCATGATGTAAAATTAAATAAGCCCTCAATAGCACCCCATTGTGAGGCCACAGAAGCTGGCAATAATAATGTTGAATTAGAAAACCCAAACATCCAAGACGCTAAGGACCAACACCCAACTGGGCATTCTATGCTCAGACGTTCCCAAGTGACTGAGCCCCCTACAGCTGTACTGGTGCAAATTGATAACTGATAAACATTGTCGGATCTTCCCGTCCCCCCTCCCTTCACACTGTCCTCTCGCAGCAATTATGTATTATATGAAATTATAGATTAGCATTATGTTTTACCTTGTCATACCACACGCACAGTTAGTAGATGCACCAGATACAAGTAACACTGTCTTAACATTCTCTTTTCTCGCACATGCAGGGTTCTGCGACAGTTGATTGTTAATGTGTAAGTAGTAGCAAATGTAGGGATAAGGAGTAACTCAGATGTTGCCTTCTACTGAGCACCCTGAAGCACTCTCCCATCAATTTGTCCATGCTATAAGACGACCGACACATTTCCAACCCCGGCCACCACGTATATATTATTACGCATTCCTTGAATATCTAGCACAAACGTACCCACAACTTGAACAAGAGGCATACCCCGTCTTGGCCATACTCCGGCACCATTCTGTACTGAAAATATGGGAAGAGATGTTTGCATGGGCTCTTAATGATTACTTAGTACACAGAGCTTGAATTCTACGTACAAGTACTAATAATAACGCATTTTTACGTGATTTTCAGACGTGCAACTTTATCATCTCATCTCATCTACTACAGCTACGGTGTAAGTATAAGAACCAAACATAACAGTTATAAAAACAGCATTAATTATTGTGCCATTATTATTGTGTACTGGACTATTGGTAACTGCCCTTTGGAAGCTCTTCTCTGCTTTGCATGTCTCCACTGTACCCTCTACTAATTCCCCAACCCTAGCTGCACAGCCCACGGTGTCAGGTGGTATAAGTGATACTGCTGGAAAGTTAAGGAGAAGTAAGCGCAGTGTTGCTACTGACATGAAAGGGGTAGAAACATACCTTACAGGAACTGCAAACATAACAAATAACATTTGGCACACACACAAGTCAACAATTGGGAAAGACACAACTGATAAGAGCTGTTATGTCTGCTCATCAATCCCCTATTCCATGAGCTCCTTCAGAACCTTTGTAGCAACTGAAATAACTGCAGCAACAGTACAATGCCTTATGTACCTAGCCATGTTCCAAACTAGAAGAAGATTTCAAGGAAAAGACAGCCACCCTCAGATGGATTTCCAAAGCAACCTTTCTGTACGAAGATAACTACATCAAGACACTACCAATGATGAATAATTATTGGCAGCTAGCTGACAGCCTACAATACATTACAGAAGGACCAGAGAAAGAAGAGATGAAAACTATAACTCTGAACTATTTACCATGTAAATGGAGAGCAGGAAGGATAGGAGGAGAGCCAGGGTGCTGGGAAAGACCACAAATATTAATCTACGGACAAGTATACACAAATGAAGGATGGGTGGATAAAGTGGTAGGAAGCAAAGCAGTAACACTTGCAAAGGCAGCCGTGAACAAGGTACAGGAGGAAAATGACAAATGCCTCAAAGAATGGGACAAGAGCGCCAAATTAGTAACATGGGTGGACAATTAATTAGCACCCATATCAATAATACTGTTAACAACGCCAGCTCTCTGCTTCCAGAATAATGGCGAAGATGAAGTAGGAGAAAACGTTGGATGTAAATCAATACAGACAATACCAGAAATGGGAATAGGGACTATTGTCTTAATGGACCAATTATTGGGCTTGCGGAACAAAGGCATAAGACAAGTTGCCTCCAAACTGTAGAGGGATATGCTCACTGGCAAACGTCAACATGCCCTCCATAGTAATACCACAGAAAGATCTGCAACTAGGAGAGTTCCTGAAAATGCAATATGGTATGAGGAGGAAGAGATCAGTAGCACCGAACTCTGACAGCCCAGAAGACAATGAAAATGCTAAAAGGATTAAGAGGGTGAAAAGGGAAGAAAGCAACCTGTGGGGATGGTCTGAAGAAGCACTGGATGAAGTACCCACCTTCCACAGAGTATTTGGCAGAGCCCAGATGTTCTTTGAAGCATTTGTTCCTGGAGTACAGGCGTATGCCAATGCAAAATGGCTGCAGATCACCAGATGGGAACTCATGGTCACTATCAACTCCGCAGTGAAGGGATTCAATGCCATAAAAGAAGAGCTTCGAGCAATACGGTTAGTGGAACTACAGAACAGATATGTCTTGGACCTCCTGACGGCCATGGAAGGAGGGGTTTGTGCAAAAATAGGAAGTTCCTGTTGCACATTAATTCCTGCCAACGAGGAAGACAGCGGAACACTATCAGACACAGTGGCCCAATTGGCCCACCTGCACGCAAAGATGGAAGCAGAAGCACAAGAAACAGGGAAAGACAAAAGCTGGTTGGCACACCTCAGATCCTGGATGCCCTCCTGGATGGCGGATAGTATGAAGGTATTGGCTTGAGCATTGATACTAGGAGTGGCATCACTGTTCGGGATAAAGATGTGCACTGCAAAATGCAATAGCACGGCAGCCGAAGTAGTTGGGCTACAACTACTGATGGAACTAGGAAACAGATAACAGACGGACAACATCATTAGGGAAAGCGAGAGGCTGAGGAAGCAGATTGCAGTGTCAGATATCTTCCCAACCAGAACGAAGGCGGAAAACCCCTGAAATCCAAAGAAATACATTGGAACATGGGTATATTGTAAGCCTGAGAGGGGATGCATCTACATGTCCTGCTCGTTTGAAGATCATGTAAACTATTATGGACATCTGGATGGAATAACAAAACTATGGCGCCTGGTGGACAAGGATGAAGATAATTATGGTGTGGTCGACAAGTCGTCCAGAGGGGGGACTGAAGAGGGGAAAGCAGAACGTGGCCCTAGTCCCAGAAGACCCCTCAGCAAGAAGAAGCACCTGAGACAACATGGCAGCTGAACATATGAATTTACACCCATTCTTTCTGCTGCCACAATGGAAAACTACCATCAAAGATACTCACCCAGCATACACTATAACCCTGCAGTGGTGCAGATCCTACCCAGAGTGAATGAAGCGACTCAAGACAGAGCTAGAGACAACTACATGGACCGAATTGACTAATTGTCGAGAAGCTACGTCACCTGTCATTAGAGATTTCATGACGACTTGGCCACGTTAGACATGAAGCACACGTGCCATCTGCACATCACATACAAGCACACACACCCAGCTACATGAAGAATATGGATACGCAGCCCTATAGTTAGAGGACCGTGACATATACATACCGTCTGAATGTTTATTATTTTACCACTAGGCCTGCTACAGCCCCGCCGTAACGCAAGAAGAGTTTGTGTATGCTGATGTTCATATGCAAATAACCCTATGGCAATGACAGGAGCACTCAAGAGACCTGACAGCCATAACGCACTAACTTATAGACAAATTAGAAAACGTGTACAGAAGCTAGACCATGGCTCACTCACTCGAGTAGGCCATGATCGGCCTGGATGCGGGACCCAAAGCATCACAGGACCATGCATGGTGAAACTGTGGCGACAGCCGCAAAGTCACTGCCAAGGTCATATTTATTTTTACATGTTTTTATTGGCATTTATATAGTTACAGTTGTGCATTTCAGCTTCCATTTTGCATGCCTACATTTAGGTTAACAACAACAAATAACCATTAACAAACAACTCCCCACACGTGCCATGTGTTACTTATAGCCTCAGTTGGGGCAAACACTTCAGTGTTTGGGGCTCAGTCTGTTCGCTCCTAATGTCGCCAGTTGAGGAATATCATTTGGGTGCCTGTGGGCGACCAGGCCCGGCATACCGCAGGTGTTTTCTCTTTTAGTTGGTGCCCTCATGGGGGTTTGTCGTCAGACGGTTGAAACATGGCCTAAAGCAGCGCTTTCCATGCTGCACATTTGTCAGCACCATCAGGATCCGATCTGTTCGCTCCCTCTACCCACACCTTGGTCTCCGCCTCTGCCCACCTTTCGAATTCCTTTTGCCATCTTCCATATTGTGGCCCCGCAGTAGCTTTCCAGGACATGGCGATGGTTCTCTTAGCCAATATACATGCCAGGTCCATAAACCTGGTCACATGTTTATGTTTGCTGAGTCTGGGACACTGAGAACTGAGTTCTGTAACAGAAATAATGTCTTTATGCAGGCAGAGTGACTACAAAAACAAACTTTCTTTTTGAAGTCCGAGGGCTCCCCCACCCCATGACATGGAAGACCCCATGCTGAAGGCCTCCATGTCATGGGTTGGGGAGACCCATGACTTCAAAATGAAATAGCTTAATTTTGAAGTCACTCTGCCTTCATAAACAATGATTTCCGTTATGGTTCGGTCCTTAACGTAAAGAATTTCTTTATGAAGTCAGAGTGATTTCAAAAAGAAACAATCTCTTTTTGAAGTAATAGGGCTCCCCTAACCCCATGACGTGTGCGTGTGTGAGTGTATGTGTAGGTGGCTGACTGTGGGAGTGTATGGTGAAAGGGTGCACACAAATGTATGGGTGGCTGGGTGTGCCTGTGTGTGTGTACAGTGAAAGGGGGCACACTTAAATGTATAGGTGGCTGCCTGTGTGAGTGTATTGTGGAAGGGTGCACACTTAAATGTATGGATATGATATGGTATTTATAACGCGCCTATACACAAGTGTTTCAAGACGCATATGGTATGTGATGTGTGAGCTTGTGTTCAGGGGCGCAACAAAACCTACATTTCGGGGGGCTGATCATTCAAATGTTGGGAGAGGCGCTAACTTCACAGGCCATGGGGGAGGGGTATCTAACTTCTTTATGCATTTTAATGAGACTATCCTAGTGCAGCTTCCATGTTACAAGCAGTTAACTCTCTCCTTTAAGTGTGAAAGCACCCACTCCAGAGGGAGAATGAACAGTCTCCTGTTCCCTTTCTACTCTTCCAGTCACTTCCCTGGCATGAAAGTACTAAACCCACATCTCAATTTAAATTGGCATTTGAATGCAGGTACTAACAGTGAAATGCTTTACACCCTTGTTAACAGCAAAACCCAGGTGCTGTTTAACATCTGTGTCCTGTTTTGTCTGGCAAATGTTCTGAAGGTCAGCCAGGTAAAGTCAACATAGCCCAACATTTCTGGTGGTGAGTGCTGCAGCCCAGTCAACTCAATATTGTTAAGCCCCTACTTATGTTTAATGCCTTAATTACCTATTGGTAATCATCATTACTCCTAACCCTATTCTTCCTTGTCCCAGTACTTGAGTATGAGGCAGTACTTGTGTATGAGGCACCATGCCTCATACACAAGTACTGGGATGAGGTAGAGGTACGTGGAGGTAATGCCTGATTTAGCTACCTGTAATCTTCATTACTCCTAGTCCCACACTTCCTCATCCGAGTACTTACCTATGAGACAAGGAGCCTCAAACGTAAGCTCTGGGACAAGGAATAGGGGCGTGAAGGTCATTCTGGGCATAGGAGCTGATTTTGGAGGTTGGGTTAGGGCATGGGAGGAAGAGGGGATCTGTGAGGGCGGGATTGTGTGATAAATCATAATGGTTGTCCATGTCCAGGCTAAGCAGGCATGATATGTGGTATTAGTGGCTAGAGAGGCATTTTGGTGCAACCTGTCTAGTTATTCCTCAGTTTGGTACGATTTTTTTTAACTGCGCATTTCTGATAAAGCAGTCCTGCTCAGTGTAATTACCTGGGTAGACTGGCATTTGGGTGCTGTCAGTCTAGCCATTTCTTACTGCGCCATTGTATATTTTTTTGGGCATCTGTGATAAAATGATATGATATAAGTCTATTATAACATGCCTGTACACATGTGTTTCTAGGCGCAACAAGCAAGGGAGGAAAGATAGAGGGAGGACAAGACAAATGATCTTGCTAGGCCTTGTGTCATTCAGATTGTGCAAGTGCAAGAACGAAAAATGCAAGGGGAGGGGGGAAAGTGCAAAGAAGAAGGGAGGGGAAAACAGGGCAGTAATGCTCTGAGTAAGTACAGCCAGGGAAGTGCAGCTCTGGGTAGTGCAAGGAGAACAAGGGAATGTATGCTTACAGTTACAGCCCCTACATGCATGGTAGGCCGGAGGCAGTGCAAGGGTGACTGATCAGAAAAGAGCCTGGACTCAGTGAGACTCAGAGGGTAGCCAAGCAACCAGTCGGTACAGTATACAGGTAGGTTAGCAGATGAGGGAGAGAGCGAAAGCAAAGGAGAAGAGGAAAGTTTTGAGCTGCTCTCGAAACATCAGATAGTCAGCTAAAGTTTGAGAGGGGCAGGGAGGCCATTCCAGAGGGAGGCTTCTGCAGAGAAGAGAGATCTACCCCACACTCTCTAGCCCTTAGAGAGTTGGAGGCAGCTGGGGGAAAGGCTTGAGAAAGAAGGTATTTTGGAAGAGAGCGTTGGTTGTAGTGTGGGCCCGACCCCAGAAAGCCTTGTGGACAATGCAAAGGGCCTTGAACTTGATTCTTGTAACCACCGGGAGCTAGTGGAGAGATTTCAGGGCTGGAGAGATGCGATCCCTGGGCTTGTGGCCAAGGATAAGACTTGCAGTCCTGTTCTGGATTAGTTGCAGAGGGCAGGGAGTAGAGGAGGGCAGCTTAAGAAAGAGCCTGTTGCAGTAGTCCAGCCTAGAGGGAAACAGGACTCTGGAGATAGTGAGCTTCTGGAGGAAAGTGAGAAAGGGAAGAGTCCCTTTGAGGAGGAGCATCTGGTGGGTAGTGGGACTTATTGGCAATGTCTGAGATGCGAGGAGAGAAAGAGAGAGTGGAGTCAAAGTTGACACAAAAGGTTTTTTGCCTCGCATGGGGGTCCCAATGAGAAGGATCTCCATCTTAATGGCATTAAGGCAGAGATCTTTGAAGGCGCACCAATCCTGAATCATGGATAGACAGTCGGGAATGAGCGAGAGATGAGAAGAGCCTGAAGGAAAGGTGAGTGCCATCCGCATAACACTGAAAGTTAGAGGCGAAGATAGAGGTCAGGTGGGCCAAAGTCGCCAAGTAGAGGTTGAAAAAACAGGCTGAGAGGATGGAGCCTTGGGGAATGCCACAGGTAGAGAGAGAAGTGGCAGAGAAAGGGACCAAGTTGGACCTCGGAGGGGCAGTCTAAGAGGAAGGAGGTCAGCCACTCCAGGGCCTGATCTGTGATGCCCAGGTTCTCACGTAGTCGATTGATCAGGATGGCGTGGTTGACTGTGTCGAAAGTAGAGGAAAGATCAAGAATTAGGACAGAAGGAATGCTGGAATTAAGGATAGAGAGCAGATCTTCACGGGTGTTCAGGAGAGCAGTTTCCGTGCCTCTGACAGCTCTGAAGCCAGACTGGTGGTCATGGAGACAATCAACAGATTCAATCTGGAGAGTAAGCTGGGAGATGGCCAGCTTTTTCCAAAAGTTTTCCCAGGAAAGGGATGATGGAGATTGGGTGATAGTTTGCCGGACAGGTAGGATAGCAGATGGCTTCTTGAGGAGTGGGTGCACTAGGGAGTGCTTAAGGGGAGAGGGGAATGTTCCAGTGGTGAAAGAGTGATTACAGAAATCGGCCAAGGCTGCAGCAAGCATGTCAATATGGTCCTTGATGGTTCTGGGGGAGCAGGGGAGAACCTGTCTGGATGACACTTTCATGGATCGGACTTGTCTAGGAACCTTGTCAGGTGTTGTCAGAGCGAAAGCGGAGAAAGGAGGAGGAGAGGTAGAGATGGCCAAAGGGGGGCTGAGAGAGGAAGAGGGAGAGGAAGAGGAGATAGTGGACAGTATGTCCTGAGTTTTAGCTGAGAAGTGAGAGGCCAGAGCCATACAGAGGGCCTGGGAGGGAACAGGTGAGGTGGAGACTGCAACAGGATTGATCAGTTCTGTGCAGATTTTAAAGAGTTTGGCCGTGTTGTTAGAGGCCGCAGAGACCCGGGCTTCAATGTGTGCTCTCTTCTTGATGAGTGTTATTGCTTCGACTGGCATTTTTGTGCAACCAGTCAGGTATGTCTAAATGTGGCCTGGCATGCTTTACTGCAATGTTATTACGTGTCTACACTGGTCTACATTGTGCAGTCAGTGGGGTATGTTTTCAATGTGGCATGGCATTTTCTGATAGCAAAGCACTAATGTTCCTGTGCACTGCTGGTGACTTGCATGTATTGGATTGGTGTTACCCTACAAAACAATTGCAAACACTATCGTTTTTATCCACTTTCTCACAGAAAGTGTGCTGTATATTGCATTAAAACACATATCTATATCTTTCTCCTAGTACAGTGTGCGGCATAACCGTTCAGCAGCACGTTTGTGCGTATTGTGCAAGTGTGATAATCTAGGCCGGCCCAGAGTGTATCACGACGTGTGATTTGTTGCCGAGTTGGGGGGCGCCCACAGCATGGCTCGCAGGGGGGGCTCCACATTTTGTGTTACGCCAATGCTCATTGGGGTCTCCAGGCACATGGTGAGGCTAGGGTGAGGAGCTGCCAAGAATATGGCCTGAGAAGTACCACCTGTTCCCCCGTCCAGACAATAACTGCAACAGTTTAGCTCCAACTATAGCATAACACTGTTTTGGAAACCGGAGCGCGCTTAGCATGTATGGGTTACACACTGTATGATGCCGACACATAGTTGCACCTTACAGATAAGAAAGTATAAAAAGTATTGTTCACAGGTGATTGCGGCCTGGGAACAGAGTTAGTCCTAGGCTTGGGGACTCAGGGTTTATCCAATCAGGGTGAAGAACCTTCTGTCATGATTCCTGCCCCTCATATCCCCAGCCCTCCAAGATATCAGGCTGGAGCAAGGCCACGATCACCTACATGGCCCTCAAGGGCCTCTCCATCCCTCCAAAGACCCACTTGCAGTCAGACTTGGAGCTTGTGACACCAGACTCACTCACTCCCATAGGATAACATTGGGGATTGGACTTGTAGTGTATTGATGGGGACAAGATGGATGCCCCCACATATTTCGGTTCCCAGAATTGCAGTGTGCAGTCTAGTCTTTTGGGTGTGGTTCAGCCCAGAGACACCTGGGATACCCAGAGACTATTTAAGGCACGCCCAGGCTGAGAAACATGCTTTGTGTTTTCTGCACCTGCAGCGTGACACTCACTGTGTTCGGATCGGTCTCCAGTAGGTCTGAATCTTTCTTCTGCGCTCAGCTCCTGCAAGAACAAGAATACCGTTAGGAACAGCCTTACCTTGCGGCGCTTCTGCCCATCATTCATCGCTCCTTCTGTTCTGCGGGCATCTTCGGCGGTGTCATTTCCATCCCGGCACGCTGCTTCCTAAGGAAAAGGAAAAAGAACAGAAAAAAGGCTTTGGTAAGCATTCAGCAAATCTTCGCTTATTTTTAAAGACTGTACAAGCTTCAAACGCTTACCTGAATCCCAGCCGCTCTGGGGGAACTCTGTCTCTGGAACTTCTCATCCATCTGCAAGTGGGAAAAGACACTCCAGGTTAGCGTGGAAACATCTAGAGGCGCTGCATACAGCGCTTACTCACCACATTTCTTCTTCATTACTGGCATCCACGCTGAAAATGTTGCAGCACCTAAAAGACACAGAAAAAGAACTCAGTTCAATACAAATACGAAAGGGTTGCATCGCGCATCGTGCTCTCACTCACCTTCAGCGCTACTCATCTCAGCAGCCCGTCGCCATCCCCGGACGCCGCCCATCATCTAAGGAAGGAAAGGAACAAAGTTAGAGAACTGTTCAAAAGATTCATTATACTTACCTGTCGGACTCTTGCCAGTGAAGTAACTAGGTAGCAACGAGCCTGCATCAATAAACGCGCCCCTGCACTGAAAGCAGGACGGAGAGCACACTTTCCAAGAAAACAAGGTGAGCTGTGGATCAAAGGGAAGGGTTGGACCCCGGGGAAGAAGGGGTTCAAGCACACAGAGACAATAGGGAGTTAAACTCTACCAATCCTGTGTTTCAGGCCCAGTCTCCAGTCGAGTAGACTCCAGGGAAGGGTTTGAGGTTGTAAGAGGTCTGAACAGGCTGAGTGACATCCCCGTGGACACCAGGTGAGCGTTACAGAACACAAAGCCTCACATCAAAATCCACCTGGGCATCATGGAAATGTCAGAAACTGACCAGTTAGCCCACATGTTGGGGCAGCTACGTTCCGAAGTACATGCAGCCAGGCAGGAGACACCCTGAGGAGAGAGCTGATAGTAGCCAAAGAACGCACTGATGATTTAAGCTGGTAACTTCTCCATTCACAAGCAGGGCATGCACCATTGCCGGGAAGCATGCCCTCGATGCTAGCACCATCACCCAATCCCGTTCAGATAACCCTTCCTGTGGCCCCGCCCGAACTATTTACGAGGGATCCCAAGAGGTTTGCAGCATTTATGAACCAGTGCCGCCTGCGCTTCCTTTGTAGACCAGGGGCCTTTCGGAATGACCAATCACGGGTCGCTTTTGTGCTATCCTACCTGAGTGGTAGCGCCGCGGACTGGTCTGTGCCCTTTGTGGCCCAAGACGATCCTTTGCTGCATGACTTCAGGGGCTTTCAGCAGGATATGGAAAAGCTGTTGTTCTAACTTGATGGGTCCGACTTGATGGTCGTGCAGTTATGTAATGCCTCCGTCCCCAAGTACCGCTCGAGCAGAATGTAAAATACTGCCCAAGCAATCTTTGAGGCCACAGGTGGGAGTGTCGTCGTCAGCCTGGTATCGGGAACGCCAGAAGGACCCCTGAGTACTGTAAGGCAAAGGGTTATAATCAAGGAAACACTCAAAAAGGCAATTGGCAATGGACAGAAGGAGTAAACAAGATGCAGTGACACCAGCTTACCTATAAGGGGTGGAGTGTAGGTAAGGAACCTATGCAGGGGAACCCACAGCAGGCTGGGATGATGTAGTTGACACTCCTGAAAGCACCTGGTGGAGCAAGACTGGATCCGTGGCAAAACGTGAAGCAATCCGAGGGTTGCAAAAATAGAAGGGCAATCCAAAAGCAAGTCCAGAGTACAAATAGGTGTCAGATGTCCGGGAAATCAGAGAGCACGCCAGAGTCCAAGGGTAATCCAAGAGCAGTTCCAAGAAGCGTTCCAAGGTCGAAGCAAGGAGAGAAAACAAGAAGCAATGGTATCGCCTGGCAGTCCTCCGTAGAAGTAGCTGTGAAGCAAAGAGTCTTGTTTGCCGGCTTCTTTTGAAGAGGCGAGCGGTATCACGTGACGTATCACATGACTGCTCGTGCACGTCGCGTGGAGCGCAACGCGGCCAGCGATTCGGGCTGTCGGTATGTCCTGGTATCCTGGAGTCGTCGGCTGTGCAGGAGGCGCCATGGCAACCGCCAACGCGGAAAAGGGCGAAAAGAGGCAAGTCCGCCCAACATGGTATTCCGCCTGCCGTGTTTCCCCCGCTGGTGTGAATGGGAAATACGACGGCGAGAAGCGCCTGATGAGGGAGACAGGTGTGAGGGGGGAAGTGAGAGATGGGTTGCGTGAGAGGGCGTGACAGAGCCCCCCCTTAAAGGCCCACGACCGCGTGGGCTGGAAGGATGCTCCCGGGGAAACCGGGCCACCAGGCGAGGAGCGTGAACATCCCGGGAAGCAACCCAGGAGCGGTCCTCAGGGCCGTACCCCCTCCAGTCCACTAGATACTGTAATCCGCCCCTGTGTATACGGGAACCCAGAATAGCCCGCACCTCAAATACATCAGGGGACGA
This sequence comes from Ambystoma mexicanum, assembly GCF_040938575.1. NCBI lineage: Eukaryota > Metazoa > Chordata > Amphibia > Caudata > Ambystomatidae > Ambystoma > Ambystoma mexicanum. Next base: position 875,575,067 of record NC_090935.1, on the reverse strand, counting down.
GACAGAGACCGGGGCAGGAGGGGCAGCCAATCGGGTAGGGCCAGGGCACGGTTTAAGCAGGGAGACGTGAAAAACCGGGTGGATCCGCCAGGCGCATAGCCACCGGGTTCAGGACTTTGACCACCTCATATGGACCCACAAAGCGAGGGAGAAGTTTGCGACAGCCAGGGATGTGTAAATGGCGGGTAGAGAGCCAAACCCGGTCCCCCACCTTGTATGCAGGCGCAACCGCCCTCCTCCTGTCAGCAGCGGTTTTCATGGAGGATTGGGCCTCACGCAGGTGGACCAATGTTTGGGCATGGACCGAGACCAAATCCCGAGCGCAGGCCGAAGCGGCGGGGGTATCAGAAGAGGAGAAGTCCGGAATGGGAAGAGTACGGGGATGTTGGCCATAGAGGGCGAAGAAAGGAGAGAACCCAGTAGCAGAGTGCAATGTATTGTTATAAGCCAACTCGGCGAGATGCAAGAGGTTAAGCCAAGTGTCCTGATACTGTAACGTTAGGCAGCGTAGATACTGCTCCAATGACTGATTGACCCTCTTGGTTTGCCCGTCGCTCTCTGGATGGTAAGCAGAGGAATAATGAGCATCAATACCCAACAGAGAGGTGAGGGCCTGCCAGAATCGGGAGGTGAACTGTGTGCCTCGATCGGACACCAAAACATGGGGCAGGCCAAAGAGACAGAAGACAGACCTAAAGAAATGCTTGGCTAAGACCGGGGCTGAGGGTACCCCCTTGCATGGTACGAAACGGGCCAGTTTGGTATAGGAGTCGACAACAACCCAAATAGTATCGAAACCCTGTGTACGTGGCAGGTCGGTAATCAGGTCCATTGAGACCGTGTGCCAGGGACGTGGAGGAACTGGGAGAGGAAGAAGAAGACCCAAAGGTCGGCCCCTGCGTGACTTGCCCTGGGCACAGACTGAGCAGGTATTGACGTAATTTTGTACGTCGCGTTTCATAGTCGGCCACCAACACCAGCGTTTGAGTAATTCCAGAGTACGATGCTGCCCGGGGTGACCATTAATGGCAGCATCATGAGACCACTCCAACGCCAGGTCCTTGGTTTCGCTTGTGGGAAGGAAAAGCTTCCCGTGTACAAAGGGCAGCCCATCCTGCATGACCGGATCCCATTCTGTTAGTGACTGTGGATAGCGGGAGACCCACTGTCGTATGGTGGACTGTAATGAAGGTGATGGTGTGCAGACACAAACTACATGAGTCTCACTCAACAAGGTTTCAGGGAAGGATGGGAGAACCTCCCCCCCAGGGGAACGAGACAGAGCGTCTGCTTTCCCATGCCCGACACCAGGTCTATGTTTGACCACGAAGTCGAACGCGGCAAAGAAGAGATGCCAACGTACTTGTCGGCTGTTTGTACATTTCAGGGAGGCAAGGTCTTGGAGATTCTTATGATCGGAGAACACCACCGTCTGGTGTTTTGCGCCCAGGAGGTGGTGTCTCCAGGTCTGTAGGGTGTCCTTAATGGCCAATAGTTCTTTTTCTGTGACTGTGTAGTGCAATTCGCTTGCCGTGAACTTACGAGGGTGAAATGCAACCGGATGCAAACGACCAGTGGCAGGACATGGTTGGGACAGTACAGCTCCTAGTGCATAAGAGGATGCGTCTGCCTCGAGGACAAACGGGAGTTCAGGGTCAGGGTGTTGTAACCCCGGAGCAGTGGTGAACATAGTTTTCAGGGAGTCAAAGGCGTTTTGTTGTGTCACGGACCAGACATAGGGGACTGACGGGCTAGTGAGCGCAGTGAGTGGTGCTACAATAGAGGAGAACCCAGCTATGAATCGTCGGTAAAAGTTGGCGAAACCCAAAAATGATTGCAGTTGCTTGAGTGTGGTCGGAATTGGCCATTCGTTAACTGCCCGGACTTTGGACTGATTCATAGAGAGACCCCCAGGAGAGATATGGAACCCCAAGAACTCAACCTGACTGGTGTGGAAAATGCACTTCTCGGGTTTAGCAAATAGTGTGTTGGTTTGAAGACGCAACAACACTTCCTTGACATGAGTGATGTGTTCATCAAGGGAGGAAGAGAAAACCAATATGCCATCCAAGTACACTACCACGTAAGCGTTCAGGATATCGCAAAATATGTCATCCATGAAGCGCTGAAACGTAGCAGGAGCATTACAGAGGCCAAACGGCATAACTGTATACTCAAACAACCCTTGTCGTGAGCAGAAGGCCGTCTTCCATTCATCACCCTCCCGCATGCGTATGAGATTGTATGCTCCCCGCAGATCCAGTTTAGTGTAGATTGTGGCATGAGTGAGTTTGTCTAACAATGGGGTAATGAGAGGTATAGGATAGCGGTTTTTTACCGTGATGGCGTTCAAACGCCTGTAATCAATGCAAGGACGGAGATCCCCTTCCTTCTTTGGCACAAAGAAGATAGGACTTGCAGCTGGGGATGTTGATGGGCGAATGTGACCCAGACGCAGGGCCTGCTGTATGTATTCTTGCAGGACTCGCTCTTCTGTCTGGGTTAGGGAGTAGATCCGCCCCTTTGGGATGGGGGCGTCCGGGACTAAATCAATGGGGCAGTCGTAGGATCGATGCAGAGGAAGACCTTCCGCAGAGCCTTTGTCAAACACAGCCCGATATTCAGAATACTCAGGAGATATGTTGTACGTGACCGCCCCTATCATGTGAGTGTCCTGGGCGTCGGATCTGTCTTCTATGGTTAAAGAAGCGACTACCCCGAGAATGTCTGCGGGACTGGAAACCCGAGGTGTCTCGAGCAGACAGTAGTATTGGCTCGTTTCTGATTCAAAGGAGACCTGACCCGTGCCCCAGTTTATCAGAGGATTGTGCCTCTTTAGCCAAGGAATGCCCAGGATAACACCAAACTGAGGCGTGGCTATGAGATCAAATGACATGGTCTCTCTATGGACTTCCTGTATGACTAATTCCATAGGGGCTGTCTGTTGTAAGATTGGTCCAGAGGCTAGGGACGTCCCGTCTACTGCATGAACCGGTTCGGGGTGTTTCTTTTTGATCAGAGGTAAGTTTAGCGAACTGGCTAGTGCTATATCTATAAAGCAGCCTGTAGCTCCAGAGTCGATGACTATTTGTACTGCATGGGAGACCCCTGCGGCTGGGTTTAAGGAAGCTTGTACCACCACAGGTCGGACGGGACCAAAAGCTGGATCAGAGGTATTTTGTATAGGACTCGCCCCAACCCCTAATCTCAAGGGCGAGTCTTCGGAAAACCCGGAGCTTTGTTCCTTGGCCGCAGGGGACACTCCTTTACAAAATGCCCGTTGAGACCGCAGTAGAAGCAAGCGTTGTCCGCCCTTCTGCGCTCTCGTTCGGCATGAGTAATAGGACTGCGTACCCCGCCGATCTGCATGGGTTCAGGTAAGGTGCCAGATGAGGTTGAAGGTGTGGTCTGGGATAACCCTGCTTCCCCCTTACGTTCTGCCCGCCTGGCGTCGATTTGCAAGGTCAAATCGACTAGATCGATATAGAGTGAAGGAAGAGAAGGCACCACAGATAAAGCATCCTTCATGGAACCACACAATCCCCTATAATAGATCACTGCTTTCTTGTTCTCTGGCCAGGAAGTCTCAGTAGCGAGTTGGTTGAACTTGGTGATATATTCAGTGAGAGTGGATCGGCCTTGAGTAAGATCTAAGAGTTCCATGTCTCTGGATTGGGCTTTATATCTAGTGTCAAAAACCTTGGCCATTTCTTGGGTCAATAACTCGAAATCATACAGAGCAGGATGGTTGCCCTCCAACAATGGGTTAGCCCATGTGGCTGCCACACCCGACAAATGGGGTAGAAGAAAAGCCGCCTTAGAGACCGGATCAGAGAAGGCCTGGGGTCGGCATAAGAAATGCAGTTTGCACTGATTTATGAAGGTGCGATATTTCAAGGGATCCCCCTGATACCTCTCAGGGCCTGCTAGAGGAAATGGGGTCTGAACCACCACAGACGGGGCTGGCAGAGTGGGTGGTGTGACGGGAATCGTGTTTTGGGATGGGGCAGCATCGCCGAACTCGGCGTCAACAGGTAAGGGATGTCGTGTGCTTTGCATGGCATCAAGACGGTGGTTCAGTGCAGTGGTGGCAGAGGCCAGGTCAGTGCGGAGGGCAGTGGTAGCAGCTGCCATATCTGTCCTAAGCGATGTCACTGCTTGCATTAAAGCAGTCACAGGGTCCCGGGCTGAAACATCCATAACTGGACGACCATAAGGCTTCACAGTCTGTTCTAACTTGATGGGTCCGACTTGATGGTCGTGCAGTTATGTAATGCCTCCGTCCCCAAGTACCGCTCGAGCAGAATGTAAAATACTGCCCAAGCAATCTTTGAGGCCACAGGTGGGAGTGTCGTCGTCAGCCTGGTATCGGGAACGCCAGAAGGACCCCTGAGTACTGTAAGGCAAAGGGTTATAATCAAGGAAACACTCAAAAAGGCAATTGGCAATGGACAGGAGTAAACAAGATGCAGTGACACCAGCTTACCTATAAGGGGTGGAGTGTAGGTAAGGAACCTATGCAGGGGATCCCACAGCAGGCTGGGATGATGTAGTTGACACTCCTGAAAGCACCTGGTGGAGCAAGACTGGATCCGTGGCAAAACGTGAAGCAATCCGAGGGTTGCAAAAATAGAAGGGCAATCCAAAAGCAAGTCCAGAGTACAAATAGGTGTCAGATGTCCGGGAAATCAGAGAGCACGCCAGAGTCCAAGGGTAATCCAAGAGCAGTTCCAAGAAGCGTTCCAAGGTCGAAGCAACGAGAGAAAACAAGAAGCAATGGTATCGCCTGGCAGTCCTCCGTAGAAGTAGCTGTGAAGCAAAGAGTCTTGTTTGCCGGCTTCTTTTGAAGAGGCGAGCGGTATCACGTGACGTATCACATGACTGCTCGCGCACGTCGCGTGGAGCGCAACGCGGCCAGCGATTCGGGCTGTCGGTATGTCCTGGTATCCTGGAGTCGTCGGCTGTGCAGGAGGCGCCATGGCAACTGCCAACGCGGAAAAGGGCGAAAAGAGGCAAGTCCGCCCAACATGGTATTCCGCCTGCCGTGTTTCCCCCGCTGGTGTGAATGGGAAATACGACGGCGAGAAGCGCCTGATGAGGGAGACAGGTGTGAGGGGGGAAGTGAGAGATGGGTTGCGTGAGAGGGCGTGACAGCTGTTCACCATCGTACTCATGGGCAGGCATTAGACAACAAACCTCTGTCCCTACGCCAAGGGAATCAAGACCTATTAACATACATAGCCACGTTCAATAGACTCGTAGTTGAAGCAGGATGGCCAGTGGAGAAGAGAACCACGTTATTGCATCAGGGGTTGCGGGGGGAGCTCAAGAATGTTCTCGCACAGGTAGTGAACCCCCCGAAAGACTGCTCAGAATTCATTGACCTTGTTGTTCAACTGGATCATAGGTTGCAGGACCTAAGAGCAGATCGAACCAGACCGGACTCTCGCCCTATGTATGTGCGTTCAAAGGACAATATTGCCCGCACAACGGAAGGTTCAGGAGAACCAATGCAAATCGGGGGGGTCAGATCCCCCTTGACTAAACCGGAATGGGATAAAAGGAGACAGCAGCAGTTATGTCTGTACTGTGGAAGGTCAGGTCATTTCCTTAAAGCGTGCCTTGTGAAGCCACCGAGGAGGACGGTAGGGGCCATGGACAAGGAAGATACCATCAAGGAATCAGAAAATTCCCTAGCCCGGCAAGTATAGGTGTGTAAAGATACTGGTGGGGGGTGCCTGTACTTCCGCTCTCTATATGGTAGAGGAGAGGCACAGAGGACCCCAGCCAAGATTCTCTATAAGGTAGCAATGGATGAGCAATCAAGGCCTAGCTTCTCAGGAGGTGATGCAGGCTGGTTCTTAAGTACAGTGTAGTCCCCGAACCCCCACAAATGAATGTCCACACACTGTATTACTGAAAACACAGTCTTTATATAATTAATATTCGAAGGTATGTATACGATCACAATAACGCACTTTGTACTCGGAAATCAACAATGATAAATATATACATTTCTAAAGTGGTACCACCAATGTTATCAAATCTCATTAAAGTGCATCAACTGTACGGTTAAAATGTCACACAGATCAATAACGAGGAAACCAGCAATAGAGATAGGAGGGAAAGCAAGATGGTTGAAGCAATGGGCAGAATACTGGCCCCTACCGATAGACACAGTTCTGTGAGGAGATCCCCCCCCACCTGGGCAACCTGTAAAATAAAGATATATAGTACAAGCCCAGTCCATATATTGTTCAATAGTCTTATTTCCTCCTATAATGTTTTACCCCCCCAATGTACCTGGTGGGGTAGAGTTCTTCGAAGAGGGGTTGAAGGATCCTTCCTGAGTGACTCCCTTTAAAGCAGGAGCCACGGATCGTCGAGAGGCGTTGAAGATGGTGAACTTGGCATCGACGGCGTCGATGAGAAGTTCAAGGTGCCGAGACCAGGACGTCAATCCAAGCGGTGCTCGTCAGCGACGTCCTGCGAGGATGAGGTGTGCGGTGAACCTCGGCGATGGATTGTTCAGTACCGTAAAGAGTTTCAGAAGAACTGTGGCCCAGCAAGGGCGTCGAGTCGTCGAAGTCTTTGTGGCCTTCAGGTGGCGCGAAACCCACCGGCGGATTCTCCTCGGCACGTTGGCCGTCCTCGACTTTCTCCGGCGGGACAAAGCGGTCAACGTTGCGGACAAGGGAGTCCTTCGATTCAAATGTTCTTAGGCAAAGGAGCAGGCGGCTCCGGTCGTCGGCGGCATGGCGTCAAGTGGTCCCCACAGATGGGCAACACAACTTTGATGGGCCTCCAGCGGTTACACAAACCTGCGAACCCTGGTCGACGGCAATAGACTTCGACAGCGGTGAAGTCTGGGTGCTTTGCTTCGTTCTCCTTGGCAGTCCCGTCTCGGGTCGGCAGCCTTTCGAGGGTCTGTCTTCCAGGGAGCTTCAGCGAAGGTTAGCGGTTTGTTTGTTTGTTTGTTTATTTATTTATAATGCGCTCCAGACCCACAGGTTACCGGGCGCAGCAGCAAGCATATGCGAGACTTACAATGTTACATGAATAAGTTTACAGTATGACAATATTACATGAATGTACAAATAGCAGTTACAAAATGACAAGAATGTACAATTGGCAATATACAGAGTTAACAGTTACATACATAAGGGTCACTAAAACATCTAGTACATTGGGTGGGGCAGCACGTGTGAATGGTTCATAGCAGGTGTCTAGTCGTTGTTAGCGTTAATGTGTTTACTGAAGTTCCTTCTGAAGTGTGGGAAAGGTTGGTCTACTCTTAGGTTAGGTGGCAAAGCGTTCCACAATTTGGCAGCTCTCACAGGGAAGCTGGCACCACCGATTTTAGCAAGTCTAAATCTGGGTACTATCAGGCAGTTAGAGTTGGCGAGTCTCATAGGTCTACTAGATGTTTTTATTTTTATTTTGTCCGTCAAGTAACTAGGAGCAGCATTATTTAGAGCCTTATGGGTCAAGGAGATCATTTTTAGGTGGATTTTCTTATCAGTGGAGAGCCATTTGTGTTGACGCCTAATAATGGAGATATGTTCCCTCTTCTTTATGCCTAGTGCGGCTCTAAGAGCATTGTTTTGTAGAGTTTGGAGTCTTTGGGTGGTGGCTTTGTTGGCACCATTATAGAGGGCATTGCAATAGTCGAGTCGGGAAAGTATTCAGGCTCTGGCCAAGATCAAACAACTAGTATTGGATAGGAAGGGCTTGCCTGCTCTTATCAATTTACAAGTGTAAGCAGTGGTGGAGGCTAGGGAGTTGACCTGTTTGGTGAAAGTCAAGGTAGAATCAAGGTAGAAACCGGGTGTTTTTACTTCCCTCGAGACTTTGATAACATTTCCATTTATGCTGAATGTCGAGTAGTCCGGGCCCAATTTGTTAATATTGGCTTGTGTACCCAGAATGATTAACTCTGTCTTATCATCATTCAGGCAGAGACCATGAGTAGCCATCCATGCCTGAATGATGAGATACACTCTATTCACCAACTCCCTATCCCTACTATGATCCCCAGAAAGAGGGAGGAGAATCTGTGTATCATCTGCATAGTTAGTGTAGGTGATACCAAAATTGTCCAGATCATCGAACAGGGGTTTGGTGAATATGTTGGATAGAGTCGTGGAAACGCAGGATCCCTGAGGGACTCCACACGTGATGGGTATAGGGTCTGCAGCTGCCGATGGGGAAAAAACTCTCATAGTTCTCTCACTCAGAAAGGATTCTATCCAACTGATGGCTTGGGTGGAGAAGTGAGCGGCAGAGTCCAAGTGTCTGCAGAGGACCTTGTGGTCCACAAGGTCAAACACAGCTGAGAGATCTAGTAAGAGGAGAAGAGCTGTCTTACCTCTCAGTTCATCTATTTGGGTCTTTAAATCGATAAGGGCTGTTTCCGTTCCATGTAGTTGGCGGAAGCCGGAATATCTAGATCCTAGTAGCTTATGCCGTTCAAGGTGTTTTTGAATCTGTACATAGGCCACTTTGTCCAAGATCTTCAGAAGAAATGGAACTGTGGTGATTGGACGGTAGTTAGTGGGGATAAGGAGGTCTAGAGTTTGCTTTTTAAGCAAAGGGAGCACCCAAGATTGTTTTAAGTTGGCTGGGATGATGCCTGTGTAGAAGGATGCGTCGACAAGTTTGGAGATAAAAGGTGATAGATCTCTGGCAGCGTCTTTTATTAGCTCTGCTGGGCAGATGTCACCTTTGCAATTGGAAGGTTTGAGGGTAAGGATGATTTTCTCTATCTCTACTGTAGTGGTTTTAGTGAAGGAGAATTTGCTGGACTGGGGAGTGTGAGTGGCATTGGGTGGTGGCAGAAATGGAAGGTTGAGAATTTTGAATTTTATTTTGGAGGGTGTTTATTTTATTGGTTAGACTGCTCGATGGTCCCTCGGAGCAAGGGAAGAGGGCGCCTTACCAGGTCCTCTCTCGGATCAGTCAACGAATTCAGCAGCTTTCAGATCAGGTCGAAGCAAATGAAACAGCAAGTCTTCTTCTTCCAGCTGGGCGTCGAGAATCAGCAGTTCCAGTTACTCTTCAAGTGTAGACACAGCTTCTGAACAATTTCCAGTGGTGAGAGGTCCCCAGATATACTATCCTGTCTCTCATCCACACTGCTGGGTCAAATGCAGCAGCCAATCATACAGAAGGGCATTCATGCAGTCAGTCAGCCAATCAGGCACACATTGCATTCAGGCCATCCTCCTCCCTCTCAGACACTCACAACAAGGAATGTGGATTGGGACAAGTACCCAGCCATTCAACACTACACACTGCATTCAGGGCAGTTTCGGGCAGGGCTGTCTCAGTCTTTGTCTCTCATACCAGAAACCAGACAGCCACAACAAGAAGTACATATTGGTCACACACTCCATTCACCCAGGTCCCACCCACCGGTTGTACCCACAACATACAGTCACACGGAAGGCTCCAGCCAGTCTGGACTGGACTTCACAACAACACCATATATGGAACCTCCACCCAACAGCCAGTCGGGGGGAAGGGACAGAGTCAGGGCTTCCCAGGACTTTGGGAAAACAAGGTAACCGGCAATAGAAAGCAAGAGGCCACAGGGGCCATCTTGTTTTTTTTATCAGGAATCAACTGATTCCAGTGGCAGGTCCTGGGTATCCCAAAATGGAGGATACTCAGAGCACCTGTCAAATTCAGCATGGAGCTGCCACCAGCCCATACCCTGCTCTGCGGGCCACCCATAGGTGCCCAAAAACATACACTAGGGGCACAGGGTTGTACCCCCATCCATGGGTGCCGTAAGGGTATCCCATGGGTCTGTTCACCAAACCAAAAGTGAGAGAGTTGCACTGCCAGGAGACCCACATGAACACCTGCGCGGAAAACATGACAGAACACACGATAAAAAGGCAGTAAAGGACAAGGATACAGAGGCCCTGTCCCTCCGATGCATTTCCAGCATCACAGTCGCCCCCCCCCCAGACTGAGGTGGAGGGTGCCTAATCTCCCACGGGATAGACACCCTCATCCAGACGGTCAACATACCTTCTGGAAAGGCCATCTGCATTATCGTGACTCTTCCCTGGTCTGTGCTCTATGGTGAAGTCTAGCCCTTGCAGGCTAATGGACCACCTGAGCAGATTCGGGTTTTCACCCTTCATCTGCATAAGCCACTTCAGGGGCTTATGATCTGTTTGGACCTTGAAGGTAGACCCCCTAAGGTAGGGCCTAAAACGCCTAAGGCTCTAAACTATACTGAAACATTCCTTCTCAACAGTAGCCCACCTAAGTTCTCTACCCTTGAGTTGTCTACTGATGAAGATGATAGGATGTTCCCTCCCTTTGTCATCTAACTGGGACAAGACAGCTCCAATTCCGGTGTCGCAGGTATCCGTCTGGACGATAAAGGGTCAGCTGTAGTCAGGCATACACAACACAGGTGCTCTACACAGACTTTTTTTCAAGCCATCAAAGGCCCTCTGACATTCTTCAGTCCAATTAACCTTCCTAGGTTGTTTGGGTGAAGTTAGAGCAGTCAGGGGTACAGCTATGGTTGCATAGTCCGCCATGAAATTGCGAGAGTACCCAGTGAGGCCCAAAAAGGCTCTCACCTGGGTTTGAGTAGTGGGAGTCTCCCAGTCCTGTACATCCTGTACCTTACTGGGGAGAGGTTGGATTTGACCCCCTTCTACCTCATGACCAGGATATGTGACTTTGGAGGCTAGACTGTCTTTCTGCCTCTTCGATCTTTGAACTCCCTGAACTACTGTGGATTACTGTGGCGAGCGAGCGAAGCGAAAAGCGAGCGGTGAAAAGAACGCCGCTGCTTTAAGTTCTTCGTTTTTATGAGGACTCCCCTTTTCGTGACGTGAAAGTCACGTGATAGCCTGCAGGGGATATCAGCTGACTCGAGCCGCCCTTGCGGCGTAAGCCTTGTGGCAGAAGGGCTGTGTGGACCCGCTGTTTAGCTGTGGCGGCTAGACTGTCTTTCTGCCTCTTCGATCTTTGAACTCCCTGAACTACTGTGGATTACTGTGGCGAGCGAGCAAAGCGAAAAGTGAGCGGTGAAAAGGACGCTGCTGCTTTAAGTGCTTTGTTTTTACGAGGATTCCGCTTTCCGTGATGTCAAAGTCACGTGATAGCCTGCAGGGGAAATCAGCTGAATCAAGCCGCCCTTGCGGCGTAAGCCCTGTGGCAGAAGGGCTGTGTGGACCTGCTGTTTATCTGTGGCGGCTAGACTGTCTTTCTGCCTCTTCGATCTTTGAACTCCCTGAACTACTGTGGATTACTGTGGCGAGCGAGCGAAGCGAAAACCGAGCAGTGAAAAGGACGCCGCTGCTTTAAGTGCTTAATTTTTACGAGGATTCCCCTTTCCGTGACATGAAAGTCACGTGATAGCCTGCAGGGGATATATGCTGAATCGAGCCACCCTTGCGGCGTAAGCCCTGTGGCAGAAGGGCTGTGTGGACCTGCTGTTTAGCTGTTTGGCGGCTTTGGCGATAGGCGCTGTCAGCGCTGCCTGGCGATTCCTGAAAAGCACAGGTAAGGAGAAAAATAATGGCTGAGGTGGGCCCTCTGACACGATCGAAACGAAAGACATGCGCACAGGCTGCAGACAAAACCGTGTCTCTAGATGGCCAAACGAACACTAGAAAGTGTGAACTTGAGAGGTATAATTGGTCTAGCCAAAAGCAACAAAATGACACACCGGAAATTGCGCAACACACAATTCAGACAGTCCAAGCTTTACAATCTTCAAGTACCAATGCCTCTGTGTTTCCATCATTAGCTCAACTTACTAGTTTATATCTGGCTAGAATCTCGTCTGCAAGTGCCCCAACACAACGACTTGAGGTGGAAGGGAAAAGGAATGCAGACCCCGCCACCAAGGGCGAGCAACTTAACTCATAAAGCTGTAAGGAAATCTTAGGGACCAGTGAAATCTGATGAAGGACGATGCGTTAAAGGCCAAAAGCAATCTACATCCAAATAAAACCAGCGTGTGCCACTTAGAAGCAATTACAATTGAAAACTCACAAGACGGATCCAGTGACAATGCGATTGAAATCAACACAGCGGTTTTTGATTCTCCATTTGACGTAACAGACCTTGAACTGTTGCAACTCGAGGTTCCAGCTATAACGTGTGAAGAAAGCTCAATGAGATTTGTGTACCCGCCCACAGAAGGAAGGAAAAACGATGTGGGCGTGAGAAGGATCCTCAATAAAACAATAGCAATTCCAGGGCAAACATGTCACAAAACGCCCGTCTCTACCAATAAACAAAGACCAAACAAGGACCAGTTTGATAAAGCAAACGTAAATAGGGCATTTACGGAATTAAGGCTCGTGAAAGGTTTAGCAAGTCCGAGCAAAAGTAAAAATGGTCAAAACAATAATGAAAGCTTAAAGACAAATGGCTACAAGCAGACCAGTGGCTTCGACTTTGCAAGTCGCGAAGCACGCCTTACAGAACGTTTAAAAGCCGACTTTGAAGCAATGAAGCATAAATTAGCAGAAGGCTTTACCGCAAATAACAAATCTAAAGACAGCCAAGCACGCACGGAGTCGCTTCAAAATGCTGCAAAGAACAAAGAACTTCTAAATATACAAACAACTCCTGAAGTACACGGCCGATTAGGGTGTCGTGACTCGAATATTGAAAGACCAATGTTTAGAAACCAAATCCACGGCACTCCTGTAAATACACAAAACGACAAGCCGCATGATTCTCAGGAAAATAGGAGCTGTTTAAGAAATTCCTCACAGCCAATGGTAAGCTGCTCAACGCCAGTCCTGATGTCCTCTTCAGTAGATGTCAGTCCATTGCCGCAGATGATCAAAGAAGCTCCAAAACGAGATGGAGTTGACATGGAAAGAGAGAGGAACGACTTAAAACATCACGACTCCGCAAACGAGTCGTCACTCAAATCCAATCTGTCTACGGCGGCTGCAATACAAATCCATAATAATGTACTCGCCGCAACGTCCCTGGCACTAATTCCATTCATTAGATTGTACGAATCTCTCCACGACGAACAACAAAACAACAACGCGTTACTTAGTCATCTAAATGAAAAAGTCAACAAAATGGAAAGTGCAAATGCAGTATTCACACAAAAATTCAAAAGTGAAGTGTCCAAAACTTGGACCCGGCATACTGAGCTAAGCACACAGCTTAGGAACGACTATATGGAAAAAAGTTCCTTACTGAAATCTTTAAGGTGCAGCTTAACGCAAGGTCCTTTGCATCCCAAAAACGTGTCGCAAGCCTCTGAGAGCCTGATAGAACAGGAAATGACCACAGCAATTCAATTCTCAGAAGGCAGAAATGGTGGTAACAAGTCCATAACATCAAATAATAAAAATGATATCACAGAATCTCAGCGCCAATTGATCGAAAAACAAGGCCAAAGTACTCAAAACAACGCCCACTTACCAATTGAAGAACGTCAGAAGGGACAGGCGTGCGGCAGCAACTTGCCACCGGCTGTGTCAATCAATTCTGAGCAGTCGTTATCATCGCAGAAAACAAAAATCGTGACAATTGGCGAAGTACATGCCGAAAAATCCCCGGCACTTCCTCACTGCTCGACTGACAAACTAACTTACGGAATTTTTGGAGGCACAGCAAAAAACATCATATATGATGCCAAATTGGCTCAACCGAACCTGGTAAAGCAGTGTCCAGCTAAAAAAAAAACTGAGAAAAAGAAAAACCTGGAGGCAGCAAAAAAACACTCAAGTGGCTCGCGAAAGTTCATACGAAACTTGCCTACCCCAGTCAAACAAAGTGTATTTGTAAGAGACAAACAGGTTCATCAAAAGGGACTGGAAAAGGAGAAAGCTCTAATAAAAATAACAGGAGTAACAGTTAAAGCTGACACGATAATCCCAAAAAAAGAATGAGACTAGACTCAGATAACGCCTCCATCCAATCTATACAATCCTCGGTGGATCTCTGCGATCTTTCATCTTATTCTGATGACCTTGTAGACGAAACGATGGCTGAACCTGAAGAGTTAGATGAAACATGTCAGTCAATCACAAAGGAACCAAATGAAAGAGCCGCAAAGCGATTCTTGATGCAACCAAATGCGCAATTAACAAAAAAAAATGAGCCCAGAGGAAAATGGGATAATACAAAAAAAGCTAAATAGCTTACCAGATTCCAAGGTCAACCAAGAGCGCGACAGAGCGTTAAAACATCATGTTTCATTAAATCCAAAACTTACACGAGCACAATCACAGATTAAATCACTTGCAGCTGAAAAACTTAAACAAATCGCAACAAAAGATCTGCAGGGAAGAATACGGATTGAAAACATATTCCATGAGGAAAATGACGTAAACCTGAACAGAGGCAATGTCATTCGACTATTGCATTCAGTGCCGATACTGAGAACTGTCACAACAAATGACATTGGAATAGTGGAATACGTTTCAGAAGAACGAGGAGACCAAGTTCTTCTGCACATAAATTCAAAAGCTGTACGAAAAACTCTCATGGCGGCAAAAGATGAACTCTTGTTCATGGGCTTTGAGATTTCGGATGAAGATCTACCGTTTTCAAAAAATTCTAGAGGCGCAAGCTCAAGCAAAAATGCAAAAGAGTCCATAGAACATCGCCGGGATACCTTAAGAAATCAGTTGAACGCCAGACGGTTTGGTCCATCACAAAAAAGCAAAGTGGAAACAAGAAAAAGAAACCATTAGCTAGACAACAACGACCGAGAAGGGCTGGTCACACTGATTTCATGGAACACGCGAGGTTTCCAACACCTATTCGATGACTTCCCAGTTGATTTGTCTGATAATTTTCTAATCTGCTTACAGGAGACATGGTTACGAAGTCCGCCTGTAAAGGATGGGTACCTGACTCTGCTCAATCCAGCAGAAAAAAACGCTCGAGGTCACTCACAGTCCGGCTTAATTACAATGGTGAAACACGGACCTACATGGGAAGTTTGCGAAATCGATAACCCAAATAGCCTCGTACAGGCAACATTAATTCGAAAACCAAATGGTCAACTTACAGACTCAAAATATCGGCTCCTAATCAACCTGTATTGGAATCCAGTGAAGATCACAACTGAGAAGTTCATCCAATCAATAACAAACATAATTGACAAAAATCATAGGAAACACCAAGAACTATCGATAATTATATGCAGTGATATGAACCTATCATGGTTCAATGATGAAATGAAGCTCATTTCATCATAAACAAAGGACAAACATAATATCAGCGAAAAGAGAGTGTGTTGGGACAATGAAATGGATGCAAAAGACTGCGACATGGTAAATGGACAAATAACTGGAGACATACCGCCGACGTTCACTTGGAGAAACTTTGGTCACAAAAAGATTCTTGACTACATATGGAAATCAAGAAATATATGGACTAAGATCACAAAGCTACGAATTATCCAGACAGATTGAAGTGATCATGACGTCTTGGAAATGTCCTGGCCTTTAAGTCAGAAACCAGAAGCAGCGTTCTGCAAACAATCAGTTGAAGTAAATCAAGGGCGAAATCGGTTACGCCTAAAAGAAAACCAAATAAAAGGCCTAACAGAGGAGTATCGAACTCTATCTAACAAAATAGCAAATTCGATAAACTATGTCGCCTTAATGCCTTATCAACAACTGAGCAATTCAAGGGTTCTAAACAACAGAAAAACACACAGGCATGAGTGGAGCAGACTAGTAAATGACCAGGAGAAATTGCTCAATAAAGAAATAAGGAAGTTAAAGCGGAACATGGGAGTGAACGCCGCCTTACATATTAAATAACGGCGACAAAAATACCGCAATTGGCATAAATCGTTTGCCTGTGCAAGAGATCAAGAACGTAGCGAGTTGATGCTATCCTTGATTCGTTCGAACAATGCGAGAGATTTGGAACATTTTAAACAACAACAAGGCAAACCAAACAGACGTGCTTGCCAACAGAGTTTTTGAGGGAGCCTGGCATCAACGTTTTACAGGCGTTTTCAAACAATCACAACAAGGCCCATTTACAGACACGAATAGTGAGTTAACGCGATGGGAAGTTGGAGAAACCGAGGAAGATATACAACATGCAATCTCCAAGTTAAAAAATTCAAGAGCAGCAGGGCCTGACGGCATCTCCAACGTAATGTTAAAGGCACATAAAGCGGAATGGTCCATCTTTATCGCAATACTGTTCGACAGAATCACAAACCAAAAATCACTGCCAGAATCCTGGACTGAGGCGATTGTTGTGCAAGTTTTCAAGAAGGGGGATTGGTCCGACCCAGTCAATTATAGGCCAATCGCCCTTCTAGATACAATTGGAAAAATAATGGCTACCTCTCACCAACAAAAATTAACAACGTGGGCTAACAACAAAGGAATCATGGATTGCCGGCAGACTGGGTTTACTAGAGGAGTCGGGACGGAAATTAATCTAACCATAGTAAACCTACTGAAACTGGAAGCCTTGTCGAAAAGCTCAAACCTATTTCTTGCCTTTGTAGACATGCAACAGGCGTTTGATACAGTAAATCGTAAACTTCTATGGAGAAAACTTAAAAATTGGGTCTGCCCAGAGAATATTATACATCCAATAATGGCCTTCCACTCTAAAACATCAATTCGTGTAAGGATAAACGGAAAGGGTGAATTAACTGAAGCAATAGCCACGAATAGAGGGGTAAAACAAGGTTGCCCTCTAGCTGCAGTCTTGTTTAAACTATTTATTGCTGATATCCCGGATGCATTAACAAACATACACTGCTTCTCTCCAAAAATAAATGGTCATCAAATCTGGTGCATAACCTATGCAGATGACCTGGTTCTGATTGACAAAACTCAAATAGGGCTACAGCGACTAATATAAGATCTACAGCAATACATGGAGAAAAATGACCTAAGAATCAATGTAAAAAAGACCAAAATAATGAAATTTGGCCCGGCAAAAGGAAAAAGAAACCAACACTTTAATTGGAAGATCGACAACGAAGAAATTGAAGCAGTCGCCGAAATACACTACCTGGGAGTTCTAATAAACAAGTCAATTCGAGAAAATAATTGGGCACTAAACTTGCTGCAACTAATGAAAACGTTTGCTCTACAAGGGGCGCGAATCCACACCTTGTTTGGAAAGTTCAGCTTAATCCCAGTGCGGCAGTTTTATGTGCAAAAGGTAGTCCCAGGAATCACATATGGCTCAGAAACAGGATAGAATTTGGACCATAAAATCTGGGCAAAACTAGAAGGAATTTTCTGGCGGCAAGTGTTAAGACTACCGAACTATATCTCAATCATTGCAATAAGGTATGAACTGGCGCTAGAAGAACTCTACGGCTGTGTCGTTTGGAAATCCCTAGCGATGCTACGTAAAATGCAAATTGTAAATCCTGAACCTGCATACAAGTTATTAGCGCCAAGAGACAACTTGGAACATACTGGACTACTTAAGATCTGGACACAAAAGCTAGAGGACGTTCTAAAGGCGAGTGACACCAAGCTTGAAACACTGCTAGACCAGCCTCAAATCGCAAAGAAAAAAATAAAACAATGGTTCTGGATCCAAAATCTGTCCAAATATAAAGACCTTTCGACTGCCTTGGACCATAGTCTAGTAATGAACAAATTAGACAATTTGCCTCAATATTTGCAGAAATTTCCTTCTCAACACCATTGAAATGGATTCTTGAGACTGCGTCTAAATGCCGTAAAGACAAAACAAATGTTAGAGGCACGTCACATTGAAAAATCAGATGACAACGGTTGCAGGTTCTGTAAAACCAACATAGAATCACTCAAACATCTAATAACAGAATGCCCAGAACTTAAGACGTTGAGGTCAATCCACCGAATACAATTTGTGCCTATAAATGACAACATGGATGAATGGTGGTTAAGAATCTTGGGTGGAAGTTCAATTCATCTGACGTGTTCAGTAATAGACTTTGTGGAAGCCTGTTTGGATACTGAATCCTAAGTCTGGGCTTGTGAACTGTTATAGAAGATGCTGTTTTCTTAAAGGTTTTGATAAAAAAAATGTTTGTGATTAAAGTTTGATTCAAACTAAAATTACAATTAAAAAAAATTAAATAAATAAAGATATGTGACTTTCCCCTGAGCTATCTGGCACTTGGTGGCCTTGATAGTGAGGTTAGCCCTTTTCAAGGCCTGCAACACCTTACCCAGATGTGTCAAATGCTCTTCCCAAATGGAACTGTAGACAGCGATGTCGTCTAAGTAAGCCACACAAAAGGCTTCCAGCCCACTGAGCGCATGGTTGACCAATCTCTGGAAGGTGGCAGGGGCATTCTTCAGCCCAAAAGGCATGACCCTAAACTGGTAGAGTCCCTCTGGTGTTGAGAACGCCGTCTTTTCCTTGGCATGGTCCTTCAGAGCTATTTGCCAATACCCTGAGGTAAGGTCAAAGGTGCTCACAATTTTGGCAGCACCTATGGTGTCCACGAGCTCATCAGCCCGGGGCAATGGGACTGGACCAGGGACTGGTTGAGGGTTCAATAACACCCAGATCCAACATCTTGGCGACCTCACCCTGGATATGGTTCTTAACAGTATCTGACATACGGTAGCTCCTGTTTTTGACAGGCACACTGTCACCAGTGTCAATCTCGTGCTTACACCATGGTGTAAGGCCTGGTGTCAGTGAAAACAGAGAGGCATACTGCTGGAGCAAAGTCCTGCAGGACCTCTGCTGCTCGGTTTAGAAATCTGGAGAGAGATGCACTCCCTCCACTGAGCCATCCTGAGGGTTGCTATGCAGCAAATCAGGAAGGGGCTCACTCTCATCATCTTCTTGCTCTGAAGCTAGCAAGAGACATGAGACTTCTGCTCGCCTGTGGAAAGGCTTGAGCCTATTAACATGGAATACCTGAGGGGCTACCCCTGGGATTCCCATGTCAACCAGATAATTGACCTCGCCCATCTTGGAGATTATCCTGAAGGGTCCAGTCCATTTATCTGCCAATGCCCGAGTCTTGGTAGGCTCCATCACGTGGACCTCCTGTCCCAGAGTCCAAGTCACTTGCGATGGTTTAAGGTCATGCCAGAACTTGTTCAATTCCTGGCTGGCCTGGAGATTCGCTGTTGCCTGACCCATCATCTGTGTCATCCTCCATCTGAAGCCTAACACATAGTCCCCCACTTGCTTGGTGGGACCGGGAGGGGTGGCTTCCAAACCTTCTTGGATCAAGGCAAGGGCCCCCCTCACGGGATGTCCAAAGAGTAACTCAAAGGGGCCGAAACCAACACCCTCTTGAGGTACATCTCTGTAAGCAAACAGCAGGCATGGCAGGAGGAGATCCCATTTCCTCCTTAGGGGCTCTTCCAAAGCACCTATCATGCCCTTGAGAGTTTTATTAAATCTCTCAACCAGAACATTGGTTTGGGGATGGTAAGAGGTGGAGAATTTATAGGTTACCTCGCACTCTTTCCACATGGTTTTCATGTAACTAGACATGAAGTTGGATCCTCTGTCAGAGACAACCTCCTTAGGGAATCCAACACGGGTGAAAATGCCCAGGAGAGCCCTGGCAACCACCTTGGCAGTTACAGTCCAAAGGGGTATAGACTCAGGGTACCTGGTGGCATGATCTAACAAGACCAGGATGAACCGATGTCCACCTGAAGTGGGAGGGTCCAGGGGACCGACAATGTCAATGCCCACCCTCTCAAATGGTGTGCCAACCACTGGCAATGGCTGCAGTGGGGCAATGACACTGCCTCCAGTCTTGCCAGACAACTGACAAGTTGGGCAGGTCCTGCAGTGGGACTCCACTTCTACTCCCATCCGAGGCCAGTAGAAATGGGCAGAGAGCCTTGCTTAGTCTTCTTGGTACCAAGATGACCAGCTAAGGGCACCTCATGCACCAACTGCAGTAGGAAGGGCCTGTAAACCTGGGGTACCACCAATCTCTTGAGGGCACCAGGTTCAGGCTAAGTGGGCTCACTAACAAGGAGCTCACCCTCCCAATAAATCCAGAATGTCATAGGGACTTCTCCTTGTGCCTGGAACAGGGCCTGTTTCCTCAGACCCGAGAGAGAGAGAGAGAGAGAGAGAGAGAGAGAGAGAGAGAGAGAGAGAGAGAGAGAGAGAGAGAGAGAGAGAGAGAGAGAGAGAGAGAGAGAGAGAGAGAGAGAGAGAGAGTCTGCCCGGGAGGGTCCCCCTTCAGCTAACAAGCATTGAAGATCGGGATGATCCTCCGGTTTGAGAACCTCTCCCACAGGAGAGTCTTCTGGCTCTTCTCCCACAGGAGTTGAGACGGGGTTTACCACTGGACCCAGCCCGTCTGGAGCATGGATCCCAATGGGTGCTGTAGGAACAGCAGGAAGAGAAGGCGCTCCCTCCACAGAGGTGGCCTTCTTGTTCTTCCTTTGTCTTGCCTTAGGCCTCGCCATTGGCTTGGGTACCTGACTAACAGCCAGACCCTGTGTCACCTGTGACCTAGTGACAGCACCAGCAGTCATGGAAGACCATCCGAGAGCCGCCACCTCAGACATGGGGTAAGGGTAGGTCAGGCTGACAGCCTGTACTCCAAGTGCATTACCTTTACACTTGGAGTCACCCCTCTTGTGATCCAGATCCCCACATTCCCAACAAGTGCCGAGAGTGCGGGGTACGGTACTGGAACCACTGGGAGCCTGCTTTGCAGCAGGTGGACCACTACTCTTATTCCCACCCACAGATGACTTATCCCCACTAGATTTTTGGGTCTTAGGAGAGGAAGGTTTAGGTTTACCCGACTGTGACTGCTTTTGGGACTCCTCAGCTTTCTGAGAGGCCCCCTTTTCTTTGTCCTTGTCCTTCCCACTGGGGTACTTAGGGGACACTGGTGGGAGACCCACTTGTCAGCCAACCTAGCCAGCTTAAAGGGATCCAAAATGCTTTGGTCAGCAACATACTGACGCAGCTCTGGTGAACAGGCTTGAGAAAAATGCTCAAAAAACAACAGGTGGGACAATTCAGCAAACGTTTTCACTTTGTATCCATCAATCCACCCAATCATGTTCATGTGCGCAGCACTCACCCAGTCAACCCAAGACACATTCTCTCTTTTCTTAAAATCCCTGAACCTTTTAAGGTATTGGGTAGGTGTCTTGCCAAACTTGGCAATTAAAGCAGACTTCATACACTCATACTGACCCCTGTCTTCCACACTCAGCTTCAGAATACAGTCATACCCAGTTTGAGGCACTCTGCTTAACACACACTTAGCCCAAACTCTTTTGTCAACATCATGAATTGCACAAGCCATTTCAAATGCTTAAATCCATTGGAGGATATCAGAACCCTCCACAAACACACCAACCAAATCTTTCATAAACTTGGTGGCTGGGGACCTGCCACTCTCAACTGGTTTAGCTGAAGTCTCCACTCTAGCTTTCTCTAGCTGGATTCTTTGGTGCTCAGTGTCCCTATCTTTGAGTATCACTTGCTGTGCCAACTCCTCTTTCTTCAACTCAGCTTCGTTTGCCAACTTTTTGTATTGAAAGGCTAACTGTTCCCGTTGTAGCTCCAATTTTAAAAGTTCAATCTTCAGGGCTTCCCCCTGAAGAGCAGTGCTCGGGTTGGGAACAGAGGCAGCAGGAATGGTGGCATTCCCAGAAACAGATTTTGCAGAAACCCCAGGGGCAGAGTCCTCTTTGGTTGAATTCCCCCTTCATCAAGAGTTTCACCATCAGTCTGGTAGTCCACCAGGGCAGCTATCAGCTCAGCCCTAGACTTATCCGCAAAGTCTAACTCCCTGGCTTCACAAGCACTCTGGAGAGCCTCTAAGCTCATCCTAGTCAATTTACCATTTGCAATAGACTCCATTGCTTGTAATGCAGTTATTTTGTACACAACTAAACCTTAATTTAATAAAGTGCAGATATTTTGTAAGTGGCACGGTTATACACTAATTCTTAAAACCATAAGCATCCCACCGCTGCCACCAGTGTAAAGATACTGGTGGGGGTGCCTGTACTTCCGCTCTCTATATGGTAGAGGAGAGGCACAGAGGACCCCAGCCAAGATTCTCTATAAGGTAGCAATGGGTGAGCAATCAAGGCCTAGCTTCCCAGGAGGTGATGCAGGCTGGTTCTTAAGTACAGTGTAGTCCCCGAACTCCCACAAAGGAATGTCCACACACTGTATTACTGAAAACACAGTCTTTATATAAATAATATTCAAAGGTATGCACACGATCACAATAACACACTTTATAATTGGAAATCAACAATGATAAATATATACATTTCTAAAGTGGTACCACCAATGTTATCAAATCTCATTAAAGTGCATCAACTGTACGGTTAAAATGTCACACAGATCAATAACGAGGAAACCAGCAATAGAGATAGGAGGGAAAGGAAGATGGTTGAAGCAAGAGGCAGAATACTGGCCCCTACCGATAGACACAGTTCTGTGTGGAGATCCCCCCCACCTGGGCAACCTGTAAAATAAAGATATATAGCACAAGCCCAGTCCATATATTGTTCAATAGTCTTACTTCCTCCTATAATGTTTTACCCCCCCCCCAATGTACCTGGTGGAGTAGAGTTCTTCGAAGAGGCGTCGAAGGATCCTTCTTGAGTGACTCCCTTTAAAGCAGGAGACACAGATCGTCCAGAGGCGTTGAAGATGGTGAACTTGGCATCGACTGCGTCGATGAGAAGTTCAACTGTGCCGAGACCACGACGTAGATCAAGGCGGTGCTCGTCAGCGACGTTCTGCGAGGATGAGGTGTGCGGGGCACCTCGGCGATGGATTGTTCAGGACCGCAAAGAGTTTCAGAAGAACTGTGGCCCAGCAAGGGCGTCGAGTCGTCAAAGTCTTTGTGGCCTTCAGGTGGCGGGAAACCCACCGGCGGATTCTCCTTGGCGCGTTGGTCGTCCTCGACTTTCTCCGGCGGGACAAAGCGCTCGACGTTGCGGACAAGGCAGTCCTTTGATTCAAATGTTCTTAGGCAAAGGAGCGGGCGGCCCCGGTCGTCGGCGGCATGGCATCAAGTGGTCCCCACGGTTGGGCAACACAACTTCGACGGGCCTCCCGGGGTTACACAAACCTGCGAACCCTGGTTGACGGCAATAGACTTCGACAGCGGCCAAGTCCGGGTGCTTTGCTTCGTTCTCCTCGGCAGTCCCGTCTCGGGTCAGCAGCCTTTCGAGGGTCTGACTTCCAGGGAGCTTCGGCGAAGGTTAGCGGTGCTCGATGGTCCCTCGCACGGGAAGAGGGCGCCTTACCAGGTCCTCTCTCGGATCAGTCTTTGACAAATTCGGCAGCTTTTAGATCAGGTCGAAGCAAATGCAACAGCAAGTCTTCTTTTTCCAGCTGGGCGTCAAGGATCAGCAGTTCCAGTTACTCTTCAAATATAGACACAGCTTTTGAACAATTTCCAGTGGTGAGAGGTCCCCAGATATACTATTCTGTCTCTCATCCACACTGCTGGGTCACACGCAGCAGCCAATCATACAGAAGGGCATTCATGCAGTCAGTCAGCCAATCAGGCACACAGTGCATTCAGGCCATCCTCCTCCCTCTCAGACACTCACAACAAGGAATGTGGATTGGGAGAAGTACCCAGCCATTAAAGACTACACACTGCATTCAGGCCAGTTTTGGACAGGGCTGTCTCAGTCTTTGTCTCTCATACCAGAAACCAGACAGCCACAACAAGAAGTGCATATTGGTCACACACTTCATTCACCCAGGTCTCACCCACCGGGCGTACCCACAACATACAATCACTGGGAAGGCTCCAGCCAGTCTGGTATGGACTTCACAACAACACCATATATGGAACTTCCACCCAACAGCCAGTCAGGGGGAAGGGACAGAGTCAGGGCTTCCCAGGACTTTGGGAAAACAAGGTAACCGGCAATAGAAAGCAAGAGGCCACAGGGGCCATCTTGTTTTCTATCAGGAATCAACTGATTCCAGTGGCAGGGCCTGGGTATGCCAAAATGGAGAATATTCAGGGCACCTGTTAAATTCAGTATGGAGCTGCCACCAGCCCATACCCTGCTCTGCGTGCCACCCACAGGTGCCCAAAAACATACACTATGGGCACAGAGTTGTAGCCCCCACCCATGGGTGCCATAAGGGTATCCCATGGGTCTGTTCACCAAACCAAAAGAGAGAGAGCTGCACCACCGGGAGTCCCACATGAACTCCTGCGTGGAAAACACGACAGAACACACGATAATAAGGCAGTAAAGGACAAGGATACGGAGGCCCTGTCCCTCCGATACATTTCCAGCATCACAAGGGGTCCACTTGTCGAGCAAAGAAAGTGAACTACAGACCTCCCATTTTGCACTGTGGTCTTGATCAATCACCAACAACCATCTGGGATGCACGCATTAAGAGCGTACATTGACAGTGGAGCCGTTGGGAATTACATCGACCAGGATCTTGCGGCAAAGATGGGGCTTCTGTTACTCCCTAAATCAACCACCGACACTGTTACCACTGTCGACGGCACGGAAATAGCTTCTGGTCCAGTATCCCAATGCACTGCAGCTTTAACTGTTCTGTACCATGATGGACACCAAGAATCTATCGTTTGCGACCTCATTAAGGCACCACAGTTCCGGTTGATTTTGGGAATGCCATGGTTGGTAGCTCACAATCCTCAAATCGATTGGCGAGCAAAAGAATTGGCCCACTCATGTTATCGCCAAGAGAAACAACCAATAGACACCAGAACCTCCATGCTTGCGACTGTGGCAATCGGCACCCTACCAAGTGAATACCAGGACTTTCAAGATGTCTTTCAGAAAGAACATGCTAATACCCTGCCACCGCATAGACCATACGATTGCCAAATCGACCTGATACCCGGCGCACAAATCCCTTGTGGGAGAATTTACGCACTCACAGAACCAGAAAACTAGCACCTGAAGGCCTATCTTGACCAATACCTGGCCAACAGGTTCATCCGTCCCTCGAAGTCTCCAGCAGCCAGTCCTCTATTCTTCGTACCGAAAAAGGAGGGGGACTGAGAACGTGCATCGACTATCGCGCACTGAACCAAATTACCGTAAAAAAACACTACCCCCTGCCACTGATCCCTGAATTGCTTGATCAAGTCAAAGATGCCCAAATCTACACAAAACTAGACCTGAGGGGGGCATATCACCTTGTTTGCGTAAAACAGGGGGACAAATGGAAAACCGCTTTTCGCACCACACATGGCTTGTACGAATATCAAGTAATGCCCTTTGGCCTTTGCAACGTGCCTGCAGCATTTCAATACTTCATGAACGATGTCCTACGGGAATTGATTGATGTCTGTGATCTAGTGTACATCCTAGTATATTCTGCATCAAAGCAGGACCACGTTAAACACCAGCTCTGCGCCAAGCTCAAAAGGTGCTCATTCCACGTCTCTGAGGTGGAATTCCTGGGCTTTATTCTCAGCCTGAATGGAATCCGAATGGATGTACACAAGGTAGATGCTATCCTAAACTGGCCATCCCCAAATTCATTCTAGGGGGTTCAAAGTATGCTGGGTTTTGCAAACTTCTACCGCCGGTTCATCCCAGGATTTTCGCAAATCGTGCATCCCATCACGCCGTTGATAAGGAAAAGCAACAAAAAGTTCCAGTGGACAACAGAAGCTGAGGAAGCTTTCCAGGAACTCAAAGCAAGATTCACATCTGCCCCAATCTTACGCCACCCGCACCCTGATCTCCCATACCTGGTGGAAACGGACGCCTCAAGCATGGCTATGGGAGCCATCCTCTCACAAAAGGACCCCGAAAGGGGCCAGTTACACCCTGTTGCCTTCTGGTCACGTAAATTCACACCCCCTGAACTCAATTACGCTATCACAGACAAATAACTCCTTGCCATTAAGTCAGCCTTAAAGGCATGGCGGCACTACCTCTTGGGCGCCAGACACACCATCACCGTAATAACTGACCACCGGAACCTCCAGTACCTAAAATCGGCAAAGGCCCAATCCTCACGACAACTACGTTGGGCTCTTTTTTTGCTGAATATGACTACGTGATTACATTTCGACCAGGGGTGAAAAACGGGAAGGCCGATGCCCTTTCCCGTATGGGGGTAGAAGAGCAAGGGTATCAGACCCCTGACCCAATAGCAATCATCCCGAGTGATAAGCTCCTAGGAATCACAGCAACCATAACTCAGAAAGAATTACATGAAGAAATCCAAAACCTGATGAGTCCGGAGCAATTACAAGCGTGGAGTGCACAAGGAGAACATTACATGATAAAAGATCAGTTGCCCTACTTCAGGAATCGTTTATTCTTACCAAACCAAGAACTACGAGAACAAGTCATGTCCGGTTATCATGATTCCTTGATCGAGGGCCACCCGGGAATCACTAAAACCCTAGCCAAGGTAAAACAAAATTATTGGTGGCCCACGTGGCGTAACAATATTATCCAATTCATCCTATCCTGTGGAGTGTGTGCTCAAAACAAGTCATCCAAGCAGAAACCGGCTGGGCTATTACAACCATTGGAAATCCCACGAGCACCCTGGCACACGTTGTCCCTCGATTTTATTACTGACTTACCACCCAGTCAAGGGTTTAACACTATTCTTGTGGTCGTGGACCTATTTTCAAAAATGGCACATTTCATTCCTCTTAAGGGGCTCCCAAATGCTTCCACTCTGGCAAAGGTATTTCTTGAAGGCATCGTACGGCTCCATGG
The DNA here is from genome assembly GCF_040938575.1 of Ambystoma mexicanum. Classification (NCBI taxonomy): domain Eukaryota; kingdom Metazoa; phylum Chordata; class Amphibia; order Caudata; family Ambystomatidae; genus Ambystoma; species Ambystoma mexicanum. Next base: position 875,548,395 of record NC_090935.1, on the reverse strand, counting down.
TTTTCCTTCAGTTTTAGTCTCAGACCGAGGTACTCAAATCGTATCTAACTTCTGGAGAAAATGCTGCTCTATGGCCCAGATCGACATCCGACTATCCACCAGTCACCATCCCCTAACGGATGGTCAAACTGAGAGGACAAATCAGACGCTCAAGCAGTATCTGCGTTGCATGTTACACCAAGCTGAAGGAAGCTGGTTCGACCTATTATGGGTAGCTGAATATGCTTATAATAATTCCCTATACACCAGCACTGGGCAGACACCCTTTGATACCATGTATGGCAGGCACCCACGTACTTCTGAGTTGTACATTCCTAAAACCCAGAAACGCTAGCAGTCAAAACCTTGCACACGACCATTTCTCAAACCTTTAAAAGGGCAGCTGAATGCCTACTTCAAGCTAAGAATCGCCAAAAGAAGTTTGCTGATCAACACTGAGCAAAGGCCCCCAACTACCAAGTGGGAGACAAAGTCTGGCTGGCGTCTAAACACGTGTCCATTAAAGGAACCCGAACTTTCCGTCCAAGATACCTAGGTCCATTCACCGTCACCTCTGTGATAAATCCTGTGGCGGTCAGACTAGCTTTGCCGTCAAACATGCAGATTCATCCTGTGTTCCACGTGTCTCTCCTTAAACCTGTTCAACCTGGGACCCGGGTAGCAAGGCCACCGCAGCCAGTAGTAGTCGCCGGGGAGCCAGAATTCGAAGTCAAGGGCATCCTGGATTCAAAGTACATCAGATCCAAATTATACTACTTAGTAGACTGGAAGGGGTATGGTCCACAAGACAGGACATGGGAGCCTTATGAATACATCCATGCACCTTGCTTGCTTAGACGATTTCATCAAAACCATCCAAACAAACCAGGACCAGACAGAAGAGCCACCTTGAGAGGGGCCTTGGGGGGAGTGCTGTCATGATCCCTGCCCCTCATGTCCACAGTCCTCCAAGATGTCAGGCTGGAGCCAGGCCACGATCACCTACATGGCCCTCAAGGGCCTCTCCATCCCCCCAAAGACCCACTTGGAGTCAGACTTGGCGCTTGTGGCACCAGACTCACTCACTCCCATAGGATAACATTGGGGATTGGACTTGTAGTGCATTGATGGGGACAAGATGGATGCCCCCACATATTTCGGTTCCCAGAACTGCATGTGCAGTCTAGTCTTTTGGGTGTGGTTCAGCCCAGAGACACCTGGGATACCCAGAGACTATTTAAGCCGCGCCCAGGCTGAGAAACATGCTTTGTGTTTTCTGCACCTGCAGCGTGACACTCACCGTGTTCGGATCGGTCTCCAGTAGGCATGCATCTTTCTTCTGCGCTCAGCTCCTGCAAGAACAAGAACACCGTTAGGAACAGCCTTACCTTGTGGCGCTTCTGGCCATCAGTCATCGCTCTTTCTGTTCTGCGGGCATCTTCGGCGGTGTCATTCCCATCCCGGCACGCCGCTTCCTAAGGAAAAGGGAAAAGAACAGAAAAAAAGGCATTAGTAAGCATTCAGCAAATTTTCGCTTATTTTTAAAGACTGTACGAGCTTCAAACGCTTACCTGAAACCCAGCCGCTCCGGGGGAACTCTGTCTCTGGAGCTTCTCATCCATCTGCAAGAGGGAAAAGACACTCCAGGTTGGCGTGGAAACATCTAGAGGCGCCGCATACCGCGCTTACTCACCGCATTTCTTCTTCATAACCGGCATCTACGCTGAAAACGTTGCCCGCACCTAAAAGACACAGAAAAAGAACTCAGTTCAATACAAATACGAAAGGCTTGCATCGCGCATTGTGCTCTCACTCACCTTCAGCGCTACTCATCTCAGCAGCATGTCGCCATCCCCGGACGCCGGCCATCATCTAAGAAGGAAAGAAATGAAGTTAGAGAACTGTTCAAAAGACTCATACTTACCTGTTGGACTCTTGCCAGTGAAGTAACTAGGCAGCAACGAGCCCGCCCCTGCGCTGAAAGAAGGACGGAGAGCACACTTTCCAAGAAAACAAGGTGAGCTCTAGATCAAAGGGAAGGGTTGGACCCCGGGGAAGAAGGGGTTCAAGCACACAGAGACAATAGGGAGTTAAACACTACCAATCCTGTGTTTTAGGCCCAGTCTCCAGTCGAGTAGACTCCAGGGAAGGGTTCAAGGTCGTAAGAGGTCAGAACAGGCTGAGTGACGTCCCCGTGGATACCAGGTGAGCGTTACACCTTCGGGGTGGATGATAAGAGTTACCCACCAATCATGGGGTCCAGTCACTGTAACTATTTTGTAGTAACAGTTTTAGGGGAATGGCTAAAGAATACCACCTATTATTGTCTAGGCCAATATCCAAATTCTTCTATATGCCTCTATAGGGGACCTACCACTCAACAGCCTATCCCAAGTCAGGGAAGGTTTTTGAGACGGTTCCCAGTGATGGTGCCAATTACGACGTCACTTTGGTACAAAACTGGCCTGCGAGCCAGGGTCCGATGAGAGCTTCATGGATGCCTGTCCATGTATGTGATCCCTGTGGCGTGTTTGGTAAAATAAACTGCAGTTATCTTTGCCTCTTGTGTGGACCAGGAGTTAGGCTTTCCATGGAGTCGGTGCCCATAGCACGTCCCCATATAACACTTCCTATTTATTATAGTCAATGTTTCACATTAGATTGGTGGAGGCGGGTCTTGTGCTTGGAACTGGGAGATTGCCAGAGTCTCAAGACCAGAGGGGCGAGGCGCAGTGCATGTGCAAGAACTAGAGAATGGTGTATGCCCATGTAAAGCAGGAGAGAAGCAGCTACTTCTTTTGCACAGATAGGTTGATGCAAGTTCTGACCTGAGAATAAAGCAAATGTGAGAAAGTTGACTTGTGTTTTGATCCCTGATGTGAAATCCTGTGCACTTCTCTGCATCATTTACATAAAACGTCTGTTACAATGGAGGCCCTGCTGAGATTAGAACTAATTATATCTTGTTTACCAGGCAGGCCTGAATTTTTCATTTGCCCATCCTCCTTTATTTTGCCACTTTTCTACCAGTCTTGCTACTCTTTTTTTTTTCTTGCCCACCAAATGTACTGCCTTTTTGTATCCCAGTGTTCCTTGCTATCTCCAGAATTGTTCTATTTCCATAATGTTATTTAAAATCATGTTTTCCACTACAGCACTGTGCCGTGACAACCAGAATTCCCTGCGTGAAAGTTATTTTCGTTTCTTTTCTGTAATGATCGTGCCTGGGGGCAAAATTGCACCATCACACTGTCAGTTAACCATTTATGTGCTCTTGTTTCTCTACCATTTTGCACATTTTTGTACATTACAACCATATCTTGTGCATCCATTGCACATTTTGTACAACATTATCAGTATTGTTGCCTCTTGTAGATTGTCCTCACCCACTGTTGGGGGCCGCCTGCCATGACCATCCTGGGTGCTGTTTCCTCGCAGCACCACACAGGCCCAGTGCCTGTGGGAGTTTGGGGCCTGCCATGGACATCGGGCAGGCCCCTTGGCACTATGGGACAACAGCGCCATCGGGGTGGGGGCACAGCCTGCCAGGCTCCTGACCATGCGGACCTCTGCCACCGTCCTGGCACGAGGGTCCCATGGCAACAGGGCCTGCAGGCCTGTGTCGCCCGTGTAGGCCTCCGGCCTACATCAATAAAGGAGACACGGACTCAGACCAACCTCTTATGGAGTCTGCAGCCGTTCTGTCTCACGTGCCTGCAGGAGCTCCTTTTATTCACAAGGGCCATGACACAGTCATGGCCCATCTTAAAGGGGCAATACACGTGGGAGGGACACATCCCCTTAAAGGGGCAATGCACGTAGGAGGGTCACCCACAACACCCACCATCATTGACAAATTGCAAACTAGCGGATGGGCGCAGAGTTGGGGGTTGAGGTCACAGGCCTGTGGTAGGAGAGGTCACATGGGACGTTCCAGCAGCTACTGTTCTATTATACAGGGCACCCTTAGTGACCTTCCAGGGAGAGTGAGCTGCTTAGTGAAGCTCCTTGGCATCAAAGACCTCTGCTTTTTGCTTTATTTCCCACAAGATTCTAACCCCCAGGATTTGCCTACAAAAATTACTGGAGGAAGCCCCACTGTAACAAAACATCTGGCGTGGGTAATTGTGGACTGATTTGGCGCAGGAACACCACCTGTGGTCCTATCTGCTCAAGGCACCATGCACCCTGGGCCTTCATGTCAGCTTTCTATAGCTGTACCTGCCACAGAAGCCTTTCGACTTGCTGTGCTTTCTCCACTTTTCATTCCAGTTACTGTGCTCCATACCAGCCATCTAGACCCCTTTTCTCTACTATTTTGGCCAGCATCTGTGCCAGGAGCCTGTCACATGCTCTTCAGGATCCATCATCACCATGTCCAGTTGCTGGCCACCACCATTGGACGTTTTTAAGGTGGACATGAAAATGAACATGTGCACATCTTCAGAGAGTGATTGGAACACATACTTGCACATTTTCTCTGGGAAGATACAACCACCCCAGGACCAAGATTGGATTCCAGGCTTGGACGGATCAAACACAGCTGTGTTGCAAAACTGGCAAACCCCTGAGAAAGAGAGACAGTGCATATTCAGTTTTATGGCACCTGCCCTTAAAGTCTTCCAGTGCTTACGAACAATACAGCCAGTATTCTTCACAATGATAGTTCTGTACATACTGAAAGGGGCTTTTGGCACCACTGAATCAGGCGCAGATCTGATGGTCCATTTTTACAACACCCACCTGGCCCTTGATGAAAGACTCAGATTACATGTTCAGACGTGACCATTTTCTATAGATGGCTTTGAAAAAGAAAGGCGTTGAGGTTGCTCAGTTATATATTGCCAGAAATAGACAAGTGCCACTTATGCTCCTAAAATTGATAGCGATGAACTCCTGTTGCTGCCGACTTCCAGACGCTGAAGCAAGAGGTATGCACGCTTGAGGCGGAAATGCTGGGCTCCCCTCACTGTATCTTGGTGTAAGGTGTCACTATTCACTGTCCATTACAACTACAACTGACCAAGCCTCCTCATGAGTGTGATGTCCACGTGACACACAGGATGACGTGGTCGGGATAGACCACGTGGGCAAAGGAAATAGAGGAGAACGACAAAGCCTGCCAAGTCAGTCTCCTCAGACCCTGTTTCCACTGTGTCTGTGTCCCTCATTGCGCTGCTGCGTAACTCGCCCTGTGCCCCAGGCCCTACCTGCCCATCTTTACACCTGCGACGAGTATGGGATAATCGGAGCCCACACACTGCAGCCCCCACCTACTACGTCGCAACACTGCATTAGTCCATTCCCACGACTCACCACAGAGTCGCGCCCTTCCCCCACACTGTGCCTGAGCATCAGATGAAAATGCCGGAGCGTGACAGCAAGTGCGGTAAGGCGCCATGCTGCCGCTGGAGCTCAGTCCCTCATTTTCATGCCAATTTCAGGCCGACGAGCGTTGCCTTAACACTTATCCCTCACTTTCATTCTTATTTCATGTCTGCTAACGCTGCCTTAACAGGCCACCCAAGGCCCCAAAAGACACACCCGGGGCTCCAGGCCCTCACAATCAATCCGCAGTGGAGCAGTCACCCTGCAGCACTGGCTTCCCAGGCCAGAGACAAAGTCCATGCCACTGATTTGCTGGCAAAACATCCACCCTGCAGGCCACTCAAAGCCTGTGCAAGGCCCAGCACGTGGACAATACGACTTGAACACCACCAGAAACAGCCCAAGGCATAGAAGTCCAGCCACACCTGGGTGGGACACGACCCCTGACAAGCTCACGTGTCCCCCAGAGCACCCAGCACCCCAACGCCTGCACGAAACCACATCATGGCGGAAGACCTCACAGAGCCACCCAGGCAACAGACCCAAAACCCAGACACCAGCATGTGGTTAGACACCACGCAGGGCACATTCATGATATGATATAATATGATGGTTTATTTATGTAGCGCCTATGCACAATGTGTTTCAAAGCGCTTCACGACAAGGGAGGGAACATGGGAAAATACAAAACATTCTTACAGGCCATGAACAACAAGAATGTGAAAATAACTATCATACTTGGCCTAGCGACATTTCAGATAGTGCAAGTGCTAAGACACAAATGGGAAGGAAATGGGAAACAGACAGCCGACTACGGTACTAGGCCTGACAACATTTCTGGTAGAGCCGGAGAATTACAGGGATGGAGAGAGAAGGAGAAGGGGGAGAGGAACAAAACAAGCGACTATCGTACTAGGCCTGATGGCTTTTCAGATAGTGCTGGAGGGGGACGGGGGAATAACAAGCAAGGGAGGGGGGGGATGAACAAAGTTACTATCATAGTAGGTCCAGGACCATTCAGATAGAGTAAGTGCATAGAAACAAATAAGAGGAGGAAGAGAAAGAGGCGGGGGAAGAGAGAGGAGAAGAGAACAGAGAGTAGAAACAGTGAAAAAGAGCAGAGATGCAGAGGGGAGAGTGAAAACAGTTGCAGAGGTCAGTGAGGCACATAATGTTGCAAGGGAACAAACAATGTAGGCAAGGATTCATAAAGACAGCGGGCACAGCATGATTAGTTGAGGGGGGGAAGCCCCAAGAGTCAATGGGGGTCATTCCGAGGTTGGAGGTAAGGGAAAAACGATGCTGGTAAAGGATTACCGGCATCGCTTACCGCTCTGGGCTATTCCGACCTGCCAACCCGTTATTAGCGGCACCGCTAAAGGGAGTAAATACCGGTAATAGCGGCATGCCGCTAAAGGGAGTAAATCACAAGTCAGGCGGACAAGCAAATACCGGCATCATACATGCACAAATAGTGGATACCGGCATGCCGTAAATACCGGCATCGAGAACCAACCGTAAAATGCTATGTGCAGTGTTCCCAACTGCCAGAGGTGCACACTATCAGCACAGGTGGAGGCAATGCAGTCTGGGCCTGTAGAAAAGGAGCATACCCAAACACCACACCCCTTCCCACACCAAGATGATTCCAATAGTAGTAGCAATACTGGAGCTGGAGGACATGCTTGCATTGCAACACCAGCAACAGCAGGCACCACAGAGAAGACGCAGCAGGAGAAGGAGGGTAAGACAGACCCAGTATGCCCCACCAGTGCAGCCAGGTAACCACATAGGCAGCCCCCAATCCCTCGCATCAGAGCCAGTCCTTTCAACCTAACCCCTGAGCAGATCCACACCCTGTAACATCTGGACCGGGACACCATCACCACCATCGTGGACATTATACATGGCGACATAGTCAGCCTCATTGAAATACGCACCGCCATCCCCCCTCTACTGAAGGTAGTGTCTGTGCTCCACTTCCTTTCCACAGGCACCTACCGGCACACAGTGGGGCACATGCATGGCATATCACAAACCTTATTTTCTCGTATTCTGAAGCAAGTGCTGGATGCCCTCCTAAAGCACACAAAGGGCTAAATATCCCTACCACGGACTCCCCAGGAGAATTTTGAAACAAAAGTTGGCTTCCATGCACTGGCAGGCATGCCAAATTGTATAGGTGCCCTCGACTGCACCCACGTGGAGTTGGTGGTCCCGCATGCCATGGAGGTGGTGTAACGCAACCGCAAGCAATACCACTCCCATCAAAGTGCAGAGTGTATGCGATGCCAGCAATATCATCACACATTGTTGTGCCCGATATCCCGGATCAACTCATGACTCAATGGTCCTGCGGAACTCCACGCTACCATGCTTCTCGGAGCGACATGCTGTACAACGTGCCTGACTGCTTGGTAAGTTGCATGATAGGCACATGGCAGTGAAATGGGGGGAGAGATGCACACACCACCATGGTGTCAATGTTCATGTGACAGCTCGATGTGCACATCACTAAACACTGTGCCCCAAAGCATCCCAAATAGAACATGACACCCAAATCCCATAGGAATGAAGTAAGGTCGACACCTATCACAACATGACTAACAGTAAACCACCCCACATCCCACAACATATGCACCACTCATCAGAGGACCTCACGCTCTGTAACACCATCCAGCAACATGCAGTGTATATGCACTATGTTGCTGTCTCCAGCGAATCACCACCCAGGACAAGCATCCATGGGAGAGCATTGGACTGAATCACCAAGAGAATCCACTGTCTGTCACAGGGCTGCCACAACCACAGGAATGCTGCATGTCACTATTGGAAAAATCAGCGCTGAATGCCTAATATTGCAGAGCCTACTGCCAACGCTCCCAATCGGAAAATCCTACAGAACACAACACATCACTAAATTGACACGGACACAGCTGTATGCGTACACAATGCATGAGCCACAAGATGGCAGAGCAACCGTGTATCATCTTGAAGATGCAACCCACACCATTATTCCATGGCACAAGACACATTGAGGGCCTAAAAATGGCATGCATACAACCAGGGACATGTGCATGTGACCAACGATAATCTGCCGGCATGTGTGACTAGTACAGCTGTCCATCATCAATCAACTGACATATAACTTTTTTTGCCTCCCATGCAGGTGACAGTGGCTATCCCTTGATGCCGTGGCTCCTCACCCCTGTCCGATAACCCACAGACCAGGCACGAGAAGGACTACCATCGATCCCACACCCGTACCTGTGTGGTCATTGAGCAGACCTTTGGCCTGTTGAAGGCATGGTTTTGCTGCCTTAGCCCGTCGGGTGGGCACTCCTCTACAGGCATGAGAAGGTGGCCAAGATCATCATGGCATGTGTCATGCTGCACAACATGTGTATCCGACGCAACGTGCCCCTGCCTCCTGACATGGAACTGCAACCACCTGGTGAGGATGAAGGGGATGAAGAAGTGGCTGCACATCATCACGGTGCCGATGCACAGGAGGGACGTGCTGTGTATCAGTCAGTGATTGCAAAATATTTCTGACACACATGGCTGCAGAGGGTGACATGATAGTTGGACAGAGGGCACTGGGCGTGGGGGTACATGTACACTATGCACTGTATATGCATAAATGACACATGCGCAATGATGAATGTCCACTCAAGATTTTCTTTTAACACAACGGGTGTATTGAAATATACAATGTAAACGAAAGTGCACTAACCCTCCACCACCCTCACCCCCTCTGCCTCGTGCCACATGTCCCAATGCCTTCATCAGGCTGGCCAGTCTACTTTTGTGCACTCCCTGGACCTGGTGGCGGCATGTCCGGCCGGCGCAGGGTGCGCGACGACCTGCGGAGTGGGTTGGTCTGGGTTGAGCTGGAGGACAATGGTGTGTCCGCCTGCTCCATCTGGGGTGCCAGATGTTCTGCCTCCATAGCATCGGCGTTGCGGCTGAGGACCTTCCGCAGGGCGGATACCTCCTCAAGCAGTCAGCTTGTATTGTCTGCAAAAATCTTGCCCAAGGAGGCGGTGTTATGAGCAATTGTCTTGCCCAGAGAGGCAATGTTTTCACACCACTCCTGCCTTGCTAGGCATTGTCATTCACAAACTGACGCACAAGGGCAGTCAGCTCCTCATGACGCTGCGGCCCCGCCGGTACACCTGTGGAGGTGGAGGGTGCTTGGGTGTCATGTTGGACTTGGATGGGCTCCACTAAGGAATCATGGCCCCTTGGTAATACTCCCCCCCAGACTGCTCCGGGGTGGTGGCGTGGTCTTATTCCAAAGATTTGATCCGGGGGGATGGTGCTGGACTTGGTGTGCAGGGCTGTTTTGAGGAGTTGTCCTCCACAGTCACCCACACCTCTTCCTGCGCCTCCTCCTGAGCCAGGGGTGCTGTGGCTGCCACCTCCCTGACTGAGCTGGACTCTGCTGAGTGTGGAGCATCAGCTGTGTCCTGTGGCAGTGGGACAGGTGTTGCGGCTTCCGTCTCGACTGCCCTTGGCGGCCCAGTGCCATGGCATCTGTAGGTGGTTTCCTTGGTGGTGCCTGGCGGGCCTTGGGTTAGGCCTTTGAGGTGGAAGGCCTGTTGGCCTCATCCCGGGCCCTCTTCCGGGATGTGGTTGGCTGTAGAGGTGAGTACCGCGCCTCGCTGTCATGGTCTGAGCCTGTGGGGGTCGAAGAGAATGACGGCATGAGTGATGGTTTGAGAAGCATCATGCATACATTTGTATAATTGCTTATCTACACATTAGAGGGTAATAGGCATTTGAGTTTGGACAATCACGTTGCTTGCTACATGGGTGGGTAATGCAGGCATCCGTCAGTGGTCACTTATGTTGGGGCAGATATATGGTATGTGACATGCATATTTCTTGTTGCCTGCATGCAGTGTGACTCATGCCATTGATATCTAAGTGTGGTTTGTGTACGGTATGGCATTGCCTTTCTGCAGGCATCTGCATGTGTCTGTGCTGTGTACTACAACTTTGCTGGGAATGTGTGTGTATTGGGCCATGGCTTGCCTCTTTAGATAGACATATTGGTGGACTAACATCAGACTCTGCATTAAAGTGCTTTCTTAGGACACTCCCCTCCGTCCGCCGATGACGTGGCACCACACTCCATGTCCCCAACACCTTCTATTGACTCCATGCCAATCAGGCTAGCAGATATGTCCTCCCACGAGACAGCTTTATGGGGGAGCTTGCTCCTCTGCCAGTTGACTTTGCCTGGCTCCTGTTGGCAGAGAGTATGTTGCGGACTCGTTGCCGCAAGTCGCCCCACAGCTTCCTGCAGTCCTTGATAGTGCGGGGGTGTTACCGACCGTGCTTACTTTCTGCTCCACAAGTGCCCAGATCACCTTCTTGCGTATTATGGCCTCCCTCTTCATGCTCTGGGCAAACATGACGTCTGCATGTTCTTGCAGGGACTCAGCTAGCATGGCCAGCTCATCTTCATTGAAGCGCTCCTTGCGCTGGCGGGAGGCGCCTTTCTTCACAGCCTTAGGCATTGTGGAATGGTAGAGAATGAGATTTCACCAACAGCAGTATCATACAGGTCCTGGCTGCTGAGGATGGCAATGGATTGTGTTTTTAAAGATGGCCGCCGTGCTCCTTCCCGTTCCTGTGCGATGACCCTACTTCCGGTCCCTCTTATTTACAGTGACCGTTATTAGCGGTCACCGCTATTAGCGGTCACCGCTAATGCCGCATTGGTTCATGCCGGTAGTGCAATCTGCGCTTTACATGATGCTGCTAAGGGCCTTTTTTGGGCCTTTTATGGCATGTCAGTGATGCCCTTACTGGCATGGCGCAAAGCCTGTGCCTGCAAAGTCGTAATAGCCCTCTATTAGCGGGCTCTTGACTACACAGACACGGTATTTGCTCCATGCCGGTAAGGACAGTTACTTACCTCCAACCTCGGAATGACCCCCAATGTGTCCAAAGTCAATACAAGCATTGGCAAAAGTCATTGATGGGAACCCTTTGTGAATCAAGACAACTCCAGAAATGAAAAGGCGGGGGGACAAGGGAGAGGAGGGGATTACACAAGGTGAGGAGAGGGGAGGAAGCCATTTGAGCCCTTTGGTCTCTGTGCTGGGCTCTGCTGGGAGCTATGGGTCCAGCAATTCAAGCTGATCCTAAAGGCATGTGATATCACTGTTGGAGAAAAGAAAAGGCTGTTCCTTATGCTCAACCTCGGCACCATGGCACTGAGACTCTTCAAAGCAGAAGACGAGTATGAGACTGCGAAAGCTGTTCTCACGAGAAAATTAAAGTCCCAACTAAGCCTGGATTTTGAGAGCTTAAAATGAGCCAGGCCAGACAACGCCCACAGGAAAGCAACCACGACTTCCATGGTTGGCTGTGAGAGATGGCCATTGACTGCGACTTCCCTGACAATGAGTTTGCAGTCAGACAGCAGGTCATACACAGCCTCTCCTCTGAGAAGCTCCGGAGAACCATCCTATCGGAGACCAACCTCCCACTAGACACTATCCTAACCATGGGTCAACAATGAGAGAGGACAGATGAACATGTGGCAGAAATGGAGCAGATGATTAGTCGCCTGCCATCGGACCTGGAAACAACCCACAACAGCATGGCCACTATCATTGTACTGTGGCAGAATAACCTCAACAAGGGCAGCCAGCAAGCAATCCCAGGGAATATGTTTGGTGCAGCGGCCAACAACATTAAGGGGGACCCTGCCCAGCATATGATATGATATGATAGGTTATTTATAACGCGCTTAATACCCAGAGGTTTCTAAGCGTGAACCCGGGTAACAAACCTGTATCACTTTGTGTCGTCTTGCTTCCAAGGTGAGCACGTTGCCGCTGAGCTATCCTCCCGTGACATGGCACCACGTGTTAGAAGTGCGGGAATGTCAACCACTATGCGTCAGTATGTCTGAACTCCCAGAGAACCAGAGAGCACTCACCCCAGAGGACATCCCAGGACTGGAAGGGTGACCCAAGGTCCAGGAACATACAACCTTTCCGCCCAAGGCAACCCGACGGCCACCAGCGGAGACACCCCGACCGGACCCATGACACACGAAGAGGATAGGCCCGTGCAATCGAAGGGGAAGACACTGACAGCAGCAGCGGCAACGACACCCAGTCAACTGGCAGAGAACAGTCCCCAGACCTCACAAACCACTACCACAATTCAAGACGTGAAAAAGGCCACGTGATCTCAGCGGTCAAACCGGCCCACGGCAAACAACCCAACAACAGCAGATCACACCGCAGTTGCACAGTAACCATCAGAGACACCCTGGTGACGATGATGATTGAATGTCATGATGACTGCAAGGTTTGACAAGCTGAACCCCAGACCAACCCTGTGGCGGAAACACGTGCAGCTGTTCGCATACGGATGCAGAAAGCCCCTGCCAGTCGTAGGGTACTTCAAAACCACCCTCACGCACAATGAAAAGAGCTGCAGAACTCGTATCTGCGTAGTCGAGGTGGAAATCGAGACATTACTCAGCTTCCCAAACGCCAAAAGTCTAGAACTGATACTATTCAAATTTGCAATCCACTCCTGAGATATCAACCACCTGTTAGCCAAGCACAGGAAGCTATTTCAAGGCATTGGATGCCTAAAAGGAAGGACAGTAAAACCTCACATCAACCCCAAGGTCAAACCGAGAGCCGTCCGACACCGAAGGGTCCCCTTCCACATGAAGCCAGCAGTAGAGGCAGAACTGAACAAACTCGAGGACCTCCGAACAATTGAGAAGACCACAGGCCCCACACCGTGGGTGTCCCCCATGGTCGTGACAGTGAAACCCAAACAGCCTCAAGCAGTGCAGATATGCATCGATGTGTGCCTGCCCAACATGGCAATAGGGTGGGAAAAAGGTACATTACATGAACAATAGACAAACTAATCGTGGACCTAACTGTTGCCACTGTTTTCAGCAAACTGGATTTAAGATCTGGGTACCACCAAATCCGCCTGGCAAAGGACTCAAGGTACATTATGACTTTCTCGTCGCATCTTGGGCGGATAAGGTACCGCCGGCTCAACTTTGGAATTTCCTCTGCAGCAGAGGTTTTCCAACACGAAATAAGAATAGTACTCCAAGACCTCCCAGTGGTCACCAATGTCAGGTGCTGACATCCTACTATATGGCAAGACAGAGAAGGAGCCCAACAGCCGACTAGCGGCCACGCTACAGCGACTGGAGGAGTCGGGGCTGATGCTCCATGAAGAAAAATGTGAATTCGGAAAAAATACACACTGAGCTTTTTTGGATATGTCTTCAATGAAAAGGGAGTGTCCCCGGACCCTGGAAAAGTGACCAGCATCAAAAACGCTCAAGCCCCCACCAACGCGACCGAGGTCCGCAGCTTCGTAGATACATCAACATACTGCGGTCGGTTCATCCCAGACCTGGCCGTCATGGCCACTCCACTACGAAAACTCACAAAAGCTAAGTTGACATGGGAATGGGAAGAGACTCAGGAGATGGCATTTCAGAAGATCAAGGATTCACTATCCAGCGACGCCACCATGGCGTTCTTTGACACGTCACGGAAGACGGAGCTACTAGTGGATGCCAGCCCTGTTGGCCTTGGAGCGGTTCTCACCCAAACTGACCGAGATGGAACCGTAGTCCCCATCACTTTTCGCCAGCAGAGCTTTCACTCCCACAGAAAGGAACTACGCTCACATAGAGAAAGAGGCCTTACCATCATATGGGGATGCAGGCACTTTCATGTATACATGCTAGGCCACCCTGTGAAAGTACTAACAGACCACAAACCCCATGTTCCAATATTCAAAGGGTCACCACCACACCTCCCAGCCAAGGTCGGACGCTGGATGCTCCAGTTACAGCCATTCAACCTCGAAATACAATACACAGCAGGGGCCAATAACCCACAGACTTTCTGTCGCGACAGCCCCGACCTGCCACAGCAACGGAACGCGAAGCATTCAAGGAAACAGAGGAGCATGTCTGCCATATCCTCGCCGGTGCCAAACCAAAGGCAATGAAGCTGGACGAAATAGTGGAAGAAACAGACAAAGACCCTAGCGAAGTGAGTGCTGCTGGGACACAGTGAGCATAGACTTCTGCACAATCGCCAACAAAGCCTATTTCCTGGTAGCTGTAGACGAATACACAAGGTACCCTGATGTCGAGCCGGTCAACTCCTCCGATGCAGCCTCAGTCACAACAGCCCTAGAGAAAATGTTAGCGGTCCACAGCAATAAGTTCAAATGCTTCATGGATAACATGGGAATCTGTCACCACCACATCACATCGTACTGGCCCCAAGCCAAGAGTGATGCAGAAAGATTTATGGCATCAATCAATACATGCGTGAGAATTGCCAAGGACAAAAGACGATCTTGGTTGAACTATACCAGTTTCTTCCGCCCTAACGACAAACTCCTCACTCGGCCACACAGGCCAGGGTAGCGGACCTGATGTTCGGGGTACCCATTCAAGCAGCACACCCCCTTCACCACTCCTGGCACCCCCCACCAGTGGACCCGGGGCAGATAGAACAAAGAAGACACAAGCACAATGCAAGGGAAGATAGATCGAGAAGAGCTACACCAAACCACCTCCAAGTGGGCGATGCCACACTAGTAAATAACCGGATGCTGCATGGGAAGATGACCCTCCCCTATGAATCTCTTCCCAGGACCATCACCCATCAAGAGCACAGACTAGCCACAGCCATGCGAGGGGCCAAAACAGTAACCAGGAACATGTCCCACTTCAAGCGGATACCACACACCATGTGGGAGGAATTCCAGGAGGACAGAACCCCTGCAAAGGCCCACTCCACGCTGGCTGAAAAAATACCACCTGCAAGAGAACAGAGAGAAACCCCCGAGCTCAGGAGACTCCAGCTCAGAGAAACATCAGCACAGGAGACCTCAACACCCAGGGACAGGGAAAGGAGTCCACCCAGATTGGCCAGCCCACGAAGGGAGGATGGAGGACGATACTCAATCTGCAGATGGCGAGTACCCTCCACTCTACTCCAAGGGTATATCCTGAATTACATCTACAGACGCGTGTGAACAAGAGCACACAAGACTGGCACCTCAGCGAACACAACCAAAGACTACAGCAATGTTTGAAAAGTTTATTTGTTTGTCTGTTTGTCCAAGTTGGGGGGGATGTGATGTCCACGTGACACACAGGATGACGTGGTTGGGATAGACCACGTGGGCAAAGGAAATAAAGGAGAGTGAGAAAGCCTGCCATGGGAGTCTTCGCTCAGACCCTGTATCCAATGTGTCTGTGTCCCTCATTGTGCTGCTGCGTAGCGCACCCTGTGCCCCGGGCCCTACCTGCCCCACTTCACAATGAGTTTCAGTCGAACCTGATGTACCAAATACCTACTGCAATCACAAATTCCTGCAGCCACTACACCTTCAACCTGCACAGCAAGAAGAATGCATCTACAATATAGGGAAGAGGAGATCCAGCATGCCCATGAACCATGTGTACCCCTTCAAAGTGCTCGTCACTTTAAGTCCTGGGAATTTTGATACTGGTGCAGAGAAGATGGATTCTGGCTTTGGACTTGCAAAGCCAACAGTGACCATAGGTACCAACGCCTCAATGTTTAATTCCTTCACAAACATGTGCCAGTGCACTGCCGGACCTCACTACCTCACCCACCTGACTTTGCATCCCATGTTCCAAGTGGTATACACAGGTAAAACACTGCAATCTAGAGTGCTGCCTGATGGCCCAGTGGCGAGGTCTGTGCTAAAATGCATTTCTAAAATCAGCCATGATGGACAGATTTTAGGAGGCCACCCTAGTTATGGCGAACAGGGGGCCTCAGAGAGTCTAGCCAAACCCCAATCAAGGTAGAGCGGAGAGCAGTCAAGGCTTAGCCTCAGGAGAGTGTGAGTGTAGCCAGGAGCCCTCGAAGAGTCCTCATAGAATAACACACAATAATTCAGCTTAGATATGCATTAATACAAAAACATATATTAAAGACTTTAGAACATACTGAAAATAAACTAGCAGGTAGTAATTTCACAAAATACCATAAAAAACAAATATACACATTCACCAGTTGTTTTACCTATAATACATCATTAAATAACTAACGAGGTGTAACAGGTAAGTAATGCAGATGTAGATAGAATGATGAGAACCAGTCACAAGTTCAATTCCCTATACTCTAGAAGTCCAACACTAAAATGTATGGGGACTAGTGTCAAAAAGTCACAGGTTCCACCACAAGGTTGCTCACACGTATGTGTTCAATAAAGGGATGCAATGGACGTGTGGTGGTGATTCAGAATAGTTTAAAACTATTTCAAAATTCTGAAGCAATTTGCCAGAAGACAGGTAAGTTCTCTTCTCTCTACCAGACCTAAGGCTAACCCAGGAGCAGGATACTTGTCCCAGGTTTGATGACCAAAGGTACGTAAGAGGAGATAGGATAACATCCTATCGAGTTGGTGCTCAGCGGTGAAGGTAAGGTCTTGGGTACCGAGGGGAGTTCACTGGAGTAGTGCTATAATTACCTGGGGAAAAGTGTTGTAGCGGCAAGGGCACTATAGCAGTCACCCCAATTACCAGCAGGAAGACACTCAGGCCCATTAAAAATTCCCCACCGCAATAACAGAAGACAGCCATGGGGCAAAGTTTACTGTCTTTATTATCTAACAAAACGACAGGGAACACATTAGGAAAACATAACATTTCCAGGGTTCTCGTCTTCTGAGCATGTGTCACCCGGTGCAACCGTAACACCATTCTGCCACCTGATAGCCTGGTGCCACCAGAACAGGTCCCGGCGGCCCGGGATGTCAAGTGGCAGAAAGTGTAAGTCCATTCCCGTGGAGTCTAAAAGGACTCCACGGCAATGGAGAAACAGAAGCACCGAAGCTAGCAGTGCTTCTGTGAAAACCATGCCTGCAGGGGCCGGTGCCCTCAGCAGGTCAGACCTGCCGGGAGCAACGGGCCCTGCAGGCATACTTGTAGTCTGGTTGTCTGGAAAGTGTGCCAGTACACTGCTACCAGCACCTTTATTTCCAGACCGCCAGGCATCGCCCTTGACCCTGGCAAGATTGAAGATCTGCATACATGGCCTTGTCCAGAGACCCCGAAGGACTTGCAGAGCTTTCTAGGGTTCTGTAACTATAACAGATGCTTTGTGACAAACTGTGAAAAAATCAGCTGCCACTTGTGGAACTAATAAAGAGATAGCCCCTCACCCAGAAGAAAGTCTGTTACAGGCCATCAAGTACTGAGCAATTCTACCAGGCATGGGAGCACTATGGTGACTGCTGAACAGGGGTATGAAAACAAACAATCGACACCCTAAATAAGACTTTGACCACGTCCCCCGTGTTGGCACATTTGGACCAGCAGAAGCCATATACACTTAATGTGGGTCCAGTTTGGATGACATTGGGGCTTTTCTCTTCCAAGAGAACCGTGAAAGGAGACCAGGCGCATCTGCCAGTCGAGGACTGCACCAATCTGAGAGGAATTACTCCATAAGCATTAATGCCTTCAGCTGAATGAATGCATGATGGAGAGTAGCACACTCACCTATATCATGAAATGAGGGAAAATGGATGCCATTGACCACCTATTTCTAGGATCCCACTGTACTTATCTGTTCCAGCTCCGATATTGGCATAGGAGAACCAACAGCACCATCTGGGTGGGAGGGTGTTCCCAATGCCGATTCCAGGCCCATCTGTTAGGTTGCGAGCAGTCATAACCTTGACAAGTGTTGTGGCATTGACTGTATGGGTTTGGGACACACCACTGAATGACTTTCACAGGTTTTCTGTAACCAGGCCATCTAGGAGGCGGGCACGCTTCCAGAGTTATCCAGGGAGGAACTGAGAGTTGCCCAGCAGACTTACCCCTAGATTGCCCCTTCCTCCATGTCGAAATAGAAAAGTGCAAGAAACCGATGAATCTGGGGGGACTTGGAGCATGCCATCCTTATGTGGGAATAGAAGACCCTTGTACTGTAGGGAGGGGTGTTCGTACAAAGATAGCCCAAGACCTGGTTCTCCTATCTGTGAAACCGCTGTCCTGTTGGCCTTCGACAAGAGACATGGACATGCATGGAGTGATTAGACATTCACATGTGCTCTACTGGTTCCATCTGGCATCTGATGTAAAGAACTACTGCAACCAGTGTACCCATTGCCGGGTCAGGAAGAGACCGGCCGGTGTGAAGCTTACCTTCAACAGCTTCAGAGCTATGGCCCCGAGGACCTAGTTTGCATTTAATGTGTGTGCCTAAATATTGAATATAGAAGCATTCAATATATCGTAGTCATAATGGAAAACGTTATTTGATACTCCCAAGCCATTCTCACTAAAGACCAAAAGGCTGTGAATGCATTGAGAGTTGTGTGACAGATATTCTTTGTCCATTACGGTTGGCCGACTCTGATTCATTTTGATAAGGGCTCAGCCTCTGAATCCCACCTTATCAAACAGATGTTTGAGCTAACGGGAGTCTGTGTCTGGAGATACAAAGGCTGAGCACTTTAACAGAACTGTGCTTGACATGCTTGTTCTTCTGCAAGCAGAACAAAGATTCCACTGGAACCAATCTGTAGCATTACTAACACACGTCCACCACTGTACAAGGAATGATGGGACTGGCTACTCCCCGTACTTTCTAATGTTTGGTAGGGAGGACTGGTTGCCAACAGATCTGTGTTTTGGCATAACACCCACTGTAACCGGAGCCGAGAACTATTTGAGCTATGCCAAGTAGCTCCAAAAGCAACTGGAGCGAGCCCCTGAGATTGCTGACTACCACTGACAGGAACGCTGTTAATGACAAAAGAAGATGTTTCCAAGGTACAATATCAGAATCTCCAGCCCGGTGACCATGTCCTCATCTGCAGCTTGGGCCAACAAGAAAAGAACAAGCTTCGGGATTGGTGGGTGTCTCAATCCTACCGGGTTGAGTGTCAGTTGAAAGATCTGCATGTCTGTCACCTGTGAGAAGAAGGAGAGGCCCTAAATGATCAGACTATTCAATACAACCGCAACCTCTTGCTACACAATGAGCTGGACCTGGCTGGTTTGGCACCAGAAGAACCAGAACCAGTGATTAGATCTTCCACCCAGAGGTGCCTGAATCCTGATCTGGACCCCTTTGCCCCATCATCAGCAACACTGGGCAGAATGTAAATAACCTGATCCCTCTGAACAACCTTCCACATAAGAGTCTTTACTAGAAAGCTGGCAAGAAGACAGCTGAGAAGCTGACGCATCTACTGAAGTGGAGAATGAAGAAAGTGAACATGAGTAGGAAAGATAACATGTTTTACCAGTTTTCTCTTAGCACTGAATACCCCTTCCTGTGTCCTAAACGCAAGAAGACCTATCTGGTCTACCACCACCCTCAACCTAGGAGCCAGCCTCACTGGTACCTGCTCCTGTACTACGTTTGTCTTTGAATCCTGTATTTATGGCTGTACTACCTCAGCCTCAAATCTCAGTACCTATGTGCTATCCTTTGCACACCTATGTTTCTGTTCCTGTCACTGTGGCCAATTGGGTACCCATGCTACCTATTCCTTTGTATCCAGTGGGCCTCGAGGGTCATATCCCAGCCATACATGCGCCAAGTACTGTCCCTAAATTACAGGACCCCACCTAACCATTGGATGTTTCAGGATCTGACCAGCTGACTGGCTCAAGCCGGTCCATACACCTCAGAGTGATGCTGACTCTCCCTGGAGATCACCAAGACACTGAAAACCAGTTATGAAGCTGAGCTATGATGCTACCGCAGTGTCTTGCAATCTCCCCATTTCCAGTCCCTCCCAAACTTTGTCTTGTCAAGGTAAAACAAACTTAATTGCATTTTCCATGTTGGACTTTCATTGCTTGACCACCAAGTACCACCAATCCCAACAGACTTTCAGAATTGTAACCAGTTTACTGACCCAAGACGTTTAATCCTTGAGGTGAATGATTTCCAAAGGGGGAACGTGTGCAGTCCCCTGTGAAATACAGGCGGTACGAATAGTATTCTTACAACACCCAGGCAGTGTTCTTTGGGCCCCTAAATGCTAACAGTCTTGTTGTTCCACATTGTGCCAGTTTAGACAGTCTAAAACAGCAGAAAGGCAACCCCTGGTCTAAAAGTAGGTGACAAAGAAACACTGTATATGGGTATTGTCTCGGGAGTATAGCTCAGGGGCAACATGCTCGCCTTGGAAGCAAGACGACACAAAGCAACACAGGTTTGATCCCTGGGTCCATGCTTAGAAACCTCTGGGTTTTAAGCGTGTTATAAATAACCAATCATATCATATCATAATAATAGCTGTCTTTACATGTGAACAATGATGAGAAATAGTACATTCAACTTTATGGCTAGACATGTCTTTGAATGCACAGCAATGTGTTTCAATGGTCATTAACTGAGCAGAGCAGGAACTGTCCTCAGCTCAGAACTCCTGAAATTCTTGGAGCCACCAAGTCTCCTCAGCGCCCACTTTTGCCCTATGCTTCCTTGTTTGTCAGCTGAAATGGAACCTTAATGTTTGTTAGTACTGATTTCCTATATGCTGGCCTGGTGGACAGATGTATAGAAGGCCAACCTATATTGTGACAGGGACAAATCTCGGAAGCTGTAGCCAAACCAGTTTAGGTAGCAGTGACAGGCGGTCTAAGCTAAGGTTTTCAAAGGTGGTGAGCGTGTAAAGGATCCACAATGAGGTCACACAATGGGAATCACAAATTCCACTTAGACAGGATGTATAAAAATACTGTAATTATTTATTGGCCAAAACACACTACATAAAAATGATTACTAGCAAGTAGAGTTATCACACAACACTATTATACATAGACACATATATACATGCACTTATTATAGGGCATAATAAAAATAAAAACTCCTAAAAGGGAAAGGTTAGATTGGTATTATGCAGTCAAGGTCTACAGAGAGTATCCCTAACTAAAATTGTCCAGCCCTAAGTTGTCTGGGTCCTTTTGCCCAATAATTCAGGTTAATGTTCCACAGAATCTTTGATGCAGGAACAAATGCAGGTAGGGTCTCTGGGGTCCAGTGAAGGGCTCTTAGGGTTAGGGTACATGTAAAACTAACTACCAAAAGTAGCCCCAACTTTCAGAGGTCTTGCACAAGCAAGTTATGGCAAGGTAAGAAGCTCTGTAACTTACCCCCTATACTCTGATTCTTCCCCAGACTTGGTAGGACAAAGGAGGAGGGTACGAGATTGCTTTTCTTGCCAAATGTCGCAGTTCTCGATTCCCAGGGGTTGCAGGTTCGAGCTGATCTCCGGTTGGTGTCTTTCACTGTTACAAGGCCATTCGATGGAAGATTGCAGCAAAACATGATGCAGGACCCCTCTGAGGACTGAACTCAGGTGAACTGAGGAGGACCCATGATAAAGAGTACACCTAGTACATGCGCTTTAAAGAACGTAACAGAAGGAACAGCACCTAAAATCCCATAGCCGGAGACGTAGGAGATGGGTTTGATTTAAGACGAACCTAAAGAGGGCTGTTCAAACTCCGTAGGGGTATTTTAGGGGCAGAATTAGTCTTATGAGAGAAGATGAGCGTATAGATGGCCGGCCAAGTGTGTTTGTCCATCTGTCTGTTTTATGTGATTGTATAAAAAATGATGAAATGGTAAAACAAAGTTGATGAAAAACGCAAGTTAAGGACTTGAATTGATGATATTTTTATCAGATTAAAGCAAAACAATGACATAATAAAGGTTTTGAGCATGTGACGATTGGTGCCCAATCATACTGCTTTTTTTGTATTCAAAAGTATTAGCATAATTTGCAAAGAGTAACCAGTGAGTATTGATGGTCAAAGAGTGATGTGTCAAAATGGAGGATATTACTCCGCTTATACACCTTTGAAAGCAATTGCCAAAACACACACTCAAGCTTAGACAGTATAGTGTGGAATGGGTTAAAGGAACTGTGGACAAGATGTTCATGCCGTGGCCACAAAGGGGATCACTATCAAAGGCAGTTTTGCAGCATATGACGAAATATTTGCATGCTGCATATGCGGGGAAAAAGTTAGACAAACAACTAGCAAGCTTAGAGCTCTTGAAAATGTACCAGGAGGAGAGAGAAGATCCGCCTTCTGTAGATTGTATACTTAATGTATGCACAGAGGGGGGTGAAGAGTCTTCCGCTTCACCAAGTATTGCAGGGGAAATGTAAAAATGATCGACTTGAGAGTACGCAGCTGTACGATAAGGAAGGAGCCTCATGTACTTTTGACCCAAAGGAGCTGACTCTGAGAAAAGATGACGAAGAGAGAGGTCACACAAGCTGGGGACAAGAGATGTCAGATGAAGATATAGTATCTGCTTATGGAGAAGAAGGCAATATGTGTGGGCCTGAAGGGTGTTTGTCAATGGACAAGGAAGTAAAATGGTCAGATTTAGACCTCCCTATATCTCGGGTGTCAGATTCCGTGACACGGCTAAATCAACCTAAACGAGACCCCATGGTCATAGGGGGGACTCGCCACCATATGTGAACAGCATCAGGTCAATACCACAAAGAAGGTGGTGTGGATCTATTGTCCGGCTATGGACAGGCAAACGATGGGTGACAAATGTGAATTTGGGATTTCACAGTTTCCTTTGTGGGAGAAGGGAGGAACAAGACCACAGTATATACCTTGGCCGCAAATGGATAAGGATAATTTAAGGCGCAAACTCCCAAGTTTAACTTCTAGTGCTGGGAAGTGGATACATGAGCTAGAGAAAGTGAGAGGAGGAAGTACATTAGCTATAGGGGACATTATTGGGTCTCCTGATTTCTATTCTTGGGCAAAGAGTTGATGATGTCTGGTCAAGAGCAGGATATTCTAGTGTTACCACGGTTAACACTGCTCATGATGGCGCACCGTCCAATAATTTCAGAGTGGCTGTTTGGAAAGAGCTTAGAGTGCTATATGATGAAGAAGATGCAAGAAGGGGATGATCCGCTTGTTTATATTCTGAATTTTCAAGAGCAGTGGGCTTTGGAGACACGCGAGGCTTGGGGGAAATCTATACCTGTGTTCTATCACATATTATGCCAAGGGCTGCCAGACCGGGTACAAAAGCTGCTCAAGAAGGTAATGGGCATGGAAGCAAAGCCATGGTCAGAGATTCAGCTGACCATTGTGCATTATTGTAGGCTTTTGCAAGAAAAGAATCGAAAAAAGATGATACCAGGAAAGGCAAAGAGGCAAAGTTAGTGCAGAAAAAACATTCCAAATATGACATTGAAGGAGCAATGTTGACTAGTGGAGACGGATCCGATTCACAGCAGTCAGCAAACATGCCACAAGGGAATAATCAAAGACAGTTTGATCAAGGTAATTATGGGTTTATACCACAGGGAAGTGGAGGTTTCCGAGGAAGAGGCTTCCAAAATAATCAGGGAAACTTCCAAAATAATCAAAGTGGGTTTCAGAACATGCAGAATGATAACCAAGGCATTCAAGGAGGACAGAATAGGAGACCTCCTGTATGTTGGATATGTGGAATGACAGGGCATGTTGCACGTATCTGTGGAAGTCAAGGATTTGTACAGAATAATCCATTTTCGAGAGGGGGATGTCAAACCCACCTGCATATTCGCAGCAAAATGGAGATGGGTATGCTCAAAATCAGAGAGTACAGCAAGACTTTCAAGCGCAGCAGCGACCAATGAATCCGCCACAAGGGCAGTCGCAGCAGTCCCCTTTGCAGATACAGCAAAGCACAGGGCAGTTAATACTTCTAGAATAGGGGGTGTCACTGTCGATGGAGGGAATCCTTTCACAGGTACGGGAATGAGAATGTACCCACAACAGGACAGCTCACTGGGAGACTTGATGTGTTCTATACTATCTATAACGCCTAATCCTCAAGAGGAACCGAGGGTTGAGGTTAATATAGGAGGCAAATCTTTTTTTGTTTTTAGTAGACATGGGTGCAACATGCTCATGTTTATGAGAGGGGACATTTTCTATGTCTGGAAATGCCATGAATACTCAAGGTTTCACAGGAGCTACAAGTAGAGTTCCTTTTACTGATGCACTACCAGTTTCTATAGGAGAGTGTGACATGTCTGTACCGTTATTATATTCAAGACAGACACCTGCCAACATATTGGGTCGAGACTTAATGACCAAGTTGAATATGATAATTTCATTTACTGATGAAGGCATAGTGTGTTTGACACCCGGAATGTATCATTTAAACCTAATCGAGTTTGTTATGGCATTTGCAGAAAAGGTAGCCATACGAGGAGGGTCATTAGAACCAGATGGTTTTCACTATGGGGTACACATTCTGTTGACATGGCTACCAGGCTTAGTGGGTAGAACTATGAGAATACCTGATGAATTTCTATTCAGACCAAAGATACCTATGGATGAAGAGGAAGGGTGAATGCTTCCTTTAGAATTATAAGCAGCCATAGAGCGAGGAGAGATGGCTTTGCTTGATGGGAATGACCATGAAGGTAGACGATGGAGCACAGGGATTGCTATAATAAGAGCCATTAAACGAGAGGTTCCTCAGAAAATAATGTTAGCACTAAACCGCCCAGAGTATTAGGAGGAAGACATGGCGAAGATACCAGTTTCCTTATGGGCAAAGGGTCCCTACGATGTAGGCCTATTGAAGGGGTCGGGGGAAGTAAAAATTAAATTGAAACCAGGGGCAATTTTTCCTCGAGCACGACAGTATCCCATGTCTCGAGAGGCAGATGAAGGTATCTTTAAGACGATATCTGCCATGATGGAACAGGGTATTTAAGTGATGTCAGAATCACCTTGCAATGCTGCTATCTATCCGATCAAGAAAGGGAAAGGAGGTTTTTTGGCGTTTAATCCAAGATTTAAGACCAATTAACAAGATTGTAGAGGCTGACTTTTCTCTAGTTCTTAATCCAGCGACAATTTTATGTAACATACCTGTTGAGGCACAATATTTCACTGTGATTGATTTGAAAAATGTGTTTATCTCAATCCCATTGCACAAAGACTCGCAAGATCTGATGTCATTTACGTTCAGACATAATCGCCTGAAAAGTACTCGATTACCACAGGGGTACTGTGAGTACCCTTCCATTTTCAATAGGGTTACAAATGGACTTAAGCAATATTGATTTGGAAAGTATTGCATTGCAGTATGTGGATGACATATTGGTCTGTAGCACCACAGAAGAGAAGTGCAGACACAATTCAGTTCAGGTGATGACTATTTTTGCAGAAAAATGATATAAAGTAGAGAAGGAGAAGTTACAGTACTGTCAGGAAGAATTGCTGTACATAGGACAGTTCATCTCACATGAAGAAAAGAAGGTTACTCCTGAAAGGGCTGAGGCTATACTAAAGACAGTAAAGCCAGTCACGATAAAACACATGCATAGATTATAGGACTATGTAATTATGTAAGAACATGGGTCTACAGTTCATACATAAGGCCCTTGTTGCAAGCTCTGAAAAAAGCACAGGTAAATCAGGAAAAAAATGTTTGGAATGAGGCAATGGAAGAAGGGTTTGATGAATTGAAGAGAGTGATTTGTACAGCTCCAGTTCTAGGGATTCCTAATTATGCAGAGGAATTCTTCCTGTTTTCACACATGAATGGCACTGTTATGACAGCTGTACTTGTTAGGCGGAAACCTGTGCAGTTCCCTCTGGGACCACTGCAAAAGATTTAGGACTACAGGTGTTTGGCAGTAAACCCACGTGGTAGCAGTCTGTACCACACAGATTCACTTGGTAGCTGTGGCTGAGCAGTCAGACTTCCCTCAAGAAGAGTTAGGCAGTATGTGGAGTATACAAAATAGGGCAATTTACACAGTAGAACAAGCAAACACGGAACAGAGCTTCGGTGTAAAGATATATAGTTATTTATTTATAAAAACACATCTGTGAAAAACACACTGGCACTAATACGGCAAACAACTTCAATTACAATTACTATAAGTAAATCAATCCCCCTACCAATAGTTCGACAAGTATAGGTTCAACGGCACCACTTATTTGCAGACAGAGATGAATGCCTTAACCTAGATGGCACTCTAGTATTTGTTAGGACGGGAGAGAAAAGGCCGGGAATGAAATCAAGTCGGTACCAACACTTTTACGAACAAATGCAAGGCAAGTAAGGCAGGGTCTATTGTAGATCGCAAAGTTCAGAGGCCAGGCCCACTCGGAGAGAGGCAAGGCGAAATGTCCCAAAAAGTATCACAGTGGAAAGGCCTTCGAGTCTTTGGCGCAAATTGTCACAGAAAGATTGGACCAGTTCAGAACAGAAAGTTAAGAAGGCTTGGAGGCGACCCAATGGAGAGGCGAGGATTAAGATACCTCACGCTAACCATCACAAGGGAAGCCAGGCGGACACGGTACCTTGTATGTGGAGAGACAGCTCCGGCGGGGGCAGTTGTTCCTGGTGGTGGATGCAAGTCGGGGCTTTGCCAGGAGAAGAGATGCTCTCGTCGTCGAAGGAAAGTTGAAGATCGTTGCACCACCAGGGAAGAGACCAGCCGCGGAGTGCTCCGTCACAAGGCACCACCTTTTGGTCGCGGTACGGGTTAGTGGCTATCCGGTTGCCGGGGTGCTCAGCACGGGCAATTTGACCACTATGCCCTGGAAGTGAAGAAAAAGCAAAGTGGACTGGTTGTTCCCACCAGTCAGGGGAAGAAGACTCTCCAGCCGGGAGATCTCCTCTGTCGTTGGGAAGTGGTGAGTCGGTTCAGCAGGGCTCCACCAGAGGTGTCGTCGTTGCAGGTCGGCTCAGCTTTACCCTCGTCGGATTCTTAGGTCCTGTGGCGACTTCTGAAGATCCAGTCCCAAAAGCCCTGCTTTTATGCAGAAAACCCCCATTCATTCAGCCTAGCTGTCAATCAAAACACGCTAAGTGGTGAGCGGGGTGGCACACCACTTGGGCCAATCACACCAGAGTGCTACTTGAGTTGGCAAGGAAACTCAGTTCAGGGTGCCTAAACCCCCTCCCACAACCCCTGTGGTACCCAGACAGAATGGCACCACTTTGGAGGGCCTCTGTGCAGAAGCCCGCCAAAAGTGGAACAAAGGGCTCAACCTTTGGTTTAGGAGTCACAGAGACGAACACAGACGCCATTTTAAAAACCGAGTTCTGGCAGAAAATACCAACCGTTAGATTTATTGTAGATAAGTAGACCGGTGGTATGTTAGAGATTAACGAGAAAAAGTATTAACCTCCAACAATGGGAAGAATCCCATAGAGCTATATTCGGGGTCGAATATAACAAGTAGTTTCCACTGCCACCAGCCAAAACTCGACGAGGGGGGACGGGACAGTGCCCCCTCGAATAACAGACCCAGGGGTAATCGAATTACCCCTACTAGTACGTCCACAATAGGATGGTTTGTACTACTTCTGTTAGTAAATTTAGGTCTAGTAAAGCCAATGGTGACTTTACATGCCCGGGGAGACAGTAGTCACTCCCAGGGTATGGAGTCTATGGTGGGGATCCTCTAGGACGCCCCAGTGTTACGGCACGGAGGGTGCGGTGTAACACACATAGAAAAACATATGAGACCCTATGGAGTAAAAGACCCCATAGCCCATAGAACACATTGACATTCAAAGGAATTAACCACATTCATGTCCAAGAGTGGGAGAAAAAGTGTCTCACTCTTGGCAGGATGGAAAAAAACAAACTCCAGAAATCCAGCAAAGCTGCTGGGGGACTCACTAGGTTAGGAAATTCAGCCTAAACAGAGAATTCTCCCTAACACTCGCCCCCCTCCCCCCAGACTAAGGGACAGGAGGATTTAATCCATTTCTGGATGAATCTCATACCTCTAGTCGATGACATACATCCTATAGAGACCATCAGCATTTTGGTGGTGACACCCTCACCTGTGCTCAATGGTGAAATCAAACCCTTGCAGGCAGATCGACCATCTCAGTAGTTTTGGGTTTTCCCCTTTCATTTGCATTAACCATCTCAAAGGTTGGTGGTCAGTCTGAATGACAAAAGTAGAACCATACAAGTATGGCCTAAACTTCTTCAGAGCCCACACGATAGCAAAGCATTCTCTTTCGATTGTTGCCCACCTTGTTTCAGGATCCTTCAGCTTGCGGCTAATGAAGCAAACGGGGTGCTCCCTACCTTTCCCATTCAGTTGACTGAGTACAGCACCTATTCCTACATTTGAAGCATCTGTCTGCACAATGAAAGTTTGGTGGTAATCAGGAGCTCTGAGTACTGGGGCTTGGCAAAGAGCCTTTTTCAGGTTTTCAAAAGCCTGATTGCACTCCTCGTTCCATCTAACCTTTTTAGGAAATTTGGGAGAGGAGATGACATTCAGAGGAGAAGCTTTGGTCCCATAGTTCTCAATGAAATTCCTGTAATACCCAGTGAGGCCTAGGAAGGCTCTCACTTGGGTCTGAGTAGTAGGTGTTGTCCAATTTTGTACAGCTTCAATCTTACTGAGCAAAGGCCTTATTTCTCCACCTCCTACCTCATGTCCAAGATAGACTACCTTACTCTGCCCAATTTGGCATTTACTCGCCTTTATGGTCAGATTGGCTCGTCCAAGAGCCTGCAAAACATCTCTCAGGTGGGTTACATGTTCTTCCTAGGAATTGCTGAACACTGCTATGTCATCCAAGTATGCCATGCAGAAGTCCTCCATCCCATTCAGAACCTGGTTTACCATCCGCTGAAATGTAGCAGGTGCATTTTTCAATCCGAAAGGCATTACCTTAAACTGGTATAAGCCAACGGGGGTAGAAAATGCAGTTTTCTCCTTGGCGTGGTCTGTCAGGGCTATTTGCCAATAGCCTGACGTCAAGTCAAATGTGCTGAGGAACTTGGCGGCGCCAAGTTTATCCACCAACTCATCTGTTCTTGGCAAAGGGTGGGCATCAGTCTTGGTGACTGCATTAAGAGCTCTATAATCCACGCAGAATCTAAGTTCTTTAGATCCGGCCTTTGGTACTAACACTACTGGGCTAGACCAATGACTAGTAGAGGGCTCTATTACCCCGAGATCAAGCATCTTGCTGACCTCACCTTTGATGTGGGTTCGTACGTTTTCTGACATTCGGTATCCTCTGCTTTTGACTGGCAGACAGTCACCAGTGAGTATGTCATGCTGGCCCCAAGGGGTCAAGTCTGGTGAAAGCGAGAACAGAGAGGCAAACTGATTCAACATAGATTTGCACTCTTCTTGTTGCTCCGGTGTCAGATTTGAAGAGAGGTTTACTCCTTCAATTTTTTCGTCTAAAGGTAAGTCTCTGAGGAGATCCGGCAGAGCTTCACTCTCTTCTTCTTGGTCTTGAGACATATGCTTTGAGTCGGTTGGTGTGGAAGACTGTCGGAGCCTCCTTGGGATTGCCCAAGTCCACCAGATAGTTGACCTCTCCGAGTTTAGCCACAACTCTGAAGGGTCCCATCCATTTGTCTTGCAAGGCCCTCTGCCTTGTTGGGATCATAACGAGAACGAGCTGGTCTTGAGCAAACTCAACCATGTTAGCCTTTTGATCATGCCAGTGCTTGACCAATGCTTGTCCAGCTTTCAAGTTATCGCTTGCTTCTGTCATCATGTGCAACATTCTCCTCCGGAGACCTATCACGTAGTCAGTCACTCTGACTGGCTTGGGGGAAGGAGCACTCTCCAACCCCTCCTTAATCAGGGCCAATGGACCTCTGACGGGATGACCATAGAGAAGCTCAAAGGGAGAATATCCTACTCCCTCCTGAGGAACTTCTCTATAAGCAAAGAGAAGGCATGGCAGTAGAAGGTCCCACTTTCGTTTAAGGGGTTCTTCTAAAGCACCTATCATGCTCTTCATGGTTCGGTTGAACCGTTCTACCAACCCATTGGTTTGTGGGTGGTAAGCCGTTGAGAACTTGTAAGTAACTCCACAGGTTTTCCACGTGGCTTTCATGTAGTGGAACATAAAGTTTGACCCCCTGTCAGAGATTACTTCCTTAGGAAACCCGACCCTGGTAAAAATACCAAGGAGGGCCTTAGCCACAGCCGGAGCTGTAACAGTCCTCATAGGAATTACCTCAGGATACCTAGTAGCATGGTCTACTACAACAAGTATAAACCTGTTGCCTGAGGAGGTTGGAGGATCAAGGGGACCAACAATGTCAATCCCTACTCTCTCAAATGGGACTCCCACAACTGGGAGAGGCACTAAAGGTGCAACATTCTTGGAGCCAACCTTACCAGAGGTCTGGCAGGTGTGGCAGCTCCTGCAGTGTTTTTCTACTTTGGCCCCCATCTTCGGCCAATAAAAGTAGAGAGAGAGCTTTTCCTTAGTATTCTTGAAACTCAAGTGACCAGCCAAAGGAATCGCGTGGGCTAACTGCAAGAACTGTGGTCTGTTCTCTTGGGGTACTACAAGCCGTTTGTAGTCTCCAGGTGCAGACTCGGTCGGTTCACTGTAGAAGAGGCCATCTTCCCAGTGCAACCTGTATTTCCCAGGCTCTTGCCCTTCAGCCTGAGCCTCTGCCTGGTGGCAAAGACCTTCCAAAGTTGGACATTCTCTCTGTCCCTTACTGAAGTCTGCCCTGCTGGGTCCACCTTCTGCCAGTAAAGACTGCAGCTCAGGATGGTCAACAGGATCCAGATCTCCAATGAGTTCCTGGCCTTCCATTAGCTCCTCTTCAGAGTCTATTCTACCACACAGGGTTGTACCTTCCTCTCAGCCTCAGCTGGAGGGGGAGTTACGGGTGTAACTTTGGACAACCGCGGGGAAGTCCTTGTTAGCTGCACTGAAATGCTGGCTGCTGGTTTCGGTATAGAAGTCTTAGGTTTCCCTTTCGCTTCTGATTTCTTGGAGACAGCTGCTGACAATTCCAGTGGAGCAGGAGTGATATCTTTCTTCATCATCTCCTGGAGAGTACCTTGCATGGTTCTCTCCCTTGCAGGTCTGGTTAGCTCCTGTAACCATTTACTAGGAGGTCTGGGGGTATGCGACACAACTCCGAGAGCTTTCAAATCGTTACCCAACAGAACGCGTCCTGGTACCGCACTCTGTATGCTGACAGGGATCTTCACAGTCATGTCGTTACACTGGATGAGAACTGGTAATTGGGGAAGCATCTGCACAGGCCCTCCAGCTAACTTGGTGAGGCGTTTGGGTGCCTTAGCAACATCCTGAGCCTGAAAAATAGATTTATCCACCACAGTTATGCTGGCCCCAGTGTCCCTAATTGCAGGAGTCTCCTGACCATTCACCTGGACACTGTCCTTATAATACTCTTTAGTATTATTGGGGATGGAGTTATAGACATCTACATTCTGTTGTTCCCAC
Organism: Ambystoma mexicanum; assembly: GCF_040938575.1. Taxonomy (NCBI): domain Eukaryota; kingdom Metazoa; phylum Chordata; class Amphibia; order Caudata; family Ambystomatidae; genus Ambystoma; species Ambystoma mexicanum. Next base: position 875,516,776 of record NC_090935.1, on the reverse strand, counting down.
AACCCCAGAGACACTAAAGAAACACTGGTTTAGACTCCAATGGGTTCATCAGCCAGCAGTAGAAAGTTTCCACTTGCCATTTGGACTTCCTCCTCTGGAGCGAAGGCTAAGGAGACAAGCTGGACCCCTGAAGGTTTACCCTTACATCTGGGATCTCCTTTCACGTGGTTAGTCGAGCCACAAACAAAGCATTTCCCGAATGCTTTCTGGAATGGTGGCTTGTTCTGGCCTCCTTCCGGTTTGGCACCAGAAGGCACACTATTCTGATGCGGTTTTCCTTGTGGCTTACCCTTATGGTTTTGTTTGGAGCCCTCTTTGGAATTTGAGTTATTAGAATTCTCTTTTGAGTCTTTCTTAGGCTGTTTTCCCTCATCCTTTTTCTGAGTTGCCCCAGAATCCTTATAAGTAGCCCTGTTGGCAACCCACAAGTCAGCAGCCTTAGCTAGCTCCATGGAATCCAATTCCTTTGAATCAGCCAAGTGCTGTCTGAGCTCAGGAGGACAGGCATCATAAATAGACTCCAACATAAAAATATTCTTCATACCCTCATAAGTGTTCACTTTGTAACCCTTAATCCATCCCTCTAAGTTTTTCAACCCTTCACTCACCCATGTAGTCCAAGGCGTATCATCATGCTTTTTGAGGGTTCTAAACCTCTTAAGATACTGGGAAGGGGTCTTCCCGAACCTAGTTATCAAAGCTAGTTTCACACTTTCCAAATCCTTCTTATCCACCTGCCCCAACTCCATTACCACATCAGTCGCAACAAGGGGAAGCCTAGAGAACAACCAGGGAAGTAACTCATTCCCTGTGATGTCCTGGAGCCCATGATTATATTCAAACAGTTTTAACCAATCCAACACATCCAATCTTGGTTCATACATACCCACTAATTCCTTAGGCATCCGGGGTCTTTTGGGACTAGAACTTCTAGAGGAACAAGAGGAGAGAGAAGCATTTTCCACAAATAACTTTTTCATTTCTAACTCATGATTAAGTTCTATTTCTCTGAGCCTTAACTCAGCTTGCTTCTGCTCAGCCTGGGCATTCATCCATCTGAACTCCAGCTCTTGGTTTCTTTCAGATTGAGCTAAAAAACGCTTGTATTCTCATTCGAGCTTCATTTTTTCAAGTTCAAAATAAGCAGGGTTACATGTGGTCCTGGTATGGGCCCCGTAGGTACAGATGGTAAGGCAGACAGAGGAGCAGGGGAGACAGTTTCGTTAGCCTCTCCTTCCTCTTCAGCCTCTTCATCACAATATCAGAACTTTGATTCAGATCAACACCATTACTGTTTTCTACATTTCCTGGAGAAGTTGGTTCCTCTGAACCAGTACCCAGACTCTGGTTTTCCAGCAATCTCGCTATCAGTTCTACTTTCTTGCCTCTTACAGAAAGATTCTCTTGTCTACAGAGAGCTCGTAAACTCTCAGTATTTTCACCTGACAAGGACTCTTGACTGTAAACCTCCATAGTAGACATGTTTTTGAAAGTTGCTTTTTAGTGCTAAGCTTTGTGGTTAGTTATCCTAAAGTGTTGAAAAGCACTCTAAATGGTATACTCGATACAAATCCCACCGCTGCCACCAATGTTAGGCGGAAACCTGTGCAGTTCCCTCTGGGACCACTGCAAAAGATTTAGGACTACAGGTGTTTGGCAGTAAACCCACTTGGTAGCAGTCTGTACCACACAGATTCACTTGGTAGCTGTGGCTGAGCAGTCAGACTTCCCTCAAGAAGAGTTAGGCAGTATGTGGAGTATACAAAATAGGGCAATTTACACAGTAGAACAAGCAAACACGGAACAGAGCTTCGGTGTAAAGATATATAGTTATTTATTTATAAAAACACATCTATGAAAAACACACTGGCACTAATACGGCAAACAACTTCAATTACAATTACTATAAGTAAATCAATCCCCCTACCAATAGTTCGACAAGTCTAGGTTCAACGGCATCACTTATTTGCAGACAGAGGTGAATGCCTTAACCTAGATGGCACTCTAGTATTCGTTAGGATGGGAGAGAAAAGGCAGGGTATGAAATCAACTCGGTACCAACGCTTTTACGAACAAATGCAAGGCAAGTAAGGCAGGGTCTACTGTAGATCGCAAAGTTCAGAGGCCAGGCCTACTCGGAGAAAGGCAAGGCAAAATGTCCCAAAAAGTATCACAGTGGAAATGCACTTCGAGTCTTTGGCGCAAATTGTCAAGAAAGATTGGACCAGTTCAGAACAGAAAGTTAAGAAGGCTTGGAGGCGACCCAATGGAGAGGTGAGGATTAAGACACCTCACGCTAACCGTCACAAGGGAAGCCAGGCGGACACAGTACCTTGTATGTGGAGAGACAGCTCCGGCGGGGGCAGTTGTTCCTGGTGGTGGATGCAAGTCGGGGCTTTTCCAGGAGAAGAGATGCTCTCGTCGTCGAAGGAAAGTTGAAGATCGTTGCACCACCAGGGAAGAGACCAGCCGCGGAGTGCTCCGTCACAAGGCACCACCTTTTGGTCACAGTACGGGTTAGTGGCTATCCGGTTGCCGGGGTGCTCAGCACGGGCAATTCGACCACTACGCCCTGGAAGCGAAGAAAAAGCAAAGGGGACTGGTTGTTCCCACCAGTCAGGGGAAGAAAACTCTCCAGCCGGGAGATCTCCTCTGTCGTTGGGAAGTGGTGAGTCGGTTCAGCAGGGCTCCACTGGAGGTGTCGTCGTTGCAGGTTGGCTCAGCTTTACCCTCGTCGGATTCTTAGGTCCTGTGGCGACTTCTGAAGATCCAGTCCCAAAAGCCCTGCTTTTATGCAGAAAACCCCTATTCATTCAGCCTAGCTGTCAATCAAAACACGCTAAGTGGTGAACGGGGTGGCTCACCACTTGGGCCAATCACACCAGATTGCGACTTGAGTTGGCAAGGCAACTCTTTCCAGGGTGCCTAAACCCCCTCCCACACCCCTTGTGGTACCCAGACAGAATGGCACCACTTTGGAGGGCCTCTGTGCAGAAGCCTGCCAAAAGTGGAACAAAGGGCTCATCCTTTGGTTTAGGAGTCACAGAGACAAACACAGACGCCATTTTAAAAACCGAGTTCTGGCAGAAAATACCAACCGTTAGATTTATTTAAGATAAATAAACCAGTGGTATGTTAGAGATTAATGAGAAAAAGTATTAACCTCCAACAATGGGAAGAATCCCATAGAGCTATATTCGGGGTCGAATATAACAAGTAGTTTCCACTGCCACCAGCCAAAACTCGACGAGGGGGGACGGGACAGTGCCCCCTCGAATAACAGACCCAGGGGTAATCAAATTACCCCTAATAGTACGTCCACAATAGGATGGGTTGTACAGGTTCTGTTAGTAAATTTAGGTCTAGTAAAGCCAATGGTGACTTTACATGCCCTGGGAGACAGTAGTCAGTCCAAGGGTATGGAGTCTATGGTGGGGATCCTCTAGGATGCCCCAGTGTTACGGCACGGAGGGTGCGGTGTAACACACATAGAAAAACATATGAGACCCTCTGGAGTAAAAGACCCCATAGCCCATAGAACACATTGACATTCAAAGGAATTAACCACATTCATGTCCAAGAGTGGGAGAAAAAGTGTCTCACTCTTGGCAGGATGGAAAAAAACAAACTCCAGAAATCCAGCAAAGCTGCTGGGGGACTCACTAGGTTAGGAAGTTCACCCTAAACAGAGAATTCTCCCTAACACTACTCATGAAGAGAACTACATTGGAGTACAAGCCCCTGCGTATTACAGTGGGATTTTAGACCCAATGATGAGGGTTCACTTCCCGTGCGAACAATCTTTGTCAGCCGCCACTTTTGCCATTGAGAAGGCTGCCAGCATAGTGATGGGGTTTTCTATAATGTTATTTGTCGAGCATGCATTGTTTGCCATTCTGGAAAAAACTAAAGGTACGTTGACATCTCAAAGAGCTTCTGCCTATGAAGTGGTCATAACAAATCCAGCGATCAAAATAGTTCAAACCAGAATAGTGAATCCTGTCATATTTGTAGCGGAACTTGTGCATGATTGTTCGAACTATGAAGAGTACTATGGCAAACTCTCGAGGGTGAAGGTAAATGCATTGGCAGCTGGGGAGATTCTCTTTATTGACAGTTTGTCTAGAATAGATCAAAATGATGGACTATGATACACAGGTGCTGCTGTCATAAAGCACATGGCCAATGGAGAGTTTGAAATGGTATCAAGTGCATGACTACGTCTCACTTTTCAGCACAAGCTGCAGAGTTAGTAGCACTGATTGTTGTGCTTGAGAATCATGCAGACCAGGAAGTAACAGTGTACAGTGACTCCGCCTATGTGACATCAATGGTGCACGCAGGATTGGCACGTTGGAAAAGGAGGAGCTACCTCAGAGTGGACGGCACTCTGATGCAGCACGCAGCCCTATTGGACAGACGTATTAGAGCACTACAACTCCCAGTAGCCAGTGCAGTCGTAGAATGTGCAGCTCACACTAAACGGGCTGATTTTATTTCACGTGGGAATCAAAAAGCAGATGAGGAAGCCAAACGCATTGCATATACAGAAGTAATTATGTCTTTTGATATGCCTGATGTGAATGAAAGCATGGTGGTGATGATGAGTGTGCCAAACAGTTATAACAATCTGTCTAAAACTGAATTGTGAGAACTTCAAGGGGAGGCGCCCCAGTACGAAAAAGACTTGTGGATGCAGAGAGGGTGTTCTTTAAACCCCTCTGAGGCATTGTGGTGACAAGACAGCACTGGTAAACTGGTGATGCCTGTAGCCTTATTAAGGGTGGCGTTGGAACAGTTACACTACCCTGCACACGTTACTAGAGAGAGCCTCGCCGCAACAATAGTGGAGGATTGGTTTGTTCCAAATATAGTAGAACACGTTGCATTTTATGTAGTAAATTGTAACGTATGTCAAAAGTTTACTCCTTTGCACACATTGTGCACAATTAGAAGAGTCATTCCGAGACCAAATGGTTCCTTTCAGCATTTACACATCGACTATGTCGATATGCTGCAAGTCTGTAGTGGATACAGATATATGATTGTAGTAGTATGTCTCTTTTCAAGGTGGATCGAAGCTGGACCATGTAGATACCAAGACGCCATGTAATAGATTGTCTTTTTTAAAAGAAAAAAGACGAAAACCTGTGATGCGCTCTCAGCGATCTTGATGATTGGAAAAAATGAAAACATGAAAGGTATGATCCAATTTGTTTATCCTTTATTTTGTATTTATTTACAGTTCAATGCCCGCTTTTTATTTATTTATTTATGTATTTTATGATCCATACACGTGTTTCACTGTCTTTAATTTCCAGACAGATCCTCAGGAGGGAATAAAGGATCATTTTCATTGCTAACATAACATAAAAGGCCTATTTTGGCTCACTTTGTGTCAATTGCAAAGGAAATTATTTTTCCTAAAAAGAAAAAAGTAAATAAATAAAAGAACACATTTATGCACTTCATTACCTTCAGATCTATTGCAAGCAATTGCTAATGTTATTTGCCTTAGCAATACAGCTCTAAGTCTAAGCATTCAGATATTTTGGTATCAGTATTTTCCTTTTGCTTTTGTACTTAACATTAGCCATTTGCCGGTTTTGTTATAGCCAGTATTTTAAAGCGTATATTGCTAAACAATTATGCAGTTTAGTATACTTGTTTGTTGAGAAAATAATGAAAAATACACTCACTTGCCATTTACTTTTTGAACTCAGTGTATGAACTCCTGACAAGCTTTACTCTCTTCCTTTTAAATATAGGATCCCAATTTGGTTAGGGCTAGAGAGAAAAGGACACCAATTGGTTGACTTATTACAAGTAGGTTCTTTGTCAGCGTTTCCTAAGTAAGTCTATATCTCCCTATGTTTAACAAATTCCCTTCATATCAGGCTTACCTTCTGATTATTTTATCTGCTGGCTTTCGTTGATTAAGGAAGCGGTTTTCTTTACCCTTGTATGGATGGCCTGATAACCATGTTTTCATGCTGTTTGCTTGCCGTATAAATGGTTATACGGAGATGAGGTCACGTGATTGTGCGTATCATGTGACCGCATGTCCGCCATATTGGAATGGGATCATGATGATTATTTTTCACACTTATTAACTTGCCTACTACTACCTACCAAGACACCACCTGTGCAGCTACATTTATAGTATTGAGATCAGATAATGGCCCTCATTTTGTCAATGAAGTCTTTGAACAAATAAGCTTGTTACTTAGTATAAAGCACAAGTTTTCATCAGTGTATCACCCGCAAGCAAATGGTATCTGTGAGTGACTCAACGGCCTGCTTAAAGAGAGAATAGCTAAATTGAAATTGACCCTGAGGAAAGGATTGTTGCATTGTCTACCATTGGTATTATATGCATTGAGAAATCAACCAGGTTCAGATCACCATCTTATTCCTCAAGAGATAGTGACAGTGAGGCGGATGAGGATACCCCTCACACCTCCATCTAGAACTAGAAGTGATGCCCAGTCAACAGCAGAATTGTTAGGAAAGGAGCTACATGACTACCTTACATGTATGACTTCAAATATCTCTGTAATTTCAGCTCAGCTCAAACGAAAGGGGTGTACAGCAACAGGAGCTGATCAATTGTGTCTTCCTAAACTGTTTCCTGGAGATGCAGTTCTAATTCGCAATTTCACTCGGAAGTGGCATGAACCACATTTCAATGGCCCTTTCATTGTGGAAGATGTCACGCCGTCTGCAGTCAAAGTTCAAGGCAGACATGCTTGGATTTTCCTCGGCGATGTAAAGATCTATACTGGAGAGCCTTGCACCACCCTCACCCCCATCCGGAGAGAGCATCGGGGGAGAACCACAGGACATGCAGACTAGGAAGAAGGACGCAGAAGGTGTTGCAGAGTAAAACAAAGAGTTTTTATTGGACTGTGGTTTATTTTGAGACACTCCTTTAAGTCACTAAAAAGGGGTTAAAGGAAAATAATTGTTCTTGAGCCACAGAAACTTGTTGACATTGGACTGAGGCACATTTAAGCCTTGATTGAAAAAGAAGGATATGCCGAAATCTGAGTTTTTTTTTACCATCGCGAAGAGGGAAAGGGTCCCCTATTCCTGTTGTATTGAAAGTCCTTTCTTCAGGTGCCTATGGTGGTGCCTAATGACAATGCTTTCCGAATCATAGTTGCGTTCTTTGTGTTCATCTTACGTGCTTACCCTGCAGTGGTGGGGAGAACTACTAATGTTAACTTGTTCTTGCAAAATCCCCAAAAAATGGGCCAATTGTGAGAAGGTTGCTTATAACTATAATTGAGCAGATCCTTCAGCTTCCTGAGTTCAGATTGAAGAACACAAATGCCCCTGTCATTGGATAATGCTCATAGACCGGCTAGCACAGTGTTTCTTTATCTGATAGAGGAATGTCCACATCTCGTTGGGAGACAAACCAACATCTGAACTTTCCTGAGAGATCTGAAAAATGATACAGCATCAATGAAATATTGAGAGACATCATCAACAAAGTGAATGGATATTCCGAGAGAACCTTGAGGACACAGTGAAATGTCTAAGGAAGGAAAAGAAAAAAGGGTTTACCGAGTGAGCTACTTTTGTTTCATGCTGAAAGAAAATCTTTGTTATCCGGTCAGAGGCCAATCAGTGGCATTCATTGGGATTTTGAATACGTTATTGTATAGTCAGCCTGCTAAAGCTGATCGAGGAACCTTTTGAGCCAATTCTGCACATTCCAGAAAAGTGCATGATGTTGCCACACTAAAAGTACTTTTTAATCTGTGATTTGAGCAAGAATATAAGGATGGAAATAAGAATCCTTGGCTGGAAAATTGTTTTTCTGTTCTTTTCAAAAGTTTTATAAGAAACTAAATAAAAAAATATATATATATTTTTTTAAAAAGTACTTTTTCTTTCCTTAAACGTATTATGGGCAGCACCAGTGGCAACTTCATCATGGAAGATCATGACAGACATCCACAATGTATTAAAAGTTATTGCTTTAAGTGGTCATGTTTATGCTCAATTTACACCTGTATTTTGTTCATAGTAATACTGCTTTCACTCACAGTACAAACGTCTTATTATGTAGACATAAGTAAAGTGAACATTCCTGTGTATTCTCCTGTGCAAGAAAAGAAGGATACAGACATGGCAACTACTAGGCAGCTGCCTAATTTAGAGATATACACGAAAGCACCTGGTCCTGTGATAAATGAACCAAGGTTAGTTTCTAAAACGAAGTTACAAATGGAGATTTTGCAAGACATTTTTATGCTTAAAGATCATGCTGAGGGGATTAACCTTTTAGAACTTTCTCATACTCAGGTAGCACATATAATGCACCCAGCTAACTGACAAATGGTTCTATAATTGGTCCAGTAAAAATAAACTATGCTGATGTACGCCTTAAAGAAAGAACGAGATACAACAGAAATGCTAGGGATGATGGCCATGAGCTAAATTATTACCTGGACAGTATAGCACACATGGGGAACAACATCTGGTATTACCATATGAAAGAAGTGGGAAGAAGACCTTGAAGTAGGAGTGCTTTGTATGTGCACTTCTGCCTTATAGCATGGGAAAGTCTAAATTCGTTACAGCTATCGAAATAGACATCCAGACAGCACATTGTCTATCACATGTATCACTCTGCAGAACAAGAGGCCAGTTCATGGGTCGAGATGCCTATCTCAAATGGGCAACTGAAAAGACAGATCCAGATAAATATGACTATGTACAAAATACAAAGACAAGAAACAGAGCTCACACCAAGAATCATGTGATCAGATATGAAAAGCCTGGAGCTGGAATCAGATGGGAAGTAGACAAAAGACTTGAGAGTCCAGGAAAAACTGAAGAAAACATTAAACACTGGAAAAACAGAGGTCAGATGCAGATTTGGGTATCAGTGTTATCACAAGATGGATGGGAAGAAGGAGTGGTTATCTGCAGAGTCTGGATGATATATGATCGCCCTAAATCAACTGTTTGGAATGCTCACGTGGGGTGCAAACCCTTGTGGCCGAAGCTTGCTAAACTACTGACCTGGGTCGAAGACAGAGGAGGATCCTTACAGATAATACCATTGGAGAAATCAAAGTTGTGCTTTAGAAATAATGGCACAAGAAAAGCCGGAGAAAATGAGAACTGCAGTCAGATCTTTGATGCACCAAAGAAGAATCTTGAAACAGCAGTGATCATAGATCATTATTGGGCTTGTGGATCTAGATCATATATGATATTACCTGAAGATTGGGGAGGAATATGCACATTGGCGAATGTTCATGTTCCTGCACTGGGGATTCCTAAAAGTGACCTAAATATTGACAGTTTAGCGAAAACAGATGCTCATCTGAGAAAGAAGAGATCTGTGGAGCTGATCATTCAAATGAAGAGAGAGAATTATTTCTCTGCCAAGTCAATAGAAGCTTTTGATTCAATTTTGTATGAACACAGACTGTTTAGCCAGACTTCGTCCGTATTTACTTTAATCTTCATACCAAGAATCCAGGTTGGAGCAAATACTAAATGGTCACAGATAACCGAATGGGATTTACTGCAGATGATCAATACAACCATAAAAGGATTCAGTGCTATCAGGGAGGAGCTGAGAGCCATAAGACTGATGACTCTTCAGAACAGATACGTCTTGGACATGATCACAGGTATGGATGGAGGTGTTTGTGCAGAAATCAGAGAATCATGCTGCACATTCATACCTTCTCATGATGACGAGAATGACGAGAATGGCACCTTGACTGAGACCATAGAAATGCTAACGAAGCTACACGTCCAGATGACAGATGAAGTAGAAGACATTGTCGATGACAGCTGGGTTGGAGCACTTTTTTCTTCGGTTCCACAATGGAGGCCTGATCATGTTAGTGTTGCTGGGATTCTGTGTGATCTCGATAATAATCACACAATGAAACAAGACATCAAAGAAAGCCATAGGGATGAAGATCATGATTGATGTTGAATCAGGATGGAAGGCCAGAGACTTAACAGATGATGAGATCAGAGACTTTGTGAAAGCCAGTATCCATCAACCTGAGAGAATGAAGTTCCTGTACCCAAAGAACCATGAGGAGTATGTGGGAAGATGCATCTATTGTAGTCCAAGTGGGAAGTGCATGCTCATGACTTGGAATAAGGATGAGCATGTGAAATCAGCTGGATGCCTGAAAGGAGTCATAAAGATATGGATTCCAAAGAAACATTTCTTCAGGCAAGGATGTCTAGATGTGAAGGATGATGGGAGAGTGGTCGATGAATTGCCCATATTGCCTATTTGTTGGAAACCAGAATATGACGCACATACAAAGCCATTTGAATTACAGATACCAAGGAGAATCTTGGAAGCAAGGTTCCCATTGAGGCAACCATACCCGCATATGAGACAGTATGATGGCTGTCCGAGTGATAGTCTGGAAGAACAGGACAATCGGATAGACGAAGAGAGATAATGACGTCATACAGAGCAAAGCTGATTTATACAGAGAAGAGAATGAGAAGAGACCAGAGAATGTAGCCAATACTATAAGGAATCAAGAAAGTATCGAGATACATGACATCTTGTGATTAAGATGAAGAAACTTATGCTACAGAAATAATGAAGATATCGAGTTATTTCACATGTGTAAATATGCTAAGAAACGCAAGCAGATGAAGTATTCTTAAAGGCTAGCTGCATAGTGAATAGAGTGTGGCATGCGCCAACATGTGTGTATATATATATATATATATATATATATATATATATTAAAGTCAGTAAAAGATGGATGTTCCCACTGCGTACTATAGCAGTGCTGAGCAAAAGAAGGAGGGCCGCGTTTTCATTTTGTCGCAATCAGAAAATAAGTGAGTTACAGACGAAACTCAGAAAGGCGAGGATGGATGAGCCAAGGCCATATCAGACTGGGTGAGCTGACATTGGATACAAATCGTGTGAAAGAAAGAATCTCCTGTTCAGAAGGCATGTACAAGAAGACATCAGAGATCTACTAAAAAATAGCATTTAAATACACCGAAAGCTCAATTTTGTGGTCTTTAGTCACATGACGAGAAGAAGCTGGACATTTATGATGGTCACACCTATGAACGAAGGCAGAGTGTGCCTTCACTCCCCTGAATTCTTCAGTAGCAAAGAACATTTCGAAGGACAAGTTCAAAGCTCTAATTGACGGCAGACCACTGAGGTAATGATGGATAGATATGCTAATTGGTGGGAAGCTATTGTTAAGACTAGCTTATCTGCACTTGGACGCTCAGCCTGTGTGCTGCTAACATAGGTTGGGAAGGTACTGACGGAGGTTAGAAAGTAACCAGTGATATTGGACTGCATGATCAAGGGTCCTATAATTGAGTAGCCAATTAGTCTTTGTATATTTAGCCACGTTCATAGTGGCACATTTTTAGGGAAGGGTTTAGCTGCCCCACCTGATGTTAAGAAGCAAATCACTTTATTTCACTGCCCAAACAAGTATGGACCGTATACCTAGATGATCTGTTTAGACCCTATCACATTCACCCATAGGTTTTGAAGTTTTGCCACGTAGGATGACGTTAGTGATACGCAGGTTAACGTCATCAATGATAAATATGTTCTATAAAAATGTAATTTTTTATGAAATGCTTTTAGAAATCTTGAGAGAGATCGTGATGAGGGACGTCTATTGATGTCCGTTGTACTCCCCGTTTTAGATAATTGATATTAAAACAGTATCCTTTTGCCAACTACCTGAGTTGTTTCGATTATTGATGTTTCAATACATTCTGCATCCCCATCTATCTCAAGGGTATTGCTATCTCATCTTAAAGGGCTGGGAGACCCAGTTCAGAGGTGATACACATTCACTGTTCCTCTTTAAGTGTCCTGGTTTCCCACAGGCATAGCATTGTATTGGTTTGGGCCTGGGGAAAGGATCTTGTTTCAGGCCCGGGAGAGTTCACTACTGACTACCTGGACAACTCAAAGTGGTATTTACTCACCATTGTGGTATAATGAAGCCAGAAAACACTGCACAAGAGTCTGCAATAAATGCTTTGTGACAGGGGTTACTGCCATAACTGCAGCCGCAGCTGAAAATGATATGCATAGGATAGCAAACGAAACCACTATCAGATCTAGTTACATTTGCAAATCGCTGTCTGGGATTCCAGAAGCAGGAGAAAGAGAATAAAGAAGATAAGCTCATGCCTTTACAGTTGCAAAACCTACAAGGGAGGGCTTTCTAGGGCATGGGAACAGGGAGAGGTAGGGAGGAAGCAGAGTACAGGGTAGAAGGAGATGCAGAAGGCAGTCACAGAACTCAGAGATCAGGTGCACGGAGCCCGACTCCATGCAATTATTTCAGAAAAAAGGCTATTGGATAAATAAATATCCTAACAGACCCCAACAGATATATGAGCCCCGACTCCCAGGTCTGCGCCCCATTCTCAAATGCAGGTTCAGCAACCTTTGTACCAGATAATATGGCACTAAGGGTCCCAAATGAAGATCAATAACAGGACAGCCTCAAATATGATAATCTTGTCATGAGCCCCCTGATTTATATTGTTCAGAAAGTCCCTATGTGCAATGTGTTATAGTAGGACAGTCCTACGTTCCAAAGACACTGGAGCTGCCAAATCAGCCTCACAAGCTGAAAGCTTCCTATCCGTTCCACTTTCTTCCATGACTTTCAATGTTCTTGGTATTTCCAATACACCTGTACTCTCCCTGTTATTGAGTCTGCATCCATTTTCCTGGGTCATAGAATCAATAAGCATGCATTTTTATTAACTCCATCCTCACCTGTTAATTTGTTCAGAAGAGATTGTTTGTATAAATTGCACTGCTCTACATAGTGTGCACCTAACGGGCTAGTTCTGGAGTCCCTAGCAACAATGGCATAACAATTGTAGTAATTTCAGTCATTTTACAAGTGGCTCAACTCCCCCGAACCAGTCCCTATGTGTTCTGTTATCACAAATGTCACTGAATTATTTATTTCTTTTATTGGGCATTTGTAAGGCACTTATACATCAAGACATTGTGTTTCAAATCATCCACAGCACAAAGGGAAGGGAACAAGGGAACAGCAAGACCATGGAATATGATAGCAGTGATGACCAAAATACAAAGGCAGTCCTACTAGGCCTTGTGAACATTCGGAGCATGCAAGTGCAGAGAGAGAAAATGCACAGGGGAAGTGGGGAAGTTCTAGAGGTTCCACAGAGGGGGAAGTGCCAGAGAGCCAGTTGCAAAAGCAACAGGTAAGTGCCAGGCACTGACCACTTGATGGAAGAGGGGACACCAGCCAATACAATAAGTGAAGGCCTGTGAGGCAACACGGGCCAGTGGTGCCCCAGGGCAAGTTCAGGGGCTTGGTGGATGCTGCAGGTGATTGGATTATGTCCCAGGACCCAGAAGGACACATAAGGGCCCATGCCACCAATCACAGCAACTATGGGGTTAAGCATGGGAGGGAGAGAGGGAAATAGGTGTAGAGGAGGAAAGCGTTGGCAACGGGGCGACCCCGTCCCACCCCCCTAAGCGTTTTATAGCAAGGCGAGAGGCATTTGAAGCACTATGAAGGGCCAGGGGCAGTGTTACACTCACCTGGTCCCCATGGGGGCGTTGCACGGAGCTCAGCGGCGAACGTCTGTGTGTGTCTCTTCCTGTCCCACTGCTTCGCTCACGCTTGGGCACTATCCTAAAAATGATGAATGGGAAGTTGCTGCGTAGGATGGGCAAGACTCCCACCTCCCTCAAACCTCCAACTGTTTCCCTCTGTGCTTATGTCTCACCTTAGGTATCTTAATGTTGGGCTTTTCATCCTGCGTCTGAATCCAGGGGCGCTTTAATGTTCTTAGGCACTTTCACTGGATCTAGTTCCTTCACTGATCCTATGGCCTGTAGTGGAATCCAGACCAGCTGTGATTCCGTAAGTAAGTCTTGGTACCAATTGGTTCTTGGTAACTGTTTTTGCTTAAAGTGTTTCTTCTTGTTGCCAAAGTTTTTAATATTGTCCTTATTTTTGCAGGAGCGGTCTTGGTGATGCCTGATCGAGCACTCCTAAATGTGGCCCTGGGTGACATTCATGCAGGTAGGCTAACCTGGTGTCTCTTTTCCCTTCCTCTGCAGGTGTGGTGATGTTCCGGAGCAGTGACCGTGTGGACTGCTTTGATGGAGTCCTGAGATGACTGATGTCTCCGGGTAAGTTTTCGTTCTCTCTCCTTTCTGCAGGTGCGGTGGTTCTCAGGAGAAGCGGGATGGGAAGCAGGTCGGATGGAATTGGAAGACTGCTTCTCTCAGGTAAGATCTCTACTAATGTCCTGCTTCTTGTCTTTTTCCTTTTTTCGACAGGTGCTGATGATCCATGGTTCCCGATGAAGACAGCAGGGTGTGGCTGAGGCCCAGGTAAACAGGAGCAGAGCTGGCACGGTGAGCGGTACGCTGCAGGAGTGCAGAAAAACATGAAGCGTGTTCTGTTCCTTGGGTGTGGTTTATATAGCCCAGGTAAAGTAGTCCCAGGTAAAGTAGTTCCAAGCCCAGCCACTCCCTCGAAGCTAAAACGGCCCCATTGCGAGACTGGAAGCATCAGTTTCCGCCACATATGGGAGATCTGGGCGAGGATGTTTCAGGATCGGGGCTGAGGTAAATCTTTCTTTCAATTCCTGGAAGGCTTTTCCCGCTTCCTCCGACCATTGAAAGCATTTATTCTTTCGCAGTCAGTATGTGATTGGATGCACAATTCGTGAAAAACCCAGAATAAACCGGCATAGAAGTTTACAAAGCCAAGCATACTCTGGACTCCTTTGACTGATGTTGGAAAGGACCAATTGAGGATGGCATCTACCTTATGCGAGTCCATACGAACACCTCGGGGAGTTAGAACAAATCCAAGAAACTCAATTCGGTGACATGGAAGGAGCATTTTTCTAGTTTAGCATATAACTTGTGTTGCCGGAGTTTTTCAAGGACAGCACGAACATGTTTCACATGGTCGTGCTTGGAAGCAGAGTACACCAAAATGTTGTCAATGTACACTAAGACGCAAACATCAATCAGTTCTCGTAAGACGTCATTCATGAAGTACTGAAACGCCACCGGAGCATTACAAAGCCCAAAGGGCATTACCTGGTATTCAAATAGCCCATCTTTGGTACGGAAGGCGGCTTTCTATTCATCTCCTTTTTTGACTCGGACAAGATGATACGCCCCTCTGAGATCTAACATGGTATAAATCTGAGCATCCTTCACCTGATCTAACAGTCCAGGGATAAGAGGTAGAGGGTAACGATTTTTTACAGTCACTTGGTTCAAAGCGCAGTAGTCAATACAAGTTCTTAAATCTCCTTCCTTTTTAGGCACGAAGAATAAGGGTGAGGCCGCCAGGGATTTGGATGGACAGATAAAACCGTTTGCCAGATATTGGTCCAGATACGTTTTTAAATGGAGATTTTCAGGCTCAGTGAGCACATAAATTCGACCGCAAGTAATCTGTGCGCCAGGTACAAGGTCGATTTGGCAGTCATATGGTCTATGAGGTGGTAGGGTATTGGCTTGATCCTTCTGGAAGACATCTTGAAAGTCTTGGTATTCCTGGGGTAGTGTGTTTGTTAGACTCATGACCGTTGCCACTTCTGAGGTAGGTTTCTTTTTTTCAGTCAAGGATTCTTCTACCTTATAACATGTATGAGCACATTCATCAGAGAAGGTCAACCTCTTAGCATGCCAGTCAATTTGAGGATTATGTGTTTCCAACCACGGCATTCCTAGAATTATTTGAAATTGTGGAGCCTTGATTAGCTCGAACACAATTACTTCCTGATGCCCGTTTTGGCACAATAGTGTCATCTCTGCCATTGAGTGCGTTACACAACCTGAAGATATCATTGTTCCGTCGACAGTAGTGACCATGTCAGTTGTAGCATTCTTGCAAAGAGGAATATCCATCCTTGATGCTAATTCCTGATCCATATTGTTACCAATTGCTCCACTGTCAATGTATGCTATGACCGCATGCATGTGAGACGGTTGTTGGCGACTGATTAGAATTATTGGCAAGGCTAGGTGCGAGGTCTGAGAATCCTTCTTTTCCCATGACAAACGGACCTCTACGCTTGTCAGGCGTGGAAGTTTCCCGTCTCCGGATTTGCTTCAACCTTGTCAGCGACCCCAACTACCTTCTTGGGTGGTTTCACTGGACATTCTCGTAGGAAGTGGGCGGCATTCCCGCAATACAAACACAATTATTGTTGTCTCCTTTTGTCCCTTTCAGTCTTGGATAATGGTCCTCAAACTGCATAGGTTCGGACATGTCGGTTAGTTTTTAAACGTTTTCCTTAGGGCGCACATACACCTGATTTTCCATTTACACTCAATCAGCTTTTCGATCCTGCACTCTGTGGTCTAGTCGTACTACAAGGTCGATATATTCCGCACAATCTCTTGGAGGATTTACAACTTGAGCCAAAACATCTTTTAGTCCACCTCTCAATCCACGATGGAATATTGTTGTTCTTTTGTTTTCGGGCCAACCGGTTTCAACTACCAATTTATTGAAGGCTGTGATATATGTTAACAGATCTTGGCTCTCTTGACGCAAAGATAGAAGTTTACTGTCTAATGCTTGACCTTGGGCATGTCGAGCAAACGGCTTCTCCATTCCTGCTGAAACCTCTGGAAGTCCCTCAAAAGCGGGTCATCCTGAGTAACAAGTGGTACCGACCAGTCCGCAGCGCTGCCACTCAGATAGGAAAGCACAAAAGCAACCCTTGATTGATCGTTTGGAAAAGCCCCAGGTCTACATAGGAAATGAAGATGGCACTGGTTCATGAAAACCGCATACCTCTTTGGGTCTCCAGTGAAGCGTTCAGGTGGAGCCAAAGTAACAGCCCCCGGGAGAACCACCTGTACGGGAGTACTTGACGGAGCTGGAGCTGATGGCCCAATTCCGGGTAATGGTGTCTGACCAGCCTGCGACTGAAGTAATTGTCTGGTTAATTCATCCATGCGATCTTTCGTCACAACCAGCTCTCTTTTTAGAGCATTTGTTTCCTGCCGAGCAGAGTGCACCTCAGCCCTAAGTTGTCCCAAAAGCTGGGATAATTGGTCAGTCTCAGATGTTTCCATGACACCCAGATAGAGAATTTTATGGAGGCTTTGCATTCTGTTACGGTCACCTGGTCCCCATGGGGGCGTCGCACGGAGCTGAGTGGCGAACGTGTGCGTGTGTCTCTTCTTGCCCCACTGCTTCGCTCACGCTTGGGCGATATCCTAAAAGTGATGAACGGGGAAGTTAGCTTGCTGCGTAGGATGGGCAAGACTCCCACCTCCCTCAAACTTCCAACCGCTTCCCTCTGTGCTTATGTCTTACATTAGGTATCTTAACGTTGGGCTTTCCATCCTGCGTCTGAATGCAGGGGCGCTTCAATGTTCTTCGGCACTTTCACTGGATCTAGTTCCTTCACTGATCCTACGCCTGTAGTGGAATCCAGACCAGCTGTGACTTAAAGTACCTAAAGCCAGGACTGGCTCCAGGAAAGCCTCTGAAAACGTTTTGTGGCCTTTAAAGCCCCAATGGAAGCCTGCAACTTGGGAAGGCTGGTTTGGCCCTGAAGACTGAGGGCATGCATCATGACAGGCAGGGGGACGGTGGTAGGACCCCACCCCAATAAAATTAACCCACATAGTATAGCCCAAGGCGCGAGCAAGGCTACCATTTTGTGTACATGTTAGTGCATTCTGTGTAGATAAAAGTAACCATAGTTTGGAGACAAGGCCTGTGCGGCAAATGCGCCAATTGTGAGACAAGGGAAATCTCCAGCCATGTCTGAGCTCCAGTGAGGAGAACTGACACTCCCAGCCGCCATACAGCTCATTCATTGCTCTAACAGTGTCGCAAAGATGTTTTTCTATCCGCAAGGAATGTGCCCTACAAGGCTGCGATCATAGACCGGCGCCTGGTGTGCATTTTATCTCACACTGGCCAAAGCATGACCCAGCCCATCCCCAGGCGACCACGAGTTATAGCCCATATAACTGACTAAACCTCAAGATCCCTGAATTCCATTGCACCAGGTTCCCTTTTACCACCAACCCCAAAGTAACAAGTCCTGAAATGTTCAAAGAGGACGGACAGTGCACGTCTTTGAGAGACAATCGTATGATTTGAATTGCGAGGTGCTGGGAGGGATAAATTATAGTTCAATACGAGGGTGGAGACCTTGGAGCTGGTTGGTGCGGAAGGGAGTGAGTGAAATGTGTGTGGAGATTAGAGTGCCCCAGAACCTCCTTTGAGACAGTCTTAAAGCCTTCCAGGTGCACAGTATAATGATAAAGCAGCATTGTGTTAGGAGTGTAGTTAATGTGTTCTTTGACCTTCGTTGGTGAACCTGGCATCCCTTATGGGGCAGGTGGATTCTGTATAGGCGTACACCAACCAGCCGCACTTTTTTTTACTGTATATGTTTAGGTCATTGATGGCAATGTGTTTCTTTATAACATTCTGCTTGTTTAATTTTTCAGAGGAACGTTCTTAGTAGCAGAGTTCTTTGCTGTTGCTCTCATCTGTGTGTGAGATTAAAACTTGTTATCCTTACATCACCGACTTGGGCCTTTCTTCCCTAGCGTATTGTATTTTCTCTGGTGTGAGGGTTCAGGGACTTGCCTTCAATGGGTGACCCTGACGTGATCCCAACGCTCCCCGTATTTGCGGAGGCTTCCAGGCCGCTTTTCCAGAAGGAGCCGCGACCACCTACAGGGACCGGTCCCGAAAAAAACACATGTTCCGAGTGGCTTAGCAGGAGCCATTTTAAGAGAAGTCCGCTCTGCTCTTTGAAGCAAGGCACGGTTTTGAGGTGCTACCACAATAATGTATATAATTCTTATTTAAAGGAGGAATACAGAAATAAAAGGAGTGCTCTCATATAAGTAGTAGGCCGGGAACAAGTAGTGGTTGTCATTTTAGGTTGGTATTTCAGTTTGTTGTATTTGTGTTTTATTGGATGAAGAACAGGCCCTAATAGAGGCGAGAATTGTGTGTGTTGCGGCGTGGTGTGGCATTGGATGGTTTTGTGGACTAGTGTGTGTGCGCAGGGAATGGGGACAGAAAAAGGTGGGGGGGGTGATTTTCCTTTGTGTTGTTGATTGTCACAAGCAGCGGCAGCGTGCGCAGCATGTCAGCAGGGGCTTTGCAGGGTTAGTAAGACATAGACAGCCCTATCATGGGGGGGAGGAACACTACTAGAGAATATGTATAAGGCCCTGTCACTGTATTGTTACAGGGTGGAGAAATACCATAAGCAGTGCAGTGGATCACAGAGACGTGAGGAGAGGAGGATTTCCTGCCCGTGGCAAGAGCAGGGGTACAACAATGAGAGTGTCTTGGAACACATGTCCACATTTTTTGTAGCTAACTCTAAGAGGAAGAGCTACAGAAGAGAAAGGAAATTCTAGTCCTCTGGTGAATGTTTGAGGACAAAGAGGACCAAGAGGACTGAGCAGGGGTACAGATGCCGGTAAGATAGCTCAGCGGGTTGAGTGCTCGCTGCTGAAATCTGAGCATGATCTGCAGGTCGCAGGTTCGAATCCCGGCAAGGCCAACTCAGCCTTTCATCCTTCCGAGGTCGATAAATGAGTACCAATTTCGGTTGGGTGATATTGTATGTAAATATGTGCTCTGTAAAGCTCTTTGGATTAAGGCGCTATATGAATAACACATCATTATCATTGTCATGCTCAGAGCAGCAACCGTGGAAAGCGCATTACTTGCAGGCTTGGTAAATGCAAGGATTATCCTGCCATTCAACGGAGAACGCAACATATTGCCACCCCATTCCTCCGGCATTGGAGGTTGCCCTGGAAATGGACCATCACAGCCAGCTGTTACCAAGGAAATACTTCCATGGCTTCCCCATACGGCATTGTGTCAGGTGACTCAAGCAGCCAATGGCTGCCCAGAGCCTCGTTCTCGGCACAAACTTTAAGCATTGTACAAACTCCAAATGCTGCTTCTGTTTGAAGTTAACTCCTGTACGCCTTGTCTCCCGTGGGTTCTGATCTACCTTCACCTTGCTCTGTCCTGAATTTCCATGTACCGACTCCTGCTACGCTACACGGACTGCCTCTTATTCTGCCTTGCTCCACTTTTTTTTTTTTAAATATATTTTATTGTTTTCAAATACAAACTGGTAACTATTAACCGTCCCCCAACTCCCCTCTCCCTCCCCCCTCCCACCCGGAAGATCTTCTGATTGTCTCTGTTGTTCCTGGGAATGTCTATGATCTGAATATGTCCGATATTCTAATATTGTGGGGGCACCATTGTTCCATGTAATCTGATTGCAGATAGTCCAGAACCTCTCCCCATTCCTTTGTGAAGGTTTCTTTGATCCCTGTATTGTGTGTGTGAGCTTTTCCATGGTCAGTTGCGACCATACTTTTTGGAGCCATGTATACATAAGTGTAGGTTCCTGTTTCTTCCGGTTTTGGGCTATTGTCGCCCATGCAGCTATGAGTAGGCCCATGAAACTTCTCCATTGTGATTTCCTGAATTTCTTGGCCGCCTGATCTTTCATTCCGCATAGCCAAACTCTTTCCCATAGTTGTTCCACATCTGGAAAGATCTTTGCGATTTCCATCTTAATTTCTGACCAGAAGCCTTTGATCCCCCTACAGTCCCACCAGATGTGTTTCCACGTGCCCCCTTCTGTGCAGCCTCTCCAGCATGTGTTAGATGTTTGGGGGTACATGGAGTGCAGCCTTTCCGGCGTATAATGCCATTGGGTTACAATTTTTAGCCACATTTCCCTTTTTTGGACTGATAGGGTCATTTAGGAATGCTATTCCACAGGTTCCCCCACTGCTGTTCATGGATATCCTCCACCAATGTCTTCATCCACCTGATCATGTAGGCTCATTTGACTTCTTCTTCTTGGGAGTTGATGAAGCTGTATAGTGAGGAGACCAGTTTTCTTGACCCCGAATTGGTTATTAGGAACTTTTCAAATGGCATGAGGTCTCTTGTGGCCGCTCATTTGACCTCTGGAGTTGCCAGCCAGTGCCTAAGATGTTCACATTTGTATCTATCTGCTTCTGTTAGTTTTAATAGTGTTTTGCACTCTTTGAATGTTCTTATTTCTTCGTTTTGAATCATTTTGCCTATTTTTGTGCATCCCGCGGCCTCCCATTTTTCATAGGCTCCCCGTTCCATTCCCTGTGGGAATTGGGGGTTCCGGCAGATGGGTGTGAAGGGACCCTCCACCGTGGTCATGATGCCCCTCTGCGTTTGTTCATCCCAGGCCTCCAGGGTGGTTTTCATGATCTCACGTATACTGAGGTTGGGGTGCCTATGTAGTTTTGCTTTCCAAAGGGTTTCTTCCAAGGGGGATCTGGCTACCGCCCGGTCTTGTGTCACCCATACAGTTTGTTGCTTGTCTCCCAGCCATTCCCTGAGGACCCAAAGTTGTGCTGCCTGGTAGTATTTGTGGAAGTGTGGCAGGGACATTCCCCCCGCCCTGGTTGTAGCCGTAAGGGTCGCCCTGGCGATCCTTGGGGGTTTCCTGTTCCATATATAGGATGAGACAGCTTTGGATAGTGCTTTAAAGAATGATTTGGGAACTTTGATTGGGAGAGCCTGAAAAAAGTATAGCAGTCGGGGGAGGATGTTCATTTTTACTGCTTGGATTCTGCCCCACCATGAGACCATTAGGGGGGTCCAGCGTTCCAGGTCCGTCTTTACCCGTTCCAGGAGAGGGGGGTAGTTCCCATTGTATAGTGCTTCTATCTTGTGTGTCAGAGTTATCCCCAGGTATTTGATTCCTTTTTCAGCTATTTTTAGGTCTAGTGCTGCTGCTACTCTTTCTATTTCCGTTCTTTCTCCTGCCAGGAGTAATAGCTCTGATTTTTTCTTGTTTATTTTGAGGCCCGAGATTGCCCCGAATGTCTCCAGCTCTCTAATTGCTATGGGTAATGTCGTCCCCGGGTTCGCTAGAGCCAGCAGCATATCGTCTGCGTACGCTATTACTTTATGTTGTGTGCCTGCCATTTCTATCCCCGTTATGCGGGCTGACTCCCTGATTCTGATCAGGAGTGGTTCCAGGAATATGGCGTAAAGAAGGGGGGATAGTGGGCATCCCTGTTTGGTGCCCCGTGTTATTTCAATTTTATCTGTGACCTCGCCATTTATGGCTATCCTGATTGTTGGGGAATTGTAATTAGCTTTTACCATCTTTATAAATTGTTCCCCAAATCCCATATACTTTAGAGTTTTGAATAGTATTGACCACTCCACCCTGTCAAAAGCCTTTTCGGCGCCAAGTGAGAGCAGAGCTGCCTGTGTGTGTGTAATCCCTGTTTTTTCCACTAGGTGTATTATTCTTCTCAGATTATCATGTGTTTGTCTCCCTGGAATAAATCCTGATTGGTCAGTGTTTATTAATGAGGGGAGAAGTGGGGATAGCCTAGTTGCCATGATTTTGGTATATATCTTGACGTCTAAATTAATCAATGCAATGGGACGGTAGGAGCTGGGGAGGGATGGATCTTTCCTTGCTTTGCGGAATACTAACAGATTTGCTTCATTCATTGACAGGGTCACATTTCCATTTTCTTTGAAGGAGTTTAAGAGTCTCGTCAAGACAGGGATGAGTAAAGCCGTCCGGGCCGGGGGCCTTGTCATTTGGAAGTCCAGCTATTGCCTTCTTTACTTCCTCTTCGCTGATCGAGTTCTCTAATACTTTTCTGTCTTCTTCTGGGATTTTGGGGATGAGGAGAGATTGTAGGTACGTGTCTTGGTCGGTTTCATTCGGGTGATCCGTCGCATATAGTTTTTGGTACAATTCTCGAAAGGCCTTCCCTATATTCTGGGTTCGCGTTTGTGTTTCTCCTTGTGAGTCTCGAATGCTCATGATGTTCGTTGTTTTTTGTTTTTCTTGTAGCTGTCTCGCTAAAAATCTATCTGCCTTGTTGGCTTTTATATAGAGTCGTTGTTTAAGGTATTGGAGGGATTTCTCGGCCTCTTTGGTGCAGAGCATTTCTAATTGCCCCTGTACGTGTGTTAGGGCCTTCTTGAGGCTTCTGGAGGGATGGGACAGTAGCTTTTCTTGTGTGTCCATGACTTTTTTTTCAAGTTCTTTTTCCCAGTGGTGTCTCTGGTTTTCTTTGGAGCTTTTAGTTCTATCATGTGTCTGCGGGCTACCGCTTTGAATGCCTGCCAGACTGTGCTTAATGGGACCTCCCCTGTGTCGTTTTGTGCAAAGTATTCTGTTATCTTATCCCTTATCGCTTCCCCCAGTAACGGGCCTAGGAGAATATCCTGTGGGAGCCTCCAGCGCCATAGCCCTCCCCCCTTCCCTGGAGTCATCACTTCTAGCCAAAGCAGGGCGTGGTCTGATAGTGATATCGAGCACATTTCTATTCCTTGAATTTTGCCCATGAGGCCCACCGACACCCAGAAATAATCTATCCTTGACATTGTATTATATACGTGCGAGAAGTATGTGTAGCCTCTCTGTTGACCCTTTAGTTCCCTCCATACATCACAAAGCGCCAACTGGTCAATTTTTTGTTTGAGATGTTTGGAAGGAGCACCCTGGGTGATGGGACCCCCGTACTCCTATCTGTTTGTGGATGCCATGCTATGTTTAGGTCTCCCCCCATTATCACTTCACCCTTTGCAAAGCCCTCAAGCTTCTGAAATGCGTCTCGAAGGAAGCCATCTTGACCCGTGTTGGGTGCATATATCATGGCCAGGGTTAGGCGGCAACCCTCGAGCTTGACGTTGATGAACACTAGCCTCCTTCCTTGTCTGTTAGCCTGTCTGTTAAGACTACATCCGCTCCCTCTTTTATTGCTATCAACACCTCTGCCCTTTTATCTTTGGCATTTGATTGCACCCATATCTTGTATCCCCTAAGATGTACTTTCTGTTTGTCCTGAGCTTTTATGTGGGTTTCTTGAAGTAAGAGAATGTTTGCCTTTTCTCTCTTCAGCATGGTCTCTACCTTCTTCCTCTTCACCGGGGAGTTCAGACCCCTTATATTATATGTTAGGATTCTAAGTTTCCCCATTTTGTATTATGCCGTTGTGACTTTTAATGATTCCCTGTGAGGTAAGTTCCTTACTTCTTCCGGCCCTCAATGAACTCGGTGTCAACATCGCGGGGGTTCCTAAACCCCACATTTCCTCAGACATTCCTGAGTTTCAGTTCCAAGGGCTCTTTGCTGGGCTGCCGATTTGTGTATTCCGCTGACATTCTTGGAAGTTCACTTCTCTACCCGTTTTGCTTCTTCTTTTGACATATCTCTTCCCAGCCTCTCAGCCTTTTGTGGTACCCTCCGCTTGATTTGTTGGGTAATCCCACCGCTCCCTCGGTTTGTATGTCCATTATGTGTAGGCCTCCATCGCAAGTGGTCACTCTTCTTTGCTTGCCTTCCCAGGTGAATAGGAGGCCAAACGGGAATGTCCACCTGTATCATATATCCTTCGCCTTAAGTTCCTTAACTAGCGGTGCCATATCTCTTCTTTTTTGCAAAGTCACTGAGGCCAGATCCTGGTACAGGTGGATGTCCGTCCCATTCACCCTGATGTGGTCCAGTTGTCGCGCCCTCTTTAAGATTTGTTCCTTTTGTGGGTATGACGAGAGGGCTGCTAACACATCTCTTGGTCTTTCTCGGGCGCCCCTGTTCTTTTTGGGCCCACTCTGTGGACCCTGTCGATCCCTATGGTATCTGCCTCCTGCTCTTCCAGAATGTCTCTGAACACTTCCTGGACCGCACTTTTGAGGTCCTTGTCGAGTACCGACTCCGCC
This sequence comes from Ambystoma mexicanum, assembly GCF_040938575.1. Lineage (NCBI taxonomy): Eukaryota > Metazoa > Chordata > Amphibia > Caudata > Ambystomatidae > Ambystoma > Ambystoma mexicanum. The sequence continues at coordinate 875,491,982 of NC_090935.1, read as the reverse complement.
ATATTCTTGATTCAGATGTTGGATCTATGGGACCGAATTTCTAGGTCTTCACACTGGATCTCTAGGTTTTGGGTCAGTCGCACAAAGTGTTCCTGTCTCTCATTATATTGGCGTGCTTCATCTTCTAGGTTCTGAATGATTCTCTCTACCGTCTCGGTCCTCTCTTCTAATTTGGCCATGTCCATCTTTACTTCTTGAACTACCTGTTTCATCTCATTTCTCATTGTGGTGAACTGGTCCTGGACCGTGGTCATGAACTGTAGCTCCACAAAGCATGAGTGCATATCTTCCCTTGATGGAGGTAGTTGGGGTGCATTGGGGTGGTTGCGGTCCCTTGGGGGGTCTTCCTGCGCCCTTCCTCTGGTATGATCCTGGGAATCTGCCGACCACATTTGTACCAGATTTGCATCTTGTTTAGATGGCTGTGAGTTCGGGAGTGCGGAGCTCCCCTTCCCCTTTGTTTTTGACATGTCCTCCCTGGGGTATATTGTTCTCCTGTGGGGGGGTGAAGTGCCTTGTGTACGCTCCTGGGGCTTGCCTCCTGCTTGTCGCCCCTTTGGGCCTCCACCTGGTTTGGGTGGGGCTGTTGCGGGGCAGTAGTTTTTTGGTGAGAGCATGGTGTGCACTATGTTGTCCCCCGCCTGTCTGAGGTCTCCATGAAATGTTTTTTTGGGGGGGCTGGTGGCCGTCGTCCCCTCCACCCCGCTGGGGGCTTTGTTTTGGGGGGGTGATGTTTTGATTCCCCCTCTGCCCCTTCCCCACTCTCCGCGGCCCTGCTGGTGGGCTGTGCAGGGTTTGGGTTGGGTGGACGTTCTCCGGGGGTTGAATGCCTCCAATGTTTATTGCTGTTGGGACAGGGGGGTGCTCGCCTTTGCGCCTCCAGGTGACCTGAAGTGTCCCCTGAGGGACCCTCGGATGTGGAAACAAGGCACAGTCACCACACACGAATAGATACACCAGACACGAGGTTCTGTTCCCAAAATCTAGGGTTTATTGCAATACAAAATAGTCCCAGTTGGCCAAGTGGTCCCACGCCGCGCGACGTGTGTCTAACAGACCTCGGGGGACGCAAGAGAGCGTGAAACGTACATCAGTTACCTTTGAATTAGAGGTGATGATTGACCCTCGTGACAAATATGACACCTTAGACCACCATATTTAGTAACAGCTTGCAATCTCCAGTTTTACAGAAACCATTCTTTGTTTGCGAGAACATAGCGTTTCTGTTTTCATGGGCAAGCTGCGCATAGGAAACTGGCACATACCAGGCCTCACTATCTCTAAGTTTTGATTCTCGCTCTTGAGGTCAGCCCGCTCTCCGGGGCCTCACTGGGCTCAGAAAGGGGGGCCGTAAAGAAGATCATAATTCAACTCTTTAAATGCTAGTTTCGTACATTGCTATTCTTTTAGGAGATTCACTGGCATTCGTGTACTGATTAAATGCCTTGCTCCCTGTCTTCAAGGATATGTGAGGGAGGGAATCGGGCATTTCTGTCTGGCTCTCCAGTGTAATGTTTCAACATGTTTCTTAGCCTTGGACCATTGAAGCGAAATAATATCTACAGCAAAGCAGTTTTACATGAGGCAAAGTGGCAACGTTAGAGAGAGCAGAGAGAGAAAACAAAAAAGATTCTGGTCATCTTAAAATGGCTTCACTCTAGTTAAACTAATAGCTACGTAATAACTAATGACTAATGAATATATATTCTTTCACTGTAAATGAGGTGGTTGGTCTTCGGCCAACCAATTATCATTCATTTTCGGACCCTCAAGGGGTGTTTGGTTTTTCTGGACTGACAAACCCGGTTTATAGTCATAATCTCGAATACAAATATGTCGAAAGTCATAATGTCGAAAAAATAAAGTCGAAAACAAAAATGTCGAATTTCTTTTTTTTGTTGATTTTTATTCGAAATGGGGGGTTTCCCCCCAACCCCCCTTTTTTAATTTTTTTTTAATGTTTTACCCCTTTTTTTTACCACCGGAACCCCAAAAAAACATGTAAATTAAAAAAAAACAATTCGACATTTTTGTTTTCGACATTATTGTAATTCGACATTTTGTTTTCGAGATAATGACTGGACACCGACAAACCCTCCTCTTGGCCGTAAGCCAAACGTCTCATCCATACATTGCATCCTCCTCCGACCAAGTATTTGGATTGGATTCGGAATCTGATTCAAATTCGGACTCATGGACACTTGTTGTCTCCTCGTTATTATTATCAATATCAATTGCCATGAATTCTTTAATGGTTTCAGATTCGTTACTATGGTGAGTGCTTGGTTTAGTCATGTTTTTTCGTTTCATCATTTGTACACACTCTTCTCTAATTTCAGTACATATTATGGGGAGACAATGTATGCAACAACAACATGTCACAAATATTCCTAGGATTGCTACTAGGATTGCAAATAATTTCCATGCCCAGGATCGCAACACTTCCCAGAACCAGGAGCTTATGTTCAATTGCCAACCGCCTTCAGGGGGATGAAGATCAGAACTTAACACATGCAATTTTCTTATCGCCTCAAAAATCGTGGGGGAGGAGTCACTTACAAATACGCAACACGCTGATACCATGATTTTGCAAACACCAGCACGATCAACTAAGATTATATCAAGGGCCGTTCTATTTTGTAGGGACATTAATCTAATTCCTTTTTCTTCAAGAGTCATATTATATAATATATCAGTGGTTCCATTTATTGTTTCTTCTAATATCCTAGACAGTCGTCTTATGTTATAAGAGTTTATCGCCTGGCCCCAAAAGGGTATGAATGATTTTGCTATGTCCTCTACAATCAACCCGTCTTCAATATTACGGCGAGGTCGTGACCTGGTCAATTTGGTTATGTCTGATGTTTTTAAACAGAAATCCCAAATAACACGTACCTCCCCAGTTCCTAGGTAGCCAAGGATATGCTTTTTCTTCACATATGAAATACACAGGATCTCCCACATATATTGGTTCCACTTCTTTATCAAGGAATGCTATATTCCTGCATCTGGTAAATGTTCCTACCTGGAAAGAACCCTTTTTCTTTAAACAGAATGGGACAGAATGAGGGTTATAATTCACTGTATATGAAGGGGGTTCTGCATCCTTATTTCCATGTGGGTTCATGTGGAACGTGATCACAGAAGTTTTATAAGGTACAGACAATCTATCCTGTGGCATTATTGATGGTGTAATTAATCGTCTTTTTTGGAACACGGAGCAACCCACCGGTTTCATAATCACTTTCTCGAATTCATTCATATTTGTTTTATCTAGTTGACCAGTTTCACTTTCGTTCCATTTCCCATAAAATAGGGCACTCAGAGAAGCATAACATGCAGAAGTTAAGGGCAGGGGCTGTACATACCATCCTATTCCCTGACCTCCATGCTGCGGCAGGTGGGCACAAACCCAACAATTATTTTTTCTTAGGATTGAGTGTGTCATATTTTTATTAACAGCAATGTGTTGTTCCCATATCCTTCCCTATGTTTCTCTTCCAATGGGGACAAGGTATAGGAAATCACATGGACTGGGCCTTCCGTTGTGGAAATGTTCATCATAGGCAAAAGTACTTCAAGAGGGTGCACACTGTTATGGTCAACACTGGGGCTAATATACTCATTATGCACATTACTATGGTTAGCCCCAACATACTTTGTTCCATGTACTTTGTTCCAGGTCAATTCTTTCGACCATGTCCTTTTTTCACCTTATAATGTACTGCGTTTAACTCGCTATCAGCATTGGTGCAAGAGGGGGCATTCTTCTCTCGTCCTTCTTCTTCTGCTGTGCTCGTCGTGAATATCTCTTGTTCATGTGCTTCCCAGGATGTTGAAAAAGTTCAATCAATGTCTTCAATCTTTTATGCCAGTTTTCTGTCTGCCTGGATTGCCTATTCATCTGACAAGGCCTCTGTGCATTTTGCACATTGCTCTAGAATTTCAGAGCAGCTTCCTTGTAACACGTGCGCCCCGCTTGTTCACTCGGGTTCCTGACACATGGATTTAGCACCGAGGAGTTGCGTTTCGTGAGCTGTCTAATTTTCACAACTCTTACGCCACCCTCCTCTAGGCCTCCGGTTCCCACTTCATCCGAAAATAGGAAACAGAGGAAAGAAATTCACCAAGAGATGAAAAATGTGATCACTCCTTTTTTCTGCTCCGTAGGTTGTACCGATTTGTTCCTGGTACCGTGTGATCAACAAATAGTGCAGGTGCACTTCTGGTCTCGAGCTTGGTGTCAGCGTGGGGCACAATGGCAGATGATGATGGGTGCCCAGGTGACAATGCAGGCTGTGGCGCAACAGAAGATGGTGGGCGCCACAGAGGTATGCGCTTGATGTCAGCCAGCAGAGATGCAGAATCTGCTGGACAACATTGAGGCACTCTTTGCTCTTCCGTTTTTATGGCAATCTCATCAGGCTTTGTGTCAGGATCAGGCAGTTTCTGTGGCAAGGGACTGGCAATGGCATTTTTCGTTTCTGGAACCGCTGCTATCTCTTTCTGGTCTTTGTCCCGATCAGTTGACGTGTCGAATGGCGATGGGACTTTCTTGGCGTGCGTGGCATGAATCCACGCCTTGCATCCATCCGCGCGTATTGCTGTCTGCGTGGTTAAGAGTACCTGGTAGGGCTCACGCCACCTGGGTGCTAGTGATGTTTTCCGCTCATAATTTCTGATGAACACCCAGGCTCCGGGCTCTAATGCATGTCCTGGGCCACTATACCGCACCGGTAATGCCTCCTGCACCTGCTGATGAATCAAACGCAGTTTTTTTACTAACAAATTACGATTATAAATGCTGAGTACAGGGTATTCTACCTCTCTCATTCTTTTAGGCTGAGGTGCGCACCACACAATCGCCGGTCTCCCCATTATGATCTCATAGGGGGAGAGCCCAGTTCTGGCCTGCACTGACGTTCGCATGCACAGTAACGCTATTGGTAATGCATCTACCCAGCTTAATTTGCTACCTGCACAGATCTTACTGATTTTGGATTTCAAAATTCCGTTATGGCGTTCTATAAGACTGGCCGAACTTGGATGTCTCGAACAATGGAATCGCTTATCGATCTGCAATCCTGCACAAATCTGCATTATCCCTGCACCTACAAAGTGCGGACCTTTGTCCGACCATATGACACGGGGCAGACCAAAGCGAGAGGAATACTCTTTTAGCATTATCTTCGCCGTGCTCATGGATGTGCAATCTTTCAAGGGATATGCTTCTCCCTATTTGCTAAATTCACATATGATCACCAGAACGTATTTCAGATTTTGGCATCTCTATGAAGTCAAAGTGAATCACTTTGAATGGCATAGAGGGAGGTCCAAAACTTCCTGCTGGAGTCACTGTTCCTTTTCCCACATTATGCTGTAGGCACGTGATGCAGTTTTGCACCTGCCTCTCAGCATTCTTTTTTATAAGTGGATTTTCCCAGACTGTGGCTAAATGTTGGACTATTTTCTTCGCACAGATGTGTGTGGGACTGTGAGCCATTGTAACCATTGCGTTTACATACGCATTTGGCAACATCCAATTCCCATTTTTTTTGTCCACCCAACAACCCTCCATATCCAGTTCTGCAGAGCCCTTGGCCCATCCCTGTATTTCGTCGGCGGTAGCTTCCGCCTGCATTTCTTTAACAGTCACAATTCCATTTTCTATCATGCAGGGCACTTCCTCCGATTGTACTGTCAACATTTTTGTTCTCAAATCAGTAGCAGTCTGTTTCGCAATCTTGTCTGCAAATGCGTTTCCTTCTCCCACTTTACATGTTACTTTTTTATGCGCCTCGCATTTCACTATTGCCAGGTGCTTTGGACACGTAAGTGCAGACAGTAATCGCACAATCAGAGGGCCATGTTGAATTCTAGCCCCATGGGATGTTAAGAAACCTCTCTCGGCCCATAATCGGCCAAAATGATGAACTACACCAAAGGCATATGGGCTATCAGTATAGATATTTACGCTCAAGTTCTCTGAAATTTCACAAGCTCTTGTTAAGGCAATTATCTCTGCTGCTTGGGCGGAGTTATAAGGAATTCTTTTACTCTCCACAACACTTTTTAATGTTGTAACAGCATATGCAGCAGTTGATGTGCCGTCAGGTAGTTTAAAACAGGAGCCGTCACAAAACAGTTCCCCATCTGGTTCTTTTAGTGGTGTGTCACTCAAATCAATTCTCCCTTTTCTTTCTTCCTCCGTAACCATTAGGCAATCATGGGGAGGCAATTCAGTCCCACCACTGTTGTCCCCGGGCATTGGCATTAATTCTGCTGGATTCAAAGCGCTACACCCCATATTTGGATGTTGGGCGTGAACAATACAATTTCATATCTAGTCAATCTAGCAGAGGTGAGGTGTTGTGTCTGTGTTCTATTGAGTAGAACATCTATGGCATGTGGCACCATCAAAATCAAGGTGTGCCCCAAAACCATCCCTTCTGTTTGTTTCACTGACGCAGCAGCCGCTGCAACAGCTCGCAAATATCGTGGTAGTGAGCGCGCTACAGGGTCCAGCGCAGAAGAAAAATAGCCGCACAGCCTATTTCTTCCACCTTGTTCCTGTGTTAAGACAGACAACGCGCATCCTTCGTTCTCATGCACAAATAGCCTAAAAACCTTTTCATAATTCGGTGTACCCAAAACTGGAGCAGAACTCAAAATGGTTTTTAGCGAATCAAATGCTTTCTGACATTCTTCATTCCACTGCAAAGGCATCACAGCATCCTTTTTTTGTTAATTCCACCATTGGTTTCACAATCAAAGCGAAGTTCATAACCCATTGACGGCAATAAGAAGCCATCCCTATTATCGCTCTCACACCTTTCTGTGTTGTTGGAATAGGCATACCAGAAATACTCTATATTCTCTCTGGTGTTAATCTTCTTCCTTCCTTTGAGAGTAGGTAACCCAAATAAGCTACTTCTTTTTGACAGTACTGGAATTTCTTTAGGCTTGCTTTATGGCCATGCATGGCTAGATGAGTCAATAATAGAACAGAACCTTCTTTACATATCTCCTCCGTATCAGCAGCGATTAGTAAATCATCAATGTATTGTAACAATACACAGTCTGCTGGTAATTCTAGCATGTCCAACTGCTCTTTCAACGCTCTACTGTATATGCTCGGACTTTCAGTATAGCCTTGTGGAATGCGTGTGAATGTGAATGATCGTCCTCCTAAAGTGAAGGCAAATAAATACCTGCTTTCTTTGTGTACTGGAATGCTGAAGAAAGGGTTTTTCAAATCAATAACACGAAAGTATTCTGCCGAAGCAGGGATCGTTGTCAAGATCGTAGTGATATCTGGCACTAACGGGAATTGGGGATCTACCACTTTGTTCAGTGCACGGAGATCAATTATGAAATGTTACGGTACCTCATTACCCCCTTTCTTGTACACGGGAAGAATGGGGCTGTTACATACACTACCTGTAATCTCTTCAATCACTCCCAATTTCACCAAATCAGAAACAATACTCTTCAATCCTTTTTCTCCTTCTGCTGAAATTTTATACTGCGGAATACGCGGTAGCGTTATTCCTTCTTTCAATGTAATTTTTACGGGCTCTATTTCCAAACATCCCACATCATTGTCATTCACGGCCCACATGCAAGTTGGCACTGTACTCAATTCCCCTGTTAAGGGTTCCGCCATAAATTCAGAAGTCGGCATACTCTGGGGAGAAATAGTCAAAAATACCCCATCTGGTGTACAATGAATAACTGCGCTTAGTTTTTCAATAGATTCAATCCTAAAAGATTCTTCCCACAATGCTCTGTTAAAAGAAATGGACAATGTTCAGAAAAAGGCCCTATTGTCACTGCCACTGATTTGGACTCGGGGTTTATTACTGGGTTACCTGCGAACCCTACTGAGATATTCTGTCACCCTGACAGAGGTATGTCTGGAACCAAGTGATGATATATCAAGCACTTTTGTGCCCCTGTATTTACGAGGAATCTATGCTCATCATTCACGATTTTCATCTCTACGTAGGGTCCTTTCTGATTCACGGGAATTGACACTGGTTCCGACCCCTGTCCTGGGCTGTCCTATTGGGGTAACAACACGTCATCAGATGTGTAGTCACCACTGTTATTATAGTATGCACCTGTCTGGTTATCAAAAATGTTCCCCCCTCTCCCTCTATTTCCGTTTGCACAACCTGCTGATTTTGACTTTGCGTAATTTGATTCGAAGCCTGGCCTTGATTCTGTGCACCATTCCCATGATCATTCTGATGCTGCTGCATATGATTTCTGTTGTGACCATTTGTTCCCATATGCCCTCTGTGAGGCCTTCTCTGACTATATCTGCCTCTATTTTTCAAATGCGGACATTGTGCCAGCCAGTGTCCTTCCTCTCTGCAGTACGCACATTGATTTAATCCCAAAGGCCCTCCATGCATATTCGAATTTCCCCTACTCTGTGAATTTCCCCTTCCCCTATGGTGTCCTGCTATCTGCTGGAGTAACACCCCTACTATCATCCGCAGAGCTTCTATTCTTATTTGCAAAGGATACTCATTACATATCTCATTTATTTACCCCACCAAGGTCCTAGGGCTTGACATCCATCTCATCGTTTCCCGCACACACACCTGCAATCTTTGTCTATCACCTATCTGTCCGGGTGACGGCAAAGATTTCTGCATATACAGTCTTGACGCTCTCTTCCTGCCCCTCTCAATATTCCTTCTCTTATTCCCCGGTGTGGCGAATACTTCAGAATACTCTTCATCCAATTCATTCTTTATTTCAAACAGTCGCTTCACATACTCTTCTATTTCTTCATCTCTCCCTCTACAATGGGCTAATGCATTTAAATCCAACAATCATGGCGGTGGTAACTTCCCAATTAACTTTTTCCATTGTCCTGACAAATATTCCCCCATGCATTCCAACAATACCTTTCTTTCATTGTTTCTTCTGAAGTCATATAGGGACGCTAGCGTGGATACCTCATCATGATCGTCTATATACATTTCCGCCTGTTCTTGCAGCTCACGCTTTCTCTCCTTACTGATCGCACTGCGAGTTACTCTTGTACATTCATTCTGCTCAATTCCACTCATGGGAGGGGCAGTCGGGACAGTGGCACCCTCTTGATCAGGAGGTGCAGAGGGGGCAGTGAGAGTGGGATCGGTCTGCTGGGGCTGCGGTAATTGCGAAACACTCGGGGCTGGCTGGCTAGTGGGCAGTGCAGTGTCTGATGCAGTCTGTGGTTGTGCTGGTGTTGGGAGGGGCTGAGCAACGGGAGGGGTTGAGCGGCAGCTACTACCGTAGTCTTTTTAGTTTCACTCCTCTGGCCCTGTTTTGTTGCAGTTAAGATTCTGTTTATTAATTCGTCTGATGAGTGTAGCTTTCTTTGTGGATATATTTTTTCTATGTTTAATTCATCGTGCCGTCTTGTCTTTCTCAAGCTATTACTCCACTCCTCCTCCTCCTTCTCCTCAGCTTTCTCCACCTTTGATTTATGCCTGCGCGCATGTTTCTCTCTACTTCTAAATCGGAGCATTGCTTCCCTCCTCCAGTCCCTAAGGATATCAAGTGCTCCAGGGCGTGCTCTTTTACTTATCAACACCTTTTCCAGGTTATCTCCAGGTTATCTATACGTTCCATCTCAAAACTCCCATCCCTCAGCCACTGAAGATTTTCCTGTTTTCTGGTTTGCTTATGCCAAGTTTCACAAAACATTATCGCTCCCATACCATACTTTATGTGCATATCATAAGGCGGCGTTCCTCCCGGAGGTGCTTCCTGGCCAGTTTCCAAAGATTGTTCACCGCAGCGGAAAAATCCTGCTAAGGTGGACAATACCCCAGGCATGTTTTAACCTTACCCTTGGCTAATCAAACTTACTCTGGGTGTTTCATTTTGCAAAATCAACCCTCAACCAATATCAGGATTACTTACGAATCGGGGCACGACTCACCTGATCAATCAATTTGTCTTTTCAAGACACAATTTGTCCGTATACTGACGCAACCAATGACGTTGTGTCTGCGTATCTCTGCTCTGCCTCGTTTCGGGACCCTCGCCTCCTTGTTCACTGGCCAAGGACGTCGATCAGGGATCAGCGGTGTGCAGATCTGCAAAGCAGTCTCTCATCGCTTTTGCAGGGGCGCCCCGAACACCTCTCGATCCCGGCTCGATCGCTCCCGTCCTCGTCGTTCCTACCGCCTTCCTTATTTTGCAACGTACACGATGGAACAAGTGGGGGAGGGTCCCTATTCGGGCACCATCTTGAAGGGCCCCTGAGGGACCCTCAGATGTGGAAACAAGGCACAGTCACCACACACGAATAGATATGCCATACACGAGGTTCTGTTCCCAAAATCTAGGGTTTATTGCAATACAAAATAGTCCCAGTTGGCCAAGTGGTCCCACGCCCCGCGACGTGTGTCTAACAGATCTCGGGGGACGCAAGAGAGCGTGAAACGTACATCAGTTACATATATACAAACGGAGCACCTTACAATCAATAATGACACATTTGATGCTGCCCCCAACTCATTTCCCTTTGAATTAGAGGAGATGATTGACCATTGTGACAAATATGACACCTTAGACCACCATATTTAGTAACAGTTTGCAATCTCCAGTTTTACAGACACCATTCTATGTTTGCGAGCACACAGCGTTTCTGTTTTCATGGGCAAGCTGCGCATAGGAGACTGGCACATACCAGACCTCACTATCTCTAAGTTTCGATTCTTGCTCTTGAGGTCAGCCCGCTCTCCGGGGCCTCACTGGGCTCAGAAAGGGGGGCCATAATGAAGATCATAATTCAACTCTTTAAATGTTAGTTTTGTACATTGCTATTCTTTCAGGAGACTCGCTGGCATTCGTGTACTGATTAAATGCCTTGCTCCCTGTCTTCAAGGATATGTAAGGGAGGGAATCGGGCATTTCTGTCTGGCTCTCCAGTGTAATGTTTCAACATATTTCTTAGCCTTGGACCATTGAAGCGAAATAATATCTACAGCAAAGCAGTTTTACATGAGGCAAAGTGGCAACGTTAGAGAGAGCAGAGAGAGAAAACAAAATGTAGATTCTGGTCATCTTAAAATGGCTTCACTCTAGTTAAACTAATAGCTACGTAATAACTAATGACTAATGAATATATATTCTTTCACTGTAAATGAGGCGGTTGGTCTTCGGCCAACCAATTATTATTCATTTCCGGACCCTCAAGGGGTGTTTGGTTTTTCTGGACTGACAAACCGATGGCGTGCTGCGTGGTGTCGAGGCCGCGCCCCCCCGAACCCTCGATGAGGGACCTCGCATTCCTCCGCTCAGCTCCCCTGCCTCTCTGCTGCTCGACTCCTCTGCGGGCTGGCTTCGCTCCGAGGGAGGGGGCTCGGCTTCACTTGAGAGCAGCCCCAGGTGCTCCGTAGTGCAGGGGGTGTTGCTGCGGCCGCCAGCGTCTCCCTGCTGGTTCCCTCTCTTCCGCGGAGGCCCACGATGCACTCTGGAGGGGGAGGGGCGGCCGCGTACCTTCGCTTCTGTGCGTCAGTGTCTCCTGTTCTTCGCTGCTGCGAGGTCGGGACTCGCCTGCCGGGTGCTGCCTTATTTGTAATGGATAGATTTTGTGCTGTTTTAGCACGTTCTGTCGTTCTTTATTGTAGTTCTAGGGGCGGCCCGGGCAGAGAGAGACCTAAACACGTCTCCCTGTCCCGGCGGCCATCTTGGAATCTGCCTTGCTCCACTTTAATACTCTTGTGCACCAACTCCTGCTAAGTGACACAGACTGCCTTGATTACGTCTTACCTCATTCTGATACTCCAGTGTATCGACTCCTGCTACGCTTCCCTGACTTCCTGGTTGACTCCTTGCTCCTTTTCCGAATACCTGTGTAGTGACCCCAGCTACACTTTCACGGTTTGACTTCATCTCTAAGGAACTCATGTGTATTGGACCTCTGCATCAATCACTGTGCACCAAAGAATGCTCTGCAGCCGGTGCATCGTCCCGACTCCAGTGCATCCCTCGTGCCGCCCGGGTCAAGTCTCCCTTACTAACTTACCTCTTTTTTTTGTTTTATCCTGTCGTCGTCTTCTGCATCATGCATTCTCATCAACATCCTCGACAAATGAAAAGGAACGGTAAGAATCTTAATATCTCCACTGGCCAGACAATACAGTACTGTAGAATTAACCTGGTACGTAGCCAATTCTCTTGTTCTACCTGTGTAGGGATAAGACCCTGTGATAAGTCCCACACCATCATCTCTAGGAGGGAGGGGAAAAAGGTGGTTATATCTCGCCTTTTTTCCTTGGCTTACTATTGTGCACCTAACAACCACTGACCTGTGTTTTTTCCTTTTCAGCTGGTATCATAGTGGTGTGTTTCCCCCCGCTCTTTTAGGTGATTAGTTCCTTTGTCTGTTTAAATTCATTCAACAAAGCACATATCACGGAAAAGAGGTTTTCCCTCCAGAGAGGAGACCTGGGTTCCACAAACTCAGGCTCATCTATCAAGTCGGGAGCATTGGATTCCGAAATCTTGCTGTCCCGAATCGGTGATTAACAGAGGTACAGGAATCCAACCTATGTACCCACTGTGGTAGGGACCCCTTCAGCACCAGTAACAGCACAAGCTACCGCTCCCCCACGCCCATATACACACCTGCCTGAAGTATCGGCATCCGCCGGTGTCAGGTCTAGGGAGTTCGAAGATAGGTTGGCAGAGTTGCTAACAGAACTGAACAGGATACAGGCATCCTCAAGAGAAGTGAGGGATGTAGGGGTGTCAGAAAAAGGATCGGGAGAATGTAGATTGGGGAGGTGCTGCTCAGGATGGGTACTGAAGGAAAAAGAAGCATATGTGTTGAGAAGGAGGGATGCAAGGGTGAGTGGATAGTCCTTGGACAGGAGAATAAGGTGTTGGGAATTGATGAGAGGGAGGATGACAATGACACATTTGATGAGGGCCAGAGTGAAAAAGAAGGAAGAAATGAAGAGGCGTCTGAGAGTACCCCCCAACAAGGAGGTTTGTGGGTGGGGGCAGTGTCAGTACTCACCAAAAAAAAAAACAGGGACCAACCAAACCCTTCAGGATCAGCAGACTGGTAACCCGAGTCTAAGATCGGGTCTTTTCACTTGAGGGTGACCTTTCCTTTGATGTACCTCACTATTTGGTAATATGATATGATATGGCATTTGTAACGCGCCTATACACAAATGTTTCAAGGCACGACGAGGCGGGGGGAACAGGGGAGACAGACAACGATCCTCCTAGGCCAGGTGTTATTCAGATTGCGCAAGTGTAAGAGTAGAGGGGAAGGGAAAAGTGCAAGGGGGAAAGGGAGAGGGGAAAGTGCAGTACAGGGTTACTAGCATACAAGATAAATAACAAGGGCCAGCTGGTGGCAAGTGCAAGGTAAGTGCAGACAAGTGCTGGGAAGGGTGCTGTAGGGATACAGACACAGTCCCGCAGTGTAGGGGTTGCCAGGGAGGCAGTGCAGGGGGGAGTGGCTGGGCCAAGGACCGAGATTGGTGGGTGGCCCAGAAGCAGATTCAGTGCAGTTTCAGTAATATTTAGCAGGGGAGAGGGGGAGAGAAAGCGGAGGCAAAGAGGAAGGTTTTGAGGTGCTTCCGGAACTGGAGATGGTTCTCCTCAAGTTTCAGGGAGGCAGGAAGGCTGTTCCAGAGGGAGGCCCCTGCAGCGGAGAGAGATCTGCCCCCAACTCGTTGTTTGGAGAAGCGGCTGACCCTGAGGGAGTTGGAGGCGGATGAGCGAAGAGCTCGAGAAGTAAGGTATTTAGGAAGAGAGAGCTGAAGGTCTTTTGGCCCAAGGCCCCAGAAGGCCTTGTGGACAATGCAGAGGGTTTTGAACTTAATCCTCGCTGTCACTGGGAGCCAGTGTAGTGATTTCAGTCCTGGAGAGATACGGTCCCTGGGCTTGAGGCCAACGACAAGTCTCGCAGTCCTGTTCTGGATGAGTTGCAAAGGGCGAAGAGTAGAGGTAGGCAGATTTAGATAGAGGCTGTTACAGTAGTCCAGCTCCGAGAGAACCAGGGCTCTAGAGGCAGTGAGCTTCTGGGGGAAGGAGAGGAAAAGAAGGATACCTCTAAGGAGGTGTAGCTGCTAGTGTGACTTCTTAGAGACATCAGATATGTGAGGAGAGAAGGAGAGTGTGGAGTCGAAGATAACCCAGAGGTTTTTAGCCTTGCAGGTGGGAGCAGGAAGAGGGCCAAGAGAGGCCGGCCAGAGAGCTTCAGGGAAGGAGGGAGTGGGTGTGCCGATGAGTAGAATCTCAGTCTTACTGGCATTAAGACAGAGGTCGTTGGCGGCACACCATTCATGGATAGCAGAAAGACAGTCAGAGATGAGGGAGGGAGAAGAGGAGGCCGAGGGTAGCCTGAAAATGAGCTGGGTATCATCAGCATAGCACTGGAAGTTGGGGCAGAGGGCGGCGATGCGGTGGGCGAGAAGTGCCAGATACTGGTTGAAAAGCCATGGAGAGAGGTTAGAACCCTGGGGGACACCACATGTAGGGAAAAAGATGTCAGAGAGGAAGGACCCAAGTTGGACCTGGGAGGGTCGACTGGAGAGGAAAGAGGTCAGCCATGCCAGAGCCTGACTAGTGATACCCAGGTTATCACGGAGACGGTTGAGCAGGATGGTATGGTTGACAGTATCAAAGGCAGAAGAGAGATCAAGCAAAATGAGAACACATGGAGTGTTAGAGTCAAGGTTCAAATGTTACAAACAGAGGTGTAGTTCAATTGAAAGAGCAAAAAATACTACCAGATAAACGCCAAGCTGTGGAAACAAAGAAGATTTTACAATCTGTAATAGTGCTAATATACTATATGCGAAGGCAGAGGGCAACACTAACCTGATGGACTTTGAGGTGCTGCAGGTACACCTAGGAATCATCCAGTGGTAAAAAATCTCTGTTTTACTCCTACGGGAAAGAATGAGGTCTGTGGCAGATGAGATCAAGGATGTATCCAAGAGAACACAGAGGAATCCAGGAGGAGAGGAAAAGGAAAATGGGGGTGGGGGTTAGTAGGTTAGTAGGGACCTAGCCCCGGGTGGACAGAGGATGCACTAAGGACTAGAAGAAGCGCAGACCAGTCTGTACTGCAGTGCATTCAAGGACTGTGCACCAACTCAGGGTCCGGAAAGAAATGTACACAATCCCAAGGTAAGTCCAAACAAACAACACAGCAGTCGAGGGAAAACCAAAAGCCAATCCGTAAAACAGACAATAGTTCATAGCCGGGGATATAAAAAAACGAAGACCAGAAGTAGAATCCAAAAAACAGTATGGGATACAAAATACGGGGTCAAGAGTTTTAGCTTCAGGGGACATAAAAATAACGAGCGGACAAGCATCAACGCCATTGCAGGTTCATACTTTATGTCCGTGTGTGCGGAAGTACAACGTGCTGACGTGCGTCAGGTAACCATGGTGACAAGAGGTCGTACCCGACGCGAAGACACACTGATTGGGGCAGGCTGTGTGTATGAGCTGCTTTGGCGCAAACGCCATAGCAACCGCCAACGCTGTAAGAAGGGAGATGCAGAACTATGATGATTGCGTAGTGATCGCACAAAAGCATTTTGGACCGTGACAGTATCCTCCCCTGAAGGGCCAGACAGTCCCCTGGTGGCATGTGTAAGGAAGGCATTGTATCAAAGCAAGACAGACACAAGTGATCAAAGTTCAAGGGAGTTTATTAAACTGTAAAATGGGTGAGATAAACATCTAATCTAAACCGAAATCTAAGATGGGAGCAAGCTACGACCATCAAATATATTTACTCTTCACCCTAGGATCCCCCTCAGCCGGGCTGTGATCCTGCTTTCAGCATTAGCATTCCAAAGCACTTGCCAATTTACACAGAGACGTCCAAAGAGCGATCACACCTCGCTGGGTCACTCTGCTGGCCTATGCAAAGTGCAGGCTATAACGAAATCACAGTTCGCAATGCGTTTCCCTTAGTCGGCATCACACTTTACACCATTCACAGTTTCAAAATCTCATCAGAAAGCAGAGGTTCCCTTCCCCTAGATTTCTCTCGGCATCCCTCCATCGGGTTCACATTTGCCACAGTTCACATTTCAACAAAAAAGAATTCTAGACCCCCTTAGGTTCTTCCCTTTACCTAGGTCTGGGTGTCAACCCCCAGTTAGGCTTTCTCTTTCTCTTTAAGCCCCCAGTCAAGCTTTCCCTAAAGCCCCAGACAGGCTTCACACAGTTCATTCACCACAATGTTCTGGGAAGTGTTAGGGTTCACCCCAATTCACAGGCATCCCTCAGCCGGGTTCACGTTTGTCTCCCCAATGTGTCAAAGACTTTTGATTCTCCAGGGGGTTTGGTTTGACCCTCGTATGACCACTCTGATACCTCATGCCGGCCTCTTGGTACTTGTTGTTTCTCCTGGTTTCAGGAGAGGGGCACTGTGATGCTGGAAATGCATCGGAGGGACAGGGCCTCCTTATCCTTGTCCTTCACTGCTTTTTATTGTGTGTTCTGTCGTGTTTCCTGTGCAGGAGTTCATGTGGGACTCCAGGCGGTGCAGCTCTTTCTTTTGGTTTGGTGAACGGACCCGTGGGATACCCTTATGGCACCCATGGGTGGGGGTACAACCCTGTGCCCCTAGTGTATGTTTTTGGGCACCTGTGGGTGGCCCGCCGAGCAGGGTGTGGGCTGGTGGCAGCTCCATGCTGAATTTGACAGGTGCACGGAGTATCCTCCATTTTGGGATACCCCGGCCCTGCCATTGGGATCAGTAGATTGCTGATGGAAAACAAGATGGCCCCGGTGGCCTCTTGCTTTCTATTACCCATTACCTTGGTTTCCCAAAGTCCTGGGAAGCCCTGACTCTGTCCCTTCCCCCTGAGTGACTGTTGGGTGGAAATGCCATATATGGTGTTGTTGTGAAGGCCCGGCCAGACTCGCTGGAGACTTCCCGGTGATGTATGTTGTGGGTACCTCCTGTGGGTGGGACCTGGGTGAATAGAGTGTATGACGAATATGCATCCTGTGTTGTGGGTGTCTAGTATCTGGTGGTTGACACAATGACTGAGACAGTCCTGCCCGAACCCGGTATGAATGCAGCTTGGAGTGTTGAATGGCTCGGTACTTGTCCCAATACACATTACTTGTTGTGAGTGTCTGGAGAGAAGTGAATGGCCTGAATACCTTGTGTGCCTGATTGGCTGCCTGTCTGCCTGAATGCCCGTAGTCGTGATTGGATGCTTGAGTGTGACCCAGCGGAATGAATGGGAGATCAACAGTATATCTGGGGACCTCTCACTGCTAGGAATCATGTTTAGAAGCTGAAGTCCACTACGACGAGTAACTGGAGTAACTGACGCTGACTGCCTGTTGTCCGCCACTGTCGCCGACCGCCGTCGCCGACTGGAGCCGCCGTGCTCCCGTGTGCCTAAGAACTTCAATTGATCATTGGACGCTCTTGTCTGCATCGTCACCCGCTTGTCTCCCGCTGGAGAAGGCCTGACTGTCGACGCGCCGAGCAGCATCCACCGGTGGGTTTCCCGCCACCTAGGGACCACAGAGCCACCGACGACTCAACGCCCTTGCTGGGCCACAGTTCTTCATCATCTCGTTGCGGTCCAGAACTATCGTCACCGAGGTGCCCCGCACGCCTCTTCCTTGCAGGACGCCAACGCTCGGTCGTCGACGAGCACCGCTAGGAACAAAGCTGCCACTTCCCTGCCGTAGTTCACCCTGTTCACCGTCAGACATTCGACGACCCATGACTCCTGCCTTAAAGGGAGGGCACTCAAGAAGGGCCGTCGATTCCCCGACACCGAACACCAAGTTCCCCGACACTTTTTGACGATCCGTGGCTCTCGCCTGAAAGGGAGGCACTCAAGAAGGATAGGTTGACGCATCGTCGGAGAACTCTACTCCACCAGGTACATTGGGGGGGTAAAACCTTAATAGGAAGAAGTTAGACTATTGAACATATGGACTGGGCTTGTGCGATATATCCTTATTTACAGGTTGCCCAGGTGGGGGGATCTCTACACAGAATCTCCACACAGAACTGTGCCTAGCGGTAGGGGTCAGCATTCTGCCTATTGTTTCAACCATCTTACGTTCCTGCCTATCTCTATTGCTGGTTTCCTAGTTATTGATCTGTGTGACATTTTAACGGTACAATTGATGCACTTTAATGAGATTTGATAACATTGGTGGTACCACTTTAGAATTGTATATATTTATCATTATTGACTTCCGAGTACAAAGTGCGTTATTGTGATCGTGTACATACCCTTGAATATTAATTATATAAAGACTGTGTTTTCAGTAATACAGTGTGTGGACATTCCTTTGTGGGTGTTCGGGGACTACACTGTACTTAAGAACCAGCCCGCATCACCTCCTGAGAAGCTAGGCCTTGATTGCTCGTCCATTGCTACCTTATAGAGAATCTTGGCTGGGGTCCGCTGTGCTTTTCCTCTACTATATAGAGAGCGGAAGTACAGACACCCCCTACCAGTCTTTACACTGGTGGTAGCGGTGGGATGCTTATGGTTTTAAGAATCAGTGTATAACCGTGAACTTACAAAATATCTGCACTTTATTAGATTAAGGTTTGGGTGTGTACAAAATAACTGCATTACAAGCAATGGAGTCTATTGCGAATGGTAAATTGACTCGGATGAGCTTAGAGGCTCTCCAGAGTGCTTGTGAAGCCAGGGAGTTAGACTTTGTGGATACGTCTAGGGCTGAGCTGATAGCTGCCCTGGTGGACTACCAGACCGGTGGTGAAACTCTTGATGAGGGCGGGAATGCAACCAATGAGGACACCGCTCCTGGGGTTTCTACCAAATCTGTTTCTGCGAATGCCGCCATTCCTGCTGCCTCTGTTCCGAACCCCAGCAATTCCTTGGAACTTGAGTTATTAAGGATGAAATTGGCCTTTGAATATCGCAAGTTGGAAATAGATGCTGAACTTAAGAAAGAGGAGCTGGCTCAACAAGTTGAACTTAAGAATAGGGATCTTGAACTCAAAGACAAGGACACTGAATGTCAGAGAATCCAGCTAGAGAAAGCTCAAGTGGAGACTTCAGTGAAACCCAGTGAGAGTGTCAGGTCCCCGGCAACTAAATTTATGAAGGATTTGGTTGGTGTGTTTTTCGGAGGGTTCTGATATCCTACAATGGATTGAGGCGTTTAATGGCTTCTGCAATTCATGATGTTGGCAAAAGAGATTGGGCTAAGTGTTTGCTAAGCAGAGTGCCTCAAACTGGATATGACTGTATTCTGAAGCTGAGTGTGGAAGAACGGGGTCAGTATGAGTGTATGAAATCTGCTTTGATTGCCAAGTTTGGCAAGACGCCTACCCAATACCTTAAAAGGTTCAGGGATTTTAAGAAAAGAGAGAATGTGTCTTGGGTTGACTGGGTGAGTGTTGCGCACATGAATATGATGGGGTGGATTGATGGTTACAAGGTGAAAACTTTTGTTGAATTGTCCCGCCTATTGTTTTTTTAGCATTTTTCTGAAGCCTGTTCACCGGAGCTGCGTCAGTATGTTGCTGACCAGAACCTTTTGGATCCCTTTAAGCTGGCTAGGTTGGCTGACAAGTGGGTCTCCCACCGGGTGTCCCCTAAGGACTCCAGTGGGAAGGACAAGGATAAAGAAAAAGGGGCCTCTCAGAAAGCTGAGGAGTCCCAAAAGCAGTCACAGTCGAATAAACCTAAACCCTCCTCTCCTAAGACCCAAATATCTAGTGGGGATAAGTCATCTGTGGGTGGGAATAAGAGTAGTGGTCCACCTGCTGCAAAGCAGGCTCCCGGTGGTTCCAGTACCGTACCCCGCACTCCCGGCACTTGTTGAGACTGTGGGGCCCTGGATCACAAAAGGGGTGACTCCAAGCGTAAAGGTAAGGCACTCGGAGTACAGGTTGTCAGCCTGACCTACCCTTGCCCCATGTCTGAGGCGGAGGCCACTGTCCTCCCCTCCTCTACAGGGATCACATTTGGTGCTCCCGTAGAGATTTCCTTAGTGTCCGTTGGGGCCTGGGACCAGTACGCGGAAGTACTGGCGACTATCCCACAGAACACTCGTACATTTTTGAGAAGTGTCCTCCTGAATGGCCAGCCTTCTACTGGTTTGAGAGACACTGGGGCAAGCATGTCAGTGGTGGACAGGACCCTGCTCAAGCCAGAGGACTATGTAGATGCTCCTCTGAGAACCACCAGGTTAGCTAGTGGGCCTCCCAAATTATCGCCTGTAGCCCGAGTCACACTCGTAATTGGAGACAAGACAGCAAAGCTTCCTGTCCTAGTTCAGGACAAGGTCCCTGCTAACATTATGTTAGGTAACGATCTAGTCGAGTTGGGGTTGATCGCGGATGGTCTTCCCATGACTGCTGCTGCGGTCACTAGGTCACAGGTGACACCGGGTCTGGCTGTGAGTCAGGTACCCGAGCCGAAGGCGCGGCCTAAGGCACGACGAAGGAAGAGCAAGAAGGCAACCTCTGTGGCGGTCCTCCTTCTCTTCCTGCTGTTCCTACAGCACCCATTGGGATCCATGCTCTGGACGTGCTGGGTCCAGTGGTAAACCCGTCTCAACTCCTGTGGGAGAAGAGCCAGAAGACTCTCCTGTGGGAGAGGTTCCCAACCCGGAGGATCATCCCAATCTTCAATGCTTGTTAGCTGAATGGGGACCCTCCCGGGCAGACTTCTGTAAAGGACAGAGAGAGTGTCACTCTCTCGAAGGTCTGAGGAAACAGGCCCTGTCCCAGGCACAAGGAGAAGTGCCTAGGACTTTCCAGATTTATTGGAGGGTGAGCTCCTTGTTAGTGAGCCCACTAAGCCTGAACCTGGTGCCCTCAAGAGGTTGGTGGTACCCCAGGTTTACCGACCCTTCCTACTGCAGTTGGCGCATGAGGTGCCCTTGGCTGGTCATCTTGGTACCAAGAAGACTAAGCAGAGGCTCTGTGCCCATTTCTACTGGCCTCGGATGGGAGTAGAAGTGGAGTCCCACTGCAGGACCTGCCCAACTTGTCAGTTGTCTGGCAAGACTGGAGGCAGTGCCGTTGCCCCACTGCAGCCATTGCCAGTGGTTGGCACACCGTTTGAGAGGGTGGGCATCGACATCGTCGGTCCCCTTGACCCTCCCACGTCAGGTGGACATCGGTTCATCCTGGTTTTGGTGGATCATGTCACCAGGTACCCTGAGGCTATACCCCTTCGGACTGTTACTGCCAAGGTGGTTGCCAGGGCTCTCCTGGGCATGTTCACCCATGTTGGATTCCCCAAGGAGGTTGTCTCTGACCGAGGATCCAACTTCATGTCTAGTTACATGAAAACCATGTGGAAAGAGTGTGGGGTAACCTACAAGTTCTCCACTTCTTACCACCCCCAGACCAATGGTCTGGTTGAGAGATTTAACAAAACTCTCAAGGGCATGCTAGGTGCTTTGGTAGAGCCCCTAAGGAGGAAATGGGATCTCCTCCTGCCATGCCTGCTGTTTGCTTACAGAGAGGTACCTCAAGAGGGTGTTGGTTTTAGCCCCTTTGAGTTACTCTTTGGACATCACGTGAGGGGGCCCCTCGCCTTGATCAGAGAAGGTTTGGAAGCCACCCCTCCCGGTCCCGCCAAGCAAGTGGGGGACTATGTATTAGGCCTCAGACGGAGAATGACACAGATGATGGGTCAAGCAACGGCGAATCTCAAGGCCAGCCAGGAATTCAACAAATACTGGCATGACCTTAAAGCATCGCAAGTGGATTGGACTCCGGGACAGGAGGTCCTTGTGATGGAGCCTACCCAGACTCGGGCATTGTCAGATAAATGGACTGGGCCCTTCCGGATAATCTCCAAGATGGGCGAGGTCAACTATCTGGTTGACATGGGAGTCCCAGGGGCAGCCCCTCAGGTATTCCATGTCAATAGCCTCAAGCCTTTCCACAGGCGAGCAGAAGTCTCACGTCTCTTGCTAACTTCAGAGCAAGAAGAGGATGAGAGTGAGCCCCTTCCTGATTTGCTGCATAGCAACCCTCAGGATGGCTCAGTGGAAGGAGTGCAGCTCTCTCCAGATTTGACAACCGAGCAGCAGAGGGCCTGCAGGACTTTGCTCCAGCAGTATGCCTCTTTCTTTTTGCTGACGCCAGGCCTTACACCATGGTGTAAGCACGAGATTGACACTGGTGACAGCGTGCCTGTCAAGAGCAGGAGCTACTGAATGTCAGATACGGTTAAGAACCACATCCAGGCTGAGGTCGCCAAGATGTTGGATCTGGGTGTTATTGAACCCTCAACCAGTCCCTGGTCCAGTCCTGTGGTCCTTGTCCCCAAGGCAAGTTCGCAGGCAGGTACAGAGGATTGGAGGTTCTGTGTGGACTACTGAGGAGTCAACGCCGTCACCAAAACCGACGCGCACCCATTGCCCAGGGCTGATGAGCTCGTGGACACCCTAGGTGCTGCCAAATTTGTGAGCACCTTTGACCTCAACTCAGGCTATTGGCAAATAGCTCTGACGGACCATGCCAAGGAAAAGACGGCGTTCTCAACACCAGAGGGACTCTACCAGTTTAGGGTCATGCCTTTTGAGTTGAAGAATGCCCCTGCCACCTTCCAGAGATTGGTCAATCATGCTCTGAGTGGGCTGGAAGCCTTTTGTGTGGCTTATTTAGACAACTTTGCCGTCTACAGTTCCACTTGGGAAGAGCACTTGTCACATCTGGGTAGAGTGTTGCAGGCCTTAAAAAAGGCTAACCTCACTATCAAGGCCACCAAGTGCCAGATAGCTCATGGGAAAGTCACGTATCTTGGTCATGAGATAGGAGGGGGACAAATCCACCTTCTCCCCAGTAAGGTACAGGATGTACAGGACTGGGAGACTCCCACTACTCAAACCCAGGTGAGAGCCTTTTTGGGCCTCACCGCGTATTATCGCAATTTCATGGCAGACTATGGAACCATAGCTGCACCACTGACAGCACTGACTTCACCCAAGCAGCCGAGGAAGGTTAATTGGACTGAAGACTGTCAGAGGGCCTTTGATGGCTTGAAAGAAAGTCTGTGTCGCGCACCCGTGTTGTGTGCGCCTGACTACAGCCGACCCTTTATCGTCCAGACGGATGCCTGCGACACCGGAATTGGAGCTGTCTTGTCCCAGTTAGATGACAAAGGGAGAGAACATCCTATCATATTCATCAGTAGACAACTCAAGGGTAGAGAACTTAGGTGGGCTACTGTTGAAAAGGAATATTTTAGTATAGTTTGGAGCCTTAGGCGTTTTAGGCCCTACCTTACGGGGTCTACCTTCAAGGTCCAAACAGATCATAAGCCCCTGAAGTGGCTTATGCAGATGAAGGGTGAAAACCCGAAACTGCTCAGGTGGTCCATTAGCCTGCAAGGGCTAGACTTCACCATAGAGCACAGACCAGGGAAGATTCACGATAATGCAGATGTCCTTTCCAGAAGGTATGTTGACCGTCTGGATGAGGGTGTCTATCCTGTGGGAGATTAGGCACCCTCCACCTCAGTCTGGGAGGGGCGACTGTGATGCTGGAAATGCATCGGAGGGACAGGGCCTCCGTATCCTTGTCCTTTACTGCTTTTTATTGTGTGTTCTGTGGAGATTTCCGCACAGGAGTTCATGTGGGACTCCTGGCGGTGCAGCTCTTTCTTTTGGTTTGGTGAACGGACCCGTGGGATACCCTTATGGCACCCATGGGTGGGGGTACAACCCTGTGCCCCCAGTGTATGTTTTTGGGCACCTGTGGGTGGCCCGCAGAGCAGGGTGTGGGCTGGTGGCAGCTCCATGCTAAATTTGACAGGTGCGCAGAGTATCCTCCATTTTGGGATACCCCGGCCCTGCCATTGGGATCAGTTGATTCCTGATGGAAAACAAGACGGCCCTGGTGGCCTCTTGCTTTCTATTACCCATTACCTTGTTTTCCCAAAGTCCTGGGAAGCCCTGAGTCTGTCCCTTCCCCCTGACTGACTGTTGGGTGGAAATGCTATATATGGTGTTGTTGTGAAGGCCCGGCCAGACTCTCTGGAGCCTTCCCGGTGATGTATGTTGTGGGTACCTCCCGTGGGTGGGACCTGGGTGAATAGAGTGTATGACGAATATGCATTCTGTGTTGTGGGTGTCTAGTATCTGGTGGTTGACACAATGACTGAGACAGCCCTGCCCAAACCCGGTATGAATGCAGCTTGGAGTGTTGAATGGCTCTGTACTTGTGGCAATACACATAACTTGTTGTGAGTGTCTGGAGAGAAGTCAATGGCCTGAAACCTTGTGTGCCTGATTGGCTGCCTGCCTGCCTGAATGCCCGTAGTCGTGATTGGATGCTTGAGTGTGACCCAGAGGAATGAATGGGAGATCAAAAGTATATCTGGAGACCTCTCACTGCTAGGAATCATGTTCAGAAGCTGAAGTCCACTACGACGAGTAACTGGAGTAACTGACGCTTGACCTTGAAGCCCTGCTGGACGAGAAGAATTGCTGCTGCTCTCCTTCACAATCTGAAAGCTGCTGTGCCTCCAAGGACTGACCCAGAGAGGACCTAGTAAGGCGACCTCTTCCCGAGCTACGAGGGACCATCGTGCACAGCTGATCTTTGCCAACGCTCCCTGATTCTGTGATTCAACCAGAATTCCAGTGATACATAACTGGTTTTTTGTCAATATTGTAATTGTTTTTCTTTTATGTTTTTTCCTTGATGTACCAATTTCAATTTTCTTAGATTGCTTCTAAGCTCTCATACCCAATTGATAAATGGGAAATGAATGTTCGTTTTCTTGATTACACATGTCTTTCCATGTTGGTTTTTACTATATGTACTTAATTTTTCATGATATTAAATATTTCTTTTCTTTTTTACATCAATCTCTGCAAATATCTGTTTATTCTCTAGGAGTGTTCTAATATGTATTTTTGCATGCAAATTGATAACCATTAAGGTTATGTGGGTTTAGACCAGGTGCAATATTTCTAATTCATTTACACTTCACACTGGCTAACCCCCAAACATACCAGTACCTTTGTTTTGTCGAGATTATAAACCTTGCCCCCCACTGGTATGTTACCCCCCCGGGGCAGACCACTGTGGCTACAGAGTAGCCCTAATTCTGTATAAATGCTCCCTGGTAGACAGACCTTCGACAGGCTGCCAACCCGATACGGGGACTGCTGCGGAACTCCAAGACGAAGCACTCGGACTGTTGTCCGCCACTGTCACCGACCGCCGTCGCCGTGCTCCCGTTTGCCTAAGAACTTCAATTGATCATCGGACGCTCTCGTCTGCATCGTCACCTGCTTGTCTCCCGCTGGGGAAGGCCTGACCATCGACGCGCAGAGGAGCATCCACCGGTGGGTTTCCTGCCACCTAAGGACCACAGAGACGCTGACGACTCGACGCCCTTGCTGGGCCACAGTTCTTCATCATCTCTTTGCGGTCCAGAACTATCATCACCGAGGTACCCCGCACGCCTCTTCCTTGCAGGACGACAACGCTCTGTCGTCGACGGGCACCGCTAGGAACGAAGCTGCCACTTCCCTGCCGTAGTTCACCCTGTTCACTATCGGACGTTCGACGACCCGTGACTCCTGCCTTAAAGGGAGGGCACTCAAGAAGGGCCGTCGATTCCCAGACACCGAACGCCATGTTCCCCGACACCTGTCGACGATCCGTGGCTCCCACCTGAAAAGGAGGCACTCAAGAAGGATCGGTCGACGCATCGTCGGAGAACTCTACTCCACCAGGTACATTGGGGGGGTAAAACCTTAATACGAAGAAGTGAGACTATTGAACATATGGACTGGGCTTGTGCGATATATCCTTATTTACAGGTTGCCCAGGTGGGGGGGATCTCCACACAGAACTGTGCCTAGCGGTAGGGGTCAGCATTCTGCCTATTGTTTCAACCATCTTACGTTCCTGCCTATCTCTATTGCTGGTTTCCTCATTATTGATCTGTGTAACATTTTAACCGTACAGTTGATGCACTTTAATGAGATTTGATAACATTGGTGGTACCACTTTAGAATTGTATATATTTATCATTATTGACTTCCGAGTACAAAGTGGGTTATTGTGATCGTGTACATACCCTTCAATATTAATTATATAAAGACTGTGTTTTCAGTAATACAGTGTGTGGACATTCCTTTGTGGGGGTTCGGGAACTACACTGTACTTAAGAACCAGCCCGCATCACCTCCTGAGAAGCTAGGCCTTGATTGCTCGTCCATTGCTACCTTATAGAGAATCTTGGCTGGGGTCCGCTGTGCCTCTCCTCTACCATATAGAGAGCGCAAGTACAGACACCCCCTACCAGTCTTTACATGCACCAGCCAGAGACCTTTGAATGAGCCCCCATGTGGTGCCGGACCCTCTATCTCTGGTGCCCGTTTCTCTCACAATAGTTTACAGGGGTCTCCCTCTGCTGGGCTCGGACCCTTCTCACAAAGTTCACAGAGGTCTTCCTTTGCCAGGCTCAAAATTCACAAACAAAAAAGTATGGTCTTGGACTCCCAGTCCCAGAATCCACTTGTGAGAATTTCGCTCCCACTTCACAGATCCCCAAAACGGCATTCCATGCTTTGGGAGCTGTAGGAGCCACAAGGGGGATGTTTCAATTAGGTCAGGGTCTTACCTCCAGCCCCTCATGTACCTGTACCTGGGCTCACCTGTCTGGTGCCACGGGAGGTGTTCTGCTATGGGTACCGCCAGGCAACTCCAGCTGCCCCTGGTCTTGCCTTCTGGAATGCAGCTCCCTCCTCCACACTGCAGTCTCTTCTCAAATAGCAGGGCCAGTGTTCGGATGGTTTTCTCCTCCTCCAGGTCTTCCAAGGCTTCTGTAGCTCACTAGGGCTTTCTCCTTCTCTGCGGCACCTTCCAGCATCCCCAACTCGTGCAAAGTGTGCTTTCCTGCTCTGCCTTTTATGATGCCTCGGAAAGACAAGTGGAGTCAAGTGCGAGTAATTAAAGAGGGAGGCCTGATTTAGCTTGGCCTCATTTATGAGACAGTCTGCTGTAGAAAGGGGAGAGTCTGTTTTCTGTGCCTGTAGATCCCTGTTGGTAATCTTCAACCTCCCAATCCCTCTCCTCATCTCAGTAACTTTAGAAAAGAACAGAGGGGGGGAATTATGGGGATTGTAGTTTTCACTAGTAAGTTTAGGAAAATCTGGAAAATTACTGTTGAGAAAGGGGGGCAGTCCTGTTATAGTTCACTGTGAGTTGTCCGTGAGAAAGTGTCAGTGTCGGGAACGGGGTGAGGGGGCTGTGTTCCTAGATATCCTACCGTGCAGGATGGGGAAAAGGTGTCACAAGGAAGCGGATACCGTCTCTCAACTGGGGCATCCCCCCGAGCGTAACCCTGGGTTCCCCTAACCAGGTGATTGTCCCTCGCTTGTCCACGCACAGGGTTGGTATCTGGAAGCGCCAGCCCTTTCATAGCCAGCTGAATAAAGGATTCTTGTGGTCTACTTGGGAGAACACTCTTAGGTGTTCACTTCAGTATAACTCTTCAGTCCTCTTCCTTGTCCCAGTACTTATGGGATTTGTAGTCTTCAACGACAAAGTCAGTCCTTTTAAGTAACTTCTTGATTTTAAGGGTACATTTATTTAAAGATGACCTATTAGAATTCGTTTTTGCAAAGGAAGACAGTTTACTTAAGGCAATATTTCTAGATGCCTTTTCATTATACCTTTGGGAGAAAGGGGATTTGTATCCTGAAATAGCTTAAGAGATCTTTCTGTTATTAAGGCTTGTTCAGGTGTTATGGTATTTGTGCCCAGAGCATACAGATAATGACAATAAGTCATTACCTGTTCTGACAACTTTAAAAGGTTCTCCCTTTTAAAGGACAAATACTGTGTCTCATCCTGCAGGATCTCCTCACCACCCTGGGCCTTGTCTCCACCCAGGGGATTCTCCCACAGTACACCACCCCCCGGGTCAGGATCAGGAAGCGTCTACCTTTCCCTGGCCACCTGGGATGATACTTTACGAAAGGGTTCATTGAGGACTCCATAAGGTTTATCACAATGGCCAGCAGGCGATTACGGAGTGTTCCTAGGTCACACAATACTGGTGAACTCATCTTTTGGCACATAGGTGTCCACTCGTTCCGCTGCCACCTGGCCTTCTACTTCTTCTGCTTCACTCTGCACAGTAAAATGCTTTGCTTTGTTTCCCACAGCCCGTGCCGGTCGGGAAATGAGCATTTCTCACTCCAGGGATACTCCGGTGCTGGCCTGCCACCAAGGGTGGTGGAATTGGCACTTCTTTTCCACCACAACCTTTTTCCACAAACACAGTACTTCAAATGATCTTCTTCCTGGTATACTTAACTGCCAGGTCTAACAACAATTTGTCCCTTTGCTGATTTATTTGCCTGCCAGGATAAAACTCCTACTGCTTCAACTTGTACTCTGTGGTAAGGCTTGTTCCAAACTCTCCCCACTCGAATAATCAATGGGGAGATTTGAACCAACAACTGCTTCTCGGGTTAGTCTTTTGACTTCTAACACAATTGGCTTACATCTTCTTCCACAAGGATATTTCACAAAAGGATAATGATTCTGTTGATGGTCTGTTTGCCTCAGGCAATGCAGGTTACAGTTCTGTCCCCCACAAGGGCTTTGCTCCTGCGGTCTTTGATTTCTATCTGCACAACCTTTTATATTCAAATTGCCTTGGTATCACTCTAAGCCTTCTATGGCTTTGGCAATGCAGGCTGCAATGTCCCCTGTATAAAACCAGAAGGTATTTCACAACCTAGTCCCCGGGAATATCGTACTCCGGTGGCAAAGGAAGGGCCACCGCTTTTGGATTCCAACCCTGGGGGCGGACAAGCGAGGGAGGATAACCTGGATAGGGGGTCCTTGGGGAGTGGGGGAGAGACACCCGATGGTGAGACAAGTTATCCCCCTTTTCCTAACCACTATCAAACCCCTATCCCTACCTATTTTCTGGGACACTACAACTCCCATGATCTTTACCCTCTCTATGCTGACAAAGCTACTGTGTCGAAGAAGATGAGGATTGAGGCTATGAAGATTACCCCTTGCACTTTGCAATGGCCCTGTCCCATTAATGAGGCCAAGCAGGGTCAGGCACTAAGTTTCAATCACACACACCTGCCATACATTAGCTATCCGTGTGAGGATAAAAGGTGGAGCACACAGGCACCCTTTGAGCGAGGCTGGGTACGAGAAAAAACAGCTCTTCCTGAGCTGCTGTAAACCAGGCTGCAGTGATCAGAAGGCCAAAGGGCTGTTCGAATGCTGAGAGGAGCGAAAGAAAGCCAGGCGAACAAACTGTATTTTCTAGAGACCATAAGGGTTCGCAAAGTGAGGCCAAAAATATGGACAGAGCCTTCCTTTGAAGTATTTCGAGGTTGCCTGTTCCACTCCCGGGTGAACGGCGGAGTTGTGAAGGAGCAGAAGAGTCGTTGATAAAGACCTTGATAGTCGCATTTAAGGCGAAGAAGAAATAACTGAGATAAACACAACCAGTGAGTTACCGAATGAACCAAAAGTCCAGTTTATGTTGCAAGCGAGTGAAACTGTATCAAGCAAAGGTTGCACGAATGATGATAATCGTGTGAAGAAGGATTCGATTGTTAAAAGCAATGTGAGTTATTACAAAGTAACAGAGTGGTCCTGCAGAGGTGAATCGCGTTATCGAAAGTCTCTGTGAAATGTGTTTGAACTGTAGCGCAAGGCTAAAGAAAGAAACTGTGAAATATCTTGAAAACCGTGTTGATAATAAAGAAATGGCAGGCGTGAGCCCAGCCGAGGGAAGCCTAAGAAAGTTTGTGAATGGAACTACAAATACCAGAAAGCTTTAGTATGTTGAGAAATCACATGTGAACTGTGAATCATATTGAACAGGACGTCGAAATGGTCATGCATAGGAGTATCCAAAAACTGTGCAGTTTCAAAAGTCTTCGACACTAATGAGATAACGAGAAGAAACACGGGGAAGGGAACCAGAGTCATAAAGTGAAAATAAAAGAAGGCTTGAGCCCGACTGAGGGAAGCCTAAGTGAAAGTGTGTTACAAAGAATGTGAATGTCAAAACCTGAGCCCAAATAAGGGAAACCTGAGTGAATTACAAATCATATTGAACAGGACGTCGAAGTGGTCATGCATAGGAGTATCTAAAAACTGTGCAGTTTCGAAAGTCTTCGACACTAATGAGATAACGAGAAGAAACACGGGGAAGGGAACCAGAGTCATAAAGTGAAAATAAAAGAAGGCTTGAGCCCGACTGAGGGAAGCCTAAGTGAAAGTGTGTTACAAAGAATGTGAATGTCAAAACCTGAGCCCAAATAAGGGAAACCTGAGTGAATTACAAAGTGAACTGTAAAGAGCATAGACAGGCTCGAGCCCTAACGAGGGAAACCGGAGTGAATTGTACCAGAGTACAAGTGCCAAGAAAGACCCAGACTTCGGTAAGGGAAATCTGAGGGGCCTTTTTGAGAAATTTTTGAACTGTACCTTTGATTCAAGGTAAGGAAGCCTGAGAAATGCTTGATGCCCAAGAATGAACTGTTGAATCGTATCGGCAAGCCAAAGTGTGCCACATTGAGAGAACTGTGCCAACCACCTATCCTTTATGTAACTCTCGAAACCCTGTGCCTTGAATGTGGGCAAGGGAGTTGTCACCTGCTTATAAAAGCCATTCTGACTTTCCTTTTGAAACACTATTTTCTTTTGAAACATATTCCCTTTTCACATTTGTTATTTAAGGGTGAGGGCAAGGTTAGGTTTATGACACAGACAATGGGCCTCATTCCGAGTACGGAGGAAGCCATGCCGCTTTTAGCGGCATGGCTACCCCCATACCGAGTACCGGGTCTGGGTTCCATGAATGGGGAAATACCGGGCCATTCTGACATTGGAGGGCCCAGTTTTTCCCCATTCAAGGAACCCAGACCCGGTACATCCCCATTCCCATTTGAACCCCCACAGGGCTCAATGGGAATAGGGAGGATGCTAACAACGGGCCCGTTAATGATGGGCCCGTTGTTAGCATCCTCGTCTGCTTGCGGGACCCGCTAAGGACGCCTGGTTTCACCAGGCGTCCTTAGCGGGTCCCGCAAGCAGACATCGTAATGAGACGGTAGGGGGTTAACGGCGCCGGCAGCTCTACTAGCACTGTTAACCCCCTACCGCCAGGGTCGTAATGAGGCCCAATGTATTTGACTAGACTGATTTAGGCTTGTTTTTTCTTTGTTTAATGGTCGAGACTACTCCCATAATAGCATTAGGGCCAGTTAGAAATTCTTCAATCCCTTTGCCATATCAAAAAATAAAGGTTTTTGAAACGTGCATCACTTGTGCCTGTGTCTACTGTTGATACCATGCCTTCCTCACACTCTCTATTGGAAATCCCTCCTTAGGAGAATTGTGTCCACTTTGCTTTACTCTCGCTTTTCTTTGCCTTTGGTAAGGTGGGTTACAATATTCCCCTATTCGGAATCCCTCAGTGGGAGAGTTGCACCCTGTTTGCCTTAATTCAATTGTATGGCATTCAAAATAATCATTATTATCTAGCTGTCTCTATTGGAGCAGTGCAGAGTCACCTGCTTCAGGCCACCTCACTGCTATGCCGTGGCGTCTCCTTCTGACTCACTGGTATTGCTCCTTTGCTCCTCGGGACCTTCTCTGCCTCTGACAGCTTCCATCAGTCTGCCGCCACTCGCGCTGACCTTCAATGGAACTTTCGCCGCTCCGTGCACTCTTCAGTGAAAACCCAATACCGGAGCAGTTCATAGGGTGTAGAGAGCTTCTCTTTCTCACAGGGCGGCTGGCTTCAATACCGCTTCCCGCTGCGTGTCCACTGCATAACCCAGGAGTCCTGACCTCTGCCACGTTTTGTACATGGCGATCCGCTGCCAGTACAACAGCAACTCCAGCTTCTGCTTCTCCCTGCTGATTCTTCCTCACCAACACCTGAAAGGCTTTTAAATGTTTAAAGGTTCTGCTCAGGTGTTGATCTTTACAACAACTAGACCGTTCATCAAAGTTTAGTAACTCTGGGCCCCTCTTCCTTGTCTCAGTAGGGAGGGTTTTAAAGGAGGTGATGGTGTTTTTTCCCTTGGATCTGAGATCTAAACAAAGTAGAATCATAACTACTGGAAGTGGCAATATTAACATCCTGATCGCTTTGTGTACCATTTTCATGTTTGTTAAAAGGGTCCTCATACTTTGGTTAATTCTGGGAGAGCGAGCCTTAAAGTGAGAACATGCCATTAAATATTTCGGCAATAGGGAAATCTTATCCTCAGAAGAGGACGAATACTGCATCTCTCCTAACGGAGTCACCACTTTCCCCTGACAGCTTTCTTCTCCCATCTGATCCTCGCTCCAGATACCACCCCCAAAGGTAGGATCAGGTAGCGTCAGCCTTTCCCAGGCCAAATGGGAGGAGACTTTAGGCTGGGATTCTGTGATGACTATGCAGGATTCATCACATATCCCACCATCAACCAAGCATAGACCTGAGGAATTTCAGGGAGAGTGAGCTCTAGAGACCCAGAGTGACAGGGCACATCCTTAACCCTTATTCTGTTGCAAGTAGCATTTTAGATGCAAAAGTAGATATGTTTTCGTTTCCTTTCTTGATCTAGGTCAAAGCGATCCCTATTCCCTATTTGCTGGCATCGACTGCGATACATGTGTCCCATTTGGAGTTGAATGGTCTGTGACATGGTGTGTTCACAATGTAGGGCTTCTCTTCTACAAACACAATTTCTTGTTCCTGTTCCCAAAAGGCTGCCCCTTTCTTTAGCAGCCTGTGTGTGGATTCAGTTTTCTGAGATAAGTTTGTTGTAAACTTTGCATAGTACTCTGAGACTGCCAAAAAGGGCACATTCTTCTATGGAGTTGGAAGCAACGGCCTCAACGATCTCTTTGTTTAGATTTAATTTGGACCTAATTTGTTTGCTAGAGATTGTGTAGCCCAGGAATTCCACTGTCTTTAGCATGAATTTGCACTGCTCAGAAGACAGAACCTGACATTTTAGAACTTGTTTTATGCTGAATTCGAGGCTAAATTGTGACATGCGCAGCCTCCCCGTATATCAGGACATAGTCCTTGAAGAAGGACTAACCTTTTAAATCCCTCGGCAACATGTTCACCATCCTTTGACACACATAGGTGGCTGAGGAGAGGCCGGACAACATGCAAGTATACCTGGATATTCAAAATAGGGCAAATAAATGCAGTTAGTAACTTGGATTTTTCATTTAGCCTGGTCTGATGACCAAGATTGGTTAAGATAGTGGCACTATTAAGCACAAGTACCAACCCAAATGTAATGAGAAGGAGATGGCTGGTGGGAATGTTTTCTCTGTTCAAACAGCAGAGGTCTGCCCACAGCCGCAGCTTGTTGGAATTGCTTTTCTTTATAAGGGCCACTGGGCTTGGCCATAGAGCGGCTTCCACTAGTTCCACAGTTCCTTTGCTCCCGGATCAGTAACAGGCCCTTGATACCTTCCCTGATCGCTCCAAGCACAGGCCTCATCTTGTGCTTGACAGACAGTTCTCCATTGCATATTTCTCTTTTGAGAACTACTTTTCTTTCACAGCACCTTCCCTTCGAGAATACTTCCCTGTGCTGTTAGACAATGGTCTCACTGAGTTCTGCATCAAGGCTCAGTGCTTGGTTTCTGTTACAGAGGTGTGCATTTATTTTCAGGTTTCTTTGCTTATGTCATGCCAAGCTTCCCTGTTGCTATGTATACCTTGGATTCAATGGTTTAGTGCTTGTGCCGTAGGAGGACAGCACGGGCAAAGCCACATACACCGGGTTGGAAGTTCGTTGTGTTCACTTGAACAGTTTCATAGCATACCATTTTCTTGTACAGGTCCAAAGGGATCATAGTCAGGTCAGAGCCAGAGTCTGCCATCAGTCATACTTCGTTTCCGTTGACTCTCGCCATGTAATGTAGTTTGGGACCTCTACTTACTTCACTGACAAATGCCAGAAGAGCAACCTTAACTGTTTCATCACCACCATCTTTGAGTGCAGTCACTCTGCCACACAGTTGTTGCCAGCACTCTTTGGCAAAATGACCTAGCCTACCACATTCTGCACACTGACTGAACTGATATCACTGCCTATGTGGAGGTCACTATCACGACAGTATCAGACTTTTTCTGTTAATAGTCCTTTCGGTTAGCCCTCTAGAACTGTTCACCTTTTTTGGTCGGCGTTCCACCAATAATTTCTTTCTGGCATACAGTGGTTTTTTGAACTGCTCAGGCAATAGCAAATGCATCCTGTATGGATATTTCTTTGGTACTTACCATGTTGGTCGTGGGTAAAAACAACACATTGGGCCGACTTGGGCGATGGCCCTTAAATGCACCAGTAACGGTAATACTGCTGCATTTAAGGGCTGGCCTGATCATGAGTTGGGGGCTAAATGAGCTGTTTTACCTCCAGCTTTTTACTGGAGGTGAAAATTCCACTTAGTGCCATGTTTTCGGTGCAATTACTGCTGGCTGTAGTAGCGCACTGTATTCGCGATGAAAATGCCCCATTGGGTCCAATCGACCCAATGGGGAATGGGGATTTACCATTAACGCCCAATCCGTGATCCTGCGTTATTAAAGCCGGACCGGCTGGTGCAAATGCTACTACAGTTGGGCGGTATTACAGCCGGGAAACCGGCCAACTCAAGATGAGGTGCATTCTTTTTTACTGGATTTTGTAACCATATTTTTTACTGCAAAAGTGTAGGTGGAGGGTTGGGGTTAGGTCTATGGAAAGTGGAGGGGGCCGGTGAGGGTAGAGTGCAGTGGGTGTCCTACACCATGTTGAAGTAAAAAAAACACAAAAAGAAGTGTTGTTTACCTGCAATCAAACAAACGTGTTGTTCTAACATAGGGCCATTTCTTTAGCATGTATGTACTTTTCTTATATTTTGTCATTGGTTGTGTGCACTACCATCTCGTGACAGATCATGGAGTCTGATCGATCTTTGGAATTGCACGTTACAGCTTACTCCCAAAGGCTCACCATATAGGTTGTCATTTTCTGTGCCAGAGCAGACATTTCATGCGACCGATGCATGCCTAGGCACCCCCTGCATGGTTTATCTGCATTGCAAGATATTCGTCCATAGGTACACATCTGTGTTGAATATGACCAAACAGACTTCATGTGCAAGTGGCGCAATCACAAGTGAGCAGTGTGCAATTAAACCAGAACGTCTTTTCACACATGTAATCTGTGTAGAAAATAGGAGGTATAATGATGGCCTATTGCTCATAGTTTACCACCCAAAAGTACCCATAAAAAGAGCACCTGGTCCGAGCAGGTGTAAATGGTCTTAGCATACTTGATCGAAAAAAATGGGCCTTTTCAATTTGACTGAATTTCTTTGATCGTTTTTTGGGGGAATGTCAGTCAAATGTAATTATATATATATGGGGTGAAGTAAGGAAATAAGTTAAGGTGGCGGGAGGTCGGGGTGGGGGTGCTTGTGCCCCTCCCCTCCCCCGCATTTTAGAGCAAAAATACCGACCAAAATAAATTCGGTCAAATTGGAAAAGGTCAAACATTTTTGATCAAGTAGGCCTAAACTGGTGTAAACAGGGGTGGGGTCGCAGAGCCAGCATAAAAAGCACAAAGCTATAGCAGTCTAAATCCCAGCACATGGGATGCAACAGGACACATTGTTTGGCCTGCGCTCAATCCTTGCAGCTGCCCTGTTGGACCAGCAGCAACAGAAACCCATCATGGCACCCATCAGCACATGAAGCAGATGAAAGTGAATTGACAAACAAGGGCCTGTTGTGTGAGCCTGAATATGTTATTTTAAAGGGCTACCTGCTGGATATTTTAAAGATACTGAAAAGCACCACATCAACTGACGGCACAGATCGTGGCCAACCATGATTAATTTTCCAAACTGTGTAATGCAAACCAACTTAGAAATGCAAGATAACTGTTTAGATTAACACTACAGCCTTTCTTGGGCTGCTCAACCTCTTCTTGCAATGTTACAGCGGCCAATCTGCTTAGTTTAGTACACATCCATTTAGTGCACCAACATCCACCAAAAGTTGGAGTATTTGGGAATTGCTGGGACTGAAGCTCATGTCAAAAACTCTGACTTCACATAGCTCTTTTCTGCAGTAGATGATGCATGGTGACAAGAGCAGACATCACTGGGCAATGTACTCGCGGAAACAAGGCTATGGTTGCCAAGTGGTGGTCAGTGCGACGGCTCTAGATTAAGTGCAACATATTGCACTTATTTCCAGGATTTGTGCACTAGAAAACCAAAGATGGTGTTTAGGTTTGCAGAATGTACTTTCTGTGCTGCACAGCGTAAGCATGGTTTTATAAAAATCTATTGCGCTTTTTCAATCCAGAGGTTTAGAAGTTGAGCTGACAGGCGCTGACAGATACGCAAGCATAGCTAAAGCCATGCGAGAGAGGTGCCCTCGGATCAGGTATCTAGTTGATGTTTGCCATGTGTCCAAATCAGTGGCCAAGTGACTTCTATGGTGCCAGTAATAGTAACACTTATGGTGCTAAACAACAACTGGGCTGAAACAGATAATACTTGTTTTAAAAACGAACCCCTCTATAGTGTAGGTCTAGAGGTCTCTTCTCCCAAACAAGGGTTGTAAAAACTGTCATCCACTGCTAATGAAGAGTACAAAGTGTTAATCTGCAAAGGTGATTAGGTAGCTAAATTCAAGACTATTGGACAAAAGTGTTCAGGGCCATACCCGAGCTTTGCCACTGGATGATACAGTGAGGAGCATGGTTAAATCATGTAATCTCACTGACCAGTGCTGTGCTGCCATCTGGAAAAGGCCGTGCTACTCACATTTTGGTTGCATTTTTAAACACAGTGCCTACTTCTGTTCACACAGGCCATTGAGTGCAACAGGTTTTGGATAGGAGAGAACCAAGCAAATGTCACAGGCCTGAGGCTGGTTTATTTTAAGTTCTGCGTATTCAACAAAAACACGGTTCGCTTTATGTACTTTCAGATTTTCTTCTGCCCATCATGAATATCAGACCACGAGTCTGTGTGTTAAGTGCTTTTAATACTTTGAAGTACAGATGATATATCTTAAGTTCACACAGGTATTATTCGGGTACTTTTCTACTGTACTTTATTTGATGAAGTAGAGGATAAAGCAGCAATCATTCTCATTTGGCACAACATGTTTCAGAAACAAATAGTCATGATGGTTAACTCTGTGATTTTTGTAGTGTCCAAGTATTGCCTACAGAGCAATCAGCAATTATTTTAGTTCATGAAGTAAAGCATTCACAAATAGCAGACGAAGCGCAAATCCCAGCTTCACCTCAAAACCAAAGCTTGTGATACTGGGCAACTCATTCAAGCTCATGGTCACCAACCTGTCATAATTGCCAGTCCTTCAATCTAGTAACTAGTAATAGTCCTTCAAACTAGACTAGTAATAGTCGGGTCCTAAGAGTGATTTGGTTGTCAGGATAAGCTCAGAAAAGCCTCACCCTATAATGTTGTTTCATAATAGAAAAATCCATGTGTACATGTCAAAACTGCGCGTAGATGCCCTAGGGCTTGGCGCGCTATACAAATGTCTAAATACATAAATAATAGTAGTGACCGCTGATATACTGCACCCCACAAAGTAATTTGTTTCTCTGCCGACTGATGGACACACCACTAAAAAACCTGTTCCTCTTTTAATCTCAGACTTCTGTGTCAATGCTGGAGTACGTGTACTATTTTTGTATGGCTACTGATTTGTGGCCCTCATCTCTACTGACTTGTATGGAGGACCAGTGCACCTTTGGGTTTTTACCAGAGAGGCGCTGTGGAGAATGTGTGCGACATAGGAGTTCTTTGAAGAATAAAGGCATTGAAACATGTGAAATTATTTGTATCAACTGTGGCTAGCAGGGCTGAAGCCAGAACTGGTAAAACAGAAATAAATCCGGCTACCACAGTTGAATGCTGGTGGGAGCCTTATTAATTAGGCGCCTGCAGATACATTCAGCAGACACTAATAATTAACTATGTCCCAGCCATCAATGGCCACATGCTACATTTGACAGATCATCTTACTTAAGATAAATGCTACAATTAAAAAATGTTGATAACAGAGAAATAAAAAGTTACATCACACAATGGGCTTCAAGAACAGTTTGGTGCTATCTTGGTGGTAAATCCATTGAGATACCACCAAACATTGATACTGTTACCGCCACTTGGTCTTGCGGTTTTACCGCCAGATTGCAAGTGGTGGTGGCAGCGTTAGTCCCCATTTATTTGGAGTCCATAGGAGTCCATGGGGCATTTCAGCTGAATTACCGCTGCAGTAATTCCGCCGACATTGGGCTGAACATTGGTGGATTTACCTCCAGCTCATAGATGGAGGGGAATTCTCTGAGTTTACTCCCAGCTTGCAGGTGGTTAGTAATTTAATACAGCCGCATTTAACATGCACGCCCAACTGGTAATGAGGCCGAATGTGTTCTTTGCATCTCTTGCTGGCCCATAGCAGGTGTTGACATTTGCAGCTTTGAGAAACATATTACATTTGAGATAACAGAATGTTCATTATATCTCTCTTGTCCTTGACATTCCATGCACCCAGCTAACACCAAACCGAAGATGCGTGGCAGAGTAGAACGATATGAAAATACGTAAACAAATTGAAAAACTAGAGGTATTCACAAAGCGTTTTTTTATCTACAGGAGTATGGGAAAAAGGAAAATAAATACTTGGTTTGATTTGTGAAAGAAAGAAAATGAAACTGATAACTGTGATCTACCCGCGGCCATGTTTGCATTGTGTGGACATTCATAGCGTTGTCTCAGAGCCTTTTTCAAAATACTGATTGGTTGAAAAATTGGAAAATATGTCATTGAAAGCAGTATATGCAATTTTGTTATTTATATATGAATAGGGAGGAACAATTCTATTATGATCACAAAAGATTGTACACTAGATAAGAAATCAGATTTGACGCTAGCAGTGAACTTCTTAAAATGGGGTGAGTTCGAGTTTGACCAGGTTGTGGGGGTGGGGCAGTAAATGGAACAGTCACTTGGGAAAATACATCCGTGGACAATTAAGGGCAACCAACATTAGACAGTTTTACATGCAGGTGGTTTAGAATGAAAAATGAACAGGTACGATTTCTTAAGGGTGTGGGGCAAGGCTAGGTGTCATGGGCTAACGGCTAATATTAACAACCTGTGATTGCCTTCAGCAGACACTGTCTGCAGGCATTCCTGTGCAACAGACTGCCTCTATGGATGGATGGTTTCTTTAGTAACAGTCTTTCCGAAAGGCCATCTGCTCATCCTGGTGATTCTGGACACATAGTTATAATCCATTTTGTTAGGCCAACATGCAACAAATTCAACTGTGAAATGCAGAGAGTTGGCCAACGTTATGAGAAAACAAATGTAAAATACATTACACAAGGCTGTCAGAGTTAAAGACTGAAAATGTGCTGCCACCCTTCTGTTTTGCGGATAACCGCGTTTTGATTCGCAATGCCACGAAGCATACCGCGATGACAGACGTATGGAATGTAAAATGCTTTGGATCCATTCTGTAACATTTCCATCAAAAGACCACAACATTTTTTCAATTAGTCTTCCATATTCATAGCAAATTGGTTTGACACTAGAAAGGCTTGTATAAAATGATATTGTGCTTTTACTGCAGAATAACTGTCCTGACTTACACATATCGAATGGCAGCTGATTAATAACAATGGTGTATTGCTATAATTACATGTTAAAACAAATATTTAAATGACTGTGTCAACTGCTTTTTTTATTTGAGAAATATTATTAAAAATGAAAAGAATCCAAAATGAATGGAGAAAGGTGATGTTTATATGCATTGTGCATTATATATAGGGGAAGACTATTTTCCATGTTGACACATTATTTCGCAAATATGTTTAGAGTATGTTCTTTTCTGGGGCCCCAGGTGTCACCAGCAGGGGCATTTGTTTCAGTGTTTGCCACCAGAGTAGATGTCCTTAACTCACCCATGTGTGACTGTGTCTTACCATAATATAGCCCCTGCAAACAAGGGTGGGTTGGTGCTTGGCAGTGATAAAGGTATTGAAGGTCAGTGATGCTCTCTAGAAAACACACTTATAATACATCGCTTTGAAGTGCAGAGCGGGTGTACTCATGAGTCATCAGAAAAGTGTTAGGGGTAACCATTCCTTTAAGGAAAGGATTGCCAAATAGAAAGGATTGAACCACTGTCTAGTATTGAGGAGAGCGACAAACCAGAAGGGCATTGTTGGACCTATTCTGATAGGTGTGTAAGAAGAGCCAAGTAAGGAGCTGAAAAAGCTGCATGTGAAGGGGAATATTGGGCCATATTCAGTCCTGAGACTGCTTATCATCTGTGGTCATAGTGCGCCAGGCCAATAGGAACATGCACATGTGTGTCAACCTGCATGACTTCAATGCCAGCATTTGGATAGATAGACATACATTACCAAACGCCACCATAGTGGTATCTACTATTAAGCCAGAAATGATATGATAGGTTATTTATAACGCGCTTAATACCCAGAGGTTTCTAAGCATGGACCAGGGATCGAACCTGTGGTGCTCCATGTCGTCTTGCTTCCAATGCGAGCACATTGCCTCTGAGCTTTCCTCCTGAGCCCACTGGTCCTCAGAATTCCACGTGATCAGCTTGCACACGTCCTCTTGGTGCCTGACTTTATGTTTTACACAGTTGGTAGCATTTACATATCACCACATGATTCTCAGTCAGATAGCTCCAGCTTTTCAGAGACA
This sequence comes from Ambystoma mexicanum, assembly GCF_040938575.1. Taxonomy (NCBI): domain Eukaryota; kingdom Metazoa; phylum Chordata; class Amphibia; order Caudata; family Ambystomatidae; genus Ambystoma; species Ambystoma mexicanum. Next base: position 875,451,196 of record NC_090935.1, on the reverse strand, counting down.
GATACAAGAACGCGTTACTGATATGCCAGGGTTTACTACTTCCAAGTTGACATCATGGCCACTGGGCGCTTAGAAGAAGATCATGATCCTATATTGCATGGAGCATTCAGCATAGTGAAGTGCAGAGGGTTGATCATACAGCTAGAATAATGCCACATCAAGATCAACCGTTTAAATTACTTGGGGCACACACAATAAGGTACTTGAGAGTTAGGTTTGGACATATCGCTCATTTTTCTTACATCTCTTTATTGAAGCATATGACCACTGTTTAACCCCAAAAATATACCTGACATACGGAGGATGCAATCAGAAAGGCACTGCCTATTGATTCACCACTGGGTGTCTCCTTGTCTTTTAACTGGGATGATCATGCCTGCACACGCATGACCTGGTCACAAGGTGCTTGGGTTTCTTGGGCTGAAAGTAGGTTCATACGTGCTTACTCACCTTGGGAGCGAGTAGCCACAGGAGCTGCAGGTTCCATTGTTCCCAACAATGGTGCCATATTACTAATTTTGCTCTCACCGATTCTAATATTTAGGCCCCTATTCACAGAGCGTTTTCCAATGGGGTTTGCCATTTTAAAACGCTTCTGTGAATTAGGCCCTTAATATTTTTGTGTAATGTAAACAGCTGCTTTATTTTTCAGTATGCCCCAATCATTTTTAGTATAGGACTGCCCAAGGTGTCTCTTTGCATTCTGTGACTTGTAGTTCTGATTTACAGGGAAGATCAGGAGAGCGAATGGTTGCTGGACCAGCATCTCCATAATGGAATAGACATGTTGCCATGCATTTGACTTCGGTGTTGGACCGTTATTCTACCAAGGTTTCATTTGTATTTCTCTCTTTACAACCTGCCCTTCATTACAGTGAAGCACTTATTAAATGCGATTTTTATTACTACAAACATCTAGGGTGACCAGATTTAAAAAGTAATAAACCGGGACAGGGCAACTAACATAAAAGTAGGACTAACTATTGAAAGTGGCATCAAGGCACTACACCTCAGTATCATTTGGACAAAGGGTTTAAGTGTTACTGTTCAAATAAACACGTGTTATAATGAATTCATCACAAACTAACACTATCTTAAGTTGTAAAATACAGCATTTCTTCTGTGCGAGATTATGCATTTCTGCCTGCCAGCTATAAAGACTTACTACAAAGAACCAGGACCACGGCAGTTTCCAATGCGGACATAATCTTGAGAAAGGGGGACAGAGCACCAAAAACCGGGACGCCTGGTCACCCTACAAACACCACACAATACATACTAAAAACTGACATGCAGATTCGGGTAGGCGGGCAGTAGCCACCTGGTTGAGGTGCAGTAGAATGTCACCATCAACCTAAACATGTACAGTTACCATTTTGGATCCCTCCTAGTCAACCATTGCTCATAGAAGAATTGGCAAAGCCAGACTCTATAGTCATTCCTCATGTTAAGCCTCACCCCTTTCCCCATTTCAAAGTTTGGGCTCCCAGATGACCAGTGCCCTTTTCCTTTCATTTTACAGCCAAAATTGCCACTGCTATATCTTGCCACATACATAGGTATGTATGCTGTTAAATTATCTTTTTCATGCTGTTGTTTTGTGTAAGCCAGCCAACGGACTGTGAGCCTTAAGAACGTTATGTATTTTCACTAAAGATGTTTCTGTCTCCAGACAGCCATCTCAGAATCCTTTTGTTTTGGATGAACGCAAAGACTTGGCGCTGCTTTGTGCATCCACTCCACTACTGTGAAGCGCTATACATTAAATGCTATTAGGAGTATAAACACTATGCTGCAGGTACCTACACGTATACATTTACCACGTTTGGTCTTTCCTAGGTGACCAATACTTGTAGGGAAATTGGCGAGGGCAGGCATTGTAATTACCTTTCAAACATCAGCTCTCTCTAGATGAGCAGTACTATTTCTGGAACTAGCCCATTTCCTCGAAGGCCCATTCGTTTTACACATTTAGCCACAAATATATGTGGGTGTTAGGGTTTAGGTATTGGTTAAGGTGGGAGGATGTGGGGGATCTGCCCCCGCACTCTTTTTGAACAAATGCTTACACAAAAAAACATTTGAGCAAATGGACCACAAACAAATTATTTCGAGGAAACATCGTAGAACCCTATTTTTCATTAATTTTACAGCTATACTGGCCATTGATGAAAACCACATGCCTCATCACCAGTTTGGTGGTGCAGTAAAAAAGTGTGGACACGTTTTACTGCCCGTCTTTTTGGTGGTGACCGAATTATCACCACTTTTACAGCAATGCCAAAATCCGAGTTCAATATTGATGTTTAAGGCCAGAAAGCGATATGTGCAGAATTACCATTCACAGTAAATACACCAAAAATCTCCATGGAGTTCTCTGGACTCCAAAAATAGGGATTTACACTGCCATATCAACATTTGTAATACCACCAAATTCGCAATGAGAAACTTAATCTAGGTGCATACTGTCAGTTCCCAGAGCTGCCCTGAACCACAATGTTTGACCTTTTCCGGGCTCCAAGATTGACAGGTCAGGTTCCCTCTCTCCACTTCACCCCCTTTCTCATTGGAAGTGATGTTTCTCCCGCCTCCACAAGCAGTAAACTACAACTACACTTGTGCCAAGATACTGGAACCACATATCCGAAGTGCAATAATGCTCTGCCATGCATGCACAGCTTCTATACACCGAGGAAACAACGGGGGTTGGACCAACTAGACCGGAGATGACAAAACAAACAAAAAAATGTGTTTTTGTTGCGTTTATGAAGAGGCAACGTGCACTTGACGTTCGCACTCCGTCCTGGGGGAAGGTTGTTTAAAATAACTGGGCAAGGAGATCCCACCCTTGTTTGGAAACCCAACCGAAACATATGTCAACAATATTTTTTCCAACCCCTGGAGACCTACAGAGGGTCACATCTTTAATTTCTGAGTGTTAAAGTGACATTTATTTGATTAGAATATGAGATGGTAACATCATGTTACCTTGTGTGTAAACGTATGTGAGTATGAGAAATGAGTTATGACTGAATAGAATATGGAGGGATGTGTTTGTACACCGAGCGTAGCTTATTTAATTCTGTAAAATTGGTTTCTGTATTTGTAAAATAAATATGATGTTTTACAAAAAATTGAGAAACATTTTTGTCATCTTCGGTCTAGTTGGTCCAACCCCCCCTTGTTTCCTCATTTCATTGACCTGGCAGACCATAGACATAGTACCAGGCATCCCTTACCTTTATTACAGCTTCTATACACGACATCTCTGGATCCAGGATTTAAATGTGATTATCAGGGAAGTATATGGTCCTCAAAGATTGATTTCCTTATGGTTTCTCACGCCATTATTTCTTCCATTAGCCTTGATGCCTGCCATTCATTACTGACCTAAGCCTGCTCCTCATTGAACCGAATTGTTGCATGCACATTCCTAACCAGGGCTCGTTTTCTTGATTTATTCTGCCTTCCTCTCGAAGTGCTTTCCATTTCCTGGAAGTTGCTAACCTCAGCCTGCTCTCTGATTACGCCGGCATGATATTTGTTGAACTTGATTGCTGTGCACATGTTTATGACCTCTGTTTGCCTCCCCTATTTCTCCTGCCTACTCATCTTAACTTTCCTTACTAATTTTCTTAGGAGGATAGCTCAAGGGCAACGTGCTCGGCTTGGAAGCATGGCGACAAGGAGCAAAGCAGGTTCGATCCCCAGGTCAGCGCTTAGAAACCTCTGGGTATTAAGCGCGTTATAAATAACATATCATATCATTGACTTTAAATAAATCACACCTTGTTGTACTCCTCTGTTCCCCTTACACCTCATGGGGGTTTTCTCTGCATCTTCCAGTACAGCCCGTCTCATTTGCTCAGTTCTCCCTTTTGGCCTCATGATCCGTCCTTGGATTTCAAAGATCTTTTGTTTCCTCCCTTTCTTCCTCTTGTATCACTTCCATGTGCCAGACATTTGCGCCACTCTTGATTGGGTATTGTAGACCTTCCTCAGCCGTATTGCCATTGGGCAAGAGTTGGACCATATCTCCTGAATTGTCCTTACCTGCATAACATAATTCTGTCAGGGCCTTCGATTGGAATACAGCATGTGTCCCTGCAGACCCACTCCTCTAGGTCCCATCTTGCTCCTGGGAATGTTTCAGGCAGTTCTTGTACTTACTCTTTAACCTTCTCTTTCTTTCTCTTCTGTCTGGCTGCTGACATTAATCTCCCTAACTGTGTTTTGTTCCTAAATCCTGGGGTTGAGCAGTTGGTGTGACTTTGTCCTTTCCTTTTTCATCGATTTCTGGCTGGGATCTCAGAGCCCCTGTCTTACTCAAACTGTTGTCTGTAGGGGCTTTTCTGGTGGACCCCAAGTAGCGTGGTGTCATACACAGGAATACCTGCTCTTTTCTGCTAAACGTCAACATCCATGTATTTATTGATATAGTGGGTTTTACCAATAAAGAGGTGACCCTCTTGTCTTTTTTTTAGATGCCCCGTCTTTAATGTGGGAGGGGTCTTCAGATTCATTAAACACTGTAAAAGTCAATCGGTATGGATGGCCCTAACAGTTTGCGAAGCCAAACCAACGGCAATTGCAAAATATAGGCTCTTTGTTTGTGAATTTTGGAACTTATCGAGCTTGCAAACAGCTGAAATAGTTTCATAAAGAATCTTTTGTGCCTCCCCTAGTCTGCTCCGAATTTTGACGCACCTAAACAACTTAAGTTACCGGAAGATGATCTTATCAGTGAACCTATTATTTTTTGTCTGCGGCGAAGGAACAACCCAGAGGCATTGCTAGGGGGGGCGCTGAAGGGGCTATCGCCTCGGGTCTTTTGGTTGTAGGCCCGGATAGAAGCTCAGGGGCTACACCCAAAAGGCTATAGCTAGCCCCGAATCCCACCAGTCCAGACATTAGCTTAGCCCCTGATCTTTTACAAACATAGCAACACCCCTGGTCAACAACCCTAGGGCAATCCTAACACATTCCGTTATTCGTGCTTGCTTTGACAAAATATTCCATGCTTCCAACATAAGAAGTCCTTATAGCTAAAGTTAAATGCTCAGGGTCTTTTTGGCAATCCGCCTTCAATTGAGATTGCTGGTCTTAGAAATGTAAAAGCTTGTCTATTTATTTGGAGGATGTCAGAGAAGGCTGTGAATTGGTAAAACACTCCAACCATAATCATTTTATTCTTACAGCACATTGTTTACAAACTTATTTACTATGGTCAAATTTTTCTCAAGAAAGATGCCAATTACTAAGGCAAGATTTAACAATGTACCCTTAAGGGCGACAACTGTATCATGGGCTAACTCAGATGGTCTGACTTGCTGCGATTTATGTGGAACCTCTGCAGAAGACTTGCTGCATTTATATTTTGTCCAGTACACACTGCCATTAGACGTAGAACATGGATTCCAATTTTGATTAGTTCTGGCATTCGTCTCTGACCCATTGCCCTACTATACTTGTTAAAAGCAGAGTCTCCTTGCATTGGCTGGGCGCTATTATTCTATTTAAGACAGGCCCTCGTTGTGAGGAAGAGCATATCCCCCCACCTCTAAGCCAATTTAAGAGTAGGAGTCCTTGTTTATGTAGCCTGTCTGCCTAATGCACTCATGATTTTACTAATTATTTGTGTAGTCTTACTGTTATGACCAGGTTGCCATTTGTATGCTCCTCTGTGTTAATATTCACACATTAACACTCAGATTTATACTGATCCTCGGTAATGTAAGGTCAGTGAATAAACTATGGGTAGTAATCCCTGTTGTCCAGGACATTCCATAGTATAATCCTTCATCAAATAATCTTCCCATTTCAGGGCACATCTTATATAAATAACGAAAACATAGAATTAACTTTGTTACAAAACTATATACATTCTTTTTGCCCCAATATGGGCCAATTGTGTATTACGGACAATGAGGCACAATTTGTGTCGGGTGCGATGCAGGAGTTTTTCAACAATTTGGGAATCCGCCATCATAGGGTGTCTTTGTATAATCCAGAAGCCAACGGCCTAGTGGAGCGCATGAACTGTTTCGTGAAGGGAGCCATACAGTTGGCTCTTGATAATGGTCTTCCGTGGAGCAGTGTGGTCTCGGAAGCTCTCAAGGCTTACAGGGTGACTCCTTCTGCTCTCACAGGTTTTTCTCTGTTCAAGCTTATGCAGGGAAGGAAGCCTGGGTCTAAATTGAGAGTTCCGGCATTGGGTGGTGGTGCCCGGTCGCAAGTAGACATGTGTGAAGTTTTGGATAGGGTTCAACGGAAGCAAGCGTCTTTTTGGCAGCGGCACTTGAGAAGTAGGAAACCTCTACACGTAGAAGTAGGGGATCAGGTTGTGATCAGAAACCCAAGGTTTGTGGCTAAGGGATTAAGTAAGTACATGCAACCACGCAGGGTGGCCAAAACGGGGCGTGGATATGTTAAGCTGGATGACGGTTCCAGGTGGAGCCTTAGACGGGTAGTTGTTGTGGAAAGGGGTGGTGCATTCCGTGGAAACGGAAATCCCACAGGTGATAGTGTTGCTTTCCGTGGTGATGGTATTGATGCGGGTTCTGGCGGTGGTTTGCATGATGTGGTACCTCCCGTTACAGTTGACCCTAATGGTTTGGGCGTGGTTGGTATTGAAGTGCCATTAAGTCGTTGTGACCCTGACACTGTTCCGGTTCCCATTTCTATTGAGACGGCGGGTACCAAAGGGGTGGATCGAAGTGGTGCAGGATTGGCAGCCATGAATCCGGAATTAGTTGTCAGCAATCCAGGTGACACAGAGTCAACAATGCTGACCCCTAGCGAGGGTGACTCTGTTTCAGGCAAGCGCAAGACTTATCCGGCCAGAGAGAGGAGACTTCCTTCTAAATACAATGAACATGTCTTGGGTGCAATTGCACGTTCATTTCCTTGCGCCCTGTTTTCCTTCCTTCTGTTTCCCCTGTTTCTGTCTTTTCTCCTTCCTGTTTAGCCCTTCCTTTCTGTTCTGGGTTCGTGGTGTTGGGGTGTGTGGTGTGCATTGTTATGTGTGTAAAGGGGGGAGAATTGTTGTAATATAGTCTATGCTGGGCTCTGGTGTGGAATTCTAGATCATGTAGAATTCCACACTCGGCCATTCGATGTTTGTTTAGTTACGGGAGTTAGAGGAGATTCCAGCGGGGCCAGTTGAAGGGAGACGGTGCGGAAGGTGGAGCACCGCTAGGTACAGGTTGATCCAATGAACAGGTCTGATCTCACTCTGCCGTGTGTGACTCGTTATTACACATGACACCACCACGCCCCTTAATGCCAGCCAGGATATAGAAATCACTGGGCACCAAGGGGAGAAGGAAGGATGGAGGTTCATGGCTGAGGGCACATGGTAAAAGTACGGGAGTGTTATGGGCATTTTTCCTTAGAGATTTGAGGAGAGTATTGCACAGATAAAGGTGGGTGGCAATTTGATTCTAAAGGGGATCCGGGGGCCTCCACCCCCCACCTCCTTGACTTTTGCTTTCAACCCTTTGCCTTCTGGAGATTGCTTTTCTTGCCTTCTTGACAATGGTCCTCTACACCAGCCACATGCTGACTATTATTTATAGCTTTCAATGGCCATTTAGTGTTTTGGCTCCCGGCTGACTGGCCGCCTCATATAATCGCTGGCCATTGACCCACAGCCATTATTGTCCCCATTGTAACAATGTATGCACCTCAAAGGTGACTTGGACAGTTGTCGGCTCTAGTTGTCCGAGGGGTGCCCCCAACCATTATGTTGTACTGGGCCCCTGTAAAGGATCATTAAAAGGTCTGTCACAGACAAAGGATGGATGGAAACTTATTGGTAAGGTTTGAATGTGCAACTCAAATGCAATCCTTTGACCAGGAGCTGTTCAGCTCTGGGCGCGTGCGTCTGATCTGCAGTTTGTAGGTTGGGTCAAATTAGGCCGGTATAACTACATGGTGAGCACCCGCCGAAAGGAGCCACGGGGAGCCAGAGGCCTACCTCAGTTTTTCTTTTTGTCTTGTAGGTAAACCTAATGATATGTGTTGTGTTCCTTTGCAGGACTGGTCACCTTTCGCACTGATTACAAATTGAAAATGGCGAGTTTCTGCAGCGATTGCAATGAAGGGATTAGAATGCATCTTTTGCGTTCGCTCATGGTGACGAACATTGACGTGCCGCATTTCAGAAGCGGATTTAACCGTTTCATTGTCCTGAGATCACTTACCGGGAGTGGCACACAGTGATATATTTGGGGGCTGAATTTATGTGCACACTTCCGTCATAAGCCTGAGTGGCACACATTGATTTATTTGGGGGCTGGGACTGTCCTATAGGGCATTAGGCCCATGGCTGAATCAAAAACGAAAAAATGCTTTTTGACCCGTTTTTTGGTTCAAATTGGGCCACTTGTTGGACAATGTGGACCAGTTTGATGTGACTAGTTGTTTTGACCAATGCTGCTGAATAAACATTCTTTAAAATGCACAATTTGCATCACATTTCATCAAAAAACTCCCCTTGGGTTGCAGGCCACAAAAGGAATGAATAGCCATTTGCAATGACGACCCACGTTCATGGGCGTAATTTTAGGGGGGACAGGGGTGTTTGTCCCCCCCAACTTTCATGGCACACCATTTTGTCCCCATGCATTTGGCTGAGGCACCTTTTCATCAGATGTCAGGTCCCCCCAACATTCTCCGCAAAGTTACTCCACTGCCCACGTTTTCATTGGTGCACAAGACAATTTTTTGGCCGAGCCACACCCGGCTGTGCAGACCACATTGCACTGGCTGCACCAGCCCCAACCTTGTTGTTTCAAGGTAGCGGTTTCAGGTTGCATGATTTTAATGCCTGTCATGACAAATAATGTGCATGGCGCAAATGGTGGTTAATTATTAGAACTGGTAAAATGGGTCAACGGGCTAAACACTAGTTGTTGGGATCTGCGTTGGAACTACAGGTCGCAGGTTGGGATCCTTAACAATTTGCAGGCACTGCGGAGCCAGTATTTAGGGATCAGCTACCCATGCCATAATGGCATAAGCATTGAGTACCTCAAATTTATAGGGCCCCTGACATTACTGTTAGCAAGGAAGAGGACAAGAAGAGGCAGAAAGGAAGAGGGTGGAGGAGAGCTTAATAAACTGTAACAAGGCATTCTCTTCATTGGCAGCAGTTATGAGGGAAAATATCCAGAGCAGGGTCCAACCTTACGGAAGTACAGGGACACTATTGTCAATGAGCAAAGAATGTACAGCTCAGCGGGTTGGATAGTACAACAGGGATTTTGGATCTGAGATGTCAATGGTTTGGGATATGACATGGGACCAGAAGGACATGGAAGGATGGGTGTCATTCATGGGTCTTAAGGATAGGGCTAGTAAGCTGGCAGTTGAGGTGTGAAAGGGTACACAGAAGCCTCCCCAGTAGACAAAACAGTGCTGCAAGAATTTTTTAAATGATTATACATCGGACAAAGAGTGTGTTACTTTTTTAGGGCTTCATGGTATGTATACTTGCAGTGTTAATACTAACTGACGTATGTTTCTGCGCTGTCGTAGGAAAGGGAGATAGCTGAGGATGACGAGGACCGGCTAAGGTTTGTATCAAGAGTATGGCCATGAGCACTGCGGAAGTGCCCAGAATTTTGGTAAGGTGGGGGATACGCCCACGGGTGCAGGCTCATCAGTAAAACTGGATGATAATCCAAATATTCAACACATACACTTACAAACTTGAATTATGATATACCTTTAGGCCAAGTAAGCTGTGGGGAAGTACTTGGTCATACAGTCATAAGCACAGTACAAAAACACAACACAAACATGGAAGGAACACAGACCACAAGCGAAAAACCTCCTTCAGAACAACTACCTGGAATGGCAGGGAAACTGGCCCGGATCAAACACTTATAGTATAGGACACGCCTATCCATGGGGAGCATACCTCCTGTTACTCTCAGAATACCTCATGGGAAGGACCACCTCCTACAGGGATCACGGTTTTTACCAGTTTAATATACAGGGTAACATTGGACAGATGATGTAAGTATAATGGGAAAATGTTAAGATATGAAACAGGCCGGTTATCGATTAAAATCACTGCATGTCTGGGTGACTGCCCACTGGGGAAGTAGCTCAGCGAGCAAGCATTAGGGAGCAACAAGACAGCCATTGATTAAAAGCACAGCCGGCCTACAGATCGCTCCCCACTGAAAAACATACATCCCTTGCGTTATGCTCCACTTACCGAGCCATATTTTGCTGGTTAGTTTTATCCTGCTATGATCTTACGCCCACAACAAACCGGGCACATTGGGTAAATGGGTTTGCTGGGCACTTACTAAAGACATGCCGGGTTCATAGGTTGCATTTATGCTCAGTGGCAACCAGTTGTCCAGAAGCAGGACAACACGGACCAACACAGATGCATTGCCGGAAGTACGCCACAAATGAAAGAATTGAGTTAGGTACCTGAGACCATGCTAAGGGGACACCCGAAAGGAGGGATGGTGAATACATGGGCCCCAACTGGTGGGGGCATTGTAATGAGAGTGCTGACCTGGCAGTCAGATAGCACAGAAGTGGCCCATTCTCGCAAGAATATAATCTTGAGTGATCCATACAAAGGTTATGGGAATGAATTACCTGGCAGTCGGATCCCAGTGGAGGGCCGTTTCCACTGGAACGGAAACAGGAGTGATCCATACAAAGGTTATTGGAGTGACTGACCTTGAAGGCTGCTACCAGAGGACCTCTAGGAAGGGATTTGTGTTTAATAGGGCAAACGTTTGCCTAATGCTTGTAGTTCACAGGTCTGAAAGGGGAAGGATGTGCTAATGGGAGACAGGGAGTGTAGAAGCATATGAATAAGGTTGGTATGTTTTGAGGGTAGCGGGGGGCCACCCCCAAAGCGGGGCGGAGTTACAGGGTGGTCCTAGCTGGGAGGAGTGAGTTTGATGCTGCGGTTTCAGCCGTGGGCGGTTTCCCGATGGCTGCGCTAGAGCCAAATTCTGACAACCGGCACTGAGTCCTTTATGGACAGTTAAGACTACTCGTCAACGAGATTCAGTGGTCCCAAAGAATTACTGCTTGGCAGTTTATAATCAGAAGCGGAGACGTCCGCTACTCTGCAAATTGGAAGTGACAAGTGTCCCCGGGAACTATAAGATAATGACAAGCCTGGAAAACCAATGGGCTATCGTAGAAGTCTAAGGAGATGTGACTTTACTTAGGGCTGGGACTGCCCCCCAAAATGTTGTATGACTTCAATAAATGTGATCGTGTGTTTCCAAATATACACCATGTGTCCTTGTGATTCTTAGGTCTGTAACCATTGCATGATGTCTTATACCCCGAAGTGGGGGTGGGTAATGGGGGGTGGCCCTGCTAAGGGGCTTTACAGCCCCCGGTGGGGATGCTAGTGGAACAGCCTGCATAGCGGGCTGCCCCTCGGGCCACCCCACCGAGGGTACTCACACCTCGCCTCCTCCGTGGTAGGAAGGGGTGTCCCCGGGCCGAGCCACATCCATCTGGAATCCGGGGAGCAGTTATAAAATGCAGGGGCTGCTCAGCTCACCCTCTTTTGCAGCCCCCCGCCTGAAGACCCACACTCCCTCCCCTTTTAGGCAGGATAGCATGGGCACGAAACGGAAATTCACCGAGTAGGTTATGGGTATTTTTTCAGTTATATGTAATTAAAGAGGTTGACTGCTTGTTATAAGGATTGGTTCATTTATATGTAATTAAGGATTTTGTTGAGTACGTTTTCTTTTCTAGCGGACTGGGAAGGGTGTAAGTGTGCAAGCATGTTTTGTTCATGAGTTGTGTATGGTTGCTAACTTTTTCTTTTCTGTCACAGGTGGAGTTACGGGGCGGTCCTAGCCGGGGAGGAGTGAGTTTGACGCCGCGGTTTCGGTCGTGGGCGGTTTCTCGGTGACCACACTAGAGCCAAATGTGGACGACGGGCACTGAATCTTTTCTGGACAGTTGAGACTCCTCGTCAACGAGATTCAGTGGTCCCAAAGAATGACTGCTTGGCAGTTTATAATCAGAAGTGGAGACATCCGCTACTCTGCAAACTGGAAGTAACAAGTGTCCCCGGGAACTATAAGATAATGACAAGCCTGGAAAACCAATGGGCTACCTTAGAAGTCTAAGGAGATGTGACTTTACTTAGGGCTGGGACTGCCCCCCAAAATGTTGTATGACTCCAATAAATGTGATCTTGTGTTTCCCAGGAATGCCCTCCCTGTCAAACACAGCAGAAAGAAACTCCACCACCTTCTCAGACGTCGCGGATGACAAAGCTGTAGCCTCCACCCATCTAGAAATATAGTCTACCATCACGACAATGAATCTCAAACCACCACCCAAGGAGTCTATGGGGCCCATTATATCAACAGCTACTTTGGAGCACACATCCTCAGGAACCTCCACATGGTAGACTGGTTGGGAAGTGGGCACCTTGCTAATATCACTAGCCGAACATGCTGCACAATCCTTGACCACTGCCTCGACATCATCATCCATCTTGGGCCACTCCATCTAGTACATCTCTCCCAGCCTTCTTTTGGTCATGGACCTTCCCAGATGTCCCTCATGGGCTAGAGCCACAAGTCTACCCTTGAACGATTCATGAGGAATCAATCTTAAACCCCTGGCGACACCCCAAGGACCCTCGGATAATTCCGGCCACACATGGCCGTAGAGCCTGGATAACTCCTCACTGCGGGTACCGCTCCTGATTGCGGTCCTGATGTTAATTAACACCGGGTCCCGGCAACACTCCTCACTCCACACTTGTTCACAAACCGCAGGGGCAACATCAGCAATCAAGGTACAGTCATCACCCGCCACTTCTTGAGCCTGATCAACACAACCTGAATGTGGAAATCGCGACAGACAGTCTGCGACAGCGTTCTTTACTCCGGGAACATATTCCACTCTAAAATTAAATTCCCCCATGTCAGCCATCCATCTCATGATTCTAGATAAGGCCTGGGACAACCCCTTAGTTTTTAATACATGTACCAAGGGCTTGTGATCTGTGCGCAGCGTATACTCGACACCCCACAGGAATGTCCTAAAATGTTTTGAGGCCCAGACGGCTGCCAAGGCCTCCCTCTCTATCACTGCATACTTTTGCTCAGCCTCTTTGAGGACTCTGGACGCAAACGCAATGGAACGGAACACACCACCTTCCTCTGTTCTAAGACTGCCCCAATACCGTACTCGCTAGCATCCACCGTCAGAACGGTTTTCCTCGAAGGACAAAAGGAAGCCAAGGAGGGAGCCTGATCCACTTCCACCTTGAGATTCTCAAACTCGCTTTGGCATTGATCCGACCAATCAAAGTGAACTCCCTTCCTGAGTAAAGCCCTCATACCGATAGTTTTTTTTTCTTCTATTTTTATTTTTTTTATTTTATTTGTATTAGTTGAAATTAATCAACCTTTCAAAACAAAAATAGACAAAGCTAATTACAACATAACATTTCATTACAATTTAAAACATTCAAATTTAAAACTTTCAAATTTACAGAAAAAGGAGACTAATAATAATAGAAAACTAATGAGAAGAATAAAACTAAAAACAAAACTAAAAACAAAACTAAAGGCTAAAAGATAGATTAACATATACAAAATTAGCATATAAAGCACTTAATCATAAAACATATCAACTCAGATGAAAATCAATTCATGGGGTTCCATCTATTCACTCTCATAGTTATCTTATGAAATAAAATTCAACCACTCTGTCCCAGCCTGGTTATTCTCCCCTCATTGATCTAATTTTAGCCCATTTAAAAAACTTATCGTAGATATTTGGATGGGTAAGTACGAACAATCCAAGATTATAGCCCAGCATTGTTTCTGTTCTAAATTCCTCATATATATACAATGTCTTGAAAAGTGAATTTCTCTCTGAGAAGTTAACTGCAAGCATTGTGTAATCAGATGTTCGAGTGTTTCCTTTTCCATTGGGATGGTACAAAATCGACAGATGTTCAATTCAGGCTCTAACAATTTCCGTCTAACATTAACATCCTTAGTTGTCCACAGGTTAAAGCGCATAAGTAACATTTCTGAGCGATAGACCATCAATGGGGCTTTCATCATGTATAGAGGTAATGTTTTCAGTTTTTTTGGTGGAAAGCGGTATAGATCTCCATCTCTATATTGTAAGCATCTTTCATAGGTTTTTATCCAATCGGTGTCATATCTTTTCTTTTGCCTTCATTGGATTATTAATCAATAGGTCGATGGTTATATCTGCCTCAGCCAATTTTTGATATACGCTCTGCATCCATGTGGTTACAAAGATATGTTGTGACGAGAATATGTATCTGGTCAAGGTTTTTAAGATTACATCCATAGTAGTTGACAACAACCATTTTCTAAACAATGAGCATAGTCGCCAAGAGTAATGTGCTTGCAATGAGACCAAACCCAATTCATAGAGTATCCACAATGTTGGGACACATTGTGGCAGATGTAAAATCTGCTTCCAGTATTTCCCTTCCCATTTCTCAAAACAGAGGCGTGTGTTAATTGGCAGAGATTCTAAGCCATATATTATGCTCGATACTGCCTTTTGGACCCAATATTGAAGAGCCGGTTTGATAGAAAATTTCCCAAACCTATACATGATGATTTTTGCTTGGGAAATTGCAGTCTCTAGTTTATTGGCAATACATTCTATGTGAGCAGTGTTAGTTGTGTTATCTTCAAAGAGCATCCCTAAGTAAGTATATTGTTTCACTAGACTCAGGCGTATGTTATTAATTGTCCATACAAATGACATCCGTGCAGATTTATTCGGCTGATAAACTAATATCTGCGTTTTATTAGGATTAACTCTTAGTTCATTTTGCTGAATATAGGTATTAAATGCAATTAATAGTTTCTGCAATCCCAGCTGTGTTTTCGAGATTAACACTAAATCATCTGCATAGATAAGGCTTTTAACAAACTTGTCATTGAATTTTGGAGAATCAGAGGGTGTAACGTCAAACATGTATTTTAAATCGTGCATGAAATAATTAAAAATGGACGAGGCCAATAAGCAGCCTTGTTTCACCCCACGTGAGGTAAGTATGGCTTCAAATAGTAAACCATTCAATGATAATCGGATGCAAACCGAGGTTTCAGAATGCAATGCAAAAATAAGATCATATATATAAATTAAATAAAAATAAATAAATATAAAGTTGCAGGACATTTATCCCTTTGTAATTTCTGAAATAGAATTACACGAGAAATCGAATCAAAGGCAGAAAATAAATCAGCAAAATAAACTGGTTGTTTTGATGTCGGACATTGGGTTTTTATTGCATTCAGACACAGTAAATTGATTTGTGTGCCCATGCCTGAAACAAACCCTGTTTGGTGAGGGTCCCGTAAATTATTGGCTAGGGTCCAAGCATTAAATTGTTGCAGTATCAGCTTAGAAAAGATTTTTCCTGGACAATCAAGCAATGTTATTGGTCGATAATCCTGGGGTTATGTCCGGTCAACCTTCTTAAAAATTGGGATTATAATTGATGTCTTCCAAGATGGTGGAATCGTCTGCCGTCGTATTAATGATTGAAAGATAGTGGTCAGAATTAGGGCCCATTCTTTGGGATTAGTTTTTAACATCGCATTACTTATTCCATCTGGTCCACAGGCTCTAGATGCACTCGCCTGTTTAATGAGCTCTTCAATAACTGCAGAGGAGAGTTCATGGGTGAGAGGCCTTATGAAGAAGTTGAGTTTTGTCAAAGTTATTACCAGCATACAGACTTGTGTAGTAGTCAACCCATACTTGTTGATGCACCCCATTAAGCTGGGCATCAGCTTGTAAATTTGTATTGTGGCTGTTTAATAACTGCCTCATTTCTGCCGAGTTCTTGTTGGCTATCGATTGCTGCACACTGTCTTTTTGAAATGTAATTGCTTTATGACTTTTAAACCAATTTTTGTACTTAGTTTTGGCATTTTTCACGGCTTGCCAGCATGAGGTTGTGCTTGCTGTTAAAATATTTCTTTTTTCTTTCCTATATTCAGCACGTCTATTCTGTAAATTGTGGTCAAAAGCATGTTTATGAATCAGACAATTTCTGGAGCTTTCAGTTATTGTATTGGCATATGGTAGTAATAGGTCTGGATATCGCAGTAGGCTATTAGAGCGTGTATTATTCTGTATCACACATCCAAACGATTTGAGATTAATCTCATTCCTCCTTAGTCGTATACTCGAACCGTTTGTCACAAAGGATTGGGTAAGATATTTCTTACCAACATCAGTTATATCCCAGTTTAAAACTAAGGAAAGCAAATTGTGATCGGTGTGCGTTTGTGGGTGTATATTTAATCCTTTGATTTGAGGAAATGCCTCCCTATTGATACAAATATAATCAATAATACTATAGCTAGTATTCCTATGCCATGTCGGTTGAGGAGGTATATCACCATGAGCTGTTCCATTAACCATCTGAAAATTTCTGTCCGACATAAACGAATTCCAGGTATTTATTTCATTGGATGCCCGAGAGATACAATCCAAATTTAGATCTCCCATAATTAGTGTGTATGTGGTGTTTACATCCATACAAATTATATCTAACAATTTAGCAATACCTGCATAAAAAACAGTGGGCCTCATTACGACCCTGGCGGAGGACCATGGTGCAATTTGCACCATGGTCCATGGCGCAAAGCTGCCAACTCCGCCATGGGGGTTGGCGGACTTACCGCCCCATTCCGAGGTTGGCGGGGCGGTAAGTCCCCAATCCCCATTTACCCTTCCCCATTCCCATTTTTGCCCCATAGGGTATAATGGGAGTGGGGAAGGCGTTAATTACGCCACCGTAAATTACGGTGGCGTAATTAACAACAAGTCCCGTAGCGCCATGGATTTTTCCGCCTGCGAAAAGCAGGCGAAAAAATCACCATGGCGCTACGGGAACTCGTAGTCTGGCGGAAAGGTACGCCATGCTTTACGCCGGCGTAAAACCCTTTCCGCCAGGGTCGTAATGAGGGCCAGTGTCTTTGATTCCTACTGGGTTGCGATAAAAGTTTATTAAAGCAATTTCTTTACATTGATGGGAAATTCTGACTAGTTGTAAGAACGCTGTCTCTACTTTCCATGGTGAAATAGACAGACCAGATTCAGAGTGTACGGCAACAAGTAAACCTGAAGAAGGTCTGCCGCCAGTAACTAGTGCTGGAGAAAGTAATATATCATACCCATCCCATATCGGGCTATTAGACATCCACGTTTCTTGCAACGCAATAATATGATATAATACTGTAAACTTTTTGATCGACTCATGTAGATGGGAATGCCCTCTAGTGTTCCAGCTTGCTATGTTTAAAAATGTTGTTGATGGTTAATTTCTAATATCACCAGAAATTCCTGACAGGCCACCAGCCCTATTGTTCAGACTTTGATATATTTTTAATTGTATTGATGAGCCTTGCGGTTGATCAGACGTTTGCTCAGAATCACGCGCCAGCAAAAACCCCATATCAAACAGCATCATTCTTTATTGCCAAATCACATTAAACACAACATTTGAAGGAATCCATAATCTCAGTACTGATTTTGATACATCAGAAACAAACTCGATCTGTGCTATATCGCTAGAAATTACATCTTGTAATGCCGCTATGTCACTAAAAATATTTAACACATTTCTTCTGTTAAGATCATATATTTCAAAATTGCCACCTCTACTTTTTAGAATGAGAGAATTGCCCCTAATTTTCACTTGCTGAGTGTGTTTTACTGGAGGTTGTGTCATAGGAGGATTTCTTTGCATCGCAACAATGGGTCGATTGCGAGCAAGGTCCTCGTCAAGCACATCCTCTCGTCTATAAGCATTCTCAGATGATTCTGCTCTATCTGGAACTACTCTTTTTTGTGTTATTCATTTATGAGATTACCGGCTTGTCAAGGGATATTGGTAACAGACGTTTCAATATATAATCGTCAACAGGTTGTCTTAATTTTTCGATCCCTTCCTCTCTTTGGCTATTAGTTAATGAGGATGGAAGAGATAGAGATGGTTGCGATAGATTCATGTCTTTCATTGAGCACTTATTCTCGGTGGGTTTAATGAGCTTGTTTGAGCATTCAATTGTATGAACAAGACGACTCAATGGGGAGTACATCAATGGGCAATCAACAGCAGTTTGAGTATCTGAAGGGGCTGTCTGAATTGCAGCGATACTAGATGTTTCTTTTGTTCTTAATGGTGTTTCTTCCTGCGTTCTTAGTGGAATCTCTATCTGTATTTGGGGTTGATCAATTACTTGTGTCTTTTGTGGCTTTTGCGGTGGTCTATCATCCAATATCGGTACAGTCCCCCCAATGGCTTTAAAAAAATGCATTGAGTGAATTTTTTGAGGGCCTTCCGCCTGGCATATTTTTTGATTTTTTTAATGTGTGACGCGGTCCTTTTGGCGGAATTTATTTTTCTTCTCTGGAGATATGTTTACAGTTTCGGGTGAGGGTTGTTTATCACACTGGTCGCCGCTCGGGCAAACAGAGGTCCCAACAGGAGGACAGACAACATTAACAGCTGCAATAGTAGAAGTATCAACCGGACCAATCACATCAAGAAATTCAGGTAGTATTTGCGTCTTTAGACTCACCGCAGGTACCTGCATTGATAAATGCTGAAATCCTCTCTGTGAAAGCAAGCTCTCGTTCATTATTACTAGGGCAGTCTCAGCTATCATACTGCCATGCACATATCTGTTTTCCCCCATAATAGTTTTCAAGTTGCTATTTAGCCAGTTAGATAAGGCATCTAATTGAAAAGATTGTTTATCAATTTTAGCATCTAAACTTTCAAATAATTTATACATGCTCAGTATCGTTGTATTCATTGCAGAAAGAGTGAGTTCAATCATACTTTGAGAAGGTTCAGTGCAATTAGTGTGGGCAATTGGACGTGGAGTAGGTAAAGCAAAAGATGGAATATTAGAATGAGCATTAGAGAAAGGTGTATTAGATTTGTCTATCACAACCGAGGCATTCATGCTTTCCTCAACAATAGATATTGGGGATTTGCATTGGCTGGCATAGATTGATATGCCAGTCGAATTAGAATCATAGTGCGCATAGGGAAATGGCGATGGCTCAGAAGGTATATTTGCGTTATTATGTATAACATTCTTTTTTGTGGATTCCAAAAGAGTGTGATCTGATACTACCTGAGCATCATTATGTTCAGCTAATGCATTTAAACTATGATTAGAACCAGATGTAAAACATATAGCTTTGTTAGCATGCTTAGCTAAATTGAAGACACGGGCCTGCTTTGGATTCTCTGTTCCAGCCACACTTTCTGTTTGTCACCTGGTCTTAGAATTCTGAGCGTCAATTGGGGTTAGAGTAATCGACGTGTAGGAAGAGTGCAAATGTTTAACCTTATTTCTCATAGGGAGAAAATGACTCATTTGAGCCAGCATGCCAGTTTTCAATGAGTGTGGGGCGACCATATCGACCATATGACAATATTTTTGCACTGTATCAAATAAAGGCAACACCAGAAAGTTAAAATAACAGTGTCAAATCAGAATAATGAACCTGCAATATATATATATATATTGTCCGCTTTCCGAACCGATGCATAGAAGCGGAAAAGCGGTACTTACAAGAGTACTTCCGCAAGTGCACGTGCTGTGCACGTGCGCTCTCAATTTTATAGGAAGTATTCAACCCGCGAATCCGGTAGGCGGGTAGGTGGGACAAATTCACTGGCCAATCCGGCTGGAAAGGAAGAAGACAACGTTGTAACCAAAGTCACAAAGTCCTTGAAGTATAGTCTCTATAGTGGGTCTAAGCCCAAGAATCACTTTAATCACCTTAGTCAGCAGGTCTGACAGCTTCAAACAGTTCCAAAAGTTCGCCAGCACAATCCAACACGGGAGCAGATGCAGGATACGTCTGTAGCGGAAAAGCGGTACTTACACGAGTACTTCCTATAGTTTTGTTGGCGTAGGCAGACACAAACCTGCTATAATACTGTAGGGGAGGAGTGGTCCAAACGACCCCCCTTGCCTACATCTCCACCCCAGGTGAGGGCCATGGCTCATCGGGCGTCCCCTCCTTACCACCAGGGCCCAGGTGGTGGATGGCTCACCTGCTGAAGACATTGCCCGCACGTATTGAATTTAGCTAGGCCTCAGAAACCATTTTGTCTACCAAAAATGGTGTGAGCTCAGCGCACTGTAGCGCGGCCCCCACCTTCGGAAAGTTTCAGTTATCCCTGTCGCCGCAGCACCATGGCAGATCCGCTGCGAGCCCGTTCCCACGAACAAGACGGACATGAGCTAGCGTAATACACTAACATTGTAACAGTTCACCTTCCGCAGTGTATCATCGCTCCCAGCATGACCCGGCCAGCAGGCCTGGGCAATGAAAAAGAACAGTAAAATGATCATCAGATGGCAGAAAGTCTCTACATATTAATGCCAAGACCACTTGCAAAGTATGCTTGTCTCCACAAAATCTCTTATATTACAAAAACCTGTAAAATTTATAAACATAAGAAAGCATGCTTCCATGAAATAAGCAATGGCGAGCCCACACCATCGCAGTTGGGTACGCATAATAAAAAAGCGTTCCAGGGATCTATTTGTTACGTGTATCACTGGGAAACTTACACTCAATGGTATTGCGTCATAACCAAACTAATGCTGCTAGAGTACAAGAGAAGACGAATGTAACCATACGGAGGGCTTATGTGCAGGATGCGCGAGAATGCACTTGTCATGTGTGTATGTCTAAAGCCCCTTATGTACCACCACCGTCACGTACAGTGGCGGGTTACTTTCTATGTACTCCACCAACCTCGCTACTACCTCATTTACTGCAAATGTATATGCATATAACTAAATACTATAGTTGTTAAAACATAGTGTACGAATAAGGTGCTCAGACTGGATATAATCGAGACACACCCAGCAGAATTGAAATGCATGTTTTAAAGTGATTTGAATAAGTATTATAGAGTGTTCAAATGTTTGTGATGTTTTTACCTAAAGTCGGCAACACACAAGGAAGATACCTTTGTGAATATGTGCAAGGCCATTCCCCCTCCCACCCTGTGAAGACTGCCAAACATGAGAGCAGAGGCCCGCGCCGCGCTGCTTCACCTCCCCCAACCAGACTGGAGCCGCTTCAAAGATTTGTAGCCCCCTCTGCAGCACCCAAGGCCGCGGCCCGCCACCTGCATTATTTACAGCACAGCAGTAAACCTCTGCCTGAACACTCACTTCCAAAGGCGCCCCCTCGTAAACCCCCTAACCCACCGGATCATCTTAGACTTATGGCCCTGTGCAATCAGGACACCCAACACTTTGACAGCACACAGCGGCACATCCATAACAACTTCTAACAAGACAGAAAGACCTGTACCACCCGTCCCAGGCCCTGAAGCTTAGCACCTCGACCTATGGCCCCGGTCAACAGGACACTGGTAACCATGTCCTGACGTATTACCATCAGACCCCTCACAAGGTGCATTCCTCCTGTGTTGCATTAACCTGTAGAATAACCTATTGGAAGATTTACTAAAGAAGATAATATTGCAATGACTGAATGACTGCGGTGTGCATGGCCTAGGGCAAATAAGTCAGGAAAAGACATTCATCTCTGACACTGGCTGCGATGGCACAACAACACCGCCCGGATGAACTCAGCCAACCCGCCAGGCCCAGCCCAACCCACGAGGCTGACCAGTGACGTCTTCCAGCCAAGGCCAACCACCTCGCAGCAGCACCTATAGCTAGTCATCGCCACCCAATCCCATTGAACTTGTGCCCCCTATAGTATGTAGGTTCTTATGACGTTTTTTGTAAATATATACGCCTGTCTTTGCTATTGTCAGACAGAGCGCTCTCGGAGTTTGCAGAGTTCTTTGCATGCCCTATTCTGATTGATAAACTCCCATTTAAGCTCACCCGCACTCTGTCTTGGCTTTATTCCCGATATTGGGAGAGTCCTTCATTGTCTCTCATTGCGGGGACGATCGTGCTGGCTGGGGACGCTTGCCTTCAGTGGTGACCCCGAAAGCGTGATTATTATTATTCTTTCCCGACCTAACATTACCGTCCCCTTTTGGCACGAGAATCTCCGGTCGAAAAGGGATACGCACGGTGAGCCGGCTCCGGGAGGCTGCCCGCCAACGGCGACCGGTACACTAAGAAGTGCGCACTCAATAGAGAGAGGGTACGGGATCCCGGTTGAAAAATCCCCTTTGAGTACCGCTCGCCGGAGCCGGGGCTGACTGTTGAGCTGACGCAACACTGCCTGGACTGACCCAGTTTCGGAGACTATCGGTTCAAGACGGGCACGTGAGTATTGAGTGCGAGCGATTGTAAAGGGAGTGGGGGAAGAAGTGTAGGACAGGGAACGAAGAAGGGGGTACGCAGATCTACTAAGGATCATCCTAAAATTTCCTTGCTTTTTCTTTGCATATGGCCATTAGGATTAAGAGGTGAATAAGAGATAAAAGTGACGGGAACCTAGCTCCGAAAGGGGGTGGAAGGCAGCGCCGCATAGTGCTATCTTGACTAGTACTGGGAATATATGACGAAATGGGGACACAGAGAATATATTAGTGACTGCTATTCCTTTTTTCTATTCTTTTCTTTAGGGTTGGGGGGAAAATAAAAAGGTGAGATCAGTCCAAAACGTGAGTGAGAAAGTAAGAGACAGAGTTTTACTAGAAGAGGGAAGAACAGATCAAAATATATATATATGCGCATCAATATATCTGAATAAGACGGACAGGGACAGCCGGCTAGGGAGGAAAGGGAGGGCAGCCTAAATTGTGAATAGAGTGTTACAAAACGGTTTGTGCACCTCGTATGCGTCAGAAGACAATTCGGTGCTGTGAGTGTGTAAAATGACTATAAATGCATAGTAATTGAATGGTCATGGTAAGTGTGGCCGGATAAAGCTTCTTGAAGACAAAAATGACAAGGTGAAGTGAGTGTGTACCTTTTTGATTTCCGGGTTGATATTGTCAAAATAAATGATGGTTTGCTCTTGTATGTGCCCCCCAAAGAGAATAGAATAGACACTGTGTACAGCCAGTTTTGTATTGTGCAGGCAGGGGGAAAAGCACAAAGGAGCCCATTATTGAATGTGAAGTAGAAAACAAAAAATAATAGTGGTAATACATCTACTTTATAGTAGCGGACACACAGAGACACACAAGTACTAGGAGGGCACAAAGATGGGGGCCGAGACACCTTTATCACATATTTGTAAGAATCTACCAGGGTACGCGGAGCGGATTAAGAAATATCACGACCAATGGATAACAGAGCTGAAGGGAGAGGGGCTACCCCAGATATGGCCAGAGGGAGGGTCCTTTGATAAAAGTGTTCTGGATATGGTGGCCACATGCATTTGTTTGAAATACAAGGGGAAGCAGTTGCACAATAGGAGGGAGATATTGGATCTATGGAGGTTATTTGAAGAGATACCACCTCCTAAAGCACCAGCAATAAACCCTGACCTACCTTCCACCACAGACAATCCACTGATGATACAGAAAGATGATAAAGAATTGTCAAAAGTAGAGCCACCAATAGAGGTAATAAGTTTGTACCCGATATTGAACAAGCCTGTGCCCGCAGAGGGGTACAGTGACCCCACTTATGTGCCTCCCCTGACAACTACTACACCCCACCGACCAACGGCACCCCCGCCATGTGAAAGTACAAGGGAGCGAGCCCAGGCAAGTACACAAAGGGTGGACATAGAAAAACTAACAGATGATTTACAATCAAGGCTCTCAATAGCGAAAGATGAGCTCTCAAGGATAAAAGACATATGTGAACAAACAGCACTTTATGCAGTAAGATCAGGGCGCGCGTCTAGAGCGCCGAGTGAGAATAGAACACTTGAAGACGGGTGGAAGAAAGGTGAGATACTGTTCAGAATTGAGGAAGAACCGACACGGATAATCGAAGTAGGAACACGAGAGGGAGGTATTGATAATGAAGAAAGGCCTACAGGGGACAGAGTGGAACTAGTATGTTATATAAGGGATGATTTAGAAGAAAGCGACAGGTTGAGCATGGCAATGGGAGGAGGAAGTGAAGGGGTGGATGGTACATGTTCACTGAGAACACTGGATGATAAGTGGACGGGACGATTAAGGAACAGGGTGGGGAAAATGGCATCACTGGGAACATCAGCAGCCAAAACGGGTGCAGATACAATGACAAAAGGAAAGCTACAGCTCCCATTAATACATAGGGGAGGAGGGAGGCCGAATTACATCCCATGGGCTCAGATGGATAAAGCCAATTTATTAAAGCTATTGCCCCCGTTATCGGGTGGGGCAAGTAAATGGATATACGCCTTTGAGAAACACACTGCCGGGGTACCCCTAGCAATAGGAGATGTGAAGAGTTTGCTTGTATCAGCAGTGGGGGATCAGGCTGAGAGAGTATGGGTTAAGGCCGGTTTCCCGGGAGTAACATTAGACTGCGACCGCCATGATGGGGCCTCCTTTAACACAGTGCGTGCCAGGGTGTGGGATGCCTTGCGCGAAACATTCTCAGATACGCCAGACTTACAGTCAGTAATGCAGTGTACAATGAATGACGGGGAGGAGGCTATGGATTACATTTTCCGGGTCCAAGAGATGTGGAGAGCAGAAACGGGCACGCCCTGGTATCAATCGACATCTTTATTTTACTTCATTATAAAAAGAGGGCTCCCAAAGGAAGTGCAAAAAGCGCTCAACAAGATAGCAGGTATTGAAGCAAAGGGATGGCCTGAGATTCAGAGCATAATAGTGCACCATTGTAAGCGAATAAAGGAAAGGGAGAAGGAGGTGGCACAGAAAAGATTGGCAGACGAAGCGAAATTAGTACAGACAAAGTTGGTGAAGGTTGCAGCAGCAGTAGCCGCGCTCCCACACAGCAGGGAGGGAGATGAAGAGGAGGAGGGGCTGATAGCAATACAAGGAAGGACGGCAACTAATTGGGCGGGACCAGGACAGCGGCAGTGGAACGAGCAGGAGCAAGGCGGAGGTCCGCAGTGGCAAGAGTGGACCCCTCGAGGGGGACGAGGTGGGTACAGGGGCCGAAGAGGAGGTGGACCAGGGTACGGGGGAATGGGAGGAAGTGGATGGCAGGGTCCTAGAGGTGCACAAGGAAGTTGCTGGAACTGTGGGAGATGGGGGCATTACTCTAGGGAGTGCAGAGGCAGACCCAACAACGGGTTCCAAGAGGTAGAACATTATGGCCATCCCCACCCGGGGAGCCCATATGGTCTTCCAATGGGACAACAACAACAACCGATAAACCCAGGCCAAGGAAACAATGAGCAACAACAGAGACACCAGTATAGAACACAGAGCCACCTACAAAACAATGACAATATGCAGTATACGCCAGGCAACCCTTTTGCGACAACAGCAAACGGGGCCCCCGCACCAGCACCCTATAGCGGCGTATCAGTGGTTTCAGGGAGTGTCTTTAATCAACGGGGGGCGATGAGACACCCCGCATAGGACAGCCCACAGAGAACACTTGCGTGTCCAGTTCTATCTACCACCTACGATGCAGCAGAGGAACCATTGGTAGGGGCGCAGATAGGAGACAAGCAGTTCATATTCATGGTTGATTCGGGAGCGGAGAAATCATGCATCAGAGAGGGCCGGTTCCCGTTATCTAACCGGAAGTTAGAGTCGCAGGGGTTCTCTGGGGCTGTAATTGAAGTTCCTTACACAGAAGCATTGGGGGGTAAGACTGTAAAGACACCTTTACTGTATTATGAACACTCACCAATAAATTTATTAGGGAGGGATCTCCTGAGTAAACTAAACATGACCATATCATTCACTGAGAGAGGTATAGTGTGTTCAACACCCGGAATATGCCCATTGCGTACGATGTTGGTAGTACAAGCCCACACAACCACACAAGAAATACGGGGGTTGCCGGAAAATGAGAAATTGTTCATCGAAGGGCTAAAGACATTGGCCCTAGTAATTCCAGAGCTGAGAAAAATGGACTGGAGGATTCCAGCAGAGTTCCTCTTCCGCCCCATAGTGTGCCCTGACACAGCACCAGCACCAGGGTCAGTGGTATCATTAGACTTGCACGCTGTACAGGTATCAGCGAAAAGGATTGCTGTGATTGGATTAGATATGGAAGGATGTGAGTGGCGTACAGTACTGTGTACGAATACCAACATCGCCCTAAGAGACTTAACCGACGAGGATCTTTTTTCAGATGCAGAGGGGGATGGAGAAATTGTAATGGAAATAGCGATGCCCTGTGACATTTTGATTGAAGCTAGGGAAATCCCCCGCTCAACTGATGGCAGTGGTAGGAGCACCGCCGTCATTTTTTGATGATGACATGAGACTCGTACCAAATAATTTGTGGACAACCGGCCCCCATGATGTAGGGCTGTTGCACGGAGTACAACCTGTGGTAATAAAACTAAAGCAAGGAGCAATTTTACCCCGAGTGAAACAGTATCCATTGTCCCGTGAAGCTGAAGAAGGGATAAAAGAGACAATAAATGCACTACTTGCACAAGGGATAATAGTGCCTTCAAACTCCCCATGTAACACATGTATTTATCCAATCAAAAAAGCAAAGGGAGGGTCTTGGAGGATGATACAGGATTTACGCCCCCTAAATGACGTAATTCAGAAAGAGTTCCCTTTGGTCCCGAACCCTGCATCAATATTAAGCAGCATCCCAAAAACGTCATCACATTTCACAGTAGTGGACTTGAAAAATGCATTTTTCTCAATCCCCCTGGCTGAAGAAAGTAGATACCTGACAGCATTCACACTGGGGGGAAAAAGATATGAACACTGCAGGTTACCGCAGGGATGCTGCGAGAGCCCAAGCATATTCAACCGCATATTGCATGAAGACTTAGGAAACCTATCAGTTGAGAGTACAATCATTCAGTACGTAGATGATTTGCTAGTGTGTGCACAAGACAAGGACACATGCAGAAAAGATTCAACAACGCTCCTAACACTAGTGGCCAACAAGGGGTACAAGGTAGACAAGGGAAAGCTACAGTACTGCATGACAGAGGTCCTATACTTGGGACAGCTGATATCAAAAGATGGAAAAAGAATAATCCCCGACAGGGTAGAAGCGATAAGATCAGTAGGAGAACCCACCACAGTGAAAGACATGCAGAAATTCTTGAGAATGTGCAACTATTGCCGAGCATGGATATTAGATTATGCAGCATACACGAGGCCCCTCCTACAAGCACTCAAGGAAGCACAACAGGAGAACAAAAAAATAGAATGGTCAGAAGATATGAGATCGTCATTCCAATCACCAAAAGAGTTAATTTCAAGTGCTCCAGTGCTAGCAAATCCTGATTATGGACGCAAATTTTACTTATTCTCACACTGCAAGGGAACACTCATGACAGCTGTTCTGACACAAAAAACGTCCCTAGGACACAAGCCTCTGGCTTACTATAGTGGTACTTTAGATGCCGTGATGCAAGGCCATTTTGCGTGCGAGCAATCACTCGCTGCAGCCGCGTTCGCGATTGAGAAAAGTGCCACAATAGTAATGGGATGCCCTGTGACATTGTTTGTGGAACATTCATTATTTGCAATACTTGAAAGGTCAAAGAGCACACTGACTACACAGCGGGCAACAGCCTATGAGATCATATTGTCTAGCGCCAATATCCATGTGGTGAGATGCAAGACAGTGAACCCCGCAACATTCATTACAGAAGCATGCACACTAGAGGACATGCAGAACCACGATTGTGCAACTTACACAGGAGAAAGAGGGGAGGACACAGTGGTGTGTGAGAACGCTCTGAGCGAGGGGGAAGTGTACTTCGTGGATGGGTCTGCATCGATTGACGTCGACACGGGAGAAAAATATGTGGGCATGGCAGTGGTGAGGTTAGAAGACGGTGAGTATGAAACACTAGTACAGTACCGCCTCCCATCACATTACTCCGCACAAGCAGCAGAACTGATTGCGCTCATAGAAGCACTACATGCAGAAAAGGGTTGCGCAGTGACAATATATACAGACTCAGCTTACATGACAACGACAGTACATGGAGGTCTAGCAAGATGGGGGCGGAGGGGATTTCGACGGGCAGACGGAACACCAGTACAACATGCAGAATTGTTGAAAGAGTTAATTGAGGCCCTACAAAACCCTACTGCAGTAGCAATAGTGAAGTGCCAAGCACATACATCAAACACAGACGTTGTGTCTTTGGGAAACGCAGCAGCAGACGCTGCCGCCAAGGAGGCTTCCTATTTTCAGAAATATGAAGCAGGTGAGTACATGTTGCAGCACAAGACAAACGAAGAGCTCCCAGAAGGCTACAGCATGATGCCTATATCACAAATACTAGAATTACAGGAAGGAGCTAGTGAAGACGAAAAACTGATGTGGACAAAACGAGGGTGCAGCAAGTCGGGAACAGACTTACTGTGGCGGCAAAATAACTCAGGAAAAGTGGTAATGCCAATCCAGTTACTAGAAATTGCGTTTCAACAACTACACTTCCCTGCACATAATACCAAACAGCACATTGCAGCAGAAATACAAGAGGAATGGTTCGTGCCCTGTCTCCAGGAGCACGTATCCCGATTAGCGATGGAATGCACAACATGTCGAATATACAATTCGGGAATGACATTACGCACGCTCCGGGGAACAATTCCAAAACCCATTGGCCCATTCAGAGAGCTACATATTGATTACGCCGACATGGGGGAAAGGTGTAATGGCGCACGATACATGATTGTGGTCGTATGCCCATTCTCAAGGTGGGTGGAAGCAGGACCATGTGCACGACCTGATGCCAAAAGCGCTGCAAAGTTCCTAGTGAGGGAAGTGTTCCCGCGCTGGGGAATTTGTGACGTGATTCGCTCGGACAACGGCACTCATTTTGTGAATGAACTTTTCAAGGAAGTGACTACATTATTGGGAATAAAACATAAATTGTGTTCGATTTATCATCCTCAAAGTAATGGCGAAGTGGAAAAGATGAACGGCCTGTTAAAGGGCAGGTTATCAAAACTATGCTTTTCATTGAAGAAAAATTGGATCTACTGTCTGCCCCTTGCGCTATTTGAGCTGAGGAATCAGCCGAGCAAAGACCACCATTTGTCCCCGCACGAGATCGTGACTGGGAGACGAATGTGCACAGCACATTCTCCACTGCGCGAACACTCAGATGCGCACAGAAGCGCTGCGATATTGGGGGATGAGTTTACAGACTATTTGAAGAAACTGACAAGGGCAGCGCGCGCAATATCAAAGCAGCTCTCTCCACCCTTCACTAGAGAGGGGGGAAACACAGCAGGGTCTGTTACAGAGCCTGAACAACAGCTACAGCTGATGCCAGATGACTCAATTTATGTCAGGAGTTTTGTGCGTCAATGGAATGCACCACGGTTCCATAGCCCATACGAGGTAGTGTTCTGCACGCCCACAGCAGTGAAAGTAAAGGGCTTGAGGTACTGGTACACTTGACAGATGTACGAAAAGCATATAGTAATGTGCAAGAGGAGGTAGATGAGGAGGCACAGACAACAGCAAACGATGCAACTGAGCAGAGTGTCTGAAAATGGACTTGTGTATGTGTGTTAGTGCTGGGCCTGAATGGTAAAATGACTGATGAGTATACTTGCATTCTTTTCAAGATGTTACTAGAAAAAAAAAAAAAAAAACGTTTTTCCTTTTTATCCTGTGGACTTATATGTAATTAATGAAGTGATCAAATTATGACGTGTTTATACCCTTGTCTGTGAATACCCTTCCCTGCAACCCTACCCGCTTCCATTCCCCGTCAATATATATATTGGCACTGATGGTGCCAGCAAAATGTTTACATGCATGCACTTAATGCACTTTTATATCTCGAACAGGAACTATCATGGCATCTAACGGGCAGCCTGCAACGGATAGAATTAGTAGAATGAGAATTACTACATGAGAGATGCAGATATTCGTATGAGTGTGGATTATCTGTGTGCATTACGTTGTTTTTTATACTAATATTTGGCCTGGTTACATATTGGTTTGTAGCGTTCATCTCTATCGAGATGAACGAGGGGGGAGGGATTAACAGCACTGGGATTAACAGCACTACTGGGACCAATACAACTGCAAGTGTCAATACTAGGGAAGGTGATTTTTTGGTGTGGGACGGAACTAAACTTGTATGGGGTTATCATACCACACCATCCAGTGCTGTCATCTTACAAAAGAAAGAGCCACAGGGTGGAGTGCAAAACAACACAGTGTCTCCACCCGGGATATCTAATTACAATGCCCGAGGTTTAAATGACCGAAACCCGTCTGCCATATCATGGTTGTATAACACCCCCACCAGCCAGCCTGCCCCCATACTAAAAAACAACCTGCAAGATAACGTAACGGATGAAAAGGAAAAGCTGCTAGCAATACACGAAATATTATATGATGCATGGGCCAAGGGGAGCGGGAATGAGAAAGGGGGGTCTATTTTGTCCCTCGCCCAGGAGGCCGGGAAATACATGAGGAACAAGAACAACAGACGAAAAAGAGAGGCAGGGGGAAGGAGGTATGATGAGTACTATGGGTTAGGACTAGACAAAATGGAAGACCCACGACACCCCCACCAGACAAATAAATGGTATGCGGAAATGAGTGCTACAGCTAAACAAACAACAAATGAGAGCTGTTATGTCTGTTCCCTCATTCCTCATGCTTCAGGTACACCCAAAGTGTTGCTACCCAAAGAGTTGCCAATTATAGATGCCCAATGTCTCCTTCATCTCACGTTATGCAGGATTAAGAACACCTTCCAGGCACATGGAGTCACTTTTAAAATGCTGCAGAATGAGAAAACGTGCTATCCAAAGACGGCAGGGGTGGTATGTCTGGAAGAACCATTTTTTGTAATACAAGGGACACTTTTTTCGGACAACAAGTGGAAGGGTGAAGAAGTAATGTGCAAAGCCGAAGCACTGAGAGGTGTGGCACCAGAGAAATTGCAGTGGATAGAAGAAACATGCACACCAGTGTGGAAGGAACACATTTCAAAACTAACTTGGGTAACCGCCATTGAAAAACCCTTCAAACTGCAGAACGAAATAGACTATGAATTATGTTTTAAAGGAGAGGGGAAAACCCCCATGGGGACAAACAAGAACTGTAACAAGACCCTCACCATCCCAGATCTGAGAAAAGGGACAGCGGCCCTGATGGACACGTACTGGGTATGCGGCAACCAGGCATACCTGCACCTCCCCCCGTCATGGAGTGGCAGCTGCTCAATGGCCACTCTGCACTCAGACCTAATGGTAATACCAGAAAGCCACATCGATGGGAGCAAAAAGACACAGGAACGCATACAACAGAGTGCAGCCCAGCCGACTGCGGAGTCACAAATGTATGTCCTGTCTTCCGGAAACAAGGGAGAGGTGCTGACCCGTAACAGACGTGCATCAAACTACATATCCAAGGAATCATCAGAACTGTTGGCTCAGATCCCAGACAGATATCGATTATTCAGCTCAGCAGAAACATTCTTTGCCTCACTCGTCTCAAGTGTCCAAGCAAGGGCAAACGCAAAATGGCTCCAGATAACACGTTGGGAACTGATTCAGCTGGCCAATGACACTGAAGAAGGGTTCAACGTAATAAAAGTGGAACTAAGGGCTTTACGACTGATGACCATGCAAAACAGGTATGTCCTGGACCTGTTGACGGCGATGGATGGAGGTGTTTGCCGAAAAATAGGAAGTGCCTGCTGCACTTTCGTACCTTCTGAAGATGCAGAGAACGGCTCCCTGTCCCATGTGATCGAAGCAGTCCACAACCTAGGAGAAAAAATGAAAATGGAAGGTGGAGCAGAAGACAGTACGTGGTTCAATAATATCTTCTCCTGGGTCCCCTCATGGCTTGGAACAACTGTGAAATTTTTGATGCCAGCTGTGATGTTCCTCCTTTTAATTTTTTGCCTGTGCCAGGTGGGTCTTCGAGTTTGTGCTAACGCAGTACCAAATGGTGCAATGATGATGGTGATAATGGGCAACGCCCGTGGGACAATACAAAACATGCAGGAAGTGCAGGTACAAACAGCAACAGATGACACACCAAGATATCAGCTAGTGCCTATCTATCACGACAAAGATATCATAGATAAAGCATGGCACACCACCATTAGAGAACCCCGTGTACTAGAATGGTACCAGGAGGTGTGGGTAGATTTGGCGGGAGATGGCGGATGTATATACCTGACTTGTACCCCAGATGAATATGCCAGGAGAGGGGAAAGCTTACGGGGGGTGTGCAGAGCATGGATGCCCATAAAAGGCACACCTGCATGGGACGAGGCAGTGATGGACGAAGCAGAATGTAGAAGGCTGGAGGACTTAAAGTATTCGTTACTTAAGTAACGAAAGGGGGGAAATGTAGGGGAGGAGTGGTCCAAAAGACCCCCGTTGCCTACATCTCCACCCCAGGTGAGGGCCATGGCTCATCGGGCGTCCCCTCCTTACCACCAGGGCCCAGGTGGTGGATGGCTCACCTGCTGAAGACATTGCCCGCACGTATTGAATTTAGCTAGGCCTCAGAAACCATTTTGTCTACCAAAAATGGTGTGAGCTCAGCGCACTGTAGCGCGGCCCCCACCTTCGGAAAGTTTCAGTTATCCCTGTCGCCGCAGCACCATGGCAGATCCGCTGCGAGCCCGTTCCCACGAACAAGACGGACATGAGCTAGCGTAATACACTAACATTGTAACAGTTCACCTTCCGCAGTGTATCATCGCTCCCAGCATGACCCGGCCAGCAGGCCTGGGCAATGAAAAAGAACAGTAAGATGATCATCAGATGGCAGAAAGTCTCTACATATTAATGCCAAGACCACTTGCAAAGTATGCTTGTCTCCACAAAATCTCTTATATTACAAAAACCTGTAAAATGTATAAACATAAGAAAGCATGCTTCCATGAAATAAGCAATGGCGAGCCCACACCATCGCAGTTGGGTACGAATAATAAAAAAGCGTTCCAGGGATCTATTTGTTACGTGTATCACTGGGAAACTTACACTCAATGGTATTGCGTCATAACCAAACTAATGCTGCTAGAGTACACGAGAAGACAAATGTAACCATACGGAGGGTTTATGTGCAGGATGCGCGAGAATGCACTTGTCATGTGTGTATGTCTAAAGCCCCTTATGTACCACCACCGTCACGTACAGTGGCGGGTTACTTTCTATGTACTCCACCAACCTCGCTACTACCTCATTTACTGCAAATGTATATGCATATAGCTAAATACTGTAGTTGTTAAAACATAGTGTACGAATAAGGTGCTCAGACTGGATATAATCGAGACACACCCAGCAGAATTGAAATGCATGTTTTAAAGTGATTTGAATAAGTATTATAGAGTGTTCAAATGTTTGTGATGTTTTTACCTAAAGTCGGCAACACACAAGGAAGATACCTTTGTGAATATGTGCAAGGCCATTCCCCCTCCCACCCTGCGAAGACTGCCAAACATGAGAGCAGAGGCCCGCGCCGCGCTGCTCCACCTCCCCCAACCAGACTGGAGCCGCTTCAAAGATTTGTAGCCCCCTCTGCAGCACCCAAGGCCGCGGCCCGCCACCTGCATTATTTACAGCACAGCAGTAAACCTCTGCCTGAACACTCACTTCCAAAGGCGCCCCCTCGTAAACCCCCTAACCCACCTTATCATCTTAGACTTATGGCCCTGTGCAATCAGGACACCCAACACTTTGACAACACACAGCGGCACATCCATAACAACTTCTAACAAGGCAGAAAGACCTGTACCACCCGTCCCAGGCCCTGAAGCTTAGCACCTCGACCTATGGTCCCAGTCAACAGGACACTGGTAACCATGTCCTGACGTATTACCATCAGACCCCTCACAAGGTGCATTCCTCCTGTGTTGCATTAACCTGTAGAATAACCTAATGGAAGATTTACTAAAGAAGATAATATTGAAATGACTGAATGACTGCGGTGTGCATGGCCTAGGGCAAATAAGTCAGGAAAAGACATTCATCTCTGACACTGGCTGCGATGGCACAACAACACCGCCCGTATGAACTCAGCCAACCCGCCAGGCCCAGCCCAACCCACGAGGCTGACCAGTGACGTCTTCCAGCCAAGGCCAACCACCTCGCAGCAGCACCTATAGCTAGTCATCGCCACCCAATCCCATTGAACTTGTGCCCCCTATAGTATGTAGGTTCTTATGACGTTTTTTGTAAATATATACGCCTGTCTTTGCTATTGTCAGACAGAGCGCTCTCGGAGTTTGCAGAGTTCTTTGCATGCCCTATTCTGATTGATAAACTCCCATTTAAGCTCACCCGCACTCTGTCTTGGCTTTATTCCCGATATTGGGAGAGTCCTTCATTGTCTCTCATTGCGGGGAGGATCGTGCTGGCTGGGGACGCTTGCCTTCAATACTCAGCAAGCCCCATGAAGGATCTCAGCTGTTCCTTATTGGCCGAGGAGGCGCATCACGTAACACCTTTACCAAATCCTCTTTGGGATGAATACCATTGACATCCAACGTGTGTCCGAGGTATGTTACACTCTCCACGCCTACCTTACCCTTGCTTAGTTTTACGGTAAGACCACTCCTTCTAAGCACCTCCATCACCTGTACGACCCTACTGTCATACTCAGTGGGAGACCGACCGCAGACCAAAATGTCATCTTGGAAGCACTCCACGCCCTGGATACCAATGAATAGCTTCTGCATAACTCTTTGAAAAACGGCGGAAGCAGATGGCAGCCCGAAGGGCATCCTGCAAAAACGAAACGCCCCAAAAGGAGTGACGAAAGAGGTAAGAGGATGGGATTCAACATGTAGGTCTATCTAATGATAGGCGGATGAGAGATCAAAAGTAGAGAAACAGGAGGCTCCACCCACCAAGGAAAGCATTTCATTGATGTTAGGCAGGGGATGTCTGTCGATCCAGATGTTGGAGTTAAGGTCTCTGAGATCGACACACATCCTCATGCTCCCATCTGACTTTCGTGCCAACACCACCGGGGCCAGCCATTCTGAACACTCCACCTCTTCAAGGAATTCTACATGATGTAGAATTCCACACCAGAGCCCAGCATAGACTATATTACAACACCATGTTCTCATTGTAGGTGCGGAATGCAGTGCCCCCCTAATTTACTCTTTCTTGAACCCTGCTGAAGTTGTTTTTTACCCATTCTGAGCTTCCAGACATGCACCCATTAAACTTCCAGAAAAAAAAAACGTGAGGCATTCCATTGTATGATTAAATACCACTAAAGTGTGCACAATACTTGCCCGGCAAAGCGTCGTAATAAACCCCTGCTTACCATTTCAATATTACTGTGCGTGTAGCAATCTTTACCCAGGCATAAGAGACCATGTACTTCTCACGACCCGTGTTCAAACAATAGCAGCTCTCCCATTTCCTTGTGTCCTTTCTTGCCTGATGTACCTCCTAATGATTATGGAAATTAAAATGTTTCTTCAAGATACCTCCCAATTCATAACAAAACAGCCTGCATTCATACCCTGCACAATATTTGTCACATCATGAAATCAACAAGGATGGGTGTGGTGCAGCGTGATACTGCCTGAAGAGGGAGTTGGGAGTCCAGAGACCACCCTTCCACCCCATAAAGTTCATTACAAAACAAAAGGCCAGAAATGCTTGCAGTCACCCATCTTATTTCAGACGAATCCCAAACGCACCAATGATCGACAAATACACTGAGAGGTACACTCTCAGCCAGCCATACAGACCAAATGCAATACAAATCTATCCATGTGTGGGAGTAGAGCCAGACAGCTATGTGGACAGCCTCAATAAGCACCAAGAACCCATGCTACTGACGTCACTAGTGGCACCACGACATAGCAGCTTTAGACATGAATCACACGTGCAGTCTGCACTGCAGCACACAAACACACACTCGAATACATGAAGAACATGAGCACACAGTTCTATAGTTAGAGGACAGATACACATATATACTGTCTTCTGTTTATTATTTTGTCATTAGCTAAATGCAGCAACGCAGAACCGCAAGGCACAAGAGGTCACGATCAAGCTTGCAGGTGCTTAAACGCGACTAACTATATGGAGCTGCAGGAGGACCCATGGGCCTGACAGAACCAAGTGTGACTAACATATAGAAAACATAGCATAACATGGACAATGTAAAAACTGCATTATAAGGTTCAGGAAAATTACAGCAGGCCTTAAAACACTGAGCCGGAGATGAACAAAGCTGTTTCAGGCTGCACAGGGAGCAAGGAGCATGAGACAGGGCCCACAGCCAAGGTCCGCAATATGAATAGACATTCCAATCCCCAGATGACAAAGAGACCAGCTGCAGAGAAACAGAATAAATCCTCATAATTAGGAGCTGCAGAGCTCGATTTTGTGGTCTCTAGACACGTTGTACAGCCGAAAGATACAATGGACAGTCTTCTGTGGTGGGAAAGGGGAGCCAATCCCAGCAAATGCAGACGCAGGCTGTGACATTTGTTGCAATGAACGGAGCACATTATCATAGGCAAAGGTGGTACACACAAGTTCCAATACCGACAAATAATCGTTCCCATCACCCTGAAGAGGTACACCACAAGCTAAGAACTTGTTCGAGTCCCAGGCCTGGGGAAATCAGCTCTAAACAATCACAGTTTAGTATTCCAGGGGTGGATGGCAAGAGGTATAGACCAATGGTAAGCCCACTACTTTGCAACAATGTAATAGATAGTGAACTGGGGATGGAACAGGCCAGCCACCTGACATGCGAGAGGCAGTAGAATAACTTCTATAGGTAGCCATATAGGTAGTAGACGTCTCAATACCCAATCCCTCACAACGCTAGGTTTTTAGAGAGAGGCCCAAGTTATTATTATTATTATTAATAAGTGATGATGGAGTAATGACGAAATATTGTAGTAAAACTGGCCTGTGAGCCAGGAGACGTCGAGAAGTACTGGAATCCACTTGTGTTCTTGTATCGATCCCTGTTAGTTTTAAACCACAGTTTGAACTTGCCATTGACTGAGTCCTCTGTGTAAACTGGGGGAGGGAGTTGGGCTCTACAAGTATGCAGACTTCCAGCATCGCTCTGGCATACCTTGGAGTTCCACCCAACAAGTTGGTAGCAGAGCTGATGGTTCGCTGCATCAGGCCGACACAAGGTCATCTCCTCCGCCGTGGAACCTGAGAGGCTGCAGGTTTCTCTCATATTTTTCGAGAAGACGGGGTACGCGTACTTGTGGAATGGCCATCAGGAGCCAACTTGGAAAATGTCCTGCCCGAAGTCAGCAAGGAGTCTAGGCAGACCAGGATGGGGAAGTGGGCACTTTCTGGGGGACACGGCAGCCGAGCAGCGCCAGCAGACCACGGAGTGTAAGTATTGACCCATTTGAACAGCAACTGTGGGTGTGAGGGAGGGTACTGAGTATTTTGGAGCATTGTTTAGTAGCATCGAGTATTGCCAAAGTATTGTCTAGCATTGTCACCGTTAGTAGGGACAGGAGCAGAGGTAGATGTCCTTTTTCTATGTTTAGGGCACATTTGAGTTTAGAGGTAAACGGTTCTAGTGGATAACCTAGACTATTTACTCAAAGGCACGGATGACAGAAGTTATGTAAATAGCGGATTTACTGTGAGTTGGGCATTTTAGCTCGGTCATAGATGACGTTATCCCCATAAGGATTAGCAAGAGAGCTGGCCTAGATTGCGGAAGGTGAGTCGACTGGTTAAGTCTCCTGGAGTGAGACATTTTGCACACTAGGCGACGCACCGCATACAGTTCAATTACAAGAGAATATTGGTATACTCTGCCTGGAGGCAGGAAAACAGCTGTGGAGTTTATGTATTTTTCAGTAGCGGGTTGTAGCATTGAGCACGCAGAATTTGATTGTCAGCACTACCTTGTTGGGTAAATTGGTGATGTCACCCATAGGTTTGCACATAGGACATGGCGAGCCAGAGACTGTGAAGAGCTAGCTTTGGAAACTTGGGATTGGCAGATGAGGTGAACAAGTGGTGGTACACCGAAGGCGCATGCTCAAGATTGTGGTTGTGCCTAAGGAGGCAGTGACTGGTAGAGGGGGCAATGCGCCGCGCAAGCCTTATAAATTGTGGAGCCAGAGAGGCTCGTAGTAAATTCAAATGTATTGTTATGACATTGTACCTTTCTCCCTAAACAGTGGATCGTCAAAACCCTCAACTTGAGGTCATTTAAAAGGCAAGGAAAATGTATCAGGTGAAGTACAGGCCTGACACACCGCTACAACACCTGTGTAAGACACTCCCAATCTACACAGAAAAAATATGTAAATATAGCATAGAATGGTCTAAAGGCACAGAGGGAAAGCAAACTAAACCATGGCCACCTTGCAGAAGTTTCTCCAAAGACATGCAGCAATCACTACTGACACACATACAGGGTGCCTATAAGGGGAAGAAGCTGGCAAGCCGCATGGCCATATTCGAATTGTGGTGCATGTTCCAGGAGGGCGAGGGGGAGGCAGCGAGGCGTCAGTAGATGCTGAGCCAGCAGGAGGAACCGGTGTCCGTGACCCCACCTTCTGCTCCCCCACATGTCCCTCCGAGCGTGGCCTCAGATGACACAGACGATGAGCAAGGGATGTACCATTACAAGAAATAAGAGCTTTGCGCGAATTAAGAGCAGCGGACGGATACTCAAATCTGACTATAAGCCACCACCTTACACTATGGAAGAGCGGCAGAAAGACACAGGGCATCCAGCAAGTTAACGGAAGACAAGCAGCGAGGTGCAGAAGGGCACAAAGGAGAGGCTAGGGAATGTAGCAACAAACTAATGGATAGGGGGGCAGATACTCCTGACATTGGAAGGGAAGACAGATGGGGAGGAGGAGGGGGCAGCTAAGGCAGTGGAAGGTCTGAAGGGGAGAAGCGAAGCATAGGACTGGGCAGAGATAATGGAAGAAGCAGACAGAAGGGAGAAGGAAAGAGGAGAGACTAGAGACGGGACAGGGAGAGGAGAAGAGAAGAGGGATTAGAAAGAGAAGACAGGGAAAGAAGGAAAGAGGAGGAGGGAGGAGAAGGAGCAGATGCAGAGAGAAAGATAAGAGAGGATCGAAGGGGATGGCAGAGAGGAAAAGAGAGGAACGATAGCAATGGGATAGAAAGAAAAAGGAAGTGGAAGAGGTCGAGAGGCGGAGGGAAGCAGCAGAGCAGGAAAAACACAAGTTGCTTGAGATGAAA
This sequence comes from Ambystoma mexicanum, assembly GCF_040938575.1. NCBI lineage: Eukaryota > Metazoa > Chordata > Amphibia > Caudata > Ambystomatidae > Ambystoma > Ambystoma mexicanum. The sequence continues at coordinate 875,411,925 of NC_090935.1, read as the reverse complement.
CAGAGGAAGTTGCAGGTGGAAAGATTAGAGAGGAAACACAAGCGCAAGGAGGAGGATGAAGAGCAGCAAGGGCTGTAAGGACACAACCGTCAGCGGATTGGGAATACGACAGACTTGAGGAGGGTAGATGAGCAGAGCCAGATATCACAACCTTATGAGACAGGGGTACCACAGAAGGAGACAGACCAGGCCTAGGAGCCTGGAGATAGGCAGCAGGTATGACTTGCTGAATATCGACAGTGACATGGAGCCCACCACAGACACAACAGCCCGAAGGCTGAGCTTCCTGGATGACTTTTGAAGTAATATGGGCTCAGGCTCTGGCAATGAGGGACGGAACAATGGGGACAAGAGGGTGAGCTCTACAGGCTCCCGTCCACGGGGGCAGGGACAGATAATAGGGTGACATGGGAACAGAGGACACATACATGGGGAGCAGGTGGAGGCAGCATGGATGAGCGGGCACCGCTGGTGGATGACTTGTGCACACTCAATGATGTAACTACATGCGTAGACAGGTTTAAAGATCTCCCAGGGCAAAGAAAGGGGGAGACAGCTATAGTATGCTGTAGAGGAAGGTTGATGGGGTACACGACGACAGTGTCCGAGTACCCATAACAGAACCGATAGATGTGTACGCAGGTATCAAAGCGAGAACAGGCAGATTAGGCTGACAAGAAGTGCCAATGGAGAGGGAGGGTTCACACAGATGCTCCTACTAGAGAGGGGAGGGGTGCAACCTCAGTATATACCATGAAACCCGCTGACAAGGAGAACGTGAGGTATAGGCTACCATCATTAAGCTCGGGTGCTGGGAAGTGGATTTACGAGATGGCGAGAATGACGTCGGGACAGAGGTTACCAGTGGGAGATGTAACAGGGCTGCTAGTGACAATCCTTGGGAAGCCGCTGATGATTTATGGAAGAGGGCGGGGTTCCCTGGAGTGACAACTCAAAACACAGCGCACAATGGTATGCCGTTTGCAAACTGCAGAGCAGCCGTATGGCAAGCATTTAGGACACAATACCCAGACACATCAGACATTGAGACAAATATGTCCCGGAAAATGAGGGAGGATGAAGACCCTTTATAATGCATCCAAGAGATTCAAGAGTTTTGGGGCGTTGAAACTTGAGAACCGTGGGATAAAACGGTAGCAATATTCTATCACATGCTATGCCAGGGGCTGCAAGAGCCCATTCAGAAACACTTAAGGAAGTTGGTAGGCATGGAAGCAAAAGGCTGGCTAGAAATACAACTCCCGATCATTCACCATTTTAGGCTATGGCAGGAGAAGCTAAAAAAAAAGGTAGAGGATAGGAAGATAGGCAAATCGAAACTAGTACAGAAAAAACGATCAAAGTACGTAATGGAAGGGGTGGCACTAACTAGCCCAACCACGCAGGGGAGGCAGCAACAGCCACAACAGTTCACACCACCCATGGGGGGAGGAGGGTTCATGGGGTTGGGGAACACACAGCAAGGGTTCTGAGGAGGAGGGGGGCCATTGAGAGGATGTGGGTACGGACCACTGATACATCACAACCCAGGGGACTTTCCAGGAGGGGTTCGGGAGATATGGGGAGCAGGTGCAGCAGGGCCCAGGGGATTTTTCAGGGGGTTTCGAAGGGCAAGGGAGGGAGCCACCACAATGTTGGATGTGTGGACAGATAGGTCACATCTCAAGGGTATGTAGGACCAGGGGTATGCAGCAGAATTGGGGAGCACAGGGATAGCAGCCATAACAAGCGGATCAGTAGCAGCAAGGACAGATACAGCAAACACAGCAGCAAACCCCACAGATGCAAGCACAGACCCCACAGATGCCAGCCCCCATACCACAGTATTTGCAAGCACCACAGACTCATGGGAATACACAGCAGTTGGCACAGATACAGAACAATGATGCAGTGGCACATGTGGATACCATGGTAACGGTCCCCGTCAGACAACTTGGAGTAGTCACCAATGAACAACCCTGTTACTGGGAATGGGATGTCCCTATACCCTCAATAGGACAGCCCACCGATTGATTTGATGTGTTCCATCCTGTCGATCACACCCAACCCTGCGGAGGAACCCCGCCTAGTGGTGGCGATTGGTGACAAGACTTTTTCCTTTCTTGTAAATACAGGGGCGACTAGGTTCTGCATTCGGGAGGGAGCATTTAGATTGTCAGGCGATGCCATGAATACTCAAGGATTCTCTGGGGCATGGGAAGTGGTTCCTTTCACAGACGATATCTCACTTTCTATAGGAGAACACAATCTATCTCTGCCTTTACTTTGCTCTCGAAAGACACCTGTAAATATACTAGAACGAGACATTATGAGCAGACTGAACATGACAATTTCATTCACAGACAAGGGAATAGTGTGCTCCACTCCAGGAATACACATGCTCAATGTAAGAGAGATCATTCAAGCATATTATGGACAGAGGGTACAGAGGGGGGTGCCAGTGGACGGGGAGATGTTCCAATACAGAACTGACATTGCAATTGCATGGCTCCCAGGGATTGCAGGGAAGCTGTGGCGTATGCCAAACGAGTATCTATTCAGACCTGGAATGCCATTGGACGAGGGAATACCGTTGGACGAGGGAGAGGGAACAATAGTGGCAATAGAAATTGAACCAGTGGTTGCAATAGACAATTGGATAGCAGTACATGGGATGGCCGACACAGGGCAACCATGGCGAGCAGTGATCGTGGTGGCAGAAGGGTGCAGGTTGACCACAGTGTCAGACTAGGAGCTATTCAGGGACGAGAGATCAGAGACAGAGAAGATGGTGTTCGAGATGAGTTTGACTTACTGGTTGAGGATACACTACAGGGAGGTACCACAGATGAAGGCACTGGAAGCGCCACCCCCATTCTGCGAGGATGACCTGGCCAAGGTGCCCAGCACCCTATGGACGACAAGTCCCTATGATGTGGGGCTTTTGAAGAGCATAGGGGGAGTAAAGATAAAACTGAAAGAAGGTTACCCACTCAGGAAGAGGCAGATGAGGGCATTTATGAGACTATTGCAGCACTAATAAAGAGAGGCATTCTTGTGCCTGATTGGGGTTGAAAGACCGAGTGACAAATGTTCGAGGAAGAAAAGACAGAAGAGAATTCTTTTCGAAATCACCTTGGGTCTTTTCTCCCCTGAACATTTCTGGCTTGGCCAAACCCCTGCCCACACCCCACACCCCCCACCCCACACCCCAACACTCCCCTGCCACACCCCCACACCCCTTACTTAGCTTGCCTCTGACTCGCTGGACCCTGCAACACCTGTTCCCTTTCACTTCCGTGATTGGGAAACAGCTCCGCAGGGTTCTTTCCTTTTTTTTTTGGGACAGCTGCGGGGGTGTCCCCTGCAACTCCTGCTCATTATACTGTAGAGATAGTGAGCGAGTGGTTGCTGGGGCCACCCCTCCAGCCCTTTTTTTTGTTTTTTTCTGGACAGCTGTGGTGGTGTCCCCCGCAACCCCTGCTCACTATACTATATAATATATTATAGTGAGCTGGGGTTTCCAAGGCCACCCCCACAGCACCTGCAGCCCGTTATTTTTTTTTTTTGGGGGATAGCTATGGGGGACACGCCTGCAACCACCACTCACAATATAGTGAGCAAGGGTGTAGGGGACACCCCCGCAGCCCCCAGCACCAAATGCGTGATTTGGTCAAACTTTTCGGCCGGTCGTAATTTTTCAACGGCCGAAATTCGGCCAAATCATGCATTCTGACATATTTTATCAATCATTTTGGACGAAACCCTTGTGCCATCAGAATTCCCATGCAACACGGCGGTGGACCCAATGAAGAAGGTGAAAGGGGGGTTGTGGCGTTTCATCCAGGATTTAAGACCTCTGAACCATATTGTAGAAGCAGAGTATCCTTTGGTTGCAAATCCATTGACAATTTCATGCAGCATTCCGGCAGAAACAGCCTGCTTCACGATCATAGACTTGAAGAATGCATTCTTCTCAGTACCATTAGAACCAGATTCACAAGACTTGACTAACTTTATGCATAGAAACCGGAAGTGGAAACATACAAGACTTTGGCCCCCATTACAACCCCGGCGCTAAACCATGGCGCTATTAGCACCATGGTTGGTGCCGGTGTTGTAACGAGTCCGCCATGGTGGAATGGGGAAATACCACCCCATTCCAAGGCTGGCGGGGCGGTATTTCCCCATTGCACCATGGCACTTCCCCATTCCCATTTTCGCCCCATAGGGGTCAATGGGACTGGGGAAGGCGCTAAGTACCGTAATTAGCACCGAGGTCCCTTTGCGGCACCCTACTTTAATGGCTGGTAAAACCAGCCGTTAAGGTCGGGTCCCGCAAAGTGACCTCGTAATCAGACGTTAAGGGTTTAACGGCGCTGACACCTTTTACGGCACCGTTAAACCCTTAACGCCAGGGTCGTAATGACCCCCTTTCTCAAGGGTACTGTGAGTCACCCTCCGTTTTTAACAGAGTGATACAGATGGACTTGTGCAATGTACAGATGGAGAGCACAGTCCTACAGTATGTGGATGACATTGTGATTTGCAGCAAGACAGAAGACCAGTGTAGAAGAGACTCAGTACACATGTTGACAGTGTTAGCTGACAAGGAATACAAGGTAGACAAGTGTAAGCTACTGTACTGTCAGAAGGATGTGCTATACATTGGGCAGACAATCTCACAAAATGGCCGACAGAGGACACCAGAAAGGGCAGAGACAATATACAAGACAGCTAACCCCACGACAGCAAGAGAAATGCAGCAGTTCTTAGGGGTGTGCAACTGCTGCAGAGCATGGGTTTTCGACTACAGTACATACACAAGTCCTCTACTGGGCACTCTGAAGGATACGCAGAAGGGACACAAGACACTGACCTGGACCACAGAGATGACTGAGGCATTTGAAGAACTGAAAGAGGAAATATGCACAGCACCAGTGTTTGGGATCCCAGACTACAAAAAGTAATTGTTCCTGTTCTCACACACTGATGGTGTGATGATGAAAGCAGTACTAACATAGAAGATAAGCTTGGGACACAAACCCCTAGCCTACTACAGTGGCAAGCTGTAATGAGAGGACATTATCAGTGCGAACAAGCATTAGCTGCTGCCGCATTCGCGGTGGAGAAATAAGCAGCAGTTACCATGGGGTGCACTACCACGCTTTACATGGAGCATACCCTTTTTGTGATACTGTAGACACCAAAAGGCACACTGACAACCCAAAGAGCATCAGTGTATGAAGTGATACTATCAAATGCGTCACTAAAGATAGTGAGGTGTAGAGTGGTTAACCCCGTGATTTTCCTAGCAGACGTCCTACAAGAAGGTGTTTATGCACATGACTGCGCAGAGAATATACAAGAATTCAGTGACATGTGTATAGTACATGAGGCTACACTTGAGGGGGTAGACGTACTATACAATGACGTTCATTGACAATTGACCAGACAGATGGGGTCAGGCATACAGGGATTGCAGTGGTGAGGCTGAGAGAAGATGGAAGAGTGAGGTAGTAGCCAGTGCGCAATTGCCATCTCACTATTTAGCACAAGCAGCAGAGTTAGTGGCCCTAACACTAGCATTGGAACGCAGCAAAAGAAAGGAAGTAACAGTGTACTCTAACTCCGCCTATGTGACATCAACAGTACGCTCATGGTTGGCACAATGGGCGAGGAGAGGATACAGGAGGGCAGATGGGACACTAGTATAGCACGCACTGCTGTTGGTCAGATTGATTGATGTCATTCAGTATACTGTGCAAGTAGCAATAGTGTAGTGCCAGGCTCACACGTGAGGGGAAGATCCTATGTCTAGGGGAAATGAAGCAGCAGATTCAGAAGCAAAATGCTCAGCATATTTTGGGAAGCTACTGGGAATGTAGACAGCATCAAATGCTCGGGATTACGCTAGGAACATGGTACTGAAGGAAGGGTACAATGCATGGCCAAAAACAGATTATGGAGTTGTAGGGAGCTGCACCCAAGGAAGAGAATGAATTCTAGACTAAAAGGGGATGTAGAGTATCTCCAACAGGTGCTTTATGGAGGCAGAATAACACAGGGAAAGTAGTCATGTCACTAGCATTACTGAACACTGCCCTGACACAGATGAACTATCCATCACACATGGGAAAAGGGGTAATTGCTGCCTGCATTGGAGAAACATGGTTCTGCCCTAATTTGGCGGAACATGTGGCTGAATTTGTAAGTAACTGTTTGACATGTAAGCAATTTACAGTGGGACAAATGTTGAGAGTAGTGAGAGGAGCCATACCTCAGCCAGAAGGGCCCAATCCAGCATTTACATGTCGACTACGTTGACATGATTCAAGTATGTCAAAGATACCGCAACATGATAGTGGTGGTGTGCCCCTTCTCCAGTTGGATGAGGCAGGCCCCTGTTCGCATCCCGACGCTCGCAGAGCAGCTACATTTTTGGTCAGGAAAGTGTTCCCAAGATGGGGCATGTATGAGGTCCTGTGGCCTGACAATGGCCCTCACTTAGCCAATGAGATGTTCAAGCACATCACCATGTTTCTGGGCATTCAAGATAAATTCTCCTGTGTGTACCACCCATGAGCAAATGGGGTGTGTGAATGTCTGAATGCCAAAACACAGAAGAGCACAAAGAAAGGTTGGTTGCACTGCTTACCTCTTGTATTGTTTGCATTGCGCAATAAGCCGGGGTCCGACCCCGATTTAATGCCCCATGAGGTGGTGATAGGGAGACACATGCAACTCCCACTGGCTCCTTTCACTGGAGCACTGAAAGACTGAGATTAGTGCAGATATGTTTGGTCAAGAGATGCATGAATACATTACTTCCTTGATTGCTAGTGCCTCTTATCTCTCGCCAGATACCATGACACCGGCGGGGGACCAGAAGACAACGGAGAGAGCAACTGCGACAACACACCAAAAGACTCAGAACTGAAGAGACAGGTGAATGTTGGGGAGCTAGTTCTCCTACGAAACGTTATCCGCAGGTGGAATGCACCAAGGCTTACAGGTCCTCACACTGTGGAGAAGGTGGCAGTCCATGCGGTCAGATTGGAAGGAAAAATAGTATGGAACCACATGTCTGATATCAAGCCCTACAAACCAGCAGCCTCACCTGGCAACGAGTTCACCAGGTCCAACGATCAGCAGCACGAAGAGCAACCAAACGATTCAAAACGTACACAGCCAAGTGTAGGACACCCACTGGTTACTCGCTAATGGCCAGCAGAGTTAGGGACTGAACTCTTAATTGACTTAGAGTGAGGATACACTGTTTGTTATTTTATTCTACACACAATCGACGAGAAAGCCGAAGCATAATTCATGATTGTTCATGTTGCCCCTTGACTATAACCCTGACACGTTCTCAGACCAATTTGTCCAACAAGTGGGAAGACCCAGTAGTTTCTGAGCACGGTCACCCAGAGTGCATTACCTCGCCTTTGTGGAATATTTGGCCCAAAAATACCCCCAACTCGAACAGGCTGACCCTCCTATTGTCGCCACATTGGGAGACCCAGCAGTAAGAGCAGTTTGCGAACAGGTGTTCATATTTGCCGTTAACGATTATTGAGTACACAGGGCTTAAGGAGTTACCTAAAATACTAGCCCAATAATGCATTTCTTTGTGCATTTCAGGCAGGCAACTATACCCTCAGGCTGCACAAGGATCAGCAGCACAGGTAAAGATGAGTGAAATAATAAAACATGTGATTATCATGTTGTCTCCTTATTCCAAGTGGAGTTGTTATGTTTATATTTTGAAGGATTTCCTTTTGTTGCCGCTGTATCCTCTACTAACATTCCCCCAACCAAAGCAGGTGGGACGACCATGTCAGGTGGACAGGGGAGCACTGCAGACACGGTAAGGAGAGGTAAGTGCAGTGTTGACACAGACATGAAGGGGGTAAACATGTATCTCACTGACACTGCTCGAGTGTCTAGCAACATGTGGTACAAACACATGACAAAAGCAGGTAAGGAAACCACTGGGAAGAGTTGTTATGTCTGCTCATTAATCCCCTATGCCATGAGTGCCTCCAGAACGTTTATAGCAACTGAAATACCAGCAGAAAGAGCACAATGTCTGATGTATCTGTCGATGGTAACAAGGAGATTTCAAGGGAAGCCAGCAACATTGAGATGGATGTCCCAAGCAACGTTCCTTTATGAAGATAATTACATAAAGACATTAGACATGATGAACAATTATTGGCAGCTGGACGAAGTAATACAGTACATCATGGATGGACCTAAGAAAGGAGAGACAAAGACAATAACGCTGAAGGAATTACCATGCCCATGGACAAGAGTGAGGGAACATGGAGGAGAGCCTGGATACTGGGAAAGGGTGCAGATACTAGTGTATGGCCCAGTTTATATGGATGATGGATGGAAAGATAAGCGGTGGGGAGCAAGGCGCTCACCTTAGCACAATCCCCAGTGAACAAGGTACAGGAAGAGAATGGCAAGTGCCTGAAGGAGTGGGATGAGAGCACAAAATTACTGACATGGGTGGAGAATGAAGCGGGACCAATGCCTATAATACCCCTGAAGACACCAGCAACCTGTTGCTAGAATAATGGTGAAGTGGAAGTGGGCGAGAATGTAGGATGCAGAAGCATAGAGAAGCATGCAGCTATGAAGACAGACACAGCCGTAATGATGGATCACTACTGGGCATGCAGATCGCAGGCATACAAGAAGCTGCCACCCAACTGGGGAGGAGTTTGCTTGTTGGTACACATCAACATACCATCCGTGGTCATGCCGCAAAAAGATGTGAAGCTCGATGAATTCAAGAAGATGGACACCACCAAAAGGAAGAAGAGGTCTGTGGAAGAGGAGCAAATAAGCCAGAGCAAAAAGCCTGCTGAATTGATCAGAGTAAAGAGAGGAGGTAACTACTTCTCAGAAGCCTCAGAAACAGCACTGGATGAAGTACTGGCTGAGCAACGGCTGTTCAGCAGAACGCAGATGTTCTTCTCATCATTTATCCCATCTGTACGGACTTACACAAATGCGAAATGGCTGCAGACAACCTGTTGGGAGCTGATGGTGATGATCAACTCCACAGTGACGGGTTCAATGCAATAAAAGAAGACCTCCGAGCAGTAAGGTTGTTGGCGCTCCAGAATAGATATGTTCTGGATCTACTGACAGCATTGGAAGGAGGAGTTTGTGCAATAATTGGGAGTTCCTGTTGCACATTCATATCTGCCAATGACGAAGATAACGGAACACTAACAGGGGTGGTGACACAGCTATCTCAGTGTCATGAATACTCCAGTTTGGAAGTGCTGGGACCAATGTAGGGGCTGCCATAGACTGTTCCGTCACGCCCGCTCCCGAACGTGACGGGCGGTCTAGTCTTTCTTCCACTCCGCAGCTCTGCTACTTATACATTGGCTCCCGCCCCTACATCGCGTTGCAACCTTTCGGCTTTGAGGTTCCAATGCTGTGAGTATTTCTTTGCTCTTCTTTTGCCTGCTTCCGTTTCCCTTTGCTGTTTCTCAGCAGCCTCGCTTCCTTTTTTTTGTCTGCTTTCCTGAAGTACCTCCTCTCTCCTGCTTCGGATTCAACTTCTCGTTGCTTTCTGCCATTCCTCCTCTCCTCACTGCAGCCTTCCAGCCTGTTTACCTTCCTATCTTCCTTTCCACTTTTCTCACTGCCCAATCTCTGCAGTCCTTCCTGGATTTACACCATACTGCTGCCTAAGATCTCAATCGCATTGCAGCTCAACTTGGATGAATGCCAATTTACTTCCGATTCCATACCATCGGAGAAACACCACTTCTCGTTTTCTTTTGCACCTTTTGGCTTTTTCTCCGTATTCGGGCTGTATCCAGAGGTAACGCCATTCATTCATTTTGTCTAAATACATAGGAAAGTATGGCGTCCTCTAGGAACAGTACCCTGCCTCTTCGAAAAGAAGGGAAATCCTTTGCGCCGTTCTAAGGACGCCATTGCTGAGGATTCCAACCAGTCTGATTCAGCCAGCTCATCAGGTGAGAGCAGAGGGGAATCTCAGATTGAAAGTATTGACAAACCTGACAGTTTGCAATGCCATACTGTTATGGCTACTTGTCACGCCGCCTGTCCTGGGGTCTCCTTACCCGCTACGGCGCTCCCCGTCCTGGAGGCTGTATCCTCGTTTTCGGCTTCGGGGTCCGGGGGCGTCCTGGGTCCCGGGCGCTTCCGGGTCTCCTACGCGCACTACTTTGCGCATGCGCGGGCGCCCGCTCTCTGTTCTTCGCGCATGCGCAGTGCGCAGGATGCTCGATTCCGGAGGGTATGCGGCTCAAACCTCGTTGTGGGGTGCCCGATGCCTGGGAGACGGCACGGCTTGCGTTGCAAGCCTCCCAGGTGCTGGCGGGCTTATTTAAGGAGCCCTGATCCTTTTCCAAACCGCGTCTCAACGCGGTTTGTTCGGATCGTGTCTTTGCTGCCTTGCGTTGTATTCCCGTTGCCTGTTGCCTTCCACCTTCCCTTGTTCTGCCTGGGGGACCCCTGCCTTCCACCTTCCCTTGTTCTGCCTGGGGGACCCCTGCCTTCCACCTTCCCTTGTTCTGCCTGGGGGACCCCTGTCTTCCACCTTCTCCGTCTCCCTCCTTCCTTCCTGCTCCAGAGGTTCCGCTCACCCTCCTTGGTTCTGGTCCCAGCTCAGTCCTTCTTGTTTTCTTTTCGCTCTGAGTCTACCCCCACATGTTCCGTGCTCCTCTCCTTACCAGCCTGCTCTTGTTGCTTCCTTGTCTTCGTCCCTGGAGGGACCGTGCTGCTTCCAGTCCCCGGACCTGCCTTCCGTCGGAATCCCACTAAGGACCCCGGACCATCTACTCTGAGGCTCCCCCTGCCAGTGCTTGCACTGTCCTGACGCCACTCAATCAGGGGTGAGCCAACCCGTGGCGTTGGGAGCCGGCTCACCTCCAATCCGGTTCCATTTGGGCTGGTGTTGGGCTGGTTCCCCGCGCCATCTGTCACGTCTATCCGGATCATCTGACAGCCTGGCCTCATCACCAAGGAACCCAACCGGACGAACAGGTACGCAGCGTTCTCGTGACGCAATTTACAACAGATTGAGACGCCTGTCTTCTGACACCTCGGACTCTACGATGGAAGAGGATCCGGGTCTTCGTAACGAGCTTCAAGCGCTTCGTGCCGAGATGGCGGCACTCCGTCAGGAAAACGTAGCCTTGCGCCAAATGGTGACACAGAACGTTGGTGCCATTCCACAACCTGAAGGTCCCATGGCTCACACAGCTCCCATCAAGTTCGATGGAGATCCCCGCCGTGTGGGTGAATTCTGTAATCATTGCCGCATACACTTTCTCTTCCGTTCATCTCACTTTACCAATGACAAGGCCAAGATCGGATACATATTGGGCAACTTATCTGGTAACGCGCTTGCCTGGGCAACTCCTTTGGTCGTTACTAATAACCCAATCCTGAATGATTTTTTAGCCTTCGAGAAAGCATTCTTGGATGTGTTTCAATCCCCCAATCTGGCCTCAGCAGCACAGAACCAACTGATGGATCTACAACAAGCCAATACCGACATCATCTCTTACATCAGCCGTTTCCGTCAATTGGCAACTGACTCCTTATGGCCAGAGGTAACGCAAAAGACCTTGTTTCGCCGGGGATTAAGAGAGGAATACAAAGATGAATTGTTGCACATACCAGAACCTGATGATCTACAGAAACTTATTGAACAAGTTCTGAGGATAGACCAGAGGTTGACCGAGAGAAAAGGAGAGAGACGACGGTTTGAGAAGGGAATCCTCAGACCACTGACTCTTCCTACTGGGATATCAGCACCTTCGGATGCTACCCAAGAACCAATGCAACTGGGAGCTGTAAGGGGCCCATTATCGGAAGAGGAGAAGAAGCGCAGAAGAAGCCTGCGACTGTGTTTATATTGCGGAGGCGCTGGACATTTTCTGGGAACCTGCCCTCTACGTCCTATCAAGAAAAGGGGAAACTAGAAGACCTGTCGTCTAAGGGAAAGGCTACGACAGGTCCCTTCTTGCTTTCAGACCTTTCCAGCCCTGGGTTACAACTGTCCCCTATGCAGCCTGCCGTCTTGATGACTCTAGAGATCACTTTGAAGTGGCTTGATAAGACGATTGATGTCCATGGTCTATTAGATTGCGGGGCCTCCGGAAACTATATTGATGAGGCATTCGCCATCAACCTTGGTATGCCTTTATTTACCAGAAGAACGGTTATACCAGTAGAGGTCATCGATGGTACACCCTTAGCTTCCGGTCCCATTCGGTTGCATACCATCGGCATGCTGTTACAGGTCAAGGGGCATGAAGAAAGGATTGCCCTCGACGTCATCAAGTCACCATCGTATCCTGTGGTTTTGGGACTGCCTTGGCTTTTACGACACAATCCTACAATCGATTGGGAGTCCCGTACTTTGAGATTTGTTTCTGCCTTTTTCCTCCGTGAATGTTGCTGCCACAACACCTCCTTGAAGTCTACAGCCTTGATCCCTCTAATCCCGGGAGAGGACTCATCTGCCGTATGTTCCCTGTCCCAGATTCCGAATGTTTACGCCGACCTTTGTACGGTGTTTTCGGAACCCAGTGAAATACCTCTTCCTCCTCATCGGACATTTGACTGTCCCATAGACCTGATCCCTGGTGCTGTGATTCCTCATGGGAAGTTATACTCCCTAACTCAGTCTGAAAAACAAGTACTCCGGGAGTATCTGGATGATTGTTCTAAGAAGGGTTACATCGTACCCTCCAAATCCTCCGCCGGTTTCCCGTTGTTCTTTGTCAAAAAGAAAGAGGGGACCCTGCGGCCCTGTATCGATTACCGTCAATTGAATGACATAACACTCAAGGACAGGTACCCATTACCTTTGATTCGGAACATCATGGAGTCCTTACGTTCTGCCAATATCTTCACTAAGTTGGATCTCCGGGGAGCCTACCACCTGGTTAGAATCAAAGAAGGCGACGAGTGGAAGATGGCATTTAAAACACCCTTTGGGCACTACGAATACAGGGTAATGCCCTTCGGGTTGTGTAATGCCCCAGCCGTCTTCCAACGGTTTATGGACAACGTGTTTGGCGATTTGGTTGGCATCTCGGTCTGGGTTTACCTAGACGACATCCTGATCTTCTCAGACGATCTGAAGGAACATGTCTCGCATGTCCGTGAAGTACTTTTGCGTTTGTCACGTAATCACCTGTACGCCAAAGCCGAAAAGTGCTCGTTTCACCGGAATAGCATGGAGTTCCTGGGATACGTAATCAGCAATGCAGGTATACACATGGATTCGGGCAAAGTGAAGGCTATTCAGAACCGGAAACAACCACATGATTTGAAGTCCCTTCAGCGGTTTTTGGGGTTCGCCAATTTTTATCGGCGCTTTATTCCACTGTTTTCACAGGTCACGGCCCCATTGACACGTCTGACCAGTGTTAAGATACCTTTCCTTTGGGATCAAGAGGCGTCGACAGCTTTTGAGTACTTGAAGACAGAGTTTAGTACAGCTCCTGTTTTGCGTCATCCTAACGATGAGATGCCATATGTCATCGAAGCAGATGCCTCCAACTTCGCTGTTGGAGCGGTCCTACTGCAAAAACATCCTACATCTGGCGATGAACACCCTGTGGCCTATTACTCTCGGAAACTCACCTCTAGTGAGCTGAACTATGCAGTCATTGAAAAAGAACTTTTGGCCATCAAGACGGCGTTTGAAGAATGGAGGCATCATTTACTTGGTGGTCGTTTCCCTGTAGAAGTACGTACCGACCATCGCAACTTGCAGTTCCTACGAACATTGCAGTGTCGCACTGCCCGCCAAGCCCGATGGGCCTTCTTCTTCTCTCACTTTGATTTTAAAATCACATACATTCCTAGCTCCCAGAACCAGAAGGCTGATGCCTTATCTCGATCCTTGGACAAGGAGGAAGTGGGAGCCGGTTTGGACACGCCTATGATATCTCCCAAACACTTTCTACTAACCTTAGCTCCGCATCTCCAGAAGATCATTCAAGAGACGTTGAGGGATCCGGAACGTGTCGATCTGCTGAAGAAACCCCAGATCTGCGAACGCGACGGTTTTTTGTTCTTCCTGAACCGATTATACATACCTTCGGCTGCCCTTCGCTTGGACATTCTCCATGGTTTTCACGATTCTCAAGTAGCTGGTCATCGTGGTATCAAGGCTACCCAGGAGTTGATCTCCAGACAATTCTGGTGGCCTGGATGGGCCAAAGAAGTAAAGTCATATGTGGAAAGTTGTCCTATCTGTGCTCAGACGAAGACACCCAGAAGAAAGCCTTTGGGACTACTTAAGCCTACGGAAACTCCTCCCTACCCTTGGCATACTATCGCCACCGACTTCATTGTTGAGCTTCCGCCCTCTGCAGATCACACTTGTGTCATGGTGGTTGTGGATTGTTTCACTAAATATGCACATTTCATTCCCTTCATAAAGATCCCAACTTCCTCCCAGATGGCTTTGGCATTTCTACACAACATTTATCGGTTACATGGACTCCCTGAGAAGATCATCTCTGATCGTGGTTCACAATTTCTTTCTTCTTTCTGGCGTCAGTTGTGTAGTCATCTAGGTATCCACAGAGCCTTGAGCTCAGGCTATCACCCGCACACCAACGGTCAGACCGAAAGGACGAATCAAACCCTGGAGCAATACTTACGTTGCTATGCCAATGCCACTCAGTCAAACTGGCTAAAGTACCTGGACTTGGCGGAAGTTTCCTATAACAATGCGGCCCATGCTGCCACCGGCATCAGTCCTTTTCTATGCTCAGCTGGACAACATCCCAAGCTGGTTCCTTTCTCACCTGTGGTGCCCAGCTCTGTTCCGTCTGCGGATCACTTGGTCTTCAATATTCAGAAACAACATGTCCTGACCCGGAGAACCCTTACGGAGACACGTGAGCGCATGAAGGAGCAGGCTGATAGGGGCCGAACCACGGAACCCGATCTCCAGGTGGGAGATCTGGTTTGGTTGTCTTCCAAAAATCTACCTATTCGTAATCTACCCACTAAATTGGCACCCCGGTTCTATGGGCCTTTCAAGATTGCCAAGCGTTTGTCCTCAGTGGCTTTTCGATTGGTGCTGCCCCACACTTGGAGGATACACCCTGTCTTCCATGTCTCCCTTTTGAAGCCCTATGTGAAGGATGTCTTTCGACGCTCTGGTCCTCGGCCCTCCTCTGTTCTGGTACGGGGGGTTCCTGAGTTTGAGGTTCAGGAGATCTGTGATTCACGGATTCGTCGGGGTGTGCTCCAATTCTTGATCGATTGGAAGGATTATCCCGCTTGTGATCGCACTTGGGAGCCGCACTATAATGTGCACGCTCCCCGGCTTATTCGTGAATACTTTCTTCATTTTCCCTGGAAGCCTTTCTGGGAGGGGGCATAGTGTCACGCCGCCCGTCCTGGGGTCTCCTTACCCGCTACGGCGCTCCCCGTCCTGGAGGCTGTATCCTCGTTTTCGGCTTCGGGGTCCGGGGGCGTCCTGGGTCCCGGGCGCTTCCGGGTCTCCTACGCGCACTACTTTGCGCATGCGCGGGCGCCTGCTCTCTGTTCTTCGCGCATGCGCAGTGCGCAGGATGCTCGATTCCGGAGGGTATGCGGCTCAAACCTCGTTGTGGGGTGCCCGATGCCTGGGAGACGGCACGGCTTGCGTTGCAAGCCTCCCAGGTGCTGGCGGGCTTATTTAAGGAGCCCTGATCCTTTTCCAAACCGCGTCTCAACGCGGTTTGTTCGGATCGTGTCTTTGCTGCCTTGCGTTGTATTCCCGTTGCCTGTTGCCTTCCACCTTCCCTTGTTCTGCCTGGGGGACCCCTGCCTTCCACCTTCCCTTGTTCTGCCTGGGGGACCCCTGCCTTCCACCTTCCCTTGTTCTGCCTGGGGGACCCCTGTCTTCCACCTTCTCCGTCTCCCTCCTTCCTTCCTGCTCCAGAGGTTCCGCTCACCCTCCTTGGTTCTGGTCCCAGCTCAGTCCTTCTTGTTTTCTATTCGCTCTGAGTCTACCCCCACATGTTCCGTGCTCCTCTCCTTACCAGCCTGCTCTTGTTGCTTCCTTGTCTTCGTCCCTGGAGGGACCGTGCTGCTTCCAGTCCCCGGACCTGCCTTCCGTCGGAATCCCACTAAGGACCCCGGACCATCTACTCTGAGGCTCCCCCTGCCAGTGCTTGCACTGTCCTGACGCCACTCAATCAGGGGTGAGCCAACCCGTGGCGTTGGGAGCCGGCTCACCTCCAATCCGGTTCCATTTGGGCTGGTGTTGGGCTGGTTCCCCGCGCCATCTGTCACGTCTATCCGGATCATCTGACAGCCTGGCCTCATCACCAAGGAACCCAACCGGACGAACAGGTACGCAGCGTTCTCGTGACGCTATTTACAACACTACTGCAGAACAGGTCCAGGAGCGCCTAACTGCCGTACAGGGATTATCCATGGAGGTTCAGGGCCTGAAGTTGAAAACACAGTACTATGTCAGCTAGTAGCAGCCAGAGACACACGTCAAACCGATTTGCCCCCTTTGGGTCTAGCATCTGGCAAATTTGATGGTTCACGTGAGAAAATAAAGGAAATCTTGGACGCCTGTGTGGTATACTTTACCTTCAGACCTACCCCTTACGCTACCGACAGATCTAGATTTTTTTATCTCAAATATGGTTGGCAATGCCCTGGCTTGGGCTACATCTTTGGTCACATCCGCCAATCCTGTGCTTCTCGATTACGCTGCCTTTGTATCTCTTCTCCAAAGAACATTTGAGAGACCTGAAATTGTGTACACTACTGGGGAATCACATCTGGACACTTAAGAAGGTGCTATGGATTAAATGTCATACATCTCTTCCTTCAAACGTTTCGCTATCGAGGTGGGTTGACAGGAATCCATACAATTCACTATGTTCAGAAGGGGCCTTCAAAGATGAATTATCCCGCACCTCTCATCCGGATACTTTGGAAGAACTGTTTTTTTTTCCATATTTATTTTCAAATAATCAAACCATACATTACCAAAAGTTTAACAAAGTATAAAACACATCACTCTGCATTACGTAGGTAAGTAAACAAAAAGCAATCCAAAGTATGTAGAAATATTAAAACATCACTCTGCATTACATAGGTAAGTAAACAAAAAGCAATCTAAAGTATGTAGAAATATTAAAACATCACAGACAACTAAAATAATTTTTACTTCTCACTATGCATAAATACCTAATCACAATATTTCATACAGAAAATTTCAACACAGAACAATACAAAAACACAAAGACATCTCGCAGACTGCACAAGACAGAACAACAATGGGACTGGGGAATCCTCAATCAATGCTCATGCACATTACCAGTTAGTCGGACCCAATAGGAGTAACTAATCCTCAGACACACAGTCACTATATAAATCAGTGAATGGCGTCCAAAGAGCTAGATATCTATCTTCTTTTCTCTGTCTCACAAACATCACCCGCTCAAAGTCCGATAACATTAACAAATCATTAATCCAATTCTCTACTTTAGGTTTTTTCCTTGTCTTCCACACCATCAACACTTGCTTCACTGCAACTGTTTACTTTGGCCTTACATGTAGATTATTGACTGGCTGAAAGACGAGCTGAAAAGAGGAAGAATAAAGTATCTACAATGTTGAGTCCAATATCTACTCCACCCTCTACCTGTTTCCAAAGGCAGGCTATGCAGGAACCTATGCAAATAAGTACTGCTAGAGCACCTTTGACTCCCACTGAAAGGAAGAGGAGAAGAGACAAGGGTCTCTGCTTGTCAGGGCAGTTTCTAGCCAACTTGGTGCCCAGGTAAAACATCAAAATGCGCCCCTCTCGCCCCCATCACCCGACTGGCACACGTCACTCCCAAACCACACCTCTGTGTGACAAAACCCCTCCTCAATATGAATAATTGCTATATAAATGTATCTGGTTCATTACATTGTAATTCAAGTATTTTACAGAAGAATTCTAAGGTGAAAACAGAGCTGTTGCTGCCCAAGTAAATGGTTTTTATGTCACCTGTTCTTAGGGAAGGCCTTGCCTGAATGCAGTTTCAAACTGTCCGTACAGGCACACTCTGGTGTGACCAGCCTACCGGACTCTGAGGGACCATTGACCACGGTCCCAGTGTTGCAGGTGTTCTGTTCGTACCACCTCACTTGTATTTCACAAGGGGCAATGCTAGACTAACCATATGAATAAAGATTTTCCATAATAACTTACTAGAAAGTCTTAATTCTATTAAAGACTAGGAGGCGAGCATTATGCTTCTCTTTCTTTTATTCGACAATAAAGAAAAGAGCTCAGCAGCAAGATATTTGTGCACCAAAAGTGAAAGTGCCATGAGTAATGTGCAGAAAACAGGTGCACCAAATATATATAATAAACATAGCAATATAACAGTAATATAACAGTAATATCTTAACATAAAAGGTAAGAGTCTCTGAAGAAAACTACATTTCCCAGGGAGCTTGGCTCCAGTTCATTTTGAGGTCATCAACACGCAACCTAGTCCACCAATAGTAGTTCAGATCCCCTGCATAAACAGTCCTAAACATGATGACATTTCCTCTTTCTGGGCTGCGAACTTGGCTGTCCATAGTAGGAGATAATTGTAGCTAACTTGAAGAAGAAGAACTTGTGTCGGGCCGAGATCAGGCGGACTTGTCTGCAGGCGCTGTCAAGAAAAAAGGAACATTTTAGTCTCTTGTATATGACAACCCTAGATCCCTTATCAGGGTGGGAGAAAATCTTGTAGTTATTCCGATAGGGTACATGTAAATTTCAGAACATTAATCTTTTCATTACATCTTTAATTAACATCAGGTAACATGCTGTTATTTTCTCGCCGGGTGGGATAATGCTCGCCTCCGAGTCTTTAATAGAATTAAGACTTTCTAGTAAGTTATTATGGAAAATCTTTATTCTATGTCAAGACCGGAGGCTCCCATTATGCTTGTTTAAAGCTTACTTAACACAATAGATGCCGGCTGATCTACTGGCTTTAGGTAGAAGTGTTTGAAATCTGATTCACTAGCCCAGTCTGCCATCCTCATGATATCTTCTAGGCGAACTCCTGCCTGAAAGGCTTTGGAGGCCATGGCTCCTCTAACTGAGTGGGCTCCGAAATGCTTGGTGTCTATCCCTGCTTGAGCTAGCGTCCACCGGACCCAATGTGCTAAGGTCGGTGCTGATACTGCTTTGTCTATGGCAAAAGAGCGCACTGCAAAGGAACCTGCAAGAAGCTCTAGACAATTGATATGAAGGTCCAGCTCCTGTGGGGACCAGTCCCTCCCGTGGCTATGGGACCGCATCTCGCTCCCCAACCGGAGCGATTGGCATCCGACTCAAAAATATCTGGAGCGGAGCCGAAGATGGCTTTGCCGTTCCAGGCTTCCATGTGAGAGAGCCACCAGTTGAGCTCTGTCCTCGCTTGAGGAGACAGTGTCAGGAGTTGAGAATAAGAAAGGTTTCTCCTTAAGTATTGGCCTTTTAGTCTTTGCAGCTCTCGATAGTGAAGAGGCCTGGGAAATATTGCTTGGATGGAAGATGAAAGTAGCCCTATCACTCTTGCTAGTTCTCGAAGGGAGAACATGTTCTTCTGTGAGAGTCTGCGTATTTCTCTTTTGGTAGAGTGAATCTTGGCTGATGGGAGTCGAAGCTGCGAATTCTGTGTATCCACTATGAATCCTAGAAATTCCATATTTTTGGATGGAAGTAGAACTGACTTCTCCCAGTTTATAAGAAAACCTAGGCTGTGTAGCAAGTTTATTGCTAGTTCGGTTTGTTTCTGAACTAACTCCTGTGATTGGGCCATGAAAATAATGTCGCCTAGATAAATTATGAGATGACACCTTGCTCTCTTAATCGAGCTACTACAGGTCTTAAGAGTTTGGTGAATACCCAAGGCACCGAAGTGAGTCCGAATGGGAGACTTGTGAATTCCCAATCTCGGTTTCTCCAGGAGAATCTGAGGTAACTGATGTGTGTTTGATGAATCGGTACTGCGAGGTAAGCGTCTTTTAAGTCTAAGCGCATAAGCCAGTCGTTCGGTCTGAGAAGATCTCTGAGCATGTGTATACCTTCCATTTTGAAATGGCGGTAAAGGATGAACTCGTTGAGCGCTCTGAGGTTTATGACTGGGCGCACTTTTTGCTTCCTGCGTACCAGAAAAATGGGACTGAAGAAGCCTCCCTGACTTGAGCAGGGGCGAATCGCTTGCTTCTGATGGAGACTGAGTATTTCGCTGTCTAAGGCGGTTTGGTCTGATAGAGACATTACTATGGGAGTGGGGCGACATGTCTGAACAGGCTGTGTAAAAAACTCTAGGTGTAGACCCCGAGCTGTGTCTCTGACCCAGGCATCTCCCGATAAGGCATCCCAAGCATTTGCAAACATCCTTAACCTCCCTCCTATAGGTGTTAGTGGTGCAGGCGCAGTTATCAGTACACTGACCTGTGGGTTGTTGTTGCGAAGGGTATCTGGCCGCTCTCCTCCAGGGACGCCCTCTTCCACGACCTCTCGAGGGGAAGAAAGTGTCGGGGCGTTCTTGCCAGGAATTATGCTGGCCTCGAGATTGTTGAGGTCTCTTGTCGAAGAAGTAACGGCCGGAAGAGCAACATCTTCCTCGTCCGGCCCTGGAGAAAACCTTGGTTGCAAATAATCTTTTTATTGAAGCCTGTGCTTTGTCCAACGTCGTGAATGTCCCGACGAATTTTGTCATCTCCTTCATGAAAGGGTCTCCGAAAAGCTGGCCTTGCGCCGTTGGGCCGGATTCGGTGTCTGCCAGTTCGGTTAATCTTGTATAGGATGCCTTTCCGTCTCTCTGTTGAGATGGCGCAACTGGCGTTGCCCAAGAGGCAAATAGCCCTCTGGACCCAACCGGACAGAATCACTGAGTCGATGGGGTCCGATGAGGAGATGGCTGAATTCGCAAGATCGGAGATTTTTGCTAGTGGACCTGCTATGTCCAATACTTCAGGCTATCCAGGCGCGATCAATACCCTTCCTGGGGTCTTTAACATTTTTACCCAAAAAGGGAATCATTTTAGAATCGAGCTCCGGAGTCAGAGCTACTTTATCCGCAATGTCTGGTCGTGGACATTCAGCACATAGTCTGGCGCGAACTTCTTTATCAAGCGGCTTGCGTAGCCTAAGGTGGATGTAACTGGATGTCTTGGAAGATGGTTCCCAGTCGGTGGACCTGGGGTGTATTAAGTCTTCCTGGGTAAATGTACCTTCAGTAGAAGGTTTGGTCCCGGTTGTGTCATTAGGGATGGGGTCTGCCGCAATCCTTGACGCAGAGGGTCTTGAATCCTCAAAATGAAATTCCTCATCTGAAGAGGAGTGAGAAAGATCAGCGTCGTAGACGTTTTTGTTATGATCTTCTTCTTCCGAGCCCTGTCCATGACCCTCCGGGCTTGAGAGTCTAGTCCCCCTGGTTTCCTCCTCGGGGTAAGAGGGTAGATGGGAAGGGGTTACCTTCCTATTCATGAAGGCTTGTTTCAGCCTTGAGAAGGCGTCCGTTACGCCAGCTGTGGCATTAGATGGCTGGCTCGGGGGGGGGGGGGGTCGTAGAGCTTTTACTCTTGCAAGCCGGTATACATCCCCCTTCGGTAAGGTGCTTCCTTTTCTGTGTTCTCTTCCTCCCAGGAGGGGAGGTCCCTCTGAAATGCTCCTCCATAGTGTCTAGACGATTTTGTATGGGAATGAGCATATCCGTTACAGCTTTCTTAACACTGGTCTCCACAGAGGATCCCAGAACCTTCTGTAAACTATTAGCCATTGCCACTTCATCTATGTAACAGTGAGCTCCCTCGGCCTCGGACCAAGCCTGATCTGATTGAGGCGAGTACTGTTCTGCCATTATAAAAGAAATGCACCTTACTCACTTTTTTTTTTTTTCTGGGCTTCCGAACGCCTTCTCTCACTGCCCAGTAATGTTATTTCAGTTCATTCTTGTAATTGTTCTTAAATGCTGAATAGAAAATGTCATTGATATATGTGCAGTGAAAAACCAGCGAGAAGAAACGGTCGCTCTTGTCTGAGGAAAAAATTCCGGCGCTCGAGCTGCAAGAACCGTTATATTATAACGGGCATGCGCGCTCGTGCGCCGGAATGTAGAGGAAAGGACCCGGAGAGCAGGAGCTCCCCTGGCGGCCTGCATGCGGTGCAGCGTGGTCCCAATAGGCCGCCCCGGATCCCCAGTACCTCAGAGCGCAACGAAGTTGCGGCAAAGCCGGCGCGAGCCGTCAGAGAATCCGCTCGACGAGCGGAATAAATAACTGATCAGTTGTGACCGTGTGAAGCGGTCTCCGAGGTCAGAGGACTGACGTCGGAGCCCAACATAAATGTACAGATTATTATTATTTTTTTTATTATTTTTTTTTTAAATATTGAAAGTAAAATTCGTATAAGTCTATAACTATGCAGTGAACATATTATTATGACATTTTGTAACGTTATCTTTTAAATTTTAAAATCATGACGTAAGCAGTGCTAAACATGAAGAAAGAGGAAGTGTCATGTTTAGGAGTGTTTATGCAGGGGATCTGAACTACTATTAGTGGACTAGGTCACGTGTTGATGGCCTCAAAATGAACTGGAGCCAAGCTCCCTGGGAAATGTAGTTTTCTTCAGAGACTCTTACCTTTTATGTTAAGATATTACTGTTATATTACTGTTATATTGCTATGTTTATTATATATATTTGGTGCACCTGTTTTCTGCACATTACTCATGGCACTTTCACTTTTGGTGCACAAATATCTTGCTGCTGAGCTCTTTTCTTTATTGTCGAATAAAAGAAAGAGAAGCATAATGGGAGCCTCTGGTCTTGACATAGAATTGTTTTCTGATAGAAGGTTATTCCAAGATGGACAGTCTGGTACTCTCTTATTGTACTCTTTCAAAAAACCTCTCAGAGAGTGTGAAAGGGGACAGATAGCACCAATGAGGAGTCCTGTATGCTTTGCATTAAATCACAGAGAATTTCAGGACTGTAACAGTGATCAGAGATATCTACATTTGATAAACAAGTCTGTCATAAAAGGATTGTATGTGTGAATCTCCAAAATCATAACCGATGCATGGTTTGCTGCTCACATCACAGTTCACGATACTCACCCTAACATTGAAATGTTTGTAACCGTGAACCAAACATGCTCATTTGCACAGCTTACATTTTGGGATGTGAGTATAAAATGGCTACAACATCAGCCACTCAAATGGGGCACAAGGGCTCTTTTGCTTCTTGTTTCTGAAGAATTTTAGATGAGGAAGGGCTGGGTCTCGGTGTGAGCATTCCCAACCCAAATACAGAAATATCTTTAGGGAATTATATCTACAGACAGGACAGGATCCTGAACAAGAGAGACACCATAATCAATGCACAGAAAGGCTACACAGAAAGGATTGTACCTCTTACAAACTTTAGCCTGACCAGTAATAAGCTGATGACGCATTTTAACCAACACCGGCTTCTAATACATGGTAAAGCATCCAAAGTTCGTCAGCCACTACCTCCTCACTATTACGTAGGCCTTGGGTTATTTTGGAAAAAAAGAGCAGGCCCATGCTCTAACAGAGTTGGCATTAGCATCTCTTATTAGTACTGGCATGCAGCTAGTGGAAATCATGGTGTGGCAGTGTAGAAAGTGTGTTTGGCCAAGTGGACGTACAATTTGAGGCAACTTCTTTGAATGTTTTATGTGTTTAAGTGTGGGCACAGTTTGGCATGCTCATTAGAGCCACATACACAAAACAATCCAGTGTGCTATTGTATGGACATTGGGACACATCAGACAAAAACAGGTATATGTGCTGTTACATAAGGGAGCACCACATAGACGCCATTAACCAACGGTGTGGTGACTTGGCCAGCGCACAAATCATTGCTGCAAACATATCACTGCATTGATTTGCCATGGACTACTTGTCTGCATGGCGACACAATGTACTTCCCTAATCAAGGTGCCAACTCACATTGAGGTGCCATCGGTTGCGCGCTATGCAGTGGTTGGCTTGTTTCGAAAATTGAAAGACCTTTGATGCTAAACTGATGCATTTAGTCCATGTCCGAAAGCAGCCACTAGAATACTTAAGCAAGAAAATTACAGTTAACCTTCCCAGGGATGCACCATATGTAACTAAAAAGTAATATACAAAAACATTTTTTTGTTGTGTCACATAAAGAGACATGAAAATAAAGAAAAAAATAGTTTAAAACTTTTCTGTGTGGCACGTTCATTCTCTTTGAAGAATGCATTCGTTTGGCCAGCTAACTGATCCTTGTGCTGGCATGGTGAATAAAAAGGCCCCATGTTCAGTTCTGAATACTGAAATGTTACGCAGATACTGTGTAAAAACAATGGCTTGTTAAGTGAGCCATCACTTATAAATTGCCCGTCTTGAAAGCCTGTCAGAAAAAAAAATGAGGGGCACAGGGTGTGTGACTCCAGAGCATCTCACACGCTGTGTTTGGAATATGCTTTACTTTGTTTGCATATTCCAAACGCATCGCAGTCATCTACAAGTCGGCAGAGAGCAGCCTGCTGCATATCGCAGAGGAGCTCTCACTGGCAAATGAGGCTGCTTAATCTGTTGTCCGAAAGCAGCCTTCTGGGTGGGCCCCTTACTGCGTCCCCCACTCCCTCCTGAGCTATTTAGCTCTGCGCCGTGGGCTGTCGCCCGCTCCGCCTGGGCCAAGAAACAGGGCTGCTGCTTGTATTGTGCTTCAGAGAGTCATCTGCTACGAAATTGTCCCGAAGTACCACCTCGGACATTGGGAAACGAGAGACCCCGGTTCTAGGAGGGAACACCACCTGGGGTTTGCCACAAGTTCCCGCAGAAGAAACCACTTAAGGAACAACAGGATTGACAACCGGTTAATTGTGGTTAGGACTACCTTATATTGGAAGGACTAAGAAAGGAAGGATTTTATTGCCTTGATCAACTGTGGTGCAGCCAGTAACTTTCTCAACATCCAATGGGCCGATAAGGACGTTGTTCCTCTACTCAATAAAACTGATGAACAAGCCGTCGAAGGAGTCGACGGTCAACCACTTATCTCTGGTCCCATCTGTCACACTTCTGTGTGCCTAGAGGTCTCGCTTCTTGAGCATCATGAAGTGATGTCTTTTGATGTTATATGGGCTGCTCACTTTCCTATCATTCTGGGCATTCCGTGTCTTCGACTACACAATCCTCTCATTGATTGGTCCTTAAACACCGTATCTTTTCATAGAGACTTTTGCAAGGCTCACTGCTTATCCTCTTCTCTTAAGACCCATGCCCCTGCAGCTTGTGTATCGCACAAAATTGTAGGAGTGAACTGCATTCTGCAAAGGTATCATGAATTTACCGATGTTTTCGAGGATAAGGATGCCAAAGATTTACCTCCCCACAGACCAGAGGATTGTTCCATTGAAATCATACCGACTCTTTAGTACCATTCGGATGCATGTTTTCTCTCATCATCCCAGAAAAGAAAGCTTTCCGAGACTATCTGGATTGCAATTTGCAAAACAGACTCATCCGTCCTTCTAAATCACCTGCTGGGGAAGGGGCATTATTATTTTTTATTTAAAAAAAAGATACCAAGGAACTGTGACCGTGTATTGGTTTCAGAGGACTTAAAAAAGTTACTATACGTGATCGCTACCAAATGCCTTTAATAAAGGACATTCTTGAAGCAGTTGAAGGAGCAGTGATTTTTAGCAAGTTGGATCTTCGAGGGGCCTACCATTTGTTGAGAGTATGCAAGGGGGGTGAATGGAAGACTGCTTTTCGCACTCCATATGGCCTTTTCGATTACTGTGTGATGCCTTTTGGTTAAGTTAACGCTCGAGTCATCTTCCAAAGATTTATGGATTGTTTGTTCGCTGACCTTTTTTTAATCAGTAATCATCTATCCTGATGATATATCGTTTTTTTCATCTCACTTTGAGGACCACCAGGAACATCTCACAGAAGTACTTAAATGACTACGAGCCCATCACTTGTTTGCCAAACCTGAGCAGTGTTTGTTTGAAGTCTCGTCTGTGCCCTATCTGGGATTCATCCTATCGCATAGAGGAGTGACAATGGAACCGAGAAAGGTTTCCTCTATTCTCAATTGGACTTATCCCACTTCATTTCTTGGATTAGTCAATTTTTACCAGAAATTCATAGGTGCCCTCTCTCTGATGGTTCTTCCCCTTATGAACTTACTTAAGAAGGACATACATTTTGCTTGGAACTCTGAAGCTGAACAAGCATTCCAGCTACTCAAATCTAGTTTTTGTTCTGCGCCCATTTTAAAACAACCCAACCATCTGCAACCCTTCATTGTTGAAACTGATGCTTCAGCTGGGCCATAGGTGCTGTATTGAAGCAAATGGAAGATGGAACCGAACATCCTATTGTCTATTATTCCAATACATTGACCCCCAGTGAAAGCAACTACTCTGTCATTGAGTGGGAATTATTAACCATCAAACAAGTGTGTTTGGCGTGGAGACATCTGTTGCAGGGTTCCATAGACCCTTTCGAAATGAGGACTGTTCATGGTAACCTAAAAGTTCTACAGCAGATGAAGTGTTACAATTCACAACAGGCCAGATGGGCATCACGATATAGCCGCGTTAGACATGAATCACACGTGCAGTCTGCACTGCACCACACAAACACACACTCGAATAAATGAAGAACATGAGCGCACAGTTCTATAGTTAGAGAACAGATACACATATATACTGTCTTGCTTTTATTATTTTGTCATTAGCCAAATGCAGCAACGCAGAACCGCAAAGCACAAGAGATCCCGAGCAAACTTGCATGTGCTTAAACTCAAATGCAGCTAATTATATGGAGCTGCAGCAGGACCCATGGGCCTGGCAGAACCAGGTGTGACTAACATATAGAAAACATAGCATAACATGGACAATGCAGAAACCACAGTATACGGTTTAGGACAATTACAGCAGGCCTCAAACCACTGAGGAGGTATGAATGAAGCAGTTTCAGGCGGCACCGGGAGCAAGGAGCATGAGGCAGAGATATGAAGAGACATTCCAATCCCCTGATGACAAAGGGACCAGCTGCAGAGAAACGGAATACATCCTCTTAATTAGGAGCTGCAGAGCTCGGTTTTGTGGTCTCTAAACACATGGTACAGCCGAAAGAAACAATGGACAGTCTTCCGTGGTGGGAAGGGGGAGCAGATCCCAGCAAAAGCAGACATTTGTTGCAACGAACGGAGCACGTTCTCATAGGCACAGGTGGTACACACAAGTTACAATACAGACACATAATCGTTCCATTCACCTTGAAGAGGTACACCACTAGCTGAGAACTCATTTGAGTCCCGGGCCTCGGGAAATAAGCTCTAACCAATCACAGTTTAGTATTCCAGGGGTGGATGGCAAGGGGCATGGACCAATGGTAAGCCCATTACTCTGCAACAATGTAATAGATATTGAACTGGGGATGGAACAGGCCAGCCACCTGAAATGCGAGAGCCAGTAGAACAAGTCCTATAGGTAGACATATAGGTAGTAGACGTCTCAATACCCAATCCCTCAAGTTGTTAAGTTTTTGGAGAGAGGCCCGAGTGATGACGGAGTAATGACACAATTTTGTAGTAAAACTGACATGCAAGCCAGGATACGTCAAGAAATACTGGAATCCACTTGTGTTCTTAGATCGTTCCCTGTTGGTTTTATGAAAAAGTTGCCCACAATTGCAGGTGGCCATGCTTTAACGTATGCCCACGCCATACAGTGCTCCCTCATTAAGGAAATGGTGTGCTTTTAAAAACACACACACCCCTGGGGGATGCAGCGGGCCGTAATCCAGTGCGCAGGCCAACACCTCAATTGAAGCCCCTCCAACTGAACTTGTGCCACCATCCTGCCAGTGGCTATTAGAGAAATTATATATTGCCATTGCGGTTATGTCACTCTGCAACATTTTCTTTATATACATTCACCTTACAAATGCACAATAAATACACAAAATTAAACCGTGAGGAATTGCGCTGCCTTCATTTCCTAGTGGACCCGAAGGCCAAACAAGCGGCTTCCGCAGGCCATTCATAACATGTAAATCCTAATACTAACGAGATTGGCCAGGTCTGTGTACAAAACCGTACTGTTTTCGGAGCTTGAAGTGGACCCCAACCTCCGGTAGTCATCTCCCACCTTGTGTCCCCTGGGCGAATGTCCAAAATTAAACCCACCCGTACTTCCTGCATTTTACACACTTGCCCAGATCTGTCATCCCCTTGGTGGGCTTGCCGCATAGCCCCGCAGGTAACCAGCTCATGCATTTCCGCTCCCGGTGCCTCAAATGCCTCAAATACACAGTACGCAGATCCTATTTTCCAACAGCCCAATAACAACTTAAAGTGGTGGGGTTTGTTATGTCACACACCACGCCAGAGTCAGCAGGTAAGTTTTATTGGTATGTTTATTTCAAGAATGTTAATTGGTACAGAGACACTGGCACATCCCATCCAGTCAGCTTCCAGTTCTTGACTGACACACCTAGAACCCTCAGATCCACTCACACATCTACACTCCATGACATAGGTACCTTCCTCACACCTTGCTCTCTATGACTTCACAACCCATAACTTACATTACAACACAACTTGCAGACATCCCGATACTGCGTGTGCTTTCAAATTGCACAATTATTCCATGTCGTCCTATTTTACATAGGAAAATTTACCAGAAGGGGAAACTGCGGGATGGACGGTCCATGCAGTTGAACTACAGAAGCCATTTAAAGTATGAGCACAGCAGCAATTGCCTAGACACCAACAGTGCTGTAAAAAATGTCAATCCTGCAATCCTAATAATCCTTCAAACAATGCGCGTAGTGTCTTGTCCAACTTCTTTCAACCCTAAATGCTCCTTTACAATTGACTACATCAGACATCAAGCGGCAATCTGGAGCAAAGATTAAAGGAAAGGCCAAGCCTGAGGTCTGCCACGTGGCACAGGGAAAACATCATATTAAAAAATAAACATAAGGACACGAAAGAACATTCATATGAATATAAGCAGTGTCATTGCCCAGCCTGCCCACACGTAGGCAGCAAAATCAACCCCTCTACATTTATTTATTTTTAAAACATGTTTTTATTGGATTGTTTTTCTTCGGGGATGGGTTCTTTGAGTCTTACTAGGATTTTCCCCTGCTCACGATCCACTTGTGTTTTGATCCCTCTATGCGCTTTTATTGGATTGTTTTTCTTAGGGGTGGGGTTCTTTGAGCCTTCTAGGATTTTCCCTGTTCATGATCCACTTGTGTTTTGAACCCCCTATGTGCTATTATTGGATTGTTTTTCAACGGGGTGGGTTCTTTGAGCCTTACTAGGATTTTTCCCTGCTCATGATCCACTTGCGTTTTGAAAGCCCCTATGTGTTGTTATTGCATTGTTCTCCTCGGGGGTGGGTTCTATGAGCCTGTGTTTTAATAACGAACCATTTTGAAAGTGATCTAGCCTTTCGGCGTTCACTTAGTTCATGATCTACTTGTGTTTGAAACCCCTATGCATAGTGATTGCATTGTTTCTCCTCGGGAGTGGGTTCTTTGATCCATTGCATTTGTATATTATTATCTTTTGACTATTTTTTTAAGGCGTTATCCCAGTTTGGTGTTAAATTAGCGTTTTACTTTGCTCATGATCCACTTGTGTCTGAAACAACCCCCTATGCGTTTTTATTGCATTGCTTATCCTCGGGGTTGGGTTCTTTGAGCTTGTATTTACCTAGTTGGATTCTCGATCCCTTGCCCGTGTTTATCTCCATTCTTGTCCTTTGAATAATTATTATTATTTGACCATTTTGAAGCTTCGTAAGGCGTTAGCCTTCTTGGTATTTTATGCTTTTCCTCCTTACTGGCGGATAACTGGGCTTCTGCTTGTGTCAATACTTACTTCAAGTGTGGCAACCTGCCTCTGTGGTTTGGTTTTTCTATTCCTGAACCTTGCAGCGTTTCCTTGGCTTCAGTTTTCCTCAACTTTTCCTATAGTTTGGACACCTGCCCCTATGGGTTGGTAATTTAATTAGTTCCCGTGAGGCATGGACTGGACTTCTGCTTGCCTCAGACTTTACCTAAAGTTTGGCAACCTGCCCTTTTGATTTGCGTATGTACCAGACGCCATTGGGCATTTTACCGCTCATCGGCTTACTTCCACTTTTGCTTCAAGTTTGTCCACATGCCCATGTGGTTTGGTTATTTAGATTAAAACCAGAGACGCATCTACTGGGCTTCGGTATACAACCAACTCTACTTCAAGTAAGGCAACCTGCCCAATTGGTTTGTTTATTCGAATGATTCCTTAGATGTACATAACTTTTTTCTTTGCATGTTCCTGTGAACCTACATCGGTTTTGCAAAAGCATTTGCCTTTTATGTTAATTTCGTGTTTTCACCTCCCTGTAGGCGGATTGCTGGGTTTCGGCTAACTACAACTCACCTTGAGCCGGCAACCTGTTCCGAGAGGCCTATTATACTTACTTACTGTGAAGTTGCCACCTGCAGCGTTGGTGCTGGTTGATACCACTTACATTAGAACAGTAAGTCCTGTGCTAACTTGTTTTTTCGAGCCATCTTGTGCCCTAATGCCTTTGATTGTTGCCAGCTCTTAAACCGTTAGTTTTAAGTTTTTCATTGGTGCCTGTCCTGTTGTCCACTTATTCACAAGTTGGTAGTGCCATGCTGCAGGGGCTGGGGAAAAGAAGACAAGAGGCTGCCTGCCCTCCTCCAGATATATGCCAGAATTGACCTGAGGGCAGGCAGCCCCCCTTTCCCTTTGAAGCATAAACCGGCCTTTCGTCTCCCCTCCGCCCGGATGGGAGCGGGGCCTTTGATGTGGGTGTCAGGGGCAGTGACTGCCTGTCATCACCTACCTCTGCCACCTCCTCGCAGTTTATGGGCGCCCTGGAGTCTGGGTCCCTATTGTGCTGTGGGCCAGTGGCCCACCCCAACACCCAAATGCTAAGTGAAAGCACCTGAAAGGTGCTACGCGCTTCCATATCCCCCTCTCCTATCAAGCCCACCTCCCATCTTATGCCCCTGGGCCTTCCACCTCCAGGGAAGGGCCCATGACTATCTGCCTGGAAGTGTTTCGGTGTCAGGGAGCCATGCAGGGTGTGACAGGTGAAAGTAATGACAGTGCCATAAAGATGAGGTCAAAGAAGAGGTAGGTAGAAAAACTTTGGCCACAAGTTTTATTATATCATAAGCTCTAGTGGAAAGAAAACCAACCAACCAAACATAATGATAATATCGCACAAATATATTTTGAGGAATAAGGGATCAGGTGAGCGGGGGCCCTACTTCCACGTAGGGCCAACTTGAGGCTGATCCCTGCCGCCACCCTGAAGGGGTTTATGTCCCCTCAGGCTCCTCCAACATATATTTTATGTAGTTCCTTATACTGCCAGGGGACCGCCAAGTTGAATTCCTTCCTTGTTGTCTATAAATGAACCATTTCTCTGTTTTGCTGTTTTGGCTTACCTGGCCCCCTGTCCGGAACTCGCCGGCCCACTGTTTGGATGAAGGAGCTCTTCTGTGGGAACCCCCTGGGTATTATTACTACCTGAAATCCCTTTGTATTCCATCGGTCATTTTGCTGTGGGGTGCGGGATGGAGATCCCCCTAACCCCCCAGGGACCATTGCTGCGGTTTCAGTGGGTTGTGCACTTGGGGATCTCCTGCGCCTGTCTGCCAGATCCGCCTCTTTGGTACGGCATTTGTCTCATGCCAGTCTTTTATGCACTTTAGCAGCCTTCACTAGCCAATTTTTCTATGTAATTTCTTTTAAGGTCGACCTCCTGCAAGGCTTACACCATGACTATTATTTCTGTGCCTTTTTGAGTCATTAGTAGGTGGTAGGTTTGAAGCACAGGCTTTCTTTTCTGACCAATTACTTATTGGGCCTCATTACGAGGTATGCCGTTAAGGCAAAAACGATGCCGGTGTGGTAATACCGGCATCGTTTCCCGTCCTGTTGCATTCCGACCTGCAAACCCGGTATTAGCGGCACACTAAACAACGGTGCCGCTAATAGCGGTATAGGCGCGTACACGCGCACCTTCAGGGAGCAAATACCGGCATGCCGGTAATAGGGGGTAATTCCAAACCACGCATACATGCAAATACCGGCATCGCGAAGCCGGTAATCACGGCCTGCACGATGCCGGCCATACAGGCATCTCAGACCACCCGCAAACAGCAAGCAGGATACAAGGCAGCTGCCACAGGTGCACACAATCCCCACAGGTGGAGTCAATGGAAGCTGTGCCAGTATAAATTGAGCACACCCACACACCACAACCCCCCCACCCCCCACAGATGTAGGCATGTAGAGTGGCCCAGTACAAAAGGAGCACATCTACACACCACACCCCTTCCTACACCAAAATGCTAACACTAGCAGTTGCAATCATGGCACTGGAGGACATGCCTATACTGCTACAACTACAGCAACAACAACAACAACTACAGAAACAACAACAGGCAGCACAGAGGAGACGCAGGAGGAGAAGGAGGGTGAGACAGGGCCAGCAATTACCACCAGCGCAGCCACCAGTGCCTCGTAGGCAGCCACCAATCCCTCGCACCTGACCCAGCCCATTCAACCTAACCCCTGAGCAGATCCACACCCTGTACTGGTTGGACCGCGACACCATCACCACCACAGTGGACATGATACAGAACGACATTGCCAGCCACATAGGAATACACACTGCCATCCCCCCACTACTAAAGGTGGTGTCTGTGCTACACTTCCTGGCCACATGCACCTACCAACACACAGTGGGCCAGCTGCATGGCATTTCACAACCACTATTTTCACGCATGCTGAACCAAGTGCTGGATGCCCTCCTGAAGCACGCATACTGATGTGTGGGGATGCATAAGGGGGGGGGAATACTGCACCTGGGTGGGAATAGCCGGTGATTGGAGAATGCATGCAGAGCCAAAGACTCCTGACCTGAACTAGTCAAACGGTACATGACACTTCACTGGGCCACATATCACAAATAATGCATATCGATGAGAACAAGTAAGAGGCACAACCAGGCCACCATGGTGATGGCAAGCAATGCATGAATGAACAGGATGCCAAGTGTGGCAATGTGGGCAGTGTGACCATGCATAGTAAATAATGAACAGCAGGAATTGGAGTCAAAACATTGTTGCACTACCACAGCATATCTGCCTCAGCATGCATGATTACACCCTGCATCATCTATTGAACGCCATCCAGACTACCACACCTCATGACAGTGTAGATTGCACCTAGATAACATTTTTTCATGCTTACAGGGACATGTGCATGCCCACACCAAATAGCTGCCACAATGACTGTGCTCCCTGAATGTGCCAGTTCAGAGTGACACACACCTATTTGAATCTGCTTGCAGGTGATGGAGGATATCCCTTCAGGCCGTGGCTACTCACCCCTGTGCGTAACCCGCAGAACAGCCATGAGGAGGAGTACAATCGTGTGCACACCCGTACCATTGTTGTGATTGAGCAGACCTTTGGCCTGTTGAAGGGGCGGTTCCGCTGCCTCAGCAGGTCTGGTGGGGCACTCCTATATAGGCCTGAGAAGGTGGCAAAGATCACCATGGCCTGTGTCATGCTGCACAACATGTGCGTCCGGAGAAATGTACCACTGCCACCTGACATTGACATGCATGGGCCGGGTGAGGATGATGAGGATGGAGACAGAGGTGAAGTAGCCCCCCTGCCAGTACGTGATGCACGGGATGGCCATGCTGTATGCCAAGCACTGATTCACAAATACTTCTGAAACACAGGGACTATGAAAGACTTGTGTCAGTCAGACACTGGGCCAATGTGCACATGCACACAGGGAATGTTGGGAGTTGGGCACTGAACACCGTACCACATTAAATGGATGCACACAAAAATAACAATGTCCAGCCATGGATTTTTCTTATCACAACGTGTGTATTATTTACAACAGCAAAAATGTGCCCACTCCCCCCTCCCAGACACCCCCAACAAACTCCCTGACCCCCTCCAACAAACTCCCTGACCCCCCCAACACCCCCAATAGACTCCACAAGATGCACCCCTTCACCCCCAACCTTGTGTCCCACTACCACTGTCCCTCCACACTTCTTCCGGGTCTTCTTCCTGTACAGAGGTGGCATTTCAGTGTGCCTTGCACTCCTACGTGTGTGGCGCACTGGGCTGGTGGGGACAGATGAAGCTGGTGTGGAGGTATTAGGCGATTCGCTGGCAGGTTCCACACCTCCTGCAAGCCGTGGCCGCTGCATATGAAGCAGCATTGAGGTCAGCACCTGTGTCACCGCCCCCAGGCAGTCCCTCATTAGCTGAGCCGATGCATTGACAGCGGCTGTGTTTGCTTCGATGGCCGCTGTGGTCCCTGCAATTGCTGTGGCAATACCCCGCCTGGTTTCCTCCCTGTCCGCTATGTACTGGCGGAGTAGGTCTAACATGGCCTCCTGTTGGGCCTCCACCATCAACAATCGTGTCTCCAGTGTTCTGGAGGGGGCTGGAGTGGTGGGTTGTGCAGTCACGTGGATGGCATTTTCGGGACTGGACTCCTCAGAGGTGGGTAGATCACAGTCACAGAGGCAGGGATCAACTTCACTGCAGGTGGGTGACTGCAGGTGTTGGGGCGAGGGGTTGGGCACGTGGCTCGGGGTGGCCCGGCATGTCACCTCAGTGTCTCCCTCAGGCTCCACACTGGCATCAAGTTCTTCCCCAGTGGAGGCGGGTGCTTCCAGGGACTCCCCTTGGACAGGTGTGGGTGTGGCCTGCTTGTCTCCAGCAGAGGTGGTGGTTGCCCTCTTCTTACGGTGTGAGGTGGATGCCCTTGCATTTGTCTCCTGGGTTGCTTCTTCCTCATCAGTGCCTGGGGGGGGGTAGAAGAGATGCAGGGCATCAGTGATGGTGTGACATGGCAGTGGCAGTGCTGTTCATTATTCATTTGATCATGCTTTCATGTCTTACAGGTGTGTCACGCAGGGTATTCAGAGAGGGCATGTAAGCATTCACTGCATGGCAGGTGGCATGCCTTTGATTTTGGGATTGTGTGAAGTATCACATGGGGAAGCTCCAGGTGTGTTGGCTGTGTGTTGGTTAAGGGATGGGCACTCAGCATGCATGTCAGTGTGACAGCGTTTGGCCCGCCATCTGTATTTGGGTATGGTCATGTGGGTGTTGGGACATGCATTGCCTTGCATAGACTCTCTACCACTTCACTTGTGCTACTTCATGGTCTCCCGTACAGGGATCTGCAGGGTCACTCAGCTCCTTCCGCGGTTGATGCCGCACCCGTCTCCATCTCGCATAATCCCTCGATGGACTCAAGACTGATGAATCTGCTGGCCGTCTCCTCCCAGGGCATCAATTTGGCAGGGGGGTGGGCATCCCCGCCTGTGGCCATGGCCTCCCTCCGATTGGTGGCCATGATATTGCGTACCCTCAACCGGAGGTCATCCCACCGCTTCCTGCAGTCCATCACACTGCGTGGGGTGGGACCTACGGCTGATACCCTCCGGGCTACCTCCTGCCAGATTTGCCGCTTTTGTTGCTGCACCTCCCGCTTCTTGTCATGGGATTGTATTGTGTCTGCATGTGCAGCTAGAGTGTCCGCTAATATGGTGAGCTCTGCATCTGAGTAACGCTGTTTACGCAGCCGGGGGGTGGTCTTCCTGGTAGCCTTTGACATCCTCTATGGATTTCCACTGTGCTCTCTGAGTATCGGCTGATGGTTATGGAGGATGGCAATGGATTGTGTTTTTAAAGATGGCAGCCGGCCCATTTCCCGTTCCTGCGCGATGACGTAATTTCCGGGTCCGTTTTTGGACGAACACGGTATTACCATGCCGGTATTTAGGGGTTGGTATGAGGCAGTACCGCTATGGGCGGGGCCCGTGATGCCGGTATAGGGGGGTTGGAGACCCTTTAGTGGCATGGCGGTATTGCCACTGCCGGAATGGGGGGAAGCGCGTGCTTGCGCACTCGTAATCACCCGCTATTAGCGGGTTCATACGAGCACGGACCCGCTCATTCCGGCATGCCGGTAATGAACCCGGTTTTACCGGGCAACTCGTAATGAGGCCCATTGACTTTTATTCCTACCTGCTTAGCGGAGCGCCACTTTTGTTTATTTTATTCCTATTCTTTTTACATGCTGGATTCTGGATTATTGGCTTATTGACTTCCCCGTACTCACCTTTAATCAAGCCCGCTGTACGTGCGATATGG
This sequence comes from Ambystoma mexicanum, assembly GCF_040938575.1. NCBI lineage: Eukaryota > Metazoa > Chordata > Amphibia > Caudata > Ambystomatidae > Ambystoma > Ambystoma mexicanum. The sequence continues at coordinate 875,375,636 of NC_090935.1, read as the reverse complement.
TCATTTCTGACAACACGTAAATATGCTATTGGCCTGCATCTTAACGTGGCACACTACTGTGTGTTTGCACCTCCGGCTAGGTTAATCAGGGGTGTATTACTTTACCTTGGCGCGGGAAGCAGGGTTAGATGCGCTAACTACCTGTTCTTAAAAAACATGGTGCCTTGCCTCGCCCCACCCAGCCCTTAGGCTGAGGGAGGGGGCACTCAGCGGTTGGTTCTTGTGTTTCCACCTGCAGCCAATCTGATGTAGGCTTGGGCTTTGTGCCCTTCCATGCCCGCAGGTTAAAGGAGGGGGCACTCAGAGGTGGGTTCTTGTTTTTCCACCTGCAGCCAACCTGATCTCGGCTTGGGCTTTGTGCCCTTCCATGCCCTCAGGTTGAAGGAGGGGGCATCCTGCCTTTCCCTCCGACTGATTCACTTGTGATGCGGCCCCTGATAGGGTGCTATTAATTTTATCCTCAGAGGTGGGTTTTCGAGCAGAAAAAATTCCTGGAACTCAGTAAATTGCATTGCTCTGTGTCGTCTTGCTTCCAATGCGAGTGCTTGTTCTGGCTTCCCATGGGAGTGCGTTCAGAGGGAAAATGCATGTCCCTTTTGACCCTCGAGGTGTTGGTTTTTATACCTCCCAGCCCAACATGACTAGTAAGCTCCATTATTTAAACATTTTTGCCCAACCATCTGTCATAGCTTCCCCTTGGGCTGTGCTGCTGACAATTGCATTCCTTAGAGATCTTTATGACGGCAATGAAAGGAAAAATGTACATCTTTGTTTTATCGTGTGCTGTAGAAATGCTGGGGTGGGAAGTGTCAATCTGGCGTTCTGAGACTCCTACTAGCAACAGGTTTAGTACTCCGATATGTTGTTTTACCACAAAGCAGCACTCAATTGGCCCCGGGAGGGTAGGCCGCCTAGGCCTGCATTTGTTAGCGTGGCACAGTTTTCTAAAAAAGATTTAGCCTTGATTGCGTCTTGCAATGTCATATTCCCTCCATGCCAATAGAAAACCGCCTTCATATGTTGGCGGTGCCTGGTCTTGCTGCATCAATTCTATCCCCCGAGACACTTATGGTGCTTCAACAAATGCCCCCCAGGTATCAGAGACGGGTAGTGAGTCTGCAAGAGTTAGGTACTATAACCACACACAGTGCAGCTTGCAACAGGTCCCAGGGGAGTAGGCTGTATAAACCTGACATTTTTTTGAGCATGGTACTCTGTGCTCAGACTAGCATTGTGGGCTAAAAATCTCTGTTCATATTATTATTCGGTCTTTACTCACGGTTCCCTCTGGGGCTGTTGCCAAGTCAGCAAATGCCCATTGCTGGTGTGCTAATCTCGAGGGGACCTTCCTCTTGACTCTCTCTGTTTCCAAGCCGTCCTTCTGGTGTGCTTTGTGTTGTCCCACTCCTCAACCAGCATGAACAAACCAGAGCAATCTTCCTGAAGTGACTCTGGTTCAGCCACCTCGGCGGCTTTCTCCGGCAGGTGTCTTTCCCACCTGTGCGCTCTCTGCTCTCAGCAGAGCAGCGCAGCGCGCCTCGTAGTGTATCAATAAAGCATTTATTCTCGCTGTGTAGTAGTGCCGGGAACCCGTGGGCTTGCTTTCCGTTGGTCCGGCGAAGAAATGTTTTTGCTGCTTTTGCAGTGGTTGGGTTTTACGTGACAAATCATTGTGGCCGCTTGTATTACTCCCCATTGATGTGGCTCTGTGTCGTCCTGCTTCTACTGAAGTGCAGCAGCCTATCTTTGATGAACTCTGCACGCGCAGGGAGCAGCAATGCCTGCTGTCCTGTGGAGGCGATGGGTGGGCTGGGGTGACATCAGTTATATACAGCAGTGGTCGGAAGATGGGGCTACCCCCACAGCACTTGTTGTGTTTGGTTTTCTATTACCTCTTTCACCTTTCCGTGGCGCTCTGTTTGGAAAACAGCTTGCCAGCTAGATGCAAATCTCCCCAGTCTGATCGGGAGGATTAGGTTCCTCAAAAAGGCACGAGTGGTATATTTGTTTCATTTCCTTGCACTTTCTGGCAGGCCTTCCAGGGCGAAAAAATGTTGCGCTGTAAAATCAGACCTCCTTTTCCCTGCCGTTTTCGTCTTTGATCTGGGATGCCCACTGTCCTGTGGAGGTGAGGGGTGGGCTGGGAGGACATGCCAGCTCTCAGCCCAGGACAGGAGTCTGGAGGCCGCTGGCGTCCTCGGGTCACTTGCACCTCCCAGCTGATGCTTCATTGCAGCTCTGCTTTGCCTTGTCCTCTTGGTGCTGCTGCCGTTGCTGGCTTTCACCAGCTTGTGTCGTGCGGGTTGGGAAAGAGTCACTGCCTTCCCAGCGCGACATCTACTTTTGTAGCTCTTGGTGTGCAAAAAACGGGCTTGGGTCTCTGTAATAAAGAAGGATCCTCGTGGAAGTTGATAGGAGATTTATTGTCAGCGTAACCCTGAGCCCAGCAGGACTCATAGAGCATCAATTTCAACAGTTTCTCCTGGAACATGGAACCCCCACCACAGGTAAACAATAAAACCAGCACCCGCACATCTGGAATCCTGAAGTAAGTATTCCACTCATTCCAGTTCACACTACAACACTTCTCCCCCCCTAAAGTTCAAACACACTCACAGGCACACACACTCACACTCATACACTACGCACCCACCATTCACATACAGACACCCCAAGAAATTTTAATTTACAGCAGCACCCAATACGTAGTCCTTGAACTTGGACGGCATCCTCCTCTCCCGCACAGGGTAGCTACTGTCTCTTCTTAAACCCTCTCCCCCGCACACCGTCATCGGTGTCCTCTCTCCTCTGCACATGGACACCGGCCCCTCAATGAGGTCGGCTTCCCTCACTCGGCACTCACTGACCCGTCACTATTCCTTTCTCCCCCATACACCAACATATCAGAAATGCTTTCCTCACTCTCCCTGACACACTGGCTCCTGGTACACCCCTTTTCAATCACAACAGTTCGCCTCTTACTCCATCTGGATCCATCATCCAACTTCACATACCCTTGCCCCACCTTCACAACTAAGCGAGGTTGCATGTAAACACTAGTGCCCTTGGCTAAATGCCAGGGATGCTTTATCTGAACACGGTTGCCTATCGACACAGACAAAGGTTTTCTGGAACCATAATGGTTTCTGACCATCTCCTGCTTCAAGCGGACCCGCTCCAGTACCTCCTGCATGTTTGCACCAGAATGTGCACCACCACCCAAAGCAGGCACCCTTAACTTGGTACCCGGCTTCCTACCACGCATCAGCTCAAACGGTGAACATCCCGTCAACACATAAGGCATGCACCTATATGCCTTGAGAGCCTCTGATAGAACACCCCTCCAACATAGACCATTGGCCACAGCTATTTGAATAGCACCCTTAACAAACTTATACATTCTTTCAACCAATCCATTTGCCGCAGGATTGTACAAAGTGGTTCTATGATGCCGTATCCACATGCTCTTCATGAATTCTTGCATCTGTCCCGACACAAATTGCACACCGTTATCAGTGACGATACTCGCCGGCACACCCTCTCTGTCGAACACCTTTTTGAGAAATGTCACCACCTTCTCTGCCGTCACGGTTTCCAAAACTGTTGCCTCTACCTACCTCGAGGTATAGTCCACGAGGACCACAATAAATCTAAAATCGCCACCTAAAATGTCCATAGGACCCATGATGTCATCCATATCTTTCGCCCACACATCACCAGGTACCTCCACGGGATACACTGGTTGTGGTTTAGGCGCCTTACTTTTGTTACTGGTGGCACTGCTATACACTCTTTCACCTCCACCTCCACATCACTGTCCATTCTCGGACACCAATAGGATTCTCACAAGCTTCTTTTCATCATAGATCTATCCAAATGCCCTTCATGAGCCAGGCCAAGAAGCCTGCTCCTCAGGGATACAGGAGGCACCAACCTCTGACCTCTGGTTATGCCCCACGGTCCTTCTGACAGCTCCTCCCACACATGTCCATAGCTACTGTTCAACTCTTTGTCCATACCACCATCCCTAAGTGCAGCTCTAATTTTTGTCAAAATCAAGTCAGCTGTGCTTTCCCAATGCCACTCCTCCTTATCAATCGCAGTAATTACACTGGCAATCATGGTGCACTCCTCCACATTCACCTGGTCACCTTTGACTTCACTAACAGAACCAGGAAGGCGAGATAAACAGTCAGTCACAGCATTCTTAATTCCTGGAATATATTCTACCTTAAAGTTGAATTCTTGCATATCTGCCGTCCATCTAGAGATTCTAGAAGAAGCATTGGACAAACCCTTGGTGGTTAAGACATGTACGAGGGGCTTACAGTCGGTCCGTAAGATGTATGGAACGCCCCATAAAAAGGTCTTAAAATGCTTAAAGGCCCAAACTGCAGCCAAAGCTTCTCTTTCAATCACAGCATATCTCTGCTCCGCGTCCCTCAATACCCTTGAAGCGAACGCTATAGGGCGGTTACCTCCCTTATCCCACTGTTCGAGCACAGCCCCAATGCCCACTTTGCTGGCATCAACAGTCAATACCATCTTCTTTTTAGGGGAAAATGAACCCAATGATGGGGCATGGTCAACCTCTTCCTTCAACCCTTCAAATTCATCCTGACAATTATCAGACCATTCAAAAGGGACACCCTTCTTTAATAATGTCTCCGTTAGTTGCTGCCATAATTTGGGCGTATGCAATGCGTGTTGCTGGGGGCGTGTTGCTGGGGCCCCGCCCACTGGTCGCCTCTTTGATTCGCTACGGGAGAGGAAGTGGAGGGTGTTTCTCTTACCTCCTCTGGTGCTGTCCCCTCCCAGACTGCCTTACGTTCGTCTGCTGGGCCTTCTCTACCGTCAACGCTCGACCACAACTACTCTTAGGGGAGCGGGATGGCAGCGGTCCGTTCCTGATGCTTTGCCGGCTCTCGACCCTACTTGCATCAGGGAAGCGCGGGCAGCGGTCACAGCCCTCTCTCTCTCCTGCCGAGGGCCTTGGTCACCGCGCACTTGCCAGTGAGTTGCCAGCAGCCGTGATCTCTCCGTCGCCGCAGTCCTGCATGGGCTAATGTCAGCACTGTTTCTTCCGTGGGTTCGCAAAGGGTTAGCTGACAGCGATCCTCGTCGCCAGTGTAATAAAGAAGGACACTCGTGGAAGTTGATAGGAGATTTATTGTCAGAGTAACCCTGAGCCCATCAGGACTCATCCAGCATCAACCTCAACTGTTTCTCCTGGAACATGGAACCCCCACCACAGGTAAACAATAAAACCAGCACCCGCTCATCTGGAATCCGGAAGTAAGAATTCCACTCATTCCAGCTCACAATATAACACTTCTTCCACCTAGAATTTCAACACACACTCCAACAGTCTCCCCTACATATCTGCAGGGCCACTGTCATTTTCATCTGTGGCGCTTCCTCTGCTCGGCAGGGCGCACACCTTGCTACAAACCTGGAGCCAGCTTTCAAAATTGCACCGCACCTGCCTGCAAAGTCTGAAGCTGGAGCATGGGCACTCGTGCAGAGCGCGAGGGGGAGCGCCTCCTTTCCTTCCAGTGCAGGATCCAACAACACAAACCCTATAGGCATGGTGCGCGGCTCTGCGTGCCCCCGTCCGGCGGTGTGAGAAACCAGGCTCCCTCGGTTGGTGAGTGTGTGTTCAGATTCCCTGACTGGTGCTGGCGGGGTTGGACTGGTGTCAGCCCCTTAACTTCTCCTGCCTTTTGTGTCCAACGAGGGATGGGATCAGGAGGCTTCTCCCTCCGCTTTTCCGGCATTAGTTGTAGGGCAAAGTACAGATGCCAAGGTTGTCAGCTGCTTGCAAGACCCTTTTCTGCCCTAGTTGCTGGCATAGTGGCTACCCCACTACGTCGGTCTCCTTCTCTTGCAGCCGTTCACCGCAAGATATGCTGCGCCTCGTAAAAGCCAGAAAGGCTGGTGTGAAGTCAGTGCCCCGAAGGTTCGAGCTCCTGCTGAACTAGGCTGATCACCTTGGTTAGCACTTTCTTCTCCTGTTCACGCAGTACATGCTCCGAAACATCCTGAGGTAATTTTGCCTCTTTGATGATTCAGCGCACGCACTCTTAGAGACCTTTAGTCCGCAGTCGCCCATCTCTCGCAGGGGTCTTGCAGAGCGGCGGAGGCAGTGCTCTTGCCATGCCATCTCTCGCAGAGCAGGGGAGGCAGTGCTCCTGCCATGCTGCAGGGGCCCGGGGAAAAAAGACAGGAGGCGCTTGTTCTTCTTCTTGCTGATAGATTTTTATCCATCAGCGGTGATTTTTGGATACCGAGGCTTATGCCTCATTACTCCATCTTCTCAGGTTGAGTGTGTAGTCGTGGGTTTGTATTCTTCTTGGTCTGTGTGGTCTTGTCACAGTAGGGCTGGTTTCACAGGGTCTTCGCAGTGAAAGACAGGAGGCGCGGCGCTTGTTCTTCTTCTTGCTGATAGATTTTTATCCATCAGCGGTGATTTTTTGGATACCGAGGCTTGAGCCTCATTACTCCATCTTCTCGGGTTGAGTGTGTAGTCGTGGGTTTGTATTCTTCTTGGTCTGTGTGGTCTTGTCACAGTAGGGCTGGTTTCACTGGGTCTTCGCAGTGATGGGCCGCGGGTAGCGGTCGAAGGGGTTTGCAGTGGTGGCAGTGAGTCTTCTGATCAGAGGGTTCGGGTTCTGATCCAGTTCTTGGCAGAAGTTCTTACTCAGCTTCGCTAGATGTTCATCCAACATCTCGATGTCCAGGTCTCTGTGAAGGTCTGCTATCCTTGTGAAGATTGGAGCTCCAGATGATATCCGCAGGGCCTTGTTCTGGACTATCTGAAGACTCTTCCGGTGTCGCTCATGGCAGGTCATCCATGCTGCTGAGGCATAAGTCAGGGTTGGTCTGATGATCGCCTTGTAGACGTTGATCTTTGTCCGGAGGGGCATGGACTTGCTCTTCAGGAGTGGGTACAGCGCTGCCATCTTTCCTGTTGCCTTCTGCTGAGTATTCTCGATGTGGCTTTCCCAGTTGAGTTTGCTGTCCAGGGTCACACCGAGGTAGCGGCTGCTGCTCTCCCATTTGATGGTCTCCCCGTTGAGGCTGATGTGTGGGTGCTCCTTGATCTTCTTTCTGGTGAACAGCGTTGCAGTTGTCTTGCTGGTGTTGAGTTCTATCCGCCAGTCGCTGTACCACTTTGCACAGAGGCTGCCTGACCTCCTCCAGATATAGGCCAGAATTGGCCTGAGGGCAGGCAATCCCCCTTTCCCTTTGAAGCATCAACAAGCCTTTTGTCTCCCATCTGCCCGAATGGGAGCGGGGCCTTTGATATGGGTGTCAGGGGCAGTGACTGCCTGTCATCACCTGCCTCTGCCACCTCCTCGCAGTTTATGGGCGCCCTGGAGTCTGGGTCCCTATTGTGCTGTGGGCCAGTGGCCCACCCCAACACCCGCACGCTTAGTGGGCTGGCACCCGAAAGGTGCTGCCCGCTTCCATATCTCCCTCCCCTACCAAGCCCACCTCCCATCTTATGCCCCTAGGCCTTCCACCTCCGGGAAAGGGCCCATGACTAATATAAGCGATGTTATTGCCTAGCCCGCCCACACATAGGCAGCAAAATCCACGCCTCTACATTTATTTTTAAAACACGGCATTAGGATTCTATACAAAACACGTCAAATGATAAAACATGATGTAGCAATGTAAAACCACGTATATTTAAAAATACAAACCTGGAGGCACGGCGCCCGCCCAATATCATCTTCGCCATGCACATAACAAAAATGTAAAGTTACTTGGCGGCACAGAGACCACCCCTAACATTTTAGGCATCCCACAACTCTCTTCAGTTAAATCCAAACCTGGCGGCACGGCGGCCAGCCCGGAGAACCAGACTACCATACAAGGCCAGCATCTATGGTGCCAAAAAACCCAGCATTCTGAAAAGACTTTGCACAATAACACCCCTGGTGGCACGGGGACAGCACAGCGAACACTAAAAACGGAACAGCACACGTGCCATTCTTTTCCGCCGTAAATTAAATGTGCACTTCCGTAAAATAGCCGGCCACATCAGCGTCACCCTTATGTCGGAGCAACCACACACATAGGGACTGGTGAACCGCGCGATCACATATGGTCAGTTATAAAAAAACACCCTTAATAAAATAATGACTTGAACTGGGCATGGTCAGTGGTCAAAGTGGGCGGCAACGGTTAGGAGCGGTGCTCCTCTACTTTATTAAATTAAGTTTTACTGTTCCTATACTCTTATTTTTAAAAGAAACCGTTCCGGAATGGTTTTGTTTTAAAATATCTATAGGAAGAAGTTGAAACTTGCACTTCAGTGGACAGCACTGAACATTCCCTTAAACAGCAGGTGTATGTGTTTGAGGGTTTGTATTGTGCGTGGGAGGGGGTATGGTGATGGGGTTTGTGGGGAGCAGGGGCAGGCCAATAGGGAACATAGCTCCACTACTTCTTTTCATACACTTCGACCACTGAACGCACAACCCTACTTGCACGGCGACCGCCAAAGCATCTTAAAAAACACCACTGCTTACCTCCAGTGATTTGGACTGAATATGGGCGGTCGCTGCAGCTGCTAACAGAAGAAAAATGTCCACAGCGTACTTACAGCAAAAATTGAACTTCGGAGTACTCTAATTAGTGGTGCTTCCTTTTCTTTTCGCGCCAAAACAAACCAACGGCCGCTACTTAAAAGCGTGGTTTGAAGGAACAAAACAAACACTCTAGTATATGCCCATTACGTCATATTCACTCATGACACGATGCCCCAAGCCGAAATGACCCATGCGGCGTGGCAACCGCAATGTGTTAACTACCCATGAAGAAGCCTCGGTAAAGTATTAAGTTGATGGTAATAACAGGCTCCGTTGTCTTTGTCTACCATTTTCCTTTTCTTTTAGAAACCGTTTTTATGAACTAAATACGAATGTGTTTATGGGTCTGAACCAACGGCTTCTGTGATTGCGGATAATTCCAACCCCAGATGTGCCTTGAAGACGAGAAAACTGTAGCTGGGATGCAGGGCTGCTTAGTGGATCTGAACTTTCAAATGCATGGCGGGCAGAGCGTGTTTCTAAGGCGTCTGTTGCTACAACAATCCGCATTCTGAGCCACCAGCAGCAATAACTCGCGTGCAGGAGGGACGAGCTCAATGAATGCGGAGGTGTAGTAGGCTCACGGAGACCCAAGGCAACTCTTCTGACAGTCGATTAGATCACGAGTTTCAGTGAGTATTGCTCGATTCATACCTGGAGATACTTTCATGCCGTATTACGAAACGGCAGGGGCGAAGGTGGAGGAGGGGCTGTGATGTTGTGATTTTTTTTCAGTGTCTTGACACGTAATGCTGCTGGTGAGAGAGATGCACTTGAGTTGTTTATATCCGCGTCCGTGACGTCGCTCGCCTATAACACGCTTTGCGGAGCGCCGCTCTTCCTGTTATGTGGAATGCCGGGTGGAATGGCTTTGTGAGCAATAAGACGGTTCGGTTTGCCAAACGATAGAGCCTGCAGGGAGGGAAGGCGTACTTCCCAGTGAAAATACACCCTGATTGTTTGTGATAAAGATTGGTTGTAGTTATTGACGTCATCATTACACTTATTCTGCCTTCGAATTGGTGACCTTGTATAATGTCGCATCACGCTTGTTGATTTGTGGTAAAATTAATATCACTAGAAATAGGTAAAAAGTCAGCATTTTACTTTTTTTTTTTACTTTTCTATATGAGCGTTATTCATACATCCGAATTAACATAAAAAAAGCAAAAGTAAAGTAACAGGTTGTTCTCTTAAAAAAGAGGGGAAAAAAGAAACGAAAAAAACGAAATTTGCATATTGTTATGGTCTTTTTTAGCGCAGATCAAGAATCAAGGGAGCGCTTTGCAGGTCATAGGGGATGGACATGGTGAGCGAGGCACAGATACACGCAAGCAGGGGAGCTAACAAAGGGGGTGAGGTGGGGCGGGCAATTTGGCAGCAAGGAATCTACAAGCAACCAGAGGAGGAAACGGGGAGCAGATTGTTAGGCGGAAACCTGTGCAGTTCCCTCTGGGACCACTGCAAAAGATTTAGGACTACAGGTGTTTGGCAGTAAACCCACTTGGTAGCAGTCTGTACCACACAGATTCACTTGGTAGCTCTGGCTGAGCAGTCAGACTTCTCTCAAGAAGAGTTAAGCAGTATGTGGAGTATACAATATAGGGCAGGTCTTCACAGTAAGACAAGCAAACACGCAACAAGGTTTCAGTGTAAAGATATAAAGGTATTTATTTATAACGGAACATCTATAGAAAACACTCTGGCACTATCACGGCAAACAATTCAATTACAATTACTCTACGAAGAGAAAGATCAATCCCCCTAACAATAGTTCGACAAGTCTAGGTTTTACCAGCATCACTTATTTGCAGACAGAGGTGTATGCTTCAACCTAGATGGCACTCTAGTATTCGTTAGGACGGGAGAGAAAAATAAGTAGGTTACGAAATCAACATAGTTCAATACTTCACGGAAAAATGCAAGGCAAGAAAACAAGAACCACAATAGATCATAAAGTTCAGAGGCCAGGCCCACTCGGAGAGAGGCAAGGCGATATGTCCCAAAAGTCTCTTTGTGGAAATGCGTTCGAGTCTGTGTAGCAAATTGTTATTGGAAGATTGGACCAGTTCAGAACAATACGCTAGAGAAAGCTTGGAGGCGTCCCTATGGAGAGGCGAGGATTAAGACACCTCACTCTATCCAGCAACAAGGGAAGCCAGGCGGACACAGTACCTTGGTTGTGGAGAGACAGCTCCGGCGGGGGCAGTTGTTCCTGGTGGTGGATACACGTCGGGTCTTTGCCAAGAGTAGAGAAGATCTCGTCGTCGAAGAAGAGTGAAGTCCGGTGCACCACCAGGGAAGAGACCAGCCACGGAGTGCTCCGTCACAAGGCACCACCTTTTGGTCGCGGTACAGGGGTAGTGGCTATCCGGTTGCCGAGGAGCTCTGCACGTGCAATTCGACCACTGCGTCCTGAGGCGAAGAAAAAGCAAAAGGGACTGGTTGTTCCCACCAGTCGGGGGAAGAGACTCTCTGGCTGGGAGATCTCCTCTGTCGTCGGGAAGTGGTGAGTCGGTTCAGCAGGGCTCCACCGGAGGTGTCGTCGTTGCAGGTCGGCTCAGCTTTACCCTCGTCGGATTCTTAGGTCCTGTGGCGACTTCTGAAGATCCAGTCCCAAAAGCCCTGCTTTTATGCAGAAAACTCCCATTCATTCAGCCTAGCTGTCAATCAACACACGCTAAGTGGTGAGCGGGGAGGCTCACCACTTGGGCCAATCACACCAGATTGCGACCGGAGTTGGCAAGGCAACTCGTTCCAGGGTGCCTAAACCCCCTCCCACACCCCTGTGGTAACCCAGACAGAATGGCACCACTTTGGAGGGCCTCTGTACAGAAGCCCGCCAAAAGTGGAACAAAGGGCTCGACCTTTGGTTTAGGAGTCACAGAGACGAACACAGATGCCATTTTAAAAACCGAGTTCTGGCAGAAAATACCATCCGATAGACTTATTTAAGATAAGTAGACTGGTGGTATGTTAGAGACTAACGAGAAAAAGTATCAATCTCCAACAATGGGAAGAATCCCATAGGGTTATATTCGGGGTCGAACATAACAAGTAGTTTCCACTGCCACCAGCCAAAACTCGACGAGGGGGGACGGGACGGTGCCCCCTCGAATAACAGACCCAGGAGTAATCGAATTACCCCTACTAGTACGTCCACAATAAGATGGTTTGTACTAGTTCTGTTAGTAAATTTAGGTCTAGTAAAGCCAATGGTGACTTTACATGCCCGGGGAGACAGTAGTCAGTCCCCGGGTATGGAGTCTATGACGGAGGTCCGCTAGGACGCCCCAGTGTTACGGCACGTAGGGTGCGGTGTAACACACATAGAAAAACATATGAGACCCTATGGAGTAAAAGACCCCATAGCCCATAGAACACATTGACATTCAAAGGAATTACACACATTCATGACCAAGAGTGGGAGAAAAAGAATCTCACTCTTGGCAGGATGGAAAAAACAAACTCCAGAAATCCAGCAAAGCTGCTGGGGGACTCACTAGGTTAGGAAATTCAGCCTAAACAGAGAATTCTCCCTAACACTCGCCCCCCCCAGACTAAGGGACAGGAGGATTTAATCCACTCCTGGATGAATCTCATACCTCTAGTCGATGACATACATCCTAGAGAGACCATCAGCATTTTGGTGGTGACACCCTGACCTGTGCTCAATGGTGAAATCAAACCCTTGCAGGCAGATCGACCATCTCAATAGTTTTGCGTTTTCCCCTTTCATTTGCATTAACCATCTCAAGGGTTGGTGGTCGGTCTGAATGACAAAAGTAGAACCATACAAGTATGGCCTAAACTTCTTCAGAGCCCACACGATAGCAAAGCACTCTCTTTCGATTGTTGCCAACCTTGTTTCAGGTTCCTTCAGTTTGCGGCTGATGAAGCAAACGGGGTGCTCCCTACCTTTCCCATCCAGTTGACTGAGTACGGCACCTATTCCTACATTTGAAGCATCTGTCTGCACAATGAAGTGTTGGCGGTAATCAGGAGCTTTGAGTACTGAGGCTTGGCAAAGAGCCTTTTTCAGGTTTTCAAAAGCCTGATTGCACACCTCGTTCCATCTAACCTTTTTAGGGAATTTGGGCGAGGAGATGACATTCAGTGGAGAAGCTATGGTCCCATAGTTCTCTATGAAATTCCTGTAGTACCCAGTGAGGCCTAGGAAGGCTCTCATTTGGGTTTGAGTAGTAGGTGTTGTCCAATTTTGCACAGCTTCAATCTTACCGAGCAAAGGCCTTATTTCTCCACCTCCTACCTCATGTCCAAGATAGACTACCTTACTCTGTCCAATTTGGCATTTACTCGCCTTTATGGTCAGATTGGCTCGTCCAAGAGCCTGCAAAACATCTCTCAGGTGGGTTACATGTTCTTCCCAGGAATTGCTGAAAACTGCGATGTCATCCAAGTATGCCATGCAGAAGTCCTCCATCCCATTCAGAACCTGGTTTACCATCCGTTGAAACGTAGCAGGTGCATTCTTCAATCCGAAAGGCATTACCTTAAACTGGTATAAGCCAACGGGGGTAGAAAATGCAGTTTTCTCCTTGGCATGGTCTGTCAGGGCTATTTGCCAATAGGCTGACGTCAAGTCAAATGTGCTGAGGAACTTGGCAGCGCCAAGTTTATCCACCAACTCATCTGTTCTTGGCAAAGGGTGGGCATCAGTCTTGGTGACTGCATTAAGAGCTCTATAATCCACGCAGAATCTAAGTTCTTTAGATCCGGCCTTTGGTACTAACACCACTGGGCTAGACCATGGACTAGTAGAGGGCTCTATTACCCCGAGATCGAGCATCTTGCTGACCTCACCTTTGATGTGGGTATGTACGTTTTCTGACATTCTGTATCCTCTGCTTTTGACCGGCAAACAGTCACCAGTGAGTATGTCGTGCTGGCCCCAAGGGGCAAGCCTGGTGAAAGCGAGAACAGAGACGCAAACTGATTCAACATAGATTTGCACTCTTCTTGTTGCTCGGGTGTCAGATTGGAGGAGAGATTTACTCCTTCAGCTTTTTCGTCTAAAGGTAAGCCTCTGAGGAGATCCGGAAGAGCTTCACTCTCTTCTTCTTCCTCGGATGATGCTAGAAGCAACGCTCCTACATCGGTTCTTGAGACATACGCTTTGAGTCAGTTGGTGTGAAAGACTGTCGGAGCCTCCTTGGGATTGCCCAAGTCCACCAGATAGTTGACCTCTCCGAGTTTACCCACAACTCTGAAGGGTTCCATCCACTTGTCTTGCAAGGCCCTCTGCCTTGTTGGGTTCATAACGAGAACGAGCTGGTCTTGAGCAAACTCAACCATGTTAGCCTTTTGATCGTGCCAGTGCTTGACCAATGCTTGTCCAGCTTTCAAGTTATCGCTTGCTTCCGTCATCATGTGCGACATTCTCCTCCGGAGACCTATCACGTAGTCAGTCACTCTGACTGGCTTGGGGGAAGGAGCACTCTCCAACCCCTCCTTAATCAGGGCCAATGGACCTCTGACGGGATGACCATAGAGAAGTTCGAAGGGAGAGTAACCTACTCCCTCCTGAGGGACTTCCCTATAAGCAAAGAGAAGGCATGGCAGTAAGAGGTCCCACTTACGCTTAAGGGGTTCTTCTAAAGCACATATCATGCTCTTCATGGTTCGGTTGAACCGTTCTACCAACCCATTGGTTTGTGGGTGGTAAGCTGTTGAGAACTTGTAAGTAACTCCATAGGTTTTCCACATGGCTTTCATGTAGTGGGACATAAAGTTTGATCCCCTGTCAGAGATTACTTCCTTAGGAAACCCGACCCTAGTAAAAATACCAAGGAGGGCCTTAGCCACAGCCGGAGCTGTAACAGTCCTCATAGGAATTGCCTCAGGATACCTAGTAGCATGGTCTACTACAACAAGTATAAACCTGTTGCCTGAGGAGGTTGGAGGATCAAGGGGACCAACAATGTCAATCCCTACTCTCTCAAATGGGACTCCCACAACTGGGAGAGGCACTAAAGGTGCCACATTCTTGGAGCCAACCTTACCAGAGGTCTGGCAGGTGTGGCAGTTCCTGCAGTGTTTTTCCACTTCGGCCCCCATCTTCGGCCAATAGAAGTAGAGAGAGAGCCTTTCCTTAGTCTTCTTGAAACTCAAGTGACCAGCCAAAGGAATCTCGTGGGCCAACTGCAAGAACTGTGGTCTGTTCTCTTGGGGTACTACAAGTCGTTTGTAGTCTCCAGGCGCAGACTCGGTCGGTTCACTGTAGAAGAGGCCATCTTCCCAGTGCAACCTGTATTTCCCAGGCTCTTGCCCTTCAGCTTGAGCTTCTGCCTGGTGGCGAAGACCTTGCAGAGTTGGACATTCTCTCTGTCCCTTACTGAAATCCACCCTGCTGGGTCCACCTTCTGCCAGTAAAGACTGCAGCTCAGGATGGTCAACAAGATCCAGATCTCCAATGAGTTCCTGGCCTTCTATTAGCTCTTCCTCAGAGTCTAATTCTACCACACAGGGTTGTACCTCCCTCTCATCCTCAGCCAGAGGTGGAGTTACGGGTGTAACTTTGGACAACCGCGGGGAAGTCCGTGTTGGCTGTACTGTAATGCCGGCTGCTGGTTTCGGGGCAGAAGTCTTAGGTTTCCCTTTCACTTCTGTTTTCTTCGAGACAGCGGCCGATAATTCCAGTGGGGCAGGAGTGATTTCTTTCTTCATCATCTCCTGGAGAGTACCGCGCATGGTCCTCTCTCTTGCGGGTCTGGTTAGCTCCTGCAACCGTTTACTAGGAGGTCTGGGAGTATGCGATACAACTCCGAGAGTTTTCAAATCGTTACCCAACAGTACGCGTCCTGGTACCTCACTCTGTATGCTGACAGGTATCTTTCCAGTTATGTCGTTACACTGGATGAGAACTGGTAATTGGGGAAGCATCTGCACAGGCCCTCCAGCTAACTTGGTGAGGCGTTTTGGTGTGTTAGCAACATCCTCAGCCTGAAAAAACGATTTATCCACCACAGCAATGCTGGCCCCAGTGTCCCTAATGGTAGGAGTCTCCTGACCATTCACCTGGACACTGTCCTTATAATACTCTTTAGTATTATCGGGGATAGAATTATAGACATCTAAATTCTGTTGTTCCCACAACCCCAGAGATGCTATAGAAACGCTGGCTGAGACTCCAATGGGTTCGTCAGCTAGCAGTAGAAGTTTCCACTTGCCATTTGGACTTCCTCCTCTGGAGCGAAGGCTAAGGAGACAAGCTGGACCCCTGAAGGTTTACCCTTACATCTGGGATCTCCTTTCACGTGGTCAGTCGAGCCACAAACGAAGCATTTACCGAATGCTTTTTGGAATGGTGGCTTGTTCTGGCCACCTTCCGGTTTTACACCAGAAGAAACACTATTCTGCTGCGGTTTTCCTTGTGGCTTACCCTTCTGGTTTTGTTTGGGGCCCTCTTTGGAATTTGAGTTATTAGAATTCTCTTTTGAGTCTTTTTTAGGCTGTTTTCCCTCATCTTTTTTCTGAGTTGCCCCAGAATCCTTAAGGGTAGCCCTGTTGGCAACCCATAAGTCAGCAGACTTAGCTAGCTTCCGGGAATCCAATTCCTTAGAATCAGCCAAGTGCTGTCTGAGCTCAGGAGAACAGGCATCATAAATAGACTCCAACATAAAAAGATTCTTCATACCCTCATAAGTGTTCACTTTGTAACCCTTAATCCATCCCTCTAAGTTTTTCAACCCTTCACTCACCCAGGTAGCCCAAGGGGTACCATCATGCTTTTTGAGGGTTCTAAACCTCTTAGGATACTGGGTAGGGGTCTTCCCAAATCTAGCTATCAAAGCTAGTTTCACACTTTCGTAATCCGTCTTATCCGCCTCCCCCAATTCCATTACCACATCAGTCGCAACAGGAAGGAGCCTAGAGAACAACCAGGGAAGTAAATTGTTCCCGGTGATGTCCTGGAGCCCATGATTGTATTCAAACAGTTTTAACCAATCCAACACATCCAATCTCGGTTCATCCATACCCACTAATTCCTTCGGCATCCGGGGTCTTTTGGGACTGGAGCTCCTAGAGGAACCGGAGGAGAGAGAAGCATTTTCCATAGACAACTTTTTCATCTCTAACTCGTGATTAAGTTCTATTTCCCTGAGTCTTAACTCAGCTTGCTTCTGCTCAGCCTGGGCATTCATCCGTCTGAACTCGAGCTCTTGGTTTCGTTCAGATTGAGCCAAGAACCGTTTGTATTCTAATTCGAGCTTCATTTTTTCGAGTTCAAAATAAGCGGGGTTACATGTGGGACCTGGTATGGGCCCCGTAGGTACAGCGGGTAAGGCAGGTAGAGGAGCGGGGGAGACAGTTTCGTTAGCCTCTCCTTCCTCTTCAGCCTCTTCATCACTATCATCAGAATTATGATTTAGATCAACACCATCACTGTTATCTACATTTGCTGGAGAAATTGGTTCCTCTGAACCAGTACCCAGACTTTGGTTCGCCAGCAATCTCTCTATTAGTTCTAACTTCTTGCCCCTTACAGAAAGATTCTCTTCCCTACAGAGAGCTCGTAAACTCTCAGTATTTTCACCTGACAAGGACTCTTGACTGTAAGCTTCGATCGTAGACATGTTTTTGAAAGTTGCTTTTTAGTGCTAAGCTTTGTGGTTAGTTATCCTAAAGTGTCGAAAAGCACTCTAAACTGTATACTCGATACAAATCCCACCGCTGTACACCAGTGTTAGGCGGAAACATGTGCAGTTCCCTCTGGGACCACTGCAAAAGATTTAGGACTAGAGGTGTTTGGCAGTAAACCCACTTGGTAGCAGTCTGTACCACACAGATTCACTTGGCAGCTGTGGCTGAGAAGTCAGACTTCTCTCAAGAAGAGTTAAGCAGTATGTGGAGTATACAATATAGGGCAAGTCTTCACAGTAAGACAAGCAAACACGCAACAAGGCTTCAGTGTAAAGATATAAAGGTATTTATATATAACGGAACATCTATAGAAAACACTCTGGCACTATCACGGCAAACAATTCAATTACAATTACTCTACGAAGAGAAAGATCAATCCCCCTAACAATAGTTCGACAAGTCTAGGTTTTACCAGCATCACTTATTTGCAGACAGAGGTGTATGCTTCAACCTAGATGGCACTCTAGTATTCGTTAGGACGGGAGAGAAAAATAAGTAGGTTACGAAATCAACATAGTTCAATACTTCACGGAAAAATGCAAGGCAAGAAAACAAGAACCACAATAGATCATAAAGTTCAGAGGCCAGGCCCACTCGGAGAGAGGCAAGGCGATATGTCCCAAAAGTCTCTTTTTGGAAATGCGTTCGAGTCTGTGTAGCAAATTGTTATTGGAAGATTGGACCAGTTCAGAACAATACGCTAGAGAAAGCTTGGAGGCGACTCTATGGAGAGGCGAGGATTAAGACACCTCACTCTATCCGGCAACAAGGGAAGCCAGGCGGACACAGTACCTTGATTGTGGAGAGACAGCTCCGGCGGGGGCAGTTGTTCCTGGTGGTGGATACACGTCGGGTCTTTGCCAAGAGTAGAGAAGATCTCGTCGTCGAAGAAAAGTGAAGTCCGGTGCACCACCAGGGAAGAGACCAGCCACGGAATGCTCCGTCACAAGGCACCACATTTTGGTCGCGGTACAGGGGTAGTGGCTATCCGGTTGCTGAGGTGCTCTGCACGGGCAATTCGACCACTGCGTCCTGAGGCGAAGAAAAAGCAAAAGGGACTGGTTGTTCCCACCAGTCAGGGGAAGAGACTCTCCGGCTGGGAGATCTCCTCTGTCGTCAGGAAGTGGTGAGTCGGTTCAGCAGGGCTCCACCGGAGGTGTCGTCGTTGCAGGACGGCTCAGCTTTACCCTCGTCGGATTCTTAGGTCCTGTGGCGACTTCTGAAGATCCAGTCCCAAAAGCTCTGCTTTTATGCAGAAAACCCCCATTCATTCAGCCTAGCTGTCAATCAACACACGCTAAGTGGTGAGCGGGGAGGCTCACCACTTGGGCCAATCACACCAGATTGCGACCAGAGTTGGCAAGGCAACTCGGTCCAGGGTGCCTAAACCCCCTCCCACACCCCTGTGGTAACCCAGACAGAATGGCACCACTTTGGAGGGTCTCTGTACAGAAGCCCGCCAAAAGTGGAACAAAGGGCTCGACCTTTGGTTTAGGAGTCACAGAAACGAACACAGATGCCATTTTAAAAACCGAGTTCTGGCAGAAAATACCATCCGATAGACTTATTTAAGATAAGTAGACCGGTGGTATGTTAGAGACTAACGAGAAAAAGTATCAATCTCCAACAATGGGAAGAATCCCATAGGGTTATATTCGGGGTCGAACATAACAAGTAGTTTCCACTGCCACCAGCCAAAACTCGACGAGGGGGGACGGGACAGTGCCCCCTCGAATAACAGACCCAGGAGTAATCTAATTACCCCTACTAGTACGTCCACAATAGGATGGTTTGTACTAGTTCTGTTAGTAAATTTAGGTCTAGTAAAGCCAATGGTGACTTTACATGCCCGGGGAGACAGTAGTCAGTCCCCGGGTATGGAGTCTATGACGGAGGTCCGCTAGGACGCCCCAGTGTTACGGCACATAGGGTGCGGTGTAACACACATAGAAAAACATATGAGACCCTATGGAGTAAAAGACCCCATAGCCCATAGAACACATTGACATTCAAAGGAATTACACACATTCATGTCCAAGAGTGGGAGAAAAAGAGTCTCACTCTTGGCAGGATGGAAAAGACAAACTCCAGAAATCCAGCAAAGCTGCTGGGGGACTCACTAGGTTAGGAAATTCAGCCTAAACAGAGAATTCTCCCTAACACAGATCACCCAGTTTCGGTTTTGTTGGGGAGCGGAGGGGTGTGTGCGCCTAGGTGTTAGGAAGGAGCCATTCCTTGAAGAGGAGGGTCTTGAGTTCCTTCCTGAGATGCAGGAGTGAGGAGGTGAGTCTGGTGTTGACAGACAGGCGGCTCTTGAGTCATAGACAGAGTACGCCTATCTTCTGGTTCTCTCCTTCCTGCACCGGAAGAGCTCAGGTCTGCACATGTTCTTCTGGTGGATTGTGTCATGCTTTCTACCCAAACCAAGCTAATTAAGTTATCCTTCTTTCAGAGGCTTCCGGAGCACACCCTTGTCAAACCTACATGCAACATAATTTTTCAATAGTATAGGCAAGAATAGGTGAAAGGGATAATGAGCGAGGGGGAAGGGATCATTCAGTAAGCCAAGTCAGTTCAAGTCCTAATAAAAACGAATTAAGTGGTGGTTCTAAGATTTCACATGTACAATTCATTTAACAAGACCTCCATTGAGTTATATTCATGTAGCAATTGATTTCCCACAAAGGTCACTTTCTCTTTTGCTAGTAGGAGTATTATTACTTGAATCAAATCTTTGCATCTGGGTTTTCACTGCCCTTCCGCTTCCTTTGTATTAGAACTTCTTGACACCCAGCCCCATTTAGTCCCTTTGTTGACCATCAACCTCTTCAGCCCTTTATGTTGCACCCAAGCTCCTGACACAGGCCCCTCCACTGTTTGACGCAGTCATTTCCCTGCCTGGGTCGCCTACCGACACAGACAAAGGTTTTCTGGAACCATAATGGTTCCTGACCATCTCCTGTTTCAAGCGGACCCGCTCCAGTACCTCCTGTATGTTTACATCAGAATGTCCACCACCACCCAAAGCAGGCACCCTTAACTTGGTACCCGACTTCCTACCATGCATCAGCACAAACAGTGAACATCCCGTCAACACAGAAGGCATGCACCAATATGCCTTGAGAGCCTCTGATAGAACACCCCTCCAACATAGACCATTGGCCACAGCTAGTTGAATAGCACCCTTAACAAACTTATACATTCTTTCAACCAATCCATTTGCCGCAGGATTGTACAAAGCGGTTCTATGATGCCGTATCCACATGCTCTTCATGAATTCTTGCATCTGTCCTGACACAAATTGCACACCGTTATCAGTGACGATACTCGCCGGCACACCCTCTCTGTCGAACACCTTTTTGAGAAATGTCACCACCTTCTCTGCCGTCACAGTTTCCAAAACTGTTGCCTCTACCCACCTCGAGGTATAGTCCACGAGGACCACAATAAATCTAAAATCGCCACCTAAAATGTCCAGAGGACGCATGATGTTGTCCGTATCTTTCGCCCACACATCACCAGGTACCTCCACGGGATACACCGGTTGTGGTTTAGGCGCCTTACTTTTGTTACTGGTGGCACTGCTACACACTCTTTCACCTCCACCTCCACATCACTGTCCATTCTCGGACATCAATAGGATTCTTTTCCCTGCCTGGGCTCCTATTTGGCCCTAAGAGTCAGGCCATACCACAGGCTGAATCCTGACTCGGTCCTCCCTATGAATTCCCTGGCTTCCCGAGGTCTACTTAGTATTTGTTTTTTTGCCACTATTAATGCTTTGTACTTCCAGTTTTTGATCTCTTATGATATGATATGATATGATATTTTATTTGTATCACGCTCATACACAAGTATTTCAGAGCGTGAAAAGAGAAATCCCTTAAGAGAAGCGTCAGCGCAATGGAAAAAGATCTAAACAAACAGAAAAAGAAAAGTAACAAACAAACACCAGAAAAATATGTGATAAATGAGTGCTATTGGCCTACAGAAACAAAGACTCTAATATTACAGTAAGTGGATATGCGAAAGCAACCACTCATAAAATGACATTTATTGTCATATGATAAGGAAGCAAACAGTATAGACCTCATATGGTTATACTTTTATTTTCCCTTCTCCTTTTCAGCTCACAATAGACCAGGGCCTCATCACGAGTTTGGCGGTAACCCTTAAATCGACAGTAGCGCTGTTACCGCCGGATTTAAGGGTCCGCCAAATCAGGGCTTTGGCAGATTTCTCCACAGCTCTGAGCTGGGGGGAAATCCGCAGAAAATTTGCGCTCATACCGCCGGTAGGAAATCCGCCGGCGGTATGAGCGCGAAATTTCCCCATTGAGCCCAATGGGGAATGGGGCATTCCCGAATGGGCTCAATGGGGAATGGGAATTTCCAAATCCGCCAAATCCGTGATCCGGCACTAATAGCGCCCGTGGGTTTGGCGGTAGGGCAGATAGCGCCAGCGCTATTAGTGCCGGCGTTACCGCCTAACTCGTGATGAGGCCCTAAGTCATTAAAGCTGAACTCCCTAATGATCCACAGTACTCTTAATGTGGCGAAACATGTGTAGAGGAAAGGATTTCTGACTAATCAGCACATCAAGATGTACCTTTGATTTACCCTGAGTGAGAAAAACTGAGGAAATGACAAATAATTCAATAATGTTATTTTGAATAATTGCTAATCTACAAATAGATCTCAATGATGAGAGAGTGTACCAAGGATTTGTGACTAATTAACAAACTGTGATGTACATTTGAATCACCTTGTGACATTTCTTTCCTGAGAAGAGAAAAAATAAATAAAACAACATATTTTTCACCAAAAGGAGCAAGGACATTTCTATATTATGTGTATTGTCTGGTGCCTAAACCAACCCTCCACCTCAAGAATCACATTATAAGTATTGGCCAGACACAACACATGGGGTTGTGTTTATTGTGGAGACCACGAAACAAAGGTATAGGAAGATTTTACCGAACAAAATGGTTGCAATGACCAAAAGTTCTAAAAATGCCACCACCAAAGGTTCCAACACCAAAAGTTTGAACCTTTGGTGGTAGCATTGTAAAAAAAAAACGGGGGCGGCAGAGGGTGTCCTCCACATCGCCCCACTCACTATACTCACAGACACCCCCGCAGCCTTCTGGTAAAAAAAATTTAAAAGAAAAGGGCCCTGGGGCGCCGGTTCCCGATCACGGGAAGTGAAAGGGAACTGGTGCTGCAGGAACCCAGCGTGAAGAAGAAGATAAGTGGGGTTTGTTTATGTTGGGGTGTGAGTGTGCTGAGGGTGTGGATAGGGGGTGTTATGGGTGTGTTGTGTTGTGTGTGTGGGTGTGAGTATGCATGTGTGTTCGCATGAGAAAGGTGCAAACCTTTGGTAGTTCGCACCTTTCTCATGCAAGCGTTTTGCCCGTGGTAGTTTCAGCCACGGGCAAATCACTTAGATTCCTAAACAAACACTTGAACGAGAAATCATCGCCTGAGAACTAGCGTATGTCTGCGAAAGTTTTCCCAAACAATAGCTTACTGGCCAATGTAGGAACTGTTCTGTTCAGCGTATCAGGCATTGTGTAAGCGCTTCATAGTTACAGAGGTTTGTTGTGCCTGCTGGTTACTGATGTAGGATGCTTTTGGCAACATAGTGACAAGGAATACAGGCAAATGTGTTCTGTGATAGGACAGACTGCAGCTACCTGTGTATGATTGAGAAACACATATTGCTGACTTTAGAAGACAGAACTAGTGGAGTGACAGCATAAAAAAGTGAGAAAATAAAACCCATCAAAGTTTAAAAATTCATATAAAATGCTTTAAAAATGTTTTCAAGCGGGTCTAAAAAAGCACAGTTCTTTAGGAATGTAGAAATCGTGCTTGTTACTGCAAAGCGCCCAGATGAGTCACAAAATGGATGCAAAGGTGTGGCATTTGCATTATGCAAAATGCAGAGCAAGCTCACAGACTACCACTGTACGTGGCCAAGAAACTGACCATCTTTGGAGGCCAACGCGCTGCTAGAAGACACATCCTGCCTGAATGTTGCTGCTGGTACCTTTGGGATTGAATGAGGGCTTGAAACAATGCTTTAGTACTTTGACGAGGGCTTTACTCCTGCTAGAGGCTGCTGCGATTGTGGCGGTGTAGTAAGCAGCTTTGGGCTCAGTTATCAGAATCATACAATTGGCACTGAGAGATTTGAGGTTGGTGAAATAGCCAGGGTTACGTTTTTTGTAACACCATTCCTTTAGGGCTCTGATTGAACAGTTTTTGGAGGCGAGCTCGGGTTGTACTAAGGGGCGGTTGGTTTGGTCTAAGGCTGGTTTTTAGGGGGGCATTAGTGTTCACCAGTTTCATAGCGGAGTTGTTGAATAATATCTGAAGGACGGAGGCCTTCTCCGTGGTGGGAAAGTTGCAATGTTTGCTTCTAGCTCCTTGACCAGGAAGGTTTTGTTTTAGAGGTGCTGAGTGAGGGGGTGTTTATCCTGACATTTGTGGGACATGGTTGGGTAGGTGGTCAACAGCAGGATGGCAGCATGGTCAGACTAGTTGAGTGGTATAGGGTCTGTGCAGGTGATAAGCGGGAGGATGTAAAGACTAGGTCTAGGGTAATGTCCTTGTTGTGTGTTGGGAGAGCACAATTTGCATAGGTCAATGGATCCGGTCAGGGTGAATAGTGCTCCTTAAGTGTGGTTGTTGGCCTGGGACTCAGGGGCATTAAAATCTCTGCGAAAGACATTATTAGTGTGTGCTAATTTGGCAGAGGAGAGTAAGTGGAAAATGTCGTCGATAAAAGAGTTAGCCCTTTGCGGTGGTCTGTAGATGAAGGGGAAGGTGATGGATTCCTTTTATGATAAAAGGAACCAGCCGGTGAGAGATTTGAATGTGCTTGTTCTGGGAAAGGCGATGATGGAACATGGCTAATCGCTCATGTGGGTGATTGTCACTCTGCCTCTTGCCCTTCCTGGCCTGTCAGGATGTTGGATGCAGTATCCAGGGGTGGGAGGATGTTGAAAATGTGAGCAGATGACTGGGTAAAACATGTTTTGGTAATGAAGAGGACGTTAACTTTGTTGTATGAGATGAGGTTGGTGATCACGGCAGTACGAGGAAGTGCTGAGTGAGCATTGATCAGCATGAGCGTGTGTGTGTGCGTGGTCCGTGGCTATTTGATGGGGGCAAGGTAGCTATTGATGATGTTCGCTAAGGTAGCTACCCATTTGGCAATTGGTCAGTCGAACCCTAACAAGGGTGTGCATGGGTTGTGGATAGAGGAGATACATGGTGATGTCTTTTGGTGAGTAGTTTTGTAGCAACTAATCTGCTGGTGAAATGAGGATAGCAGGTCTGGCACTTGGCCTTATCAGGTGCACACAGTGGAGTTCCTTGTCTTTGTCTGTTGTTTCCTTACAATGCTCAGGATGAGGACACCTATAGGCGGTGGCAGAGTAGTTGTGTGGCAGGGTCTGGTCACGTTTCCAGCAGTCACCTCAATGCTATCTGCCTGGTGCTGGCATGATATGATATGGCATTTGCAAAGCGCCTGTACACAAATTCTGTACACAAATTGTAGGCCCGACAAGACAAGGAGGGGTAAACAGAAGGAGGACAAAACAACAATCTTGCTAGGCCTTGTGTCATTCAGATCACGCAAGTGTAGGGAAGTGTAAGGGGAGAAGTGCCAAGCGGGGGCCACCGGGAAACTAGTGGTGGGTGGGGCAGTTGAGTGGCAGGGCCTGATCATGTGACCAGCACGTTCCTCAATGCTGTCTCAGTTTAATCAGGGCAATACAATTTCCCTGATGCAACTTCATGGGATTTCTTATGATGACATGTATTGACTGTAGTAGAACTGTAGAGTTTCTGCTACAAGAGATTGACATCATGGTGAAGAAAGGTGCAGTACCACTCACAGCATAAAGACGTCCTCACAAGAAATCACTTGGCAATCAACACTCCACTCGAACACAGGAAATTAACAACAAATGTGTTCATATATTTGAACCATCACTTGATTAGAGATCGTCCCATATAGCGAGCAAAGCTGTTTCCCAATTTATCTCTCAATCAGCAACTCAGTTTAGCCATATGACCCTGCATTGTAGTAAAATAAAGTTTCTCCCTGTCTGTGTTTTTTTTTTTTTAAACAGTAACTAAATAGTCATGAAAGAACATTTGCAAGTCGATTCATGGAATTAATGTGCGCCGCAAATTCCCGCGCAGAGGTGCCAAAACGTGCGAATCGCAGTAAAAGTGCGAAAATCGCAGTGCAAGTGCGAAAATCGCAGGGAAACAGGGCACATCGATTCATGGAAGGCCGTGCGCAAGAAAAATATCGGATGTGCGCTGAAAAAGTGCGCGGCACACGCCGGCGCACAGGATATCTCACGGCGTGCGCCACGGCCACAGCGAAATCACACATAGGCCCTCATTACGACCCTGGCGGAAAGTGACTGACCGGACCGCCACAGCGTAAATAGCGTTTCCGCCATTGCACGAAGGAGCAAAGTGCGGCCCATTCCGACCCATCGGGCACGAGCACCACGGCATGGCGGAAGTGCAAAGTCCGCGATGGCGGAAATGACCCCAAAACGGCCCACACCGCCGCCGTACGGCGCCCTAGGTGCAATACCGCCACCCATCACAGCGGACACCGCAGTGTGCGCCTACCGGAAAGTACGGTGACCGTAAATATACGGAAACGGAAGTAAAAACATGGGCCCGGAACGGGAAACATCCCGCCGTACACCTATAAAACCACAAAAACCACACAACCACTAAAAACACTACCCCGAGACACACCCCAACCCGTCATCCACCCTAGCGAAACCAAGAAAAATGGGAAAAGTAGCGAAGAAAGCGTGCGACCGCAAGCGGCAGGTCCACTTCTCCCGTGAGGAACTCACCGTGCTAACAGAGACCCTCCAGGAGAATGCTGCCGTCGTCTTCTCCACGCAAATGACCAGGACGGCACTTGCGAACAAGAAGGCCATATGGGCTCTGGTGGCACAGCGGGTAAGTGCGGTGGGGACCGCACCCCGCAACCCACAGCAATGCAGAAAGCGATGGGACGACCTGCGGATACGCGTCCGCAGCATACTCTCTGCCAACCGCAACATTGCCACAGCCACCGGGGGAGGTCCTGAATCACCCATCAAGTTGACCCCCTGGGAAGAAATCTGTGCCTCCACCATCGGAATGGAGAGCATAGAGGGAGTCGGAGGGATGGAGAAAGGAGTGCAGACATCCGAAGATTCAGGTAGGTGGGCCAGATAAAACAATGCTAAATCCACAATGTCCAATCATGTGAAGTACCATGTGTCCACATAGTGCAACAGAAACACATGTCCAGGAGAACGTCCACACACATCGCCCTGATAGCGCACTTTAAAACTCACAATAAATACATAAATAATTAAAAACCCCTAAAACACCCACTACACGTGCAGCAGGCACACCCTAACTGCAGGCTGCCAAACAACTGCACCCTCACTCCACACACAAATGAAAGCACCTCCAAGGCCCCGACCCAAATCACCCTCAGGTACCACCCCAATGCATGTGATACAATGCCATTCCAATACCCACAGACCCATTAATAACCCTCGCCCTCCTTTACTCCACCACAGGGTCCGATCCAAAAGACGAGCATCAGGACACCCCTACCAGCACACCTGCAAAGAGGGCCAAGACCAACGGCCAAAGACCCTCCACCTCAGCTGCACGCATCAAGACACGGCAGCAGCACACATCAGGTGGCAGCACAGAGGAGGGAACATCAACAGGCACCCCAGCAGCCAGCATGCCCACAACACCACCACCACAGGTCCCCCCAACGGATGCCACAGAAGGCACTGCCTCTGGTGGCAGCAGCACCATAGGTGACACCCCATTGATGGCAGCATGCTCCGACACAGAAGACGGGGATGTCGAAGTCAGATCCATCCATGACCTGTCCCATTCCCCCTGTCTGTCCCATCCCGTACAACATGAGGATACCACGCAGGGGCACCCACAAGACGACGACTGGCCATCCCCCACAAGCCCTGTGGCAAGGCAACATGAGGTCAACAGCCCCTCTGTGACACCCCCGCAAATGGCCATGGCCCAGCAGAGGCAACAGTCCCTCGACCAGTTAATCGTGCAACAGCAGCAACTGGCCACGCTCCTCAAGGACCATGCCGATGAATGTGGGCGCACTAAGGCAGACATAGAAACATCAACTGAGACACTCAGGGCAGAAATGGAGAGAAGTACAGAGACACTAAGGGCACAAATGGAGAGTAGCACCGAGAGCCTGAGAGTCCAAATGGAGAGAAGCACCGAGAGCCTGAGGGGGGAACTGCATGCGACGTCCAAAGACGTATGTGCCGAACTTGCCGCAGTGCGCCGTGTGCTCACTGAGCTCTCACAAACCCTTAGGGACATGCATGGACGTGAGCAGGCAGAGACATCATCCGTTGCAAGTTCCGTCCAGGGCAGCCCCCAACGTAGATCTGGGAGGAACCTGCGCTCCACAGGCAGGGGTGCCCCTGATACCCGGAGAGGGGGCTTGCAATAGCGACAGCCCACTGACAATGAGCATCTTTGGACACTGGTGTTCGGGGGGGAGGTAGGAGGGTGGAGGGGGTGTGTTGGGCTCACTTGGGTGGCGGGTCGATAGGGTGTTCAACATGATATCACATATGCCATAAACAGTGCACGATCAACCAATGAGATGTGTGGACAATGATCTTTGTGTACTAGGCCATCATAGGCGTACAGTCCATATTGTGCATGTACCAGACACACACAGTGCCACGAGTCCCGTGTCCATGTATCAGCCACCAGGCGTGAGTGCTAGAAGCATGCATCAATGAGATGCTGACGAATGTCACGGCCCTCCGGTGCCTCGCAGACTCCTTGAGGTGCTGCCACATCCCCACCCTCATCATGACCATCATCAGGTGCTTGCAGTTCTGCGTCAGGGGGCATGGGCACATTTCTACGTACGCACATGTTGTGGAGCATGACACATGCCATGACCATCTTTGCAACCTTCTCATGGCGGTACAGGAGTGCCCCGCCAGACCTGCTGAGGCAACGGAAACGAGTCTTCAGTAGGCCGAATGCCTGTTCAATGACTACACGGGTACGTGAGTGGGCATGGTTGTAGTCCTCCTCATGCTGGTCCCGTGGGTTCCGGACTGGTGTGAGGAGCCATCTCTTCAGTGGATACCCAGCATCACCTGTATGTGGACGATAAACGTATGATGTGGAATGCCATTGCTACGTACGCACACCCCCCCCCCTTCCTGCCAGGTCATTGCCGCATCACATACCCCACATCATCATGCATGAAATGAGACTCACCGAGTAGCCAGGATCTGTTCCCTGCGTGTCGCTCCATGTAGCGTGGTATAGTAGAGTTCCTCAAGACCATAGAATCATGGGTTGATCCAGGGAATCTGGCACAACAATGTGTAATGATCCTGTTGGAGTCACACACCATTTGTACATTCAGGGAATGAAATTGTTTTCGGTTGCGGTACTGGGCCTCCATGGCATGTGGGACGACCAATTCCACATGGGTGCAGTCGATGGCACCAATGCAACCCGGTATGCCGGCAAGTGCATGGAATCCCACTTTTGTGTTGGTAATTTCCTGCTCCGAGCGTGGTAGAGAGATGTAGTCGTCTGCGTGCTGCAGGAGGGCATCGAGCACTTGCAATAGTGTCCGTGAGAACAGTGGCTGAGAAATGCCATGCAACTGTCCGACTGTGTGCTGGTAGGTGCCTGTGGCCAGGAAGTGGAGTACAGACACCACCTTCAGTAGGGGTGGGATGGCGGTTGGGCTATCTATCATGCTGACAAGGTCAGCCTGTGTCATGTCCACAATGGCGGCTATGGTGTCCCGGTCCAAACGGTACAGGGTGTGGATCTGCTCATCAGTGAGGTTGAACGGATGTGCTCGGAGGCGTGGGATTGCGGGCTGCCTGCGTGGTGGTAGTGGCTGTGCTGGCGGCCCTTGCTGGCCCTGCCTTGGCCTCCTCCTCCTCCTGCGTCTCCTCCGTGCGGCCGGTTGTAGTTGGTGTTCGTCTTCTTCTTGGAGTTGGAGTACTTGCAGTGCTATCAGGTCCCCCAGGGCCAACATCGCGAGTCCTGCCGGTAGCATTTCGGAGTGGGTGTGGTTGTGGGAGGAGACTGGGTGTGCAATTTATGTGTTTTCAGGCTGTATGGCCTCCACCTGTGGTGATTCATTCCACCTGTGCAAGCTGCTCTCCCCTTTGGGCGAGCACGTCCCGCACACAACGCTGCAATTCGAGGAATGGCATCTTGCTATTGCAATCATGTATTTGTACCCGATGGCCGTGTAACATTTGTTGATATGTACATTCGGCTATGGTCCCATTGTTTCACATACAATCTTTGCAGTCGCGAACAGACTTGTGATGGGTCAGTGGAACGTAGTACTCGAGTAACGGTGGGCCCTCATGCATCACTGTACCGAGTTGCAACGACGGGCGGGGCGTCCCATTAGTGGGTGAAGGCAGTTGCCATTTTCACACACAGCCGCACTAGATGGATTAATTTGTGATTTCAAACGGCCACAGATGCCTTTTCGACGTGATGTTGCAAATGAGGAATTCGAAGGGCGGCGCTTTCGGTTTTCAGCTAGCGGCGAGGAGATGCCCACAGGTCTGACTGCAAATATAACGTTCTATTGTTCAATGTCCTTGAGACAGGGGCCATGGCGAGGATGCAATGATTGATATGAATAGTTTGGGATGCGCAATAGCGACGTGGGCGATGAGGCCGGACGTTCCCAAATACATATTACTTCACAACACTGGAATTACGGGCTGGGGCACTGTGGATTTTGCAGGCTGCATAACGCACAGACTCAATGGAAATTTCTAATGTTATGTGAGTAAATATTCAGGCGTTTTTATACCGGGATGAGGGAATGATGAATGGATGCATGGGCAGGTGATTTGATACAGGGTTTGCCATGTACAGGGCTTCTTGGAATCTATCCGCCTCCCCTGCGCTATGTGATGCAGGGCTGCCATAGTGGGACCATCGTCTATCTGGCCTTGTTGAGCCCTCCCTGTCTCGACGCGCCTTCAGACACTTGTGTCCATGCACGTTAACATTCCCATCTGATGGAATCTGTTTTGACAGACGCATGCACAGGTACACTCGTTTGTGATGGTGTTTACACCTCGATATAGATGGTTATGAGTCGCAAGTGGTTTTGGGGTGGTGATGATCCTTTGGAGTGGGCTAGCATGCATATGGCTGTGGATTTAGTGTGATCATTGAAGTGAGTTGTTCGAATGTAGTTCTGATGGCCATTCTGTTATTTTTCTTTTCTTTTGGTTGACAGGTATCTCCTCCCCTTTTGCCTCTGCCATCTGTATGCCACTCCTGCAGATGGCTTTTACTCCCGACACCTGCTGCTTCGTGTTAATCAGTGGAGCAGCATTACGATCTTATGGGACGATCGCCAATGGGCCACATGCCCTTACGCAATACTAGTGGCTCGGAGCAACATTTCGGCCTTTCAGCTGGACTAGTGCCTCCCCATTGGGACGGCCCTGCGGTTCTGTGCGCTTCCATGTTGCCTTTTCGTACGTGAATGTGGCTCTGTGTACCATGATGGAACAGGGCGTCACACAAGTAGTAGCTGGTCATTCCTTGCGGATGCAGCCCACAATGGTGATATGTGTTTTGGAGTTCATGGACTAATGGCTGTATGGGCTTGGTGATTTTGTTGTGCATTAAATTTCTATTCTGATATGGGCCGTGTAGCGTTCTTCTTTGCGAGTGATGTGGCATATTCCTATTTGGGGAGCGATGTATTGTGAGGAGATCTGCATTGGGTTCCAGCTTCGGAGTTTAGTTGCGTGGTACTGTGCTGGGCGCGTTTGCCTACGGAGCCCAGTGAGGTCAGGGATGGGGGCTGCCAATATGACTGTTTGAATGTTGTCATGCTCAGGGGCGGGGGATTGGGTTTTGTGTAACAGATGCCGGTCAGCCAGGTGGACTGGTGGAATGTTGTGATTTTCGGAATATTGCTGGTCACAGGTGCCTGTGTTTGCGTGCGTTTCTGGGGGGGGACTGTGGTCATGTCCATTGGAATGGCTTCTGTATTCGTGCCATCTGTGCCCTGCAGCTCCCATTGGCCCCTCTTGTGATTCTTTTGTTCGTTGGCATGCATGGGTGACTTGTACATTTCACTGGTTGCATTGTGACTTCATTGCACCTACGGGGAGTTGTACTTTGTGGGCAGGGAGCGGTGTACAGGCACTCAGTGGGGCCGTTTACGGTTGATTCGCGATGCCGTACTTCTCACCATGGCGGAATGGTACTTTCCGCCATGCTTGATGGCGTTAGGTACATGTCCGCTAGGGTCGGAATTCGCGTACCCTTGCGCCATGGTGGTATTTACGGTTTGGCATGGCGCGCGCGCGCGTACTTGGTGCAGTTAGCGTTGGCGTTCACTACGGTGTCGCTAATGGCTTCGTACTTTGCGGTGACGGGTCATAGTCGCACCGAGCGCTATTCGATGGCGGTATTGCATTTCCGCCATCGTTTTCCGATTTCCGCCAGGGTCGTAATGAGGCCCATAGCGTGGCGCACACAACAAAAGTAGGCGTAATACGGGGCGTAACACTCGGAATGGGGAACAACTCCTCAAAATGTGGGCATCACGGGGGAAGTACAGGAGGCAAGTGCGCGGAACGCCCACACGCTGGCCTACAACACGTATTCATGGAATCCAATAGGGCAAACCAGCGCACGGTCAAACCAGCGCACAGGCCCAAACACGTCCGCCACAAGAAAGCAGGCGGTAGTGTCCCTGCCCCTGAAATAAATGTGCGCCAAAATGTGCGCCAACAAAAAGCACCTATATACAGCTATGATGAATGTCACATACTGTGGCCCTCTAAGACAAATGACATGCAAAGGGGTACGCGACAAACACGGACACCCGCTGTGTGAAAAATAGCGTGTGCGTGTATTCTGTGCTGCGCAGAAAGTCCCACACGCGATTTGCCTGGGTACGTGTATTCCGGGGTGCGCGGGAAGTTCCACACGCGATTTCAGCAGGGTACGTGGATTCCGGGGTGCGCGGGAAATCCCACACGCGAATTGCCTGGGTCTGTGTATTCCGGGGTGCGCGGGAAGTTCCACACGCTAATTCTGCAGGGTACATGTATTCCGGGGAGCGCGGGAAGTCCCACACGCGATTTCAGCAGGGTACGTGTATTCCGGGGTGCGCGGGAAGTCCCACACGCGAATTGCCTGGGTCCGTGTATTCCGGGTGCGCGGGAAGTTCCACACGCAATTTCAGCAGGGTACGTGAATTCCGGGGTGCGCGTGAAGTTCCACACGCTAATTCTGCAGGGTACGTGTATTCCGGGGTGCGCGGGAAGTCCCACACGCGATTTCAGCAGGGTACGTGGATTCCGGGGTGCACGGGAAGTTCCACAAGCGATTGGCCTGGGTACGTGCATTCCGGGCTGCGCGGGAAGTACCACACGCGAATTGCCTGTGTCCGTGTATTCCGGTGTGCGCGGGAAGTCCCATGCGCGAATTGCCCGGGTCCGTGTATTTCGGGGTGCGCGTGAAGTTCCACACGCGATTTCAGCAAGGTATGTGGATTCCGGGGTGCGCGGGAAGTTCCACGCGCGATTGGGCTGGGTACGTGTATTCCGGGCTGCGCGGGAAGTTCCACACGCAAATTGCCTGGGTTCGTGTATTCCAGGGTGTGTGGGAAGTCCCACACGCGAATTGCCTGGGTTCGTGTATTCTGGGGTGCGCGGGAGGTTCCACACGCGATTTCAGCAGTACTGCACGGGAATTGACCATGTGGGTCCTCCCAGGTGTTCCCTCTACACCCTCCACGGCCCCTGCAGGCAGCCCACACCACAGGGGACTACCCTGCACCCCTGCTCATGTCCCGCAATTAGCCCATCCACCATGGCCATGCCCCCAGCCAACCCACATGTCACCTTGCACTACTGAACACCAACGCATGTCTCCCAGCACCCCCACCCACCAGCATCCAGGGGCACCCTCCACCAGGCCCCCACACATGTCTCCCAGCACCCCCACCCCCTAGCAGTCAGGGGCACCTGCCAGCAGTCCCACACACATGTCTCCCACCACCCCCACCCCCCAGCAGTCAGGGGCAGCCTCCACCAGGCCCCCAATCATTTCCCCCTGCACCCCACCCCCCAGCAGTCAGGGGCACCCTCCACCAGGCCCCCACTCATGTCCCCCTGCACCCCTAACCCCCAGCAGCCAGGGGCACCCTCCACCAGGCCCCCACTCATGTCCCCCTGCACCCCCACCCCCCCGCAGTCAGGGGCACCCTCCACCAGGCCCCCACACATGTCTCCCACCACCCCCACCCCCCAGCAGTCAGGGGCACCCTCCACCAGGCCCCCACGCATGTCTCCCACCACCCCCACACCCCGGCAGTCAGGGGTACCTGCCAGCAGGCCCACACACATGTCTCCCACCACCCCCACCCCCCAGCAGTCAGGGGCAGCCTCCACCAGGCCCCCACTCATGTCCCCCTGCACTCCCACCCCCCAGCAGTCAGGGGCACCCTCCACCAGGCCCCCACTCATGTCCCCCTGCACCCCCACCCCCCAGCAGTCAGGGGCACCCTCCACCAGGGCCCCACTCATGTCCCCCTGCACCCCCACCCCCAGCAGCCAGGGGCACCCTCCACCAGGCCCCCACACATGTCTCCCACCACCCCCACCCCCACCCCCCAGCAGTCAGGGGCACCCTCCACCAGGCCACCACACATGTCTCCCACCACCCCCACACCCCAGCAGTCAGGGGCACCTGCCAGCAGGCCCACACACATGTCTCCCACCACCCCCACCCCCCAGCAGTCAGGGGCACCCTCCACCAGGCCCCCACTCATGTCCCCCTCCACCCCCACCCTCTAGCAGTCAGGGGCACCCTCCACCAGGCCCCCACTCATGTCCCCCTGCACCCCCACCCCCAGCAGTCAGGGGCACCCTCCACCAGGCCCCCACACATGTCTCCCACCACCTCCACCCCCCAGCAGTCAGGGGCACCCTCCACCAGGCCCCCACACATGTCTCCCATCACCCCTCCCCTAGCAGTCAGGGGCACCCTCCACCAGGCCCCCACACATGTCTCCCACCACCTCCACCCCCCAGCAGTCAGGGGCACCCTCCACCAGGCCCCCACACATGTCTCCCAGCACCCCTCCCCTAGCAGTCAGGGGCACCTGCCAGCAGGCCCACATACATGTCTCCCACCACCCCCAAACCCCAGCAGTCAGGGGCATCCTCCACCAGGCCCCCACTCATGTCCCCCTGCACCCCCACCCCCCAGCAGTCAGGGGCACCCTCCACCAGGCCCCCACTCATGTCCCCCTGCACCCCCACTTCCCAGCAGCCAGGGGCACCCTCCACCAGGCCCCCACTCATGTCCCCCTGCACCCCCACCCCCCCAGCAGTCAGGGGCACCCTCCACCAGGCCCCCACACATGTCTCCCACCACCCCCACCCCCCAGCAGTCAGGGGCACCCTCCACCAGGCCCCCACACATGTCTCCCATCACCCCCACACCCCAGCAGTCGGGGGCACCTGCCAGCAGGCCCACACACATGTCTCCCACCACCCCCACCCCCAGCAGTCAGGGGCAGCCTCCACCAGGCCCCCACTCATGTCCTACTCATGTCCCCCTGCACTCCCACCCCCCAGCCGTCAGGGGCACCCTCCACCAGGCTTACACTCATGTCCCCCTGCACCCCCACCCCCCAGCAGTCAGGGGCACCCTCCACCAGGCCCCCACTCATGTCTCCCACCACCCCCACACCCCAGCAGTCAGGGGCACCTGCCAGCAGGCCCACACACATGTCTCCCACCACCCCCACCCCCCAGCAGTCAGGGGCAGCCTCCACCAGGCCCCCAATCATGTCCTACTCATGTCCCCCTGCACCCCCATCCCCCAGCAGTCAGGGGCACCCTCCACCAGGCCCCCACTCATGTCCCCCTCCACCCCCACCCTCCAGCAGTCAGGGGCACCCTCCACCAGGCCCCCACTCATGTCCCCCTGCACCCCCACCCCCAGCAGTCAGGGGCACCCTCCACCAGGCCCCCACACATGTCTCCCACCACCCCCACCCCCCAGCAGTCAGGGGCACCCTCCACCAGGCCCCCACACATGTCTTCCAGCACCCCCCCTAGCAGTCAGGGGCACCTGCCAGCAGGCCCACATACATGTCTCCCACCACCCCCAAACCCCAGCAGTCAGGGGCACCCTCCACCAGGCCCCCACTCATGTCCCCCTGCACCCCCACCCCCCAGCAGTCAGGGGCACCCTCCACCAGGCCCCCACTCATGTCCCCCTGCACCCCCACCCCCCAGCAGTCAGGGGCACCCTCCACCAGGCCCCCACTCATGTCCCCCTGCACCCCCACCTCCCAGCAGCCAGGGGCACCCTCCACCAGGCCCCCACTCATGTCCCCCTGCACCCCCACCCCCCCAGCAGTCAGGGGCACCCTCCACCAGGCCCCCACACATGTCTCTCACCACCCCCACCCCCGCAGCAGTCAGGGGCACCCTCCACCAGGCCCCCACACATGTCTCCCACCACCCCCACACCCCAGCAGTCGGGGGCACCTGCCAGCAGACCCACACACATGTCTCCCACCACCCCCACCCCCAGCAGTCAGGGGCAGCCTCCACCAGGCCCCCACTCATGTCCTACTCATGTCCCCCTGCACTCCCACCCCCCAGCAGTCAGGCGCACCCTCCACCAGGCTTCCACTCATGTCCCCCTGCACCCCCACCCCCCAGCAGTCAGGGGCACCCTCCACCAGGCCCCCGCTCATGTCCCCCTGCACCCCCACCCCCCAGCAGCCAGGGGCACCCTCCACCAGGACCCCACTCATGTCCCCCTGCACCCCCACCCCCCAGCAGTCAGGGGCACCCTCCACCAAGCCCCCACACATGTCTCCTACCACCCCCACCCCCCAGCAGTCAGGGGCACCCTCCACCAGGCCCCCACACATGTCTCCCACCACCCCCACACCCCAGCAGTAAGGGGCACCTGCCAGCAGGCCCACACACATGTCTCCCACCACCCTCACCTCCCAGCAGTCAGGGGCAGCCTCCACCAGGCCCCCACTCATGTCCTACTCATGTCCCCCTGCACCCCCACCCCCCAGCAGTCAGGGGCACCCTCCACCAGGCCCCCACTCATGTCCCCCTGCACTCCCACCCCCCCCGCAGTCAGGGGCACCCTCCACCAGGCCCCCACACATGTCTCCCACCACGCCCACCCCCCAGCGGTCAGGGGCACCCTCCACCAGGCCCCCACACATGTCTCCCACCACCCCACACCCCAGCAGTCAGGGCACCTGCCAGCAGGCCCACACACATGTCTCCCACCACCCCCACCCCCAGCAGTCAGGGGCAGCCTCCACCAGGCCCCCACTCATGTCCTACTCATGTCCCCTTGCACCCCCACCCCCAGCAGTCAGGGGCACCATCCACCAGGCCCCCACTCATGTCCCCCTGCACCCCCACCCCCCAGCAGTCAGGGGCACCCTCCACCAGGCCCCCACTCATGTCCCCCTGCACCCCCACCCCCCAGCAGTCAGGGGCACCCTCCACCAGGCCCCCACTCATGTCCCCCTGCACCCCCACCCCCCAGCAGTCAGGGGCACCCTCCACCAGGCCCCCACTCATGTCCCCCTGCACCCCATCCCCCAGCAGCCAGGGGCACCCTCCACCAGGCCCCCACTCATGTCCCCCTGCACCCCCACCCCCCAGCAGTCAGGGTCACCCTCCACCAGGCCCCCACACCTGTCTCCCACCACCCTCACCCCCCAGCAGTCAGGGGCACCCTCCAC
The DNA here is from genome assembly GCF_040938575.1 of Ambystoma mexicanum. Lineage (NCBI taxonomy): Eukaryota > Metazoa > Chordata > Amphibia > Caudata > Ambystomatidae > Ambystoma > Ambystoma mexicanum. Next base: position 875,338,479 of record NC_090935.1, on the reverse strand, counting down.
CAGGCCCCCACACATATCTCCCACCACCTCCACACCCCAGCAGTCAGGGGCACCTGCCAGCAGGCCCAAACACATGTCTCCCACCACCCCACCCCCCAGCAATCAGGGGCAGCCTCCACCAGGCCCCCACTCATGTCCTACTAATGCCCCGCTGCACTCCCACCCCCCAGCAGTCAGGGGCACCCTCCACCAGGCCCCAACTCATGTCCCCCTGCACCCCCACCCCCCAGCAGTCATGGGCACCCTCCACCAGGCCCCCACTCATGTCCCCCTGCACCCACACCCCCAGCAGCCAGGGGCACCCTCCACCAGGCCCCCACTCATGTCCCCCTGCACACCCACCCCCCAGCAGTCAGGGGCACCCTCCACCAGGCCCCCACACGTCTCCTACCACCCCCACCCCCCAGCAGTCAGGGGCACCCTCCACCAGGCCCCCACACATGTCTCCCACCACCCCCACACCCCAGCAGTCAGGGGCACCTGCCAGCAGGCCCACACACATGTCTCCCACCACCCTCACCTCCCAGCAGTCAGGGGCAGCCTCCACCAGGCCCCCACTCATGTCCTACTCATGTCCCCCTGCACCCCCACCCCCCAGCAGTCAGGGGCACCCTCCACCAGGCCCCCACTCATGTCCCCCTGCACCCCCACCCCCCAGCAGTCAGGGGCACCCTCCACCAGGCCCCCACACATGTCTCCCACCACCCCCACCCCCCAGCAGTCAGGGGCACCCTCCACCAGGCCCCCACACATGTCTCCTACCACCTCACACACCAGCAGTCAGGGGCACTTGCCAGCAGGCCCACACACATGTCTCCCACCACCCCACCCCCCAGCAGGCAGGGGCAGCCTCCACCAGGCCCCCACTCATGTCCTACACATGTCCCCCTGCACCCCCACCCCCCAGCAGTCAGGGGCACCCTCCACCAGGTCCCCAATCATGTCCCCCTGCACCCCCACCCCCAGCAGTCAGGGGCACCTTCCACCAGGCCCCCACACGTCTCCCACCACCCCCACCCCCCAGCAGTCAGGGGCACCCTCCACCAGGCCCCCACACATGTCCCCCTGCACCCCCACCCCCCAGCAGTCAGGGGCACCCTCCACCAGGCCCCCACTCATGTCCCCCTGCACCCCCACCCCCCAGCAGCCAGGGGCACCCTCCACCAGGCCCCCACTCATGTCCCCCTGCACCCCCACCCCCTAGCAGTCAGGGACACCCTCCACCAGGCCCCCACACATGTCTCCCACCACCCCCAACCCCCAGCAGTCAGGGGCACCCTCCACCAGGCCCCCACACATGTCTCCCACCACCCCCAAACCCCAGCAGTCAGGGGCACCTGCCAGCAGGCCCACACACATGTCTCCCACCACCCCCACCCCCCAGCAGTCAGGGGCAGCCTCCACCAGGCCCCCACTCATGTCCCCCTGCACCCCCACCCCCCAGCAGTCAGGGGCACCCTCCACCAGGCCCCCACTCATGTCCCCCTGCACCCCCACCCCCCAGCAGTCAGGGGCACCCTCCACCAGGCCCCCACTCATGTCCCCCTGCACCCCCACCCCCCAGCAGTCAGGGGCACCCTCCACCAGGCCCCCACACATGTCCACTCCATGTTCACTCCGTGGTGTCCCGGGCTAGGGCATCATCGAACTCCTGTTCGATGTCCCGGAGGCGGTCCTGTTCCATGGCCCGAGGGTCCGCAGGGACGCCTACATGTCCTCCTCCGACTCCCTGCTGATTCCCTCGAGGCACTCGGCCCGCCTCAGGGCCCTCCGCATGGAATTCTCCGCCCTGACCATTGTGAGCCGCGACTCTTCCGCCGCTCCGCACCTATCTGCTGGCCCAACCGCTGCCACACGGAAGACACTTCCCGTCCTGGGTCCTCCTGCCCTCCGGCCGATGCCTGCCCCTCCTATGTAGATTGCCCCGAGCCATGATGCCTCCCACGTTGACTCCGCTGCTGCCTCCGACGCAACTGCCTCTGCCAGCACGACGGCATCCAGGCTGATGGAATCCACTGACACCGTTGTGCACGTGCCCTGCCCAATGATTTCGGCACATCCTCCATCTGCTGGGGTCCACTTGCTGTGGTGTCCACCCCTGCTGGACCTCTGACTCCCGACTGTGGCAGGGATGGGATCCCCACCAAGCTGGCTGCGTTGGTCAGGGCAGGTCCACAGGGGGCCCTGGTGGCATCTGGGCCGGAAGACGGCATGGAGAACGACTGGCGTATAGTCTCCACAGAGGAGGAGAGGGCCGCCAGATTGGTCGACACATGTATGAAACCCCGACCACGGCCGATCCCAACTGGGCCACATTGGCACGGTGCTCTTCGTGATGACATGCAAGCTCCTCCCGGAAAGCATGCACGTCATCACGAATGACACCCGTGCGCAACGCGACACCAATCAGGACCTTCTCCATACGGCCACGGGTCCCCTCGTCCGCAGGTGGAGGGGAGTCAGATGACATGGACATCCCCCCTACCTGCGGACGGGCCTGGGATGGAGCATCACTGCTGGTGCATGGTGATGCAGTCACAGTGTCAGGGACAGTGACATGCACATGCCCCTCCACGGCGACCTGTGCTGCCTCCTGCCCCTGCCACTGGACTGCACCACTTGCACCAGCAGGGATACCCCCACCAGGCCCCATGTACGCCTCAGTAGCGGCCTCCTCCTCCTCTGTGGAAACCACCAACCTGGATGGCTCCACACCGTCTTCTGCCGTTGCAAGCCCCTGTGGGGGCTCACCCACCCCTTCCGCTGCAGCCGTGGGGGCTTCCCCGCCGCTTTGCTCCACAGCGCCGTCTCCGCCCTCTTCTTCACTTGCCGCTGTGTAGAGGGAGACATAGAGCACAAGCATCAGGGTACTGTACAATGGTCCCCTAGACAGGAAGCAATAGCAGATGAGTGGCACTGTCAAAGATCACTTCCATCATGTCCCTCCACAACACATGGGTCAGTGCAGGCAAAACACACACAGTAACAGGCATGGCACATGCTATGGACATTTGCATACATGTCCAAGGGACTCTTCAAACATACAATGTTGTTATGGAACGCACATGCATCATGGGTCATGCCTATCACATGCACACACATCAACGTAATTTCATCCATCTGGCCTTGTACACCCCAGACTCAGTGGATACAAGGTAACAAGGCTGCATCTGTGAATCTGTACATTGTCACAGACATGTGTCATGCATCCATGGCATTCACAAGTCACAGACACGCAGGTCAGACACACAGACATGGATACCATACATGTACATGGCATCAGCACCCATCCCTCACCCCCACCCATGTCCAGGAACAGAGACTGGCATGCTGTCATGTGTCCAATCCGCATAGGGCTCCCCATGTTGCATTTAAACACATGCACCAACCGTGTGGTTCACACATTACTGGTCTCACATGCATGACCATGATGTCCCTGCACACATACATGCGTACATGGCCTATGTCACACATACAGGCAAGCATCAGACAACCAGCACACTGCGACATGCCCTGTCTCACACAGCAATGCTTGCCCACTTACCGCTCAACTCCAGACGGGTCTGCCTCGCAAGGATCTGGGCGTGGAGCGCTGGGTCTACACGTTCCAGGACCCTCAGCTGGATGGTACTCATGCGGCCCCGGCCCCCCTCCACGAGGCGCCGGGCCTTCAAGAGGGTCCTGGACCTCAAGTCCTCCCAGCGCTTCTTGACTTTCTGGATGTTGCGGGTTGCCACCCCCTCCGCGTTGATGGCAACCACCAAGTCGTCCCAGATCCTGGCCCGTCCTTTCTTGTTGGCGCGTGACGATCCGAAGAGGGCATCATACTGCCCCAGGACTTGCTCCACCAGGACACCAACTTCGGTGGCAGTGAAGCTGGTGCCCCTCTGCCTCTCTGGCCGGGGGTTGCCACTGGTGCCAGATGTTGCAGTGCCCAGCATGGCAACCCCAGAGGCAGGAGTGGGTGGGCAACTGGGTCCTGGGGCTGGGCTGTGGAGCGATGGTATACCAGTCGGGAGTCTTCTGTTCCAGCAGGGGTGGACACAGCAACTGGACCCCTGCAGATGGCAGATGTGCAGGCACAAAATGGCAGGGCACGGTGGCAGCAGGCAGGCAGGCAGCAGCAGATGGCTCGTGGCAGGCTGCTCGGGGCTCTGGGGGGCAGTAATTCGGCCTTCTGGGCAGGAGCGTGGTCTTTGCTTACGCGTGGCCAGCTTGATACGGAGTGAATTGGCACGTGAAAATCCTGCACGTCAAGGTGAAATTCGAGGAAAGGGCCTTAGCGCGTAAGCACGTCAGCACGCATACGCGATTCCATTGGACCAAAGGCCCTCAGCGCGTAAGCGCGTCTGTGACGTGATGCGCGCGGGTGTTTCCCTCATAGCATGTGATGACAGAGCACACGTGGAAACACTGCACGTCAGAGTATCATTGCGTGTAATTGGATGAAAGTGCGCGTACATGCAATTGGCCTGGGTACGTGTATTGCAGGGGTGCGCAGGAATTCTCACACGCGATTAGCTTGGGTACGTGTATTACAGGGGTGCACGGGAATTCTCACACGCGATTTGCTTGGGTACGTGTATTACAGGGGTGCGCGGGAATTCTCACACGCGATTTTCTTGGGTACGTGGGAATTCTCACACGCGATTTGCTTGGGTACGTGTATTACAGGGGTGCGCGGGAAGTTTTACACGCTCGCCAACAACACGTATCCATGGAATTGAACGGGGCTAAGGTATGTGCACAAAAAACGTGCTAATCCGGAAACACGTACGCCAGCAGGAAGCAGGCGTACGTCGACCCGCGCAGCATAAAAGTGCACGCAAACAACAAACAAGCTCAGACGCCAGGATGACTATACCGTTCCTAGTAGCAAGGGCCGTGGGATACCAAAGGAGGAGGAGGAGGATAGTGAGGGCCCAAATTTTCACATCCAGAACCAGCCTTTTTGGGATGCCTGATGACCAGGTGTATGGGAGGTACAGGTTTCCACCTCACATAATACTGGACCTGGTGAGTGAGTGGGAGGATGACCTCACATCACCCACCCTGTGCTCCCAAGCACTCAGCCCCCTGGAGAAGGTCCTTAATGTACTGCACTTCTTGGCCACTGGATCATTTCAGCGGACAAGTGCCATAGTGGGTGGGGTGTCACAGGCCACGCAGTCACGCTGCCTACACCAGGTCTTGAACATCATCACTGCACGCCCATCAGTCCGCAGGCACATATACCTGCCCAGGACACCTGCAGAAAGGCAGGCTGCCGCCCTGGATTTCTACGGTGTGGCACAATTCCCCAAAGTGCTAGGTGCCATTGACTGCACCCATGTGGCACTACGTCCCCCCAGGGCATCTGAGCACATCTATAGGAACCGCAAGCACTGGCATTCCATCAACGTGCAGGTATATGTAATGCCAAGGGAATCATCACCTCAATATATGCCAACTATCCAGGGTCCACCCACGACAGCTTCATTTACCGAATGTCTACCCTAAGCCGGGACCTAGAAGCTGGGCGGCATGGCGATACATGGCTGCTTGGTGAGTATGAATGCCACTGCACATGCATGCATGTCAGATGCAGAGTTATGTCACTACCCCACTAATGATACCCATCACCTCCTCACCAGGGGACAGTGCCTACCCTCTGAGCACCCACATGATGACACCAATTCGGAACCCCATCACGCCTCCCGAGGTAAGATACAACACAGCCCATATTGCAACCCGGTGCATAGTGGAGCGCACATTCGGAGTGCTCAAGTCACGCTTTCGCTCCCTTGGCCGTTCTGGCGGGCAGCTGTTATATGCGCCCCCAGTAGTGTGCAGGATCTTAGTGGCAGCATGTGTCCTGCACAATGTTACAACACGCCGGGGCCTGGCTGTGGACATGGTGGTGCCCCCACATCCCCAACCACATGCACGCCCGCTGCGCATGGGAGGGGAAAGGGCACGGGGTGAGGCAGCCCGTACGCAGCTGGTGGCTAATTACTTCACATAGAAATCACACCCCTGTGGAGTGCACACAGCCCTGGCACATACCATCTGATGAGCAATGATGACTCGACCTGACAACTATGGCGAACAAAGCGACAGTCAACTGTCAGAACCATAGCAGCCTGAGATTGTTCATGTGGAAGTGTCACAATGTGTGCATCCCTACCTACACAAACACCACCAATGCAGTGTCATCAAAAGACACACTTCCATGCAGCAGAAATGAATACCCACTTGCAAAATACTACATGAGAACAGTGCCATGTCACCCAACCCCTTACTGGCACGGCCACACAACACACCATGGCATGTCATGCAATGTGAGAGCAAACAAATTAATCCCCACAACATGCCCCAAGTGTCACCAACTACAGTGTCCCTAATGGAAACTGGCCACACATGAAATGTTCACAGTAATGCAGGACCTACAACACACATTACCAAATACTTACCAAGAATACCAATCACCTACACAACCTCCAAACCACCATAAACATGACAGTACAGACTTAAAAAATTGGTAGCCTCACTACCTCAATGACCAGCACTTCCAACACTTCCAAATATACAGTGTTAGCGCCATGCAAGAGTGTAGGTGCACTGCTTACAACATGGACTCCAGTTCCAAAGTAGACCTCCTTGTGAAGACATGAGAAATGGACCTGCAAATTAGGAGGATGAGATGGATGCAGAGGCACATATCAATACACCATGCTGTGTACAATACAACAACAATATGCACTAGGAATGTATACACAGTATTGACTACAGACTGCCCACACATCAAATGGGAGTCCAACGTCACCGTGTACGTCAATGTCACTTGGGCACACCCTTTGCAAGCCCACGGGAAGCAGGAGGGGTGTGTGTCACACAAACCCAAGCATCTGACCCAAATTCATGACACGATTGCATGTGCCCAGCCACAATACAGCGTATGCCCACGGGAGCCACACAAGGCAACACACTGTCCAAAAAATCAAAAATTAAAAAGAATAATAATAATAAATAATCAAAAATGGCCATCAATGGGCCCGGGGTGGTGGGGGAGGCCACCCAGGAGGTCCGAGGACAGGGTGCACACCAAAACCCACCTGTGTGGATCTTACGAAAAAAAAACCACCTCCATGGGCTCATGGCCTGCAAGGCTACCCTATTGTGAGAGAATCACTGCTGTCGCTCTCCCCAGACTCTGCAGCTGCCTCAGGAGGTGGTGGCACTATGGGAGGCAGCCCACGCAAAGCCCTAGTCTGGTCCTCCATGGCAGCAAGCATGCGGGTCTGGAAGGTCTGGTTCTGGAAGACAATCGTGCGGAGGTCCTCATGCAATAACTCACAGGATGACCGGACCTCCTCACGAGTTGCCTGTATCTCAGCTGAGAGCGTACGTGTGAGACGCTCCAGCTGCTGTTCTGTCCTTTTGTTTGTTGAAGCCTCAAGCTCAAGAGTCGTCCTGAGGGGACGGAGTTCCACCCTCAGGGCTTCCCTGTGGCCCTGGGACTCTATGGAAATGGCTTCCCGCAGAGTCGCCAGTGCCGCCCGCCTGTCCCTGTCGGACGCCAACATTGTCTCCCTGTGTGACTGGCAGATGGAGTCTGTTGCCTGCTGTAGTCGCTCCATCAGCCTTTCTGGGGGGACAATGGAAGTGGCCACCCTATCCATGGCCTGAGCCATCATCTCTGATGATGCTGCCTGTTGGGTTGCCATACCGTATATGGATTGCTCCCATGCGGTATTGCCAGGTGGCGTACAGCCACCACATCGGCGGGCACCACAGCTGTCTGGGGCAAGGCGAACTGCGCCTTGCTGTGCCGGCACTGCCTGAGGCTGCAGGACTGCATTCCCCCTCTGATCTTCTGGCCCAGGAACAGGATCAGATGTTGCGGAGTGTGACCCTGCATCCGTAACCACCAAGGGCGTACCTGCCAACACTGACATCCCCTTTGAGGGTTCTACCCTTGGTGCAGGTGGGTCGGACAGAACTGAATCCCTCCCAGGAACACTCACCTGCGACGCCACATAGGTCTCATCCGAATCGACACCTGAATACAGCTCGGGGGAGGTGCACCCAGAGACACCCCTTGAGAGCACGACCTGCAGCAGTTGTGGGTTCTCACCCACCACCACACCACGTCCCTCACTGAGACCCCTCCTGGGTCTGCACCATCTCCACAACCACAGCAGTATCAAGTGCGTCATCCCCTGCAAAGACATAACAGAAAAGAAATGGAAACAGGCATTAGCACTATGGCACACAATTAGGGCTGAGAATCTACAGAACCAGTACTTGATTGACACATGTCCCACATGACTAAAACCCTCCCATGCATGCACCGTCACTGCGTATGAAGGGGAGGCAGATGGCACACATTGATGACACCAAGATGGAAGATGAACACATTTGCTGCATGCTGCCTAGCAGTGGCATCACACATTGGCCTGTGAATGGCAGGTCAAATACACATGCCATCACACAGATGGCATGTACCCTAGCCATAAAGTGAAGAGGGAGAGGAGGGCCCCAATTGTTCATTCAGTCTAGTTTGCTCATGAAATTGCTTTTTTTAAATTGAAATGGTTCAAATGTTTAACCTGGAGCTGCCAGTCCAAAATGGTCCTATAGCACAGGGACATGTCTAAACAATTGATATCCAGGAAACAAAGTCAGTCCACTGTACCATAGCCATGTCAGACATGTGACAATAGGACTGAGAAATGCCTAGTAAAAGTGGTGGAATGCAAACAATCTGCCTGAATAAACAGAGAAAAATAAGCAACAATGTTGTGACAAGATGACACTTCAAGGGCAACTGGCGTGGTGTTGGGCTGGATGTCTACTGTTGGCAGAAGGGATACTGCTATACCCAAATGCTGGTGCGCAGAATGTATTGGATGAGCACATGGGTGACCCAAACCACTCAGGCACACACACCCTCACCTGGCACCCAAACACAAGCCCTCACACACACACCATGCACATGGATGACACACACATGCATGTGCACTCACCGGACAATGCCTTGTAATCTGCCAGTTCTCCCACGCCTTGGATCTGTTCCTCCGTGATGTAGGTCCCAGCAACATGCTCATGTGGAGTGAGTTCTATGTCCTCTGCTGGAGACCAACCTCCAGTCACTAGAGTAGCGGCATGACTTGAGGCCAGCTTATTCTTTGCCCTGCGCTTCAGGTCATTCCAGCGCTTGTAGCATTCAGTAGCTGTGTGCCTCACGATTCCAAGGGCACTTATGATGTCCGCGATGGTCTGCCAGTGTGCCAGACGTTGTGCAGGTGTGGTCTTGGATCCTGCAACAATCACCATTTCGCGGTCATGTGCGGACACATACTCTACAAGTGCATTCAGTTTGGCCTCATTGAAGACGGGCCGGACTGTGTAGCCGTGTCTGGGGCATCAGCCTCTACTGGACGAGCACTCTTCCTCTTCCGCTTGGAAGGTGGTGGGGATCCTGAGTGTCCTACGCCGCTCTGGACACTAGGGGCAGGAGCCCCGGTGGACTCTGTACTAGGAGTGTGGGATTGCACACTCAGCATGGGAGTTGGTGCAGGCATTAGCTCAAGTGTGATGGTGTCAGGGGGAATGTCAGCAGGATGGACTTGGACCGACACTGTCCTGGCTGGGTGGGTGAGAGGTGGGGTGGATGGAGCCGCAGCTGCCCCTGCAGCCTCCCCACCTTGCCTACTCGGGGCAGCAGATGACCTAGCTGCCCCTGATCCACGTGGCCTGATGACACCAACGTGCACCGGCGCACGTGGCCTAGACCTGCTGACCTGGAAGTCAGCCATGGAGTCACCCTGTGCCAGGTCTGGTGCTACAGTGGCCTGGTCCAACAAGGGCTGAGCATGGATGGTGTCAGCCACGTTACCCTGAACCACACATGGGAGGCTAGGGGCACCCTGCAAGTCACGGCCACGTCCCCTCCAGGATCCACCACGGCCACCACTTGGGGCTCGGCCACCTTTGCCACCCTTACGGCTTGTTCGCCTCCCAGCCATGGCACTGATGTTATTGTGCATATGGGAGTCGCTGTGAACTATTGTCCTGGCCAATTGGGGGTCAAAGGGGTTGGGTACCAATGGTAATCGTACCCTAGTGCTCTAGCAAGGCTGTATGTCACCCCTGGGGAAAGATGATGAGTCGCGCAACGCACAGGCACCCCAAAAAAGGGAAGTAAGGTGCATGCAACCCCTCCTAGACCACATGTGTGGAAAAATAAACCTGCACTATGCTGTGGCACCCAGAAACACAAGAATGAACATATGCGTGTCACACGCAGCCTAGAATGACCTCTGAAGGGGTACGCGACACACGGGGCAAGCACAGATGTTAAATACTTGCGCGACTCACCGTCTGCCAGGAAAAAAAGCGTGAAAAAGACGCGCGTGTACGAACACCCCCGCCAAAAGAAGAATTGTACGCTGTCTGAGGAGACAGGACAACAGTAGAAGGGAACACTGTTTGAGGAAACAGGCCCAGGAAAAAGAGCAAAAGAGAAAAAGCTGTCAGAGGTAACAGGGAGTACGAACTTGAAACGCCGTGAAGTAAATCGCGTGTGAACCGACAAGAAGTACAGATTTCACCCACTCGCTCTCCACGAAAAGCACGTACAAGGAAATGGTATTCTACACGTACCTTTTATACACACGTCACAGACGCGCATACGGGCTAAGGCCATTTCCACCAATTACACGCTTTGACACTCGGACGTGTATCTTTTTATTTGACATGCGCCATTCTCTACGGCCATGCGCGTGACGTCACAGCTGCGCGTGGGGGCCTTTGGGCCAATGAAGTAACGTACGTGTGCTGACGTGCTTACGCGCTAAGGGCCCTTCCTCGAATTACACGCAGACGTGCTGGATATTCACGTGCCAAATCACTCCGTATCAAGCTGGCCACGCGTAAGCACACGGAAGACCACGCTCCTGCCCAGAAGGCTGAATTACTGCCCCCGGAGCCCCGAGCACGCTCCCACCTGCCATCTGCTGCTGCCTGACTGCCTGCTGCCCACGTGTCCTTCCATTTGCTGCCTGCACATCAGCCAGGGGTGCTGTTGCTGTGACCACCCCTGCTGGAACCGAAGACTCACGACTGGGATACCATCGCTCCACAGCCCAGCCCCAGGACCCGTTGCCCACCCACTCCTGCCTCTGGGGTTGCCATGTCGGGCACTGCAACATCTGGCACCAGTGGCAACCCCCCGCCAGAGAGGCAGAGGGGCACCAGCTTCACTGCCACCGAAGTTGGTGTCCTGGTGGAGCATGTCCTGGGGCAGTATGATGCCCTCTTTGGAAGGTTGCGCGCCGACAAGGAAGGACGGACTCGGATCTGGACGGACATCGTGACTGCCATCAACGCGGAGGGGGTGGCAGTCTGACTATTCCATCATGTGAAGGAGCGCTGGGAGGACTTCAGGTCCAGGAACCTCAAGAAGGCCCGGCGCCTCCTGAAAGCAGCGGATGCTAAGGGGCGCCGGGGCCACTTGTCGGAAGATCAGATGAGGGTCCTGGAACGCATATCCCCAGCGCTCCACGTCCAGGTTCTTGAGAGGCAGACCCGTCTGGAGTCGAGCGGTAAGTGTACATGCATACTGATTGTAAGCTGTGCGTGTGGTGGTGTGGCAGGAGTGTGCAGGTTGCACATGTGGTTTTATGTGGCCAAGGGTGGGGGTTGGGTACAGGGCCGTGAGGCTGACACATGCAAGGGCTCTCATGTGTGACACATGGATGGTGCTTGTGTGTGTAGGCTTGCATGGCAAAGGATGTGGAAGAATGATTGGCAGGTGTGACATGGATGCCGATCTGAACACTGCGACAGTTGGCAGAGGTGTACACATGCATGCAAGTGTGGTGGTGTGTGTGCATGTGTAGTGCACTCCATGTGATGTCTGGCTCACCTTTGCCTGCTCATGCTGTTGTATGTGTATGGATGGTGCTGGCTGTTGCGATATGGCTGTGGTATAGCTCATGTGTGCAAGTTGAAATGACATGTGTGTTGGGGATTGTGATGCCATGTCTGAGGTTTGCCAATGCCACTCATGTACAACTGTCATGTGTTTATGAGTCCATTATACAGTGCCCTGATGCCTGTGTTTTATTTCTCCCTGTCTGCAGCGTCAACTGATGAAGAGGGCGGAGAAGGTGCTGTGGAGCACAGCGGCAGGGGTCTCACCACCAGCCGGAGACGCAAGGCCCGGCTCCCCTCCCAGGTTGTGATCTCGTCGGGGAGTGAGGAGTCCGGTGCCGCATCCGAGGCTGCAGCTGCCGAGGGAAGGTCCAGGAGGCGGAGGTTGGAGTTGGACTCCTCGGCAGCAGAAGGGGCAGCTGGGACCCCACAGGGCACAACGGAGGAAGATGGCACGAGTCATCCAAGTTGGTGGGGGGTTTGGTGGAGGAGGAGGCCGTGCAAGCAACAGAGGCGGGGTCTGGAGGTGGGGGTTCCATTGGTGCTAGTGGTGCAGTGCAGGACCAGGGACAGGTGGCAGCACAGGCCGTCGCAGAGGTGCATGTGTGCAATCCTGTCCCTGCTCCTGTCACTGCATCATCTTTCACCAGCAGGGATGCCTACCTCCAGACCCGTTCTCAGGGAGGGGATTGGCTTACACCACCTGGCCTTCCTCTCCCTGCGGATGTGGCTATCCTGCAACAGGTTGAGCCTGTCCAGGATGGGGTGGCGTTGCGTCAACGGGCCATGCGAGCTGACCTGCAGTCTTTCCATGATGAGACTGCACGTCTTCTCGCATGGCTCGTTGACCGCGTTGACCCACTGGGACAGCTCACCCTGGCCGGATTCCTCCGTTTCCTGGACCTTGTTCCGACCCCCTCCTCAACGGAACCCCCTATGCCCCAGTCGTCCTCCATGCCATCTTCCCACACATGTATCACCTGGGTGCCCTGTGGAGCTGCCTCTGACCGTGCGGCCAGGCTGGTGGACAACAGATCCCTGCCACAGTCGGGAGTCGGACGTCCAGCAGGGGTGGCCACATCAACAACTGCACCCCAGCTGGAGGAGGATGTGCAGGCACCATCGGACAGGGCACATGGACAGCAGCAGCAGCAGGAGGCTGTAGGTGGGAGCCACGATGGCTCGGGGCCTTCGACATCGGAGGGGCAGGCATCGGCCGGAGGGCAGGAGGACCCAGGACGGGAAGTGTCTTCCGTGTGGCAGCGGTTGGGCCACGCCATAGATGCGGAGCGGCAGCGGGCAGAAGAGGCACGGCTCACGATGGTCAGGGCGGAGAACTCCATGCGGAGGGCCCTGAGGCGGGCCGAGTGCCTCGAGGCAATCCGCAGGGAGTTGGAGGAGAACATGTCGTCGTCCCTGCGGACCCTCGGGCCATGGAACAGGACCGCCTCCGGGACATTGAGCAGGAGTTCCCCTGGCTGCTGGGGGGTGGGGGTGCAGGGGGACATGAGTGGGGGCCTGGTGGAGGGGGCCCCTGGCTGCTGGTGGGTGGGGGTGCAGGGGGACATGAGTGGGGGCCTGGTGGAGGGTGCCCCTGGCTGCTGGTGGGTGGGGGTGCAGGGGGACATGAGTGGGGGCCTGGTGGAGGGTGCCCTGCACTGCTGGTGGGTGGGGGTGCAGGGGGACATGAGTGGGGGCCTGGTGGAGGGTGCCCCTGGCTGCTGGTGTGTGGGGGTGCAGGGGGACATGAGTGGGGGCCTGGTGGAGGGTGCCCCTGGATGCTGGGGGGTGGGGGTGCAGGGGGACATGAGTGGGGGCCTGGTGGAGGGTGCCCCTGGCTGCTGGTGGGTGGGGGTGCAGGGGGACATGAGTGGGGGCCTGGTGGAGGGTGCCCCTGGATGCTGGGGGGTGGGGGTGCAGGGGGACATGAGTGGGGGCCTGGTGGAGGGTGCCCTGCACTGCTGGGAGGTGGGGGTGCTGGGAGACATGAGTTGGACATGAGTGGGGGCCTGGTGGAGGGTGCCCTGCACTGCTGGGGGGTGGGAGTGCAGGGGGACATGAGTGGGGGCCTGGTGGAGGGTGCCCCTGGATGCTGGGGGGTGGGGGTGCAGGGGGACATGAGTGGGCGTCTGGTGGAGGGTGCCCCTGGTTGCTGGTGGGTGGGGGTGCAGGGGGACATGAGTGGGGGCCTGGTGGAGGGTGCCCCTGGATGCTGGAGGGTCGGGGTGCAGGGGAACATGAGTGGGGGCCTGGTGGAGGGTGCCCCTGGCTGCTGATGGGTGGGGGTGCAGGGGGACATGAGTGGGGGCCTGGTGGAGGGTGCCCTGCACTGCTGGGGGGTGGGGGTGTAGGGGGACATGAGTGGGGGCCTGGTGGAGGGTGCCCTGCACTGCTGGGGGCTAGGGGTGCTGGGAGACATGAGTTGGACATGAGTGGGGGCCTGGTGGAGGGTGCCCTGCACTGCTGGGGGTGGGGGTGCAGGGGGACATGAGTGGGGGCCTGGTGGAGGGTGCCCCTGGCTGCTGGTGGGTGGGGGTGCAGGGGGACATGAGTGGGGGCCTGGTGGAGGGTGCCCCTGGCTGCTGGTGGGTGGGGGTGCAGGGGGACATGAGTGGGGGCCTGGTGGAGGGTGCCCTGCACTGCTGGGGGGTGGGAGTGCAGGGGGACATGAGTGGGGGCCTGGCGGAGGGTGCCCCTGGATGCTGGGGGGTGGGGGTGCAGGGGGACATGAGTAGGGGCCTGGTGGAGGGTGCCCCTGGCTACTGGTGGGTGGGGGTGCAGGGGGACATGAGTGGGGGTCTGGTGGAGGGTGCCCTGCACTGCTGGGGGGTGGGGGTGCAGGGGGACATGAGTGTGAGACGCTCCAGCTGCTGTTCTGTCCTTTTGTTTGTTGAAGCCTCAAGCTCAAGAGTCGTCCTGAGGGGACGGAGTTCCACCCTCAGGGCTTCCCTGTGGCCCTGGGACTCTATGGAAATGGCTTCCCGCAGAGTCGCCAGTGCCGCCCGCCTGTCCCTGTCGGACGCCAACATTGTCTCCCTGTGTGACTGGCAGATGGAGTCTGTTGCCTGCTGTAGTCGCTCCATCAGCCTTTCTGGGGGGACAATGGAAGTGGCCACCCTATCCATGGCCTGAGCCATCATCTCTGATGATGCTGCCTGTTGGGTTGCCATACCGTATATGGATTGCTCCCATGCGGTATTGCCAGGTGGCGTACAGCCACCACATCGGCGGGCACCACAGCTGTCTGGGGCAAGGCGAACTGCGCCTTGCTGTGCCGGCACTGCCTGAGGCTGCAGGACTGCATTCCCCCTCTGATCTTCTGGCCCAGGAACAGGATCAGATGTTGCGGAGTGTGACCCTGCATCCGTAACCACCAAGGGCGTACCTGCCAACACTGACATCCCCTTTGAGGGTTCTACCCTTGGTGCAGGTGGGTCGGACAGAACTGAATCCCTCCCAGGAACACTCACCTGCGACGCCACATAGGTCTCATCCGAATCGACACCTGAATACAGCTCGGGGGAGGTGCACCCAGAGACACCCCTTGAGAGCACGACCTGCAGCAGTTGTGGGTTCTCACCCACCACCACACCACGTCCCTCACTGAGACCCCTCCTGGGTCTGCACCATCTCCACAACCACAGCAGTATCAAGTGCGTCATCCCCTGCAAAGACATAACAGAAAAGAAATGGAAACAGGCATTAGCACTATGGCACACAATTAGGGCTGAGAATCTACAGAACCAGTACTTGATTGACACATGTCCCACATGACTAAAACCCTCCCATGCATGCACCGTCACTGCGTATGAAGGGGAGGCAGATGGCACACATTGATGACACCAAGATGGAAGATGAACACATTTGCTGCATGCTGCCTAGCAGTGGCATCACACATTGGCCTGTGAATGGCAGGTCAAATACACATGCCATCACACAGATGGCATGTACCCTAGCCATAAAGTGAAGAGGGAGAGGAGGGCCCCAATTGTTCATTCAGTCTAGTTTGCTCATGAAATTGCTTTTTTTAATTGAAATGGTTCAAATGTTTAACCTGGAGCTGCCAGTCCAAAATGGTCCTATAGCACAGGGACATGTCTAAACAATTGATATCCAGGAAACAAAGTCAGTCCACTGTACCATAGCCATGTCAGACATGTGACAATAGGACTGAGAAATGCCTAGTAAAAGTGGTGGAATGCAAACAATCTGCCTGAATAAACAGAGAAAAATAAGCAACAATGTTGTGACAAGATGACACTTCAAGGGCAACTGGCGTGGTGTTGGGCTGGATGTCTACTGTTGGCAGAAGGGATACTGCTATACCCAAATGCTGGTGCGCAGAATGTATTGGATGAGCACATGGGTGACCCAAACCACTCAGGCACACACACCCTCACCTGGCACCCAAACACAAGCCCTCACACACACACCATGCACATGGATGACACACACATGCATGTGCACTCACCGGACAATGCCTTGTAATCTGCCAGTTCTCCCACGCCTTGGATCTGTTCCTCCGTGATGTAGGTCCCAGCAACATGCTCATGTGGAGTGAGTTCTATGTCCTCTGCTGGAGACCAACCTCCAGTCACTAGAGTAGCGGCATGACTTGAGGCCAGCTTATTCTTTGCCCTGCGCTTCAGGTCATTCCAGCGCTTGTAGCATTCAGTAGCTGTGTGCCTCACGATTCCAAGGGCACTTATGATGTCCGCGATGGTCTGCCAGTGTGCCAGACGTTGTGCAGGTGTGGTCTTGGATCCTGCAACAATCACCATTTCGCGGTCATGTGCGGACACATACTCTACAAGTGCATTCAGTTTGGCCTCATTGAAGACGGGCCGGACTGTGTAGCCGTGTCTGGGGCATCAGCCTCTACTGGACGAGCACTCTTCCTCTTCCGCTTGGAAGGTGGTGGGGATCCTGAGTGTCCTACGCCGCTCTGGACACTAGGGGCAGGAGCCCCGGTGGACTCTGTACTAGGAGTGTGGGATTGCACACTCAGCATGGGAGTTGGTGCAGGCATTAGCTCAAGTGTGATGGTGTCAGGGGGAATGTCAGCAGGATGGACTTGGACCGACACTGTCCTGGCTGGGTGGGTGAGAGGTGGGGTGGATGGAGCCGCAGCTGCCCCTGCAGCCTCCCCACCTTGCCTACTCGGGGCAGCAGATGACCTAGCTGCCCCTGATCCACGTGGCCTGATGACACCAACGTGCACCGGCGCACGTGGCCTAGACCTGCTGACCTGGAAGTCAGCCATGGAGTCACCCTGTGCCAGGTCTGGTGCTACAGTGGCCTGGTCCAACAAGGGCTGAGCATGGATGGTGTCAGCCACGTTACCCTGAACCACACATGGGAGGCTAGGGGCACCCTGCAAGTCACGGCCACGTCCCCTACCGGATCCACCACGGCCACCACTTGGGGCTCGGCCACCTTTGCCACCCTTACGGCTTGTTCGCCTCCCAGCCATGGCACTGATGTTATTGTGCATATGGGAGTCGCTGTGAACTATTGTCCTGGCCAATTGGGGGTCAAAGGGGTTGGGTACCAATGGTAATCGTACCCTAGTGCTCTAGCAAGGCTGTATGTCACCCCTGGGGAAAGATGATGAGTCGCGCAACGCACAGGCACCCCAAAAAAGGGAAGTAAGGTGCATGCAACCCCTCCTAGACCACATGTGTGGAAAAATAAACCTGCACTATGCTGTGGCACCCAGAAACACAAGAATGAACATATGCGTGTCACACGCAGCCTAGAATGACCTCTGAAGGGGTACGCGACACACGGGGCAAGCACAGATGTTAAATACTTGCGCGACTCACCGTCTGCCAGGAAAAAAAGCGTGAAAAAGACGCGCGTGTACGAACACCCCCGCCAAAAGAAGAATTGTACGCTGTCTGAGGAGACAGGACAACAGTAGAAGGGAACACTGTTTGAGGAAACAGGCCCAGGAAAAAGAGCAAAAGAGAAAAAGCTGTCAGAGGTAACAGGGAGTACGAACTTGAAACGCCGTGAAGTAAATCGCGTGTGAACCGACAAGAAGTACAGATTTCACCCACTCGCTCTCCACGAAAAGCACGTACAAGGAAATGGTATTCTACACGTACCTTTTATACACACGTCACAGACGCGCATACGGGCTAAGGCCATTTCCACCAATTACACGCTTTGACACTCGGACGTGTATCTTTTTATTTGACATGCGCCATTCTCTACGGCCATGCGCGTGACGTCACAGCTGCGCGTGGGGGCCTTTGGGCCAATGAAGTAACGTACGTGTGCTGACGTGCTTACGCGCTAAGGGCCCTTCCTCGAATTACACGCAGACGTGCTGGATATTCACGTGCCAAATCACTCCGTATCAAGCTGGCCACGCGTAAGCACACGGAAGACCACGCTCCTGCCCAGAAGGCTGAATTACTGCCCCCGGAGCCCCGAGCACGCTCCCACCTGCCATCTGCTGCTGCCTGACTGCCTGCTGCCCACGTGTCCTTCCATTTGCTGCCTGCACATCAGCCAGGGGTGCTGTTGCTGTGACCACCCCTGCTGGAACCGAAGACTCACGACTGGGATACCATCGCTCCACAGCCCAGCCCCAGGACCCGTTGCCCACCCACTCCTGCCTCTGGGGTTGCCATGTCGGGCACTGCAACATCTGGCACCAGTGGCAACCCCCCGCCAGAGAGGCAGAGGGGCACCAGCTTCACTGCCACCGAAGTTGGTGTCCTGGTGGAGCATGTCCTGGGGCAGTATGATGCCCTCTTTGGAAGGTTGCGCGCCGACAAGGAAGGACGGACTCGGATCTGGACGGACATCGTGACTGCCATCAACGCGGAGGGGGTGGCAGTCTGACTATTCCATCATGTGAAGGAGCGCTGGGAGGACTTCAGGTCCAGGAACCTCAAGAAGGCCCGGCGCCTCCTGAAAGCAGCGGATGCTAAGGGGCGCCGGGGCCACTTGTCGGAAGATCAGATGAGGGTCCTGGAACGCATATCCCCAGCGCTCCACGTCCAGGTTCTTGAGAGGCAGACCCGTCTGGAGTCGAGCGGTAAGTGTACATGCATACTGATTGTAAGCTGTGCGTGTGGTGGTGTGGCAGGAGTGTGCAGGTTGCACATGTGGTTTTATGTGGCCAAGGGTGGGGGTTGGGTACAGGGCCGTGAGGCTGACACATGCAAGGGCTCTCATGTGTGACACATGGATGGTGCTTGTGTGTGTAGGCTTGCATGGCAAAGGATGTGGAAGAATGATTGGCAGGTGTGACATGGATGCCGATCTGAACACTGCGACAGTTGGCAGAGGTGTACACATGCATGCAAGTGTGGTGGTGTGTGTGCATGTGTAGTGCACTCCATGTGATGTCTGGCTCACCTTTGCCTGCTCATGCTGTTGTATGTGTATGGATGGTGCTGGCTGTTGCGATATGGCTGTGGTATAGCTCATGTGTGCAAGTTGAAATGACATGTGTGTTGGGGATTGTGATGCCATGTCTGAGGTTTGCCAATGCCACTCATGTACAACTGTCATGTGTTTATGAGTCCATTATACAGTGCCCTGATGCCTGTGTTTTATTTCTCCCTGTCTGCAGCGTCAACTGATGAAGAGGGCGGAGAAGGTGCTGTGGAGCACAGCGGCAGGGGTCTCACCACCAGCCGGAGACGCAAGGCCCGGCTCCCCTCCCAGGTTGTGATCTCGTCGGGGAGTGAGGAGTCCGGTGCCGCATCCGAGGCTGCAGCTGCCGAGGGAAGGTCCAGGAGGCGGAGGTTGGAGTTGGACTCCTCGGCAGCAGAAGGGGCAGCTGGGACCCCACAGGGCACAACGGAGGAAGATGGCACGAGTCATCCAAGTTGGTGGGGGGTTTGGTGGAGGAGGAGGCCGTGCAAGCAACAGAGGCGGGGTCTGGAGGTGGGGGTTCCATTGGTGCTAGTGGTGCAGTGCAGGACCAGGGACAGGTGGCAGCACAGGCCGTCGCAGAGGTGCATGTGTGCAATCCTGTCCCTGCTCCTGTCACTGCATCATCTTTCACCAGCAGGGATGCCTACCTCCAGACCCGTTCTCAGGGAGGGGATTGGCTTACACCACCTGGCCTTCCTCTCCCTGCGGATGTGGCTATCCTGCAACAGGTTGAGCCTGTCCAGGATGGGGTGGCGTTGCGTCAACGGGCCATGCGAGCTGACCTGCAGTCTTTCCATGATGAGACTGCACGTCTTCTCGCATGGCTCGTTGACCGCGTTGACCCACTGGGACAGCTCACCCTGGCCGGATTCCTCCGTTTCCTGGACCTTGTTCCGACCCCCTCCTCAACGGAACCCCCTATGCCCCAGTCGTCCTCCATGCCATCTTCCCACACATGTATCACCTGGGTGCCCTGTGGAGCTGCCTCTGACCGTGCGGCCAGGCTGGTGGACAACAGATCCCTGCCACAGTCGGGAGTCGGACGTCCAGCAGGGGTGGCCACATCAACAACTGCACCCCAGCTGGAGGAGGATGTGCAGGCACCATCGGACAGGGCACATGGACAGCAGCAGCAGCAGGAGGCTGTAGGTGGGAGCCACGATGGCTCGGGGCCTTCGACATCGGAGGGGCAGGCATCGGCCGGAGGGCAGGAGGGGAAGTGTCTTCCATGTGGCAGCGGTTGGGCCACGCCATAGATGCGGAGCGGCAGCGGGCAGAAGAGGCACGGCTCACGATGGTCAGGGCGGAGAACTCCATGCGGAGGGCCCTGAGGCGGGCCGAGTGCCTCGAGGCAATCCGCAGGGAGTTGGAGGAGAACATGTCGTCGTCCCTGCGGACCCTCGGGCCATGGAACAGGACCGCCTCCGGGACATTGAGCAGGAGTTCGATGATGCCCTGGCCCGCAACATCCAGAAGTGAGCCGTTGGACTAGCCCGCTGCCATTGTATATAGTTAATTAGTGTTAGGTTTTATTTTATTTTTTTAATTTGGGGCACTTGGACTATGCCCCACTTTTTTGTATATAGTTATTAGTTAGGTGGGTTTTTTTGTAGGTTTCATTTACATCGTTGGGATCATGGACCCTGGATTTGCTCTTTGTACATAGTTTGACAGTGGATTTGTGGCCTTCATCTTTTATTATTTTTTCACCATGGAGCAATGGATTTTGACTTTACTTTCCCTTTGGATTTGCTTTGTTGGACGGTGACTTTGGACACAATTTCATTACGGTTATTTTGGATTTCCATTTTCATTATTTTGGTGGACATGCTGCATTTTGATATTTGTTGCCATTATTGTTTCTTTTGATTTCATTCACTTCATTTACACTGTAATACATTTTTGTTTCTTACTTCAATGTGTGGACTTCTTTCATTGGTTTCATGCCTGCCACAATGTGGGTTTTCACAGTCATGTGTTGCCATTGTGTGGGTCTGACGGACTTGTACTCATGCGCATACTGCTTATTTGTTATCTATCATGTAATGGGTATTTAAATTTTGAATGGATGTAAAGCTTGGTTGGGTGTTTGGACTGAGGTGTCGTGGGATGTGATTTGGGTGGGCATAGGAGCCTGGGATCTGGATTGTGATGACGTGTTGGCTGGGGGACATGTGTGGGGGCCTGCTGGCAGGTGCCCCGCACTGCTGGGGCGTGTGGGTGCTGGGAGACATGAGTTGGACATGAGTGGGGGCCTAGTGGAGGGTGCCCCTGACTGCTGGGGGTTGGGGGTGCAGGGGGACATGAGTGGGGGCCTGGTGGAGAGTGCCCTGCACTGCTGGGGGGTGGGAGTGCAGGGGGACATGAGTGGGGGCCTGGTGGAGGGTGCCCTGCACTGCCGGTTGGTGGGAGTGCAGGGGGACATGAGTGGGGGCCTGGTGGAGGGTGCCCCTGGCTGCTGGTGGGTGGGGGTGCAGGGGGACATGAGTGGGGGCCTGGTGGAGGGTGCCCCTGGCTGCTGGTGGGTGGGGGTGCAGGGGGACATGAGTGGGGGCCTGGTGGAGGGTGCCCTGCACTGCTGGGAGGTGGGGGTGCTGGGAGACATGAGTTGGACATGAGTGGGGGCCTGGTGGAGGGTGCCCTGCACTGCTGGGGGGTGGGAGTGCAGGGGGACATGAGTGGGGGCCTGGTGGAGGGTGCCCCTGGATGCTGGGGGGTGGGGGTGCAGGGGGACATGAGTGGGCGTCTGGTGGAGGGTGCCCCTGGTTGCTGGTGGGTGGGGGTGCAGGGGGACATGAGTGGGGGCCTGGTGGAGGGTGCCCCTGGATGCTGGAGGGTCGGGGTGCAGGGGAACATGAGTGGGGGCCTGGTGGAGGGTGCCCCTGGCTGCTGGTGGGTGGGGGTGCAGGGGGACATGAGTGGGGGCCTGGTGGAGGGTGCCCTGCACTGCTGGGGGGTGGGAGTGCAGGGGGACATGAGTGGGGGCCTGGCGGAGGGTGCCCCTGGATGCTGGGGGGTGGGGGTGCAGGGGGACATGAGTAGGGGCCTGGTGGAGGGTGCCCCTGGCTACTGGTGGGTGGGGGTGCAGGGGGACATGAGTGGGGGTCTGGTGGAGGGTGCCCTGCACTGCTGGGGGGTGGGGGTGCAGGGGGACATGAGTGTGAGACGCTCCAGCTGCTGTTCTGTCCTTTTGTTTGTTGAAGCCTCAAGCTCAAGAGTCGTCCTGAGGGGACGGAGTTCCACCCTCAGGGCTTCCCTGTGGCCCTGGGACTCTATGGAAATGGCTTCCCGCAGAGTCGCCAGTGCCGCCCGCCTGTCCCTGTCGGACGCCAACATTGTCTCCCTGTGTGACTGGCAGATGGAGTCTGTTGCCTGCTGTAGTCGCTCCATCAGCCTTTCTGGGGGGACAATGGAAGTGGCCACCCTATCCATGGCCTGAGCCATCATCTCTGATGATGCTGCCTGTTGGGTTGCCATACCGTATATGGATTGCTCCCATGCGGTATTGCCAGGTGGCGTACAGCCACCACATCGGCGGGCACCACAGCTGTCTGGGGCAAGGCGAACTGCGCCTTGCTGTGCCGGCACTGCCTGAGGCTGCAGGACTGCATTCCCCCTCTGATCTTCTGGCCCAGGAACAGGATCAGATGTTGCGGAGTGTGACCCTGCATCCGTAACCACCAAGGGCGTACCTGCCAACACTGACATCCCCTTTGAGGGTTCTACCCTTGGTGCAGGTGGGTCGGACAGAACTGAATCCCTCCCAGGAACACTCACCTGCGACGCCACATAGGTCTCATCCGAATCGACACCTGAATACAGCTCGGGGGAGGTGCACCCAGAGACACCCCTTGAGAGCACGACCTGCAGCAGTTGTGGGTTCTCACCCACCACCACACCACGTCCCTCACTGAGACCCCTCCTGGGTCTGCACCATCTCCACAACCACAGCAGTATCAAGTGCGTCATCCCCTGCAAAGACATAACAGAAAAGAAATGGAAACAGGCATTAGCACTATGGCACACAATTAGGGCTGAGAATCTACAGAACCAGTACTTGATTGACACATGTCCCACATGACTAAAACCCTCCCATGCATGCACCGTCACTGCGTATGAAGGGGAGGCAGATGGCACACATTGATGACACCAAGATGGAAGATGAACACATTTGCTGCATGCTGCCTAGCAGTGGCATCACACATTGGCCTGTGAATGGCAGGTCAAATACACATGCCATCACACAGATGGCATGTACCCTAGCCATAAAGTGAAGAGGGAGAGGAGGGCCCCAATTGTTCATTCAGTCTAGTTTGCTCATGAAATTGCTTTTTTTAATTGAAATGGTTCAAATGTTTAACCTGGAGCTGCCAGTCCAAAATGGTCCTATAGCACAGGGACATGTCTAAACAATTGATATCCAGGAAACAAAGTCAGTCCACTGTACCATAGCCATGTCAGACATGTGACAATAGGACTGAGAAATGCCTAGTAAAAGTGGTGGAATGCAAACAATCTGCCTGAATAAACAGAGAAAAATAAGCAACAATGTTGTGACAAGATGACACTTCAAGGGCAACTGGCGTGGTGTTGGGCTGGATGTCTACTGTTGGCAGAAGGGATACTGCTATACCCAAATGCTGGTGCGCAGAATGTATTGGATGAGCACATGGGTGACCCAAACCACTCAGGCACACACACCCTCACCTGGCACCCAAACACAAGCCCTCACACACACACCATGCACATGGATGACACACACATGCATGTGCACTCACCGGACAATGCCTTGTAATCTGCCAGTTCTCCCACGCCTTGGATCTGTTCCTCCGTGATGTAGGTCCCAGCAACATGCTCATGTGGAGTGAGTTCTATGTCCTCTGCTGGAGACCAACCTCCAGTCACTAGAGTAGCGGCATGACTTGAGGCCAGCTTATTCTTTGCCCTGCGCTTCAGGTCATTCCAGCGCTTGTAGCATTCAGTAGCTGTGTGCCTCACGATTCCAAGGGCACTTATGATGTCCGCGATGGTCTGCCAGTGTGCCAGACGTTGTGCAGGTGTGGTCTTGGATCCTGCAACAATCACCATTTCGCGGTCATGTGCGGACACATACTCTACAAGTGCATTCAGTTTGGCCTCATTGAAGACGGGCCGGACTGTGTAGCCGTGTCTGGGGCATCAGCCTCTACTGGACGAGCACTCTTCCTCTTCCGCTTGGAAGGTGGTGGGGATCCTGAGTGTCCTACGCCGCTCTGGACACTAGGGGCAGGAGCCCCGGTGGACTCTGTACTAGGAGTGTGGGATTGCACACTCAGCATGGGAGTTGGTGCAGGCATTAGCTCAAGTGTGATGGTGTCAGGGGGAATGTCAGCAGGATGGACTTGGACCGACACTGTCCTGGCTGGGTGGGTGAGAGGTGGGGTGGATGGAGCCGCAGCTGCCCCTGCAGCCTCCCCACCTTGCCTACTCGGGGCAGCAGATGACCTAGCTGCCCCTGATCCACGTGGCCTGATGACACCAACGTGCACCGGCGCACGTGGCCTAGACCTGCTGACCTGGAAGTCAGCCATGGAGTCACCCTGTGCCAGGTCTGGTGCTACAGTGGCCTGGTCCAACAAGGGCTGAGCATGGATGGTGTCAGCCACGTTACCCTGAACCACACATGGGAGGCTAGGGGCACCCTGCAAGTCACGGCCACGTCCCCTACCGGATCCACCACGGCCACCACTTGGGGCTCGGCCACCTTTGCCACCCTTACGGCTTGTTCGCCTCCCAGCCATGGCACTGATGTTATTGTGCATATGGGAGTCGCTGTGAACTATTGTCCTGGCCAATTGGGGGTCAAAGGGGTTGGGTACCAATGGTAATCGTACCCTAGTGCTCTAGCAAGGCTGTATGTCACCCCTGGGGAAAGATGATGAGTCGCGCAACGCACAGGCACCCCAAAAAAGGGAAGTAAGGTGCATGCAACCCCTCCTAGACCACATGTGTGGAAAAATAAACCTGCACTATGCTGTGGCACCCAGAAACACAAGAATGAACATATGCGTGTCACACGCAGCCTAGAATGACCTCTGAAGGGGTACGCGACACACGGGGCAAGCACAGATGTTAAATACTTGCGCGACTCACCGTCTGCCAGGAAAAAAAGCGTGAAAAAGACGCGCGTGTACGAACACCCCCGCCAAAAGAAGAATTGTACGCTGTCTGAGGAGACAGGACAACAGTAGAAGGGAACACTGTTTGAGGAAACAGGCCCAGGAAAAAGAGCAAAAGAGAAAAAGCTGTCAGAGGTAACAGGGAGTACGAACTTGAAACGCCGTGAAGTAAATCGCGTGTGAACCGACAAGAAGTACAGATTTCACCCACTCGCTCTCCACGAAAAGCACGTACAAGGAAATGGTATTCTACACGTACCTTTTATACACACGTCACAGACGCGCATACGGGCTAAGGCCATTTCCACCAATTACACGCTTTGACACTCGGACGTGTATCTTTTTATTTGACATGCGCCATTCTCTACGGCCATGCGCGTGACGTCACAGCTGCGCGTGGGGGCCTTTGGGCCAATGAAGTAACGTACGTGTGCTGACGTGCTTACGCGCTAAGGGCCCTTCCTCGAATTACACGCAGACGTGCTGGATATTCACGTGCCAAATCACTCCGTATCAAGCTGGCCACGCGTAAGCACACGGAAGACCACGCTCCTGCCCAGAAGGCTGAATTACTGCCCCCGGAGCCCCGAGCACGCTCCCACCTGCCATCTGCTGCTGCCTGACTGCCTGCTGCCCACGTGTCCTTCCATTTGCTGCCTGCACATCAGCCAGGGGTGCTGTTGCTGTGACCACCCCTGCTGGAACCGAAGACTCACGACTGGGATACCATCGCTCCACAGCCCAGCCCCAGGACCCGTTGCCCACCCACTCCTGCCTCTGGGGTTGCCATGTCGGGCACTGCAACATCTGGCACCAGTGGCAACCCCCCGCCAGAGAGGCAGAGGGGCACCAGCTTCACTGCCACCGAAGTTGGTGTCCTGGTGGAGCATGTCCTGGGGCAGTATGATGCCCTCTTTGGAAGGTTGCGCGCCGACAAGGAAGGACGGACTCGGATCTGGACGGACATCGTGACTGCCATCAACGCGGAGGGGGTGGCAGTCTGACTATTCCATCATGTGAAGGAGCGCTGGGAGGACTTCAGGTCCAGGAACCTCAAGAAGGCCCGGCGCCTCCTGAAAGCAGCGGATGCTAAGGGGCGCCGGGGCCACTTGTCGGAAGATCAGATGAGGGTCCTGGAACGCATATCCCCAGCGCTCCACGTCCAGGTTCTTGAGAGGCAGACCCGTCTGGAGTCGAGCGGTAAGTGTACATGCATACTGATTGTAAGCTGTGCGTGTGGTGGTGTGGCAGGAGTGTGCAGGTTGCACATGTGGTTTTATGTGGCCAAGGGTGGGGGTTGGGTACAGGGCCGTGAGGCTGACACATGCAAGGGCTCTCATGTGTGACACATGGATGGTGCTTGTGTGTGTAGGCTTGCATGGCAAAGGATGTGGAAGAATGATTGGCAGGTGTGACATGGATGCCGATCTGAACACTGCGACAGTTGGCAGAGGTGTACACATGCATGCAAGTGTGGTGGTGTGTGTGCATGTGTAGTGCACTCCATGTGATGTCTGGCTCACCTTTGCCTGCTCATGCTGTTGTATGTGTATGGATGGTGCTGGCTGTTGCGATATGGCTGTGGTATAGCTCATGTGTGCAAGTTGAAATGACATGTGTGTTGGGGATTGTGATGCCATGTCTGAGGTTTGCCAATGCCACTCATGTACAACTGTCATGTGTTTATGAGTCCATTATACAGTGCCCTGATGCCTGTGTTTTATTTCTCCCTGTCTGCAGCGTCAACTGATGAAGAGGGCGGAGAAGGTGCTGTGGAGCACAGCGGCAGGGGTCTCACCACCAGCCGGAGACGCAAGGCCCGGCTCCCCTCCCAGGTTGTGATCTCGTCGGGGAGTGAGGAGTCCGGTGCCGCATCCGAGGCTGCAGCTGCCGAGGGAAGGTCCAGGAGGCGGAGGTTGGAGTTGGACTCCTCGGCAGCAGAAGGGGCAGCTGGGACCCCACAGGGCACAACGGAGGAAGATGGCACGAGTCATCCAAGTTGGTGGGGGGTTTGGTGGAGGAGGAGGCCGTGCAAGCAACAGAGGCGGGGTCTGGAGGTGGGGGTTCCATTGGTGCTAGTGGTGCAGTGCAGGACCAGGGACAGGTGGCAGCACAGGCCGTCGCAGAGGTGCATGTGTGCAATCCTGTCCCTGCTCCTGTCACTGCATCATCTTTCACCAGCAGGGATGCCTACCTCCAGACCCGTTCTCAGGGAGGGGATTGGCTTACACCACCTGGCCTTCCTCTCCCTGCGGATGTGGCTATCCTGCAACAGGTTGAGCCTGTCCAGGATGGGGTGGCGTTGCGTCAACGGGCCATGCGAGCTGACCTGCAGTCTTTCCATGATGAGACTGCACGTCTTCTCGCATGGCTCGTTGACCGCGTTGACCCACTGGGACAGCTCACCCTGGCCGGATTCCTCCGTTTCCTGGACCTTGTTCCGACCCCCTCCTCAACGGAACCCCCTATGCCCCAGTCGTCCTCCATGCCATCTTCCCACACATGTATCACCTGGGTGCCCTGTGGAGCTGCCTCTGACCGTGCGGCCAGGCTGGTGGACAACAGATCCCTGCCACAGTCGGGAGTCGGACGTCCAGCAGGGGTGGCCACATCAACAACTGCACCCCAGCTGGAGGAGGATGTGCAGGCACCATCGGACAGGGCACATGGACAGCAGCAGCAGCAGGAGGCTGTAGGTGGGAGCCACGATGGCTCGGGGCCTTCGACATCGGAGGGGCAGGCATCGGCCGGAGGGCAGGAGGGGAAGTGTCTTCCATGTGGCAGCGGTTGGGCCACGCCATAGATGCGGAGCGGCAGCGGGCAGAAGAGGCACGGCTCACGATGGTCAGGGCGGAGAACTCCATGCGGAGGGCCCTGAGGCGGGCCGAGTGCCTCGAGGCAATCCGCAGGGAGTTGGAGGAGAACATGTCGTCGTCCCTGCGGACCCTCGGGCCATGGAACAGGACCGCCTCCGGGACATTGAGCAGGAGTTCGATGATGCCCTGGCCCGCAACATCCAGAAGTGAGCCGTTGGACTAGCCCGCTGCCATTGTATATAGTTAATTAGTGTTAGGTTTTATTTTATTTTTTTAATTTGGGGCACTTGGACTATGCCCCACTTTTTTGTATATAGTTATTAGTTAGGTGGGTTTTTTTGTAGGTTTCATTTACATCGTTGGGATCATGGACCCTGGATTTGCTCTTTGTACATAGTTTGACAGTGGATTTGTGGCCTTCATCTTTTATTATTTTTTCACCATGGAGCAATGGATTTTGACTTTACTTTCCCTTTGGATTTGCTTTGTTGGACGGTGACTTTGGACACAATTTCATTACGGTTATTTTGGATTTCCATTTTCATTATTTTGGTGGACATGCTGCATTTTGATATTTGTTGCCATTATTGTTTCTTTTGATTTCATTCACTTCATTTACACTGTAATACATTTTTGTTTCTTACTTCAATGTGTGGACTTCTTTCATTGGTTTCATGCCTGCCACAATGTGGGTTTTCACAGTCATGTGTTGCCATTGTGTGGGTCTGACGGACTTGTACTCATGCGCATACTGCTTATTTGTTATCTATCATGTAATGGGTATTTAAATTTTGAATGGATGTAAAGCTTGGTTGGGTGTTTGGACTGAGGTGTCGTGGGATGTGATTTGGGTGGGCATAGGAGCCTGGGATCTGGATTGTGATGACGTGTTGGCTGGGGGACATGTGTGGGGGCCTGCTGGCAGGTGCCCCGCACTGCTGGGGCGTGTGGGTGCTGGGAGACATGAGTTGGACATGAGTGGGGGCCTAGTGGAGGGTGCCCCTGACTGCTGGGGGTTGGGGGTGCAGGGGGACATGAGTGGGGGCCTGGTGGAGAGTGCCCTGCACTGCTGGGGGGTGGGAGTGCAGGGGGACATGAGTGGGGGCCTGGTGGAGGGTGCCCTGCACTGCCGGTTGGTGGGAGTGCAGGGGGACATGAGTGGGGGCCTGGTGGAGGGTGCCCCTGGCTGCTGGTGGGTGGGGGTGCAGGGGGACATGAGTGGGGGCCTGGTGGAGGGTGCCCCTGGCTGCTGGTGGGTGGGGGTGCAGGGGGACATGAGTGGGGGCCTGGTGGAGGGTGCCCTGCACTGCTGGGAGGTGGGGGTGCTGGGAGACATGAGTTGGACATGAGTGGGGGCCTGGTGGAGGGTGCCCTGCACTGCTGGGGGGTGGGAGTGCAGGGGGACATGAGTGGGGGCCTGGTGGAGGGTGCCCCTGGATGCTGGGGGGTGGGGGTGCAGGGGGACATGAGTGGGCGTCTGGTGGAGGGTGCCCCTGGTTGCTGGTGGGTGGGGGTGCAGGGGGACATGAGTGGGGGCCTGGTGGAGGGTGCCCCTGGATGCTGGAGGGTCGGGGTGCAGGGGAACATGAGTGGGGGCCTGGTGGAGGGTGCCCCTGGCTGCTGGTGGGTGGGGGTGCAGGGGGACATGAGTGGGGGCCTGGTGGAGGGTGCCCTGCACTGCTGGGGGGTGGGGGTGTAGGGGGACATGAGTGGGGGCCTGGTGGAGGGTGCCCTGCACTGCTGGGGGCTAGGGGTGCTGGGAGACATGAGTTGGACATGAGTGGGGGCCTGGTGGAGGGTGCCCTGCACTGCTGGGGGTGGGGGTGCAGGGGGACATGAGTGGGGGCCTGGTGGAGGGTGCCCCTGGCTGCTGGTGGGTGGGGGTGCAGGGGGACATGAGTGGGGGCCTGGTGGAGGGTGCCCCTGGCTGCTGGTGGGTGGGGGTGCAGGGGGACATGAGTGGGGGCCTGGTGGAGGGTGCCCTGCACTGCTGGGGGGTGGGAGTGCAGGGGGACATGAGTGGGGGCCTGGCGGAGGGTGCCCCTGGATGCTGGGGGGTGGGGGTGCAGGGGGACATGAGTAGGGGCCTGGTGGAGGGTGCCCCTGGCTGCTGGTGGGTGGGGGTGCAGGGGGACATGAGTGGGGGTCTGGTGGAGGGTGCCCTGCACTGCTGGGGGGTGGGGGTGCAGGGGGACATGAGTGGGGGCCTAGTGGAGGGTGCCCTGCACTGCTGGGGGGGTGGGAGTGCAGGGGGACATGAGTGGGGGCCTGGTGGAGGGTGGCTCTGGATGCCGGGGGTGGGGGTGCAGGGGGACATGAGTGGGGCCTGGTGGAGGGTGCCCCTGGCTGCTGGTGGGTGGGGGTGCAGGGGGACATGAGTGGGGGCCTGGTGGAGGGTGCCCTGCACTGCTGGGGGGTGGGAGTGCAGGGGGACATGAGTGGGGGCCTGGTGGAGGGTGCCCTGCACTGCTGGGGGCTAGGGGTGCTGGGAGACATGAGGTGGACATGAGTGGGGGCCTGGTGGAGGGTGCCCTGCACTGCTGGGGGTGGGGGTGCTGGGAGACATGAGTTGGAAATGAGTGGGGGCCTGGTGGAGGGTGCACCACAGTGCTAGGGGTTGGGGGTGCAGGGGGACATGAGTGGGGGCCTGGTGGAGGGTGCCCCTGGCTGCTGGTGGGTGGGGGTGCAGGGGGACATGAGTGGGGGCCTGGTGGAGGGTGCCCTGCACTGCTGAGGGGTGGGGGTGCAGGGGGACATGAGTGGGGGCCTGGTGGAGGGTGCCCTGCACTGCTGGGGGCTAGGGGTGCTGGGAGACATGAGTTGGACATGAGTGGGGGCCTGGTGGAGGGTGCCCTGCACTGCTGGGGGTGGGGGTGCTGGGAGACATGAGTTGGAAATGAGTGGGTGCCTGGTGGAGGGTGCACCACAGTGCTGGGGGTTGGGGGTGCAGGGGGACATGAGTGGGGGCCTGGTGGAGGGTGCCCCTGGCTGCTGGTGGGTGGGGGTGCAGGGGGACATGAGTGGGGGCCTGGTGGAGGGTGCCGTGCACTGCTGGGGGGTGGGGGTGCAGGGGGACATGAGTGGGGGCCTGGTGGAGGGTGCCCTGCACTGCTGGGGGGTGGGAGTGCAGGGGGACATGAGTGGGGGCCTGCCGGAGGGTGCCCCTGGATGCTGGGGGGTGGGGGTGCAGGGGGACATGAGTCGGGGCCTGGTGGAGGGTGCCCCTGGCTGCTGGTGGGTGGGGGTGCAGGGGGACATGAGTGGGGGCCTGGTGGAGGGTGTCCTGCACTGCTGGGGGGTGGGGGTGCAGGGGGACATGAGTGGGGGCCTAGTGGAGGGTGCCCTGCACTGCTGGGGGGGTGGAAGTGCAGGGGGACATGAGTGGGGGCCTGGTGGAGGGTGCCCCTGGCTGCTGGTGGATGGGGTGCAGGGGGACATGAGTGGGGCCCTGGTGGAGGGTGCCCCTGGCTGCTGGTGGGTGGGGGTGCAGGGGGACATGAGTGGGGGCCTGGTGGAGGGTGCCCTGCACTGCTGGGGGGTGGGAGTGCAGGGGGACATGAGTGGGGGCCTGGTGGAGGGGGCCCCTGGATGCTGGGGAATGGGGGTGCAGGGGGACATGAGTGGGGGCCTGGTGGAGGGTGCCCCTGGCTGCTGGTGGATGGGGTGCAGGGGGACATGAGTGGGGGCCTGGTGGAGGGTGCCCCTGGATGCTGGGTGGTGGGGGCGCAGGGGGACATGAGTGGGGGCCTGGTGGAGGGTGCCCTGCACTGCTGGGGGTTGGGGTGCTGGGAGACATGAGTTGGACATGAGTGGGGGCCTGGTGGAGGGTGCACCACAGTGCTGGGGGGTGGGGGTGCAGGGGGAGATGAGTGGGGGCCTGGTGGAGGGTGACCCTGGCTGCTGGTGGGTGGGGGTGCAGGGGGACATGAGTGGGGGCCTGGTGGAGGGTGCCCTGCACTGCTAGGGGGTGGGGGTGCAGGGGGGCATGAGTGGGGGCCTGGTGGAGGGTGCCCTGCACTGCTGGGGGGTGGGAGTGCAGGGGGACATGAGTGGGGGCCTGGTGGAGGGTGCCCCTGGATGCTGGGGGGTGGGGGTCCAGGGGGACATGAGTGGGGGCCTGGTGGAGGGTGCCCCTGGCTGCTGGTGGGTGGGGGTGCAGGGGGACATGAGTGGAGGCCTGGTGGAGGGTGCCCTGCACTGCTGGGGGGTGGGAGTGCAGGGGGACATGAGTGGGAGCCTGGTGGAGGGTGCCCATGGATGCTGGTGGGTGGGGGTGCAGGTGAACATGAGTGGGGGCCTGGTGGAGGGTGCCCCTGGATGCTGGGGGGTGGGGGTGCAGGGGGACATGAGTGGGGGCCTGGTGGAGGGTGCCCCTGGCTGCTGGTGGGTGGGGGTGCAGGGGGACATGAGTGGGGGCATGGTGGAGGGTGCCCCTGGCTGCTGGTGGATAGGGGTGCAGGGGGACATGAGTGGGGGCCTGGTGGAGGGTGCCCTGCACTGCTGGGGGGTGGGGGTGCTGGGAGACATGAGTTGGACATGAGTGGGGGCCTGGTGGAGGGTGCCACTGACTGCTGGGGGGTGTGGGTGCTGGGAGACATGAGTTGGACATGAGTGGGGGCCTGGTGGAGGGTGCCCCTGACTGCTGGGGGGTGGGGGTGCAGGGGGACATGCGTTGGTGGGCAGTAGTGCAAGGTGAAATGTGGGTTGGCTGGGGGGCATGGGCATGGTGGATGGGCTGCCTGCGGGACATGTGCAGGGTAGTCCCCTGTGGTGTGGGCCGCCTGCAGGGGCCGTGGAGGGTGTAGAGGGAACACCTGGGAGGACCCACATGGGCAATTCACGTGTAGTGCTCCCCGCGCACCCCTGGAATACACCTACCCTAATGGAATCGCGTGTGATACTTCCCGCGCACCCCTGAAATACACGCACCCTGCTGCTTTTGCGTGTGATACTTCCTGCACACCCCTGGAATACACGTACAGTGCTGCTTTTGCGTGTGATACTTCCTGCGCACCCCTGGAATACATGTACCCTGATGGAATCGCGTGTGATACTTTCCGCGCACCCCTGAAATGCACGTACCCTGCTGCTTTTGCATGTGATACTTCCCGCGCACCCCTGGAATACACGTACCCTGCTGCTTTTGCGTGTGATACTTCCCGCGCACCCCTGGAACCCCTGAAATGCACGTACCCTGCTGTTTTTGCGTGTGATACTTCCCGCGCACCCCTGGAATACACGTGCCATGATGGAATCGCGTATGTTACTTCCCGCGCACCCCTGATGTACACGTACCCAGGACAATCGCGTGTGAAACTTCCCGAGAACCACTGAAATACACGTTCCCCGCTTGGCGTTTGCTGTTTGGCAGCCCTGTGAACTGGTCCAGGGTTAGCGCAGCCCTTTGCGATGATTTTGAAGTTTTGAAGGCTTTTCCTTGCGCGAGGGCGTTCTTGGGGGCGTAACTGCCGTTGCTGCAGGGTCGCTGCGCCACTCTGCGCCACGGCTGGTTTTGGAGGTTAAAATCCATGAATACGTTGTGCGATGAAAAGGATTTTATCGCACGCGGCTGGCGCAGTGTATCGCACGGGGACACTGTGCGCCAGCCGCGTGCGCCACTGTTGTGCGAATTTCTATGAATGACCCTGTTGGTTTAATATGTCTGTTAATTGATAAGAAGAGGAAATAATCAACCGCTGTGATTTTTGTTATCTCTATGTACACTATGTAGATTGTAAGGGCCATGAACATATCTATTTCCGAAATGCTGAATTTTGTATAGTGTTACATAACACAAACAAGTCAAATAGTTAGCGAATCTCATATCTAAATGTATTCCAAAGAAATAACAATAGTCAGATGGCACAATTCTGCTTTCATTCATGAATAGTTTGAGTTAATACACACTCCAAGATAAAGTTGTTTTATTTGACTTGGCCACCAACAAGGTAAATTTCTTTGGGCGCGTTCCTTCTTTCAAAATGGCGCAGCTGCTGCGAGAACGCCCAAAAGACATGGGGCCTCATTACGAGTATGGAGGTAGCCATGGTGATATTAGCGCCATGGCTACCACCATACCGCATACCAGGTCCGGGTTCTCGGTATGGGGACTTACCGGGTCATTCCAACCTTGGAGGACCCGGTAAGTCCCCATTCTGAAAACCATTCCCCATTCCCATTGAGCCCCCATAGGGCTCAATGGGAATGGGGAAGGAGCTAATAACGGGCCCGCAAATAGCGGGCCCTTTATTAGCTCCCTGGTCCCTTAGCGGCTCCCGCTAAGGGTGGCTGGTAAAACCAGCCGGCTTTAGTGGGACCCGCTAAGGGACCTCGGAATGCAGCGGTAAGGGGTTAACAGCACCACCATCCTTACTGGTGCCATTAACCCCTTACCGCTGCAAATTTTCCCTGGCGAGGATGTGATTATATATTTTGAATTGAATTGATTGTTTATTTGTATAGCGCCTATACACAATGTGTTTCAAAGCACTTCAAGGAGGAACATGGGAGAAAACAAATTACATTCTTTCAAGTCCTTGATACAATTTAGAATGTGAAATAACTATCACAATAATAATTAAATTTGTACACTTTAATTGAAAAAAACGATATTTACTTTTCCATACAACAAAACTAAAATATCGTTTACTGCACCAGAGTGTAACTTGCAGTTATTCTACATAAAACGTGCACGTGTGAATTGTGCAATATGTTTTACTAATAGTTTGGTTCTAAACACTAGCAGGTCTGGTGTTTTACAGAAACCCCCCTGCTGCTTTTGTAATGAACAGATATTGCTTTGCAAAATAAATTTGTGAGAAATAACTGAAACCAACCCCTAATCCAGACCTGTGTTATTGAAGTCTGCATCACATTTTCACCCCACTGCACACCTCTGCACCACTTCACACCTCCACACCATCACCCCCCCACTCCATTCCACTCATGCACACCATCCTTCTGAACCCCCACTATAACCCACTCCCCTGTAGCACCAGGCCCCCATTCCACTCCCCTCGCTCAGGCCCCTTCCCCCCATGCTGCCCCAACTTCCTTTCTACCCCTGCACCTGTCCACACATGCCCCACCCCAGTCTACTCACACCCACTATACCTAACCACTCTCTAATCCCACTAACCCTTCCCCCTCCTCTATACTTCAACCCTACCTTGCTCCTCTGTACCATACCCCTCTTTATACCCCTACACACCCACATATCCACAATTCATACACACTTCACCCCACCCTACCGACACCTTCGCTCCCTTGCCTCTGCCCACCCACCTTCCATACCCACCCTACCTCACGCATGCCTATCCCAATAACCCGCCCGTCTAGCTCACCTCTGCCTACCCGCACTCATTCCATGCCATACCTATACTGCCCCACCACACTCTACCTCCACATTCCCTATTCCACCCAATCTAGCCACACTTGCATGTCCATTCTTCACCCACCCATCCTCCCTCACCTTGCTTATCACTCTCTATTTCCTAGCTCATCCATGCCTACCATACTCATTCCTGCCTACTACTTTCCATTTTAGCTCATTCCTTCTCCCTTCCACATTGTCTAACCTGTACCCCTGCCACTCTAGCTCACCCTTAAACTCACCATGCTTCCCTTACGATTTCCAAATATAGCATTTTGTGTAGCATTCGTAATACACATAGAAACAGGCCTTTCTACACTGCAGTGAAGACAAGTTGTTCTCCTATGTCTATTACTAAAGTATTTTTTCTGCATTCATTCATTTGCAGACACATTTGGAATTACTGGTATTTACTGCATTCTTACCTATAAATATAAAATGCAATAAACAGCTACAAAACACCAAAACTATTGACTTTGCCAATAAATGTTTAGTTGGCAGTGGGTAGGACCAGGGTCATATATATTACAGAGCCTGTAGTAGCAGCCCTGTAGGTATGGTTAAGTTGCTCAACTCATAGAAAGATCACTTTTGGGTGGCTTATAACTTTGCCCCCCCTGAACGATTCCTTACCAAAATTAGCAAAAAAAAGAATATGGCCCACCGGAATGATTCTGCGAAGTTTAGTGCGGTTTCATCCAGGCAGGGCAATGTTATGGGGGTGGTCCCAACATTTTTGAAATCCTCATAAATTTTCACCAAACTTACACCACAAGCAGGGCTTGGTCCCGAAAGTGTGCTTTTGTAAATTTGGTGGAAATCTGTCCATTAGTGTAGAAAACTATATTCAAAAAGTAGGTAAAAATAATTAGTGATATCTGAGTCCAGTCCACTAACTGATTCGGGCCCGCAAACGCCTCTGGACCAATCAGGGTTCAGCGTGATATCCGTGAACATTGTACTTGCCCGCTTTTTGGATGTTCAAAAACGTGAGCTGCGTCGTATTTTTGGGAACGGTTGCTTTGTGGGATCCGCAGACAGCCGTCCGTGTCCGCGGATAGCACAGTGAGGGAAAAGTGTGGAAAACCCATTTGGGGTCATTTGGTGGTCGAAAGAAGACCTGGAAAGGGCGGGGAAGTGGAATAAAGTTGATATGCAGCTGTTTGTATAGTTGAAAAAAAGGTTTGCCGGTGCCGCCGAGTCCACGGACATCACTGCTGATCGTGGACAGCGCAGTGAGAAAAAGTCTGGACAACAGATTTCAAGTTATTTGGTGGCCAAAAGAGGGCCTGGAAAGAGGGATGGGGGGGTAAAATAAAGTTGATATGAAGCTGTTTTCATAGGTGAAATAAATGGTGTGCAGGTGCTACAGTGTCCGCTGATCCCGCTGTAGTCTGCAGACCCGTACGTGCCATCCAGGTCTTTTGAGGATGCCTGGCACGAAAGGAGGAGATTGGAGGACTAGCCAATCAGGTTTTGTGGTTGTGGAAGTGGAGTTGAAGTGTAGCTATTACTATGGCTATGAGGAAGCAGAGTGTGTGGATGGTGGGAGATTCTTGGATCCATTCATTGAAGGTTCATGCTGAATTTCTTGTCATCTCTGCTACTACTGGATTGGAAGAAGTGGAAGTTTTGTGGTATGTTGATTGTGGATTAAAGTG
Source organism: Ambystoma mexicanum (assembly GCF_040938575.1). Lineage (NCBI taxonomy): Eukaryota > Metazoa > Chordata > Amphibia > Caudata > Ambystomatidae > Ambystoma > Ambystoma mexicanum. The sequence goes on along the minus strand of NC_090935.1, from coordinate 875,301,155 downwards.
GGTGACATTATATTAGAGTATGGTTCACTTTAAACGTCCAGATATTATTATTGTGCATTGTTGTGGCAGAAGTTTGGGCTATGTGACTGCAGGATCTTTGCACTTTGCCATGAATGACATGTTGAAAAGCCCAATGGAACTGTTTCCAGCTGCGAAGATAATCTTTTCTGAAATCCATGAAAGTCAAATATGGAGACGTTCAAACTTGTTTTGTTCTGAAATGGAAGACGATAGACAGCATGTCAATAAAGGTGTATGTGCTTTTTTATTTGATTCAGGAATGACATCTTTTGACAATGCAAATATCAAGTTGGATGGTGTAAATGCATTTGACTGATGTTGGAAATCAGATTTTTGTTTTGAATATCCAAAATGCACTGAAACTTTGTTTTGTGAACTCGTGAAATATGTTGTGATGTATTTTTTTAATAGTTGTAGTAAATACAAAAACATAAATAACATTAGAAGTAGTTTTTGTGAAAGCTAGAAAAAATAATTTATTTCAGTAGAACATTTGTTCGTGCAGTATATAAAACCCCTGACATTTTTTAAAAAAGGTTCTTTTAAAAGCCCCCATTTCTGAATGAAAAACAAGTTCATTGATTTTAATTCCCCCTCTCTACGGCTGGAATTTACCAGATGTTCGCAGACTTTTGTACTGTCCGCGGACTATGCAGACTGCAAATGGTCCTGTATTTTTTTTTACGTTCTATTCTTTTTATTGTTAAAGTGGGTCCTAAAGGAATCTTTTTTTTTTTGTCTTTCTGGCTTCTATATATTTTTTGGATTTTGTTTTTTGTAGGAGAGGCGAGGAGGTAAGTTGGGGAGGGAAGGGGCACCAACCACAGATACGGAGGGACAGGTGGACAGGGGAAGATGTTGGGCATGCATTCAATCTAAGGTAGGTGGCAGAGTTTCTCATGCTCCTTGACTGCAGCCTCGGAAGCAATCTGAAACTGCTCCACCCTGCAGAATAGTGTGTAACAGTACAAAAAGAGTATTGTGACTTTTGAAAGATAAGGGTCAACAACGTTCTGTACGGTATGCAAGGCAGCCGGTGGGATCCTTTGCTCCACAGGAGTAGCCTGTGTGGTGGTAGGAGCGGTTGAGGAAGATGGAAGATAACTTACATTTCCCTGAGAAAGGAATAGCCTTTCTTAGGGCACATGTGGTGTTGCATGGAGGTGGTCATAAAAGAGTACTGCCCAGGTTGTCCGCGACTGCGTACAACCCTGCACTCAGTGCATTCAACCGTGGCAGCCTGATCTTTTGGTACATCCCCAATGGTTTTAAAGAACTGCCACACCCATGATTCTCTCTGGGTGCTGGAGGTAGGAACTTCCTCTACTTCATCTTCCTGTTCCTTGTCATCCTCCTCCTCATCACCACTCTTGTTCCCTGTTCAGGTCCTCCACGTGGTGATGATAGTGGTGGACCCTGGGAAGGTGGGATGTTCAAGACAGATGCCATTCTTGAACTCCTGGAAGTCTCCTGGAAGTAGCTCTCAAAAGATGCTCTCTCCTGGTCTACCAGATTGAGAATGACTAAAAGTAATGGGTGGATCAGAGGAACCATCACGGGCCTCGCGACTGTCCGCGGACAACTAAGTTGAAAATAGACCTTGAAAAAAAGTTGACAGATCAACTAAGAATAGGGCTAGGAGCTCTTGAAGTGTAAACTTTCAACTTGAAACATTCTAGATTGGTTGGAAATGCAGTTTCAAACCATCCACGGTCCCAGACACTGTCCGTTGGCACACTGTACAAGCTCAGTAACATGATGACGTCTGTGGAGCATCCGTGGCGGGTGTCCACAGACATCGGCAGGTGGGAGACACTGGGCACATGTGCGGGGTTGTCCGCAAATAGGTGCGTTGTTGGTGGACTAATTTAAAATGCGTCATGCCAGACAGGACATGCACCGACAGGGCGCAATTTCCGCAGGCGCACCATTGTGCAAACTGACCCTCTGAATGGTCAAGATGTTCGCGGGAATTGATTGGGGTTTTAAAAAAGAAATAAGAATTTTTTGCACAATAATATACAAGATATTTATAGTATCAAGTATCACAAGTAACACAATTTATAGTATCACATTTATTACCAGAATGGGAAGCATGCATGAGAGCGTTTGGAATTTCAATAAAGTCATCATATGGGGAGGGAGGGAGAGAAGTTTCATCAAACCGTGTTTGATTTATGTTTTGTGAATTTGATTGCGGTGAATGCTGTGGGCAAGGGAGACAGGTACAAGTAGGAGAGTGATAATCGACATTTTGTAATAATATGATTTTTAACACAATTTAAAAGTTCTTTAAAGTCATTGCTAAGTTCATTGAATTTTAAAGATAAGATCATTAGTTCATTCTGTACAGTTGGGGTTTGGGATTGTAATTCTTATTGTTGGGATTCTGTATAGTTAATTTGTGGTGTATTTTGTTCATGTAAATTATGTACTATAAGAAAAGAAGACATTATTATTTCAATGAGCTCTCCATAAATTATAATATTTGTTAATATTGAAAGATGTATTGTTTACCATTAGAGATTTCCTCTTCACTCATTTCTTCTTTGGGAAAGTTCCACTGAAGTGTGTTTGCCATTTCTGTCAAAATAAGAAATGATATTTGTTTATGAGAAATGGTTATATAATGAATGGTAATAATATCTTTGGTTAAGTCACTCAATTTATAGAAAGAGTACTTTTTGGCAGCTTATAACTTTGGCATCGTTTGACAAATGGTCACTAAAGTTTGCAGAGAGGCGCATGCTGATTGGAGGTTTAAAAATAAGAGGTCCATCATAATTTAAGAAATAGTCACCATATTGGATGGGTGGATCATGGCCTTTGTCCATGGACAGCGCAGTGAGGAAAATGAATCTGGAAAATATATTTGGGTTTTTTTGTGGACAAAGGAGGGCCTGGAAAGGGTGGGGGAGTAGGAAAAAAGTTGATATAGAGCTCTTTTTATAGGTGAAAAAATCTGTTCGGGTGCTGCTGTGTCTGCCGTTCATTTATTTGTCCGCAGATGCTATTGGGATTGGGGGTTGGAGGGTCTGGGTGAGTCTTGTTATTTGAAGGTGTAATCGTTCATACTTATATGTACATACTTACCTACTTATATGGTTTAATTCTATGTGGTGGTTGTGGCCAGTGGCTGTGCCCCCAAGAATCTGTCCACTGGCCACATACAGTAAAGTAATATGTGTATAGTTATTATAGGTACAATACGGGGAGTATACCATATTTGTAATATGGTGGGATTATATAATTGAAGTGTATATGGTATTTATGATAGTAGGACAATTAAGGATAGTGCTCCCTGATGTCTCCTCCACCTTTGACATGGTCAACCATTCTATCCTCATTAAACGGTTACATGATATCTTTGGCACCACGGACTGGGCACTGGACTGGCTGACCTGTTTTCCTCACTAACTGCCCTTCCCAGCTGCAACTGGGCCATTTCTACTCCACCACCTCACTCTCTACCTACAGCGTACGCCAGGGTTCTATCCTATTGTTATGGCTCTTCAATATCTATCTCGTCCCTCTGCCTCACCTGATCTCTTTCTTCTCATCTCATTTAGGGTGTTAAGTAGATGGCACACAGCTTTCCTTGAAACTTCCCTCTACAATTTCTTATCCCCGTTTTTTATCCCTGATTGTCTCACCACCATCCAGGCATTGTGTGCGGCTAACAATCTCTGACTCAATGTCAGTAAGACAGAGATCATTCTTATTGGTACACCTGTGCCCTGTTTTCCTCCTACCCTCGGGCCATCCTCTTTAGGCCCTCAATTCTCCCCATCCTCTGAGACCAAAATCCTTGGGGTCATCTTTGAGTCCTCTCTCTCCTTATATTTTGGAGTTAGTAAAGAAGGCCCAATTTCAGCCTCACTTGTAAGGACAGGGATTCTACCGTTCCTCAACTTCCCCTAGAAGCTCAAGGTTTCTAGAACCCTGGTCCTCTCTAGGCTGGACTACTGCAACAGCCTCTTCCTCAACCTCCCCCTTTGTTGTCTACACCTCCTTTGGCTAATCCAGAATAGGGCTGCAAGACTTATCCTTGGCCTCAAGCCGATGGATCGTATCGCTGCAGCCTTAAAATATGAACATTGGCTCCTGGTGGCTGCAAGGATGAAAATCAAGATTTTCTGTATCATTGACAAAGCTTTCTGGGGCCTGGGACCACACTATCTCCAACTTTGTCTCCATAAATACTCCCCTGCTAGCACCCTCTACTCCTCTAACTCCAATTCTCTGCTTGTCAAACACGTTTCAAAACAGAGATTGGGAGGCATGTCTCTTCTGCCGGTGCCTCTCTTTGGAACAGCCTTCCTTCTCCTCTTAGACTTGAGCTGGACTTCCTTAAGTTCCGGAACTTCTCAAAACTCTGCTTTCCTCTTCCTCTTTCCCTCAATCCATTCCCTGCTAACTCATATCACTGCCACTGAGACTGGTGGCCTGGTGCCTCATGAACCAAACAGCTTCCAGACCCCACATGTAGTCGACACCAGTACACCTGCCCGCCCCCCTTCAGCACTGCCCTTGCGGATATACCGCCTGGCGGCTGTGTACCCCACCCTTGGGACCCCTCTGCCCAAGCAGTTAGCCAGTGGCCTCCCACCTTGGCATCCCTTGGCACTTTTTCTCTTAGCACTTGGCCGTCCCTACTCCCCCTTCCATTCAATCACTTCTCTTACTGCACAGTGCATATATGCATTTATAGCAGCAGTGTGGACAATTGTTCTGTATAAGTAAGTGAAATGCAGATGCAAAAAAACTTTATAGAACATTGTTAAGTGTTAAGTGGCAGGTGGTGTGTGGAAGTTTAATATGCTGATAGAGTTGTATGTAGCGTTTTTGGAAGTGATTGGTGGATGGATTTGTGACTGTTTGAAAGCAAGCAATGGGGATGGTGTGCACGTGCAATCCGGGTCTTTTAATGATGCATGGCTTGGAAAGGGGACTGCAGAGACCGCGGATAGTCGTAAAGATCCATTCGACTATGGTCCTTATTGTATGCCAGAGAAAAGTATTTGGAACAGAAACTTATTTCAGTGCTTTTTTTCTTTTTCTCTAGTATACAACTGTCCATTATTTCCATTAGCATAGTATAGAATGCTAATGGAAATGTTGGAGAATCTTATTGAGTCTAACTACTTTACTGAAAACTGTTAAGTAAATGGAGTCTATAAGATTTTTTTTAGTTCTATTTTTTAACTGTGTAAGGTCGTTCCTAAAGGAACCTTTTTCGGAGATGTTTTTTGATTTTGTATTTTGTTTGGCAAGAGAGGCCAGGAAGTAAGGTGGGAGTGGGAAATGAGGGAAGGGGCACCACCCACAGATATGGAGGGATAGGTGAACAGGGGAAGTTGTTGGCCGTGTGATAAATCTAGGATGGGGGCAGTGTTTCTCATGCACCTTGATTACAGCCTTGAGAGCACTTTGAAACTTCTCCCCTCTGCAGAGTGGTGTGTTGCAGTAAAGGCTGTTGTCCCGGAAAGATATGAATCAACAGCCTCTTGCATGGGTTGTAAGGTAGCTGGTGGGATTTTCTGCCCCACAGAAAGATGAGGTGGAGGAAGACAACCAACTACTTTCTGAGAATGGAACACCCTTTCTTAGAGTACCTGGGTGGTGTGAGCGGATGTGGCGGTGCATGGAGGTGGTACCAAAAGAGTACTGCCAGTGTTGTCCATGACTGAGTATGATTCCACACTTGATGCATTCAACATGGGTGGCCCAAACCTTTTGGTACCCCTCGTATGGTCTTAAATACCTGCCACACCCATGATCCTCTCTAGGTGCTGGAGATAGGCATTTCCTCTATCTAATCTTCCCGGTCGGCTTGATCCTTCTCTGCTTTATTGTGCCTTTTCCCTTGTCCAGACCCTCCAACTGGTGGTGGTGGTGTAGGTGGTGGTGGCCTTTGGGAAGGAAGGGTGGCCATGGCTAATGCCATTGTTGAAGTTAAATAGCAGGTGTGCCAATACTCTTCCAAGCAGGTGCTTTCTCCTGGATTGCAGACGGAAAATAAGTTAGAATGGGCCTAGGAGCTGTGGAAGAGAAAACATTCAGCGTGAAACTTCCTAGATTGGCTGAAAATGCAGTTTTTAAATGTTCGCTAAGCACGGACCCGTTCGTGAACACCTCATCACGCCACGCACATGCATACAGTTATGTGATGCTGTTCAGGGAGTCCGCAGTGAAGTCAGACGTTCACGAACGTTGGCAAACAAAAAACAGTGTAAAAAATTGTAGAAAGTTGTTAGAAGTATTTAGAATATTACTAGGAGGTGGGGAATAGCACAGTTCTTACTTGAAACTTCATACAAGGACTAAAAATAATGATATATTGGGGTGAGTACAATATTAGGAACTTGTAGCAAATTAAGGAGGTCTGGTTAAAACCTATGAAATTCAGTGAGAAAATATTGTTAAAGGGACGTTATGGTTATCTTTGATGTCATGGGTGTTAGTCTTAGCAGTGCATGGTGGTGGTGCGAGTTATGGTTGCTTATCTTACCATAACTGGTGGATTTCGGGTTTTTTGTTTGTTTTACTTGTAACCATAACGTTCCTTTAATAACGTTTTTCCACTGAATTTCACTTAATTTTTTTTTATTAGTGCAACTTAACCATAATGTTCCATTTAACAAAGGTATTTCACTGAATATATGTATATATATATTCACAGAAAAATCTCTGTTAAAGGGTCCAGTGGTTTAGGCTGTAGGAGTAAGCACATTTTCTTCCATTGTGTCTATGAAAAAAAAAGAATTGTGGGACCCCCCTTATAACTTTGCCCCCCCTTGATGAACCTCACTAAACCTGCCAATAAAATTCAAACGAGGCCATATACTCTTTTTGCAAAGTTTGGTAAGGGTTCGTCTAGGCCGGGGGAGCAAATTTATAAGCCACCTATAAAGTGCTCTTCCTATGAGTTGAGCAACTTAACCATAACTACAGGGCCCCTACCACCATTTCTTTACTTAAAATCTTAAAATAAAGAGTCCTAAAGCTACATTAAACATCAAGTATCTTGTATCACAGGTTACTGAAGATCACCACAGGTCAGCACCAATGAACTAAAGGTAGCAAACCAGAGCCGGTCATGAAACACATGTAGGAGTGACACATATACAGGCAGGTGACATAGACACCTGCAAACTCAGATATGATATGAAAAAAATATCTGTAAATATTGAATACTCACAGAATGTATTTGGTTATTTCTTTGATAGAACTTGGTCCCTGAAGATGGCCCGGGAGACAGAAATGCATTGGACATCATAAGAAGGCCTATGCGTCCAGAATAACGGCTTCATTTTATGTTAAACCAATTGAAGACCAAGAATATTTCTTTGTCTTTATATATATAAAGCTTAATGTATGTATGTGTGTGTGTATTTGTTTGTCCGGCTATACAACTCCACACCGTTGAACCCACTGCTACCACATTTTGCATCGATTGCTCATTTGTCTGGGGCAAGATTGTAGTCTATGTTTAGATGCAAATAAATCACTCCGTAGACACCTTCATTTACTGATACTCACCCCGATTCACTAAAATGGGTACTGGAAGGAGGCAACATTTGGAAAAGGGTCTGAAGCAAAAGGTTCAATGTGTTGTTTATTCCTTTGAAATGTATTACTACTGTATACAGTTCGAAAAAAAGTGTTTATTAAAGCATTTTTAAAGGGAATTTTAAAAAACGTAATTCTTTTTTATCACTCCCCTCCAAATATGGGAAATGGCAAGGTTATAGTTTACCTAAGTTCAATCACAAGAAGAGAGCACAATCAATCAATCTTTCCTGGACATTTTTTCAAATGTGCTGAAGCCATTAAGTGACTAAAACCTCCCACACAAAAAACGAATATCACTTGGAAAAGCTCCATCTGATGCAAAGTGAAAATCAGTATCAAGAGCAAACAACAACAAACAGCAGCACTACTTGCCGATCAAAATTGAGAATTACCTATATGTATTTGAAAACTGTACTATCTACTCAATAATCATATGTGAAATATTCATGTTATTCATGTTAGGTCCTTCTAGACCCCTGGGGTTTCCTAAACTCAGACAGCATCCATTGTCAAAGTATAAAACCAGCAATCTGTAGTGAACTATTTAGGAAAACAAAATCCCAATATGAAACAAAGTGCTTGTGGTCTTTTGGGTAAGCGTCTGCACTGGGAACATGACAACCTGAGTAAAATCCTGGTAGCCAAATACTTGAGCAAGCTTGCCAACCTCAAAAACACCACCAAATTTGTGGCAGGAGCGGCGTCTTGGTCCTGAAAGTGTGCTTTTGTACATTTGGTGTAAATCTGTCCACTAGTGTTCTTTAAAGCGGGCCAAAAGTCGGTAAAACAATTTAGTTATATATGGGTCCGGTTTGCAGACTCGCTTCCCTGTTCACTCTGCGAACGGGCCTTCGATTTGTCTAGGGGGCGACGTGATGTCAGCAGACATCAGACTCGCCCACTGATTGGATTGCGAAAACCTTGAGGTGAGCTATATATTTTCTGAAACGCCTGCCATGTTCGATCCGCAGATCGCCGCACTGACTACGGACAGCGCAGTGGAGAAAAAGTCTGGAAAACATATTTTGGGTCATTTGGTGTTGGAAAGAGGGGCAGGGAAGGGTGGGGGAGTGGAAAAAAGATGTAATGGGGATCTTTGTTCTGGTGGAAGAAAAAGCATATGGGTGGCACTGTAGTCCGTAGATACCGCAGTAGTCCGCGAACAGAGTCTTGGGCACACAGCTTGAGAAACACATTTGGGGCCATTTGGTGGCTGGAAGAGGGTTTGGGCGGACAACGTGGGAAACACATTTGGGGTTATTTGGTGACTGAAAGAGGGCTTGGGTGAACAGCGTGGATTTTTTGGTGACTGAAAGAAGGCTTGGGCAGACAGTTTGAGACACACATTTGGGGTTATTTTCTGAATGCAAGAGGGCTTGGTCAGGGTAGAGGCGTGGAATCTAGTTGATATGGGGATATTTTCATAGGTGACCAATATGGTTGGCAGTCCATTTGGATGTCTGCAGACATCCTTTGAATTGGGAGGTTCAGGACAAATTGTGGTGTGGCCAGTGGCCAGATTCTGGCCATAGGCCATGCACCCAAGAATCGAGCCACAGGCCACAACCACTACAGCATAATAGGGCCATGCACCCAAGAATCTGGCTGTTGGCCACAACCATTACAATTATGTCTACCAAAATTGAATCTGGCCATTGGATGCAATCATTATAATAATATGTGTACAGTAATTATAGATTGTGTGTGGGCAGTATATAGTATCTGTAAGATTGTGACACAATGCAATTGAAGTGCAAATAGTACATATGATTGCTGTATCATTGGGGATACAAGTTTAGTTTGTTGTACATGGTAATGAAAGAGAAATCTTTGTTTCTTTTTCTGTGAAAAAAACACAGTTTAATGTTAGGTAGGATAGTTTACAGTGTCACATTGTATGCAATACCACATATTCATGTACTTTTTAGGCCCTCCTAATCAGTACATTCTAAGTACCATGTTTGAAACAACATTACTGTGTGTTTTGCATAGTTGCTGTTTCTGTTTGCATAATCATTGGGTCACTGGGGAAAAATTCCAAACCGGATTTAAAAACATCCTACTACATTTATTTCACGTTAAGTGTCACCGTTTTTTTAAAAGGTATTTTTGAAGTACTTAGATACCCGGTGGCATATTGAAACTGTTTTGCATTTCAAAAGCAGCATTGCAGTACTGTAGATACCAGTTGGCATATTGTAACTGTTGATAGTTCTACAGCTTAGTGACTAAACTTGGTAGACCCTCAAAATGAGTACATTCTAAGTGCTGTGTTTGAAACAACATTACTGTGTGTTCTGTGCAGTTGTTGTTTCTGTTTGCATAATTATTTGGCCATTGGGAAAAAAGTGTATACAGCATTAAAAAAAAAACTACTACATTTACGTGAGTGTAACTTTCACAGTATGTTTTTTGAAGTGTGCAGTACCTAACGGAATCTTTAAAGTGCACTAACTGTTCATAGTTTCACAGGTCAGTGACATTTAAAAAATGTTTGTATGACATCAGTAGCAGATGTGGCATGCCCATATAGCTCATTGAAGAGTCTACTATTTAAGATGGATTGAGCATCTTTAGAAAGAACACCAGTGCTAATGCTTTTTAAAATGTTAGCATAGGTGAGGTCAACAGACTGACACATGTTTGGAGTTAGTTCTCTGTATTGGAAATGTTTCCAGAGATTTACATTTCCTATGCTGCCAAGTGATTTGCAGCACTGTTTGTGTCCTAAGGTTTGAAAAATAGGTTCACCTTTCACTGGTGTTAATTGCAGGAGATCTCCAAAAACAATAACGTGTTTTCCTCCAAAGAGTTCTTCATAGTCTGTTTTAAGGACTTCTTACAATCTGAGGTGAACTAAAGCCAACATTAGGATGGAAACCATGCTTACCTCATCTATTAGGAACATTTTAATTTGTTTCAGAATTCTGCGTACTTCAGTAGAAGCTTCTGCTGATACTTTGTAGTACTCTAATTTGTTTTGGTGTTCTATTGGCAGGAGCAATTGTTGGTGTAAAGTAACACCTTGTGTGTTGTAGGCAGCTAAACCTGTGGGGCCTGTTACAACAGCTGAAAAGTTGTTGTTTGTTAACCTTTGTAGGAATTTGCTGATGATTTTCATTAAGAATGTTTTTCCAGAACCAGCTTAACCACTTATATAGAGGAGTAGAGGTTTATAATTTTGACAGCTACAAGTTATATGTTCATGCTTCAACCCATTTTCAATTTCTTTAGACACTTCTAGGTAAATGCTAAATTGCTCATCATTTAGCTGTGATTTCAGCACTGACACGTTTTCTTCTGATTGTTCATATTGATACATGGTGTTCTCTACTTCAGTCATGGCTATTTCTGCTTCATTTACAATGGCTCTTGGCTTCCTGTAACAGTAGGTTGACTGCCCTCAGGAATGTCTTCATTTAGTTGTGCTTGAATGTCTTCCTCTTGTTGGCTTTCATTGACCAACATGTTTTTGCATTGCTTGAAATTGACATTGGTTATACTCCTTTCATTTGCATTGAATGCAGCTTGAATTTGCACTACCATGGTTTATCGCCCTTATTTAGTATTTATTCTGTTTAATATTTATTTATGTTTTCTCTCCTCTTCCTCGCACTTTCCACCCTTCCTTTCCATGCACTTTTCCCCCATTTTCCTTTTCCATGCACTTGCGCTTTCTTAAATGTCACTGGACCTAGTAAGATTGCTGTTTTTCAGTTTTTTTCTCCCTTGTTTCCCTCCCTTTTTGCCTGGTCGTGCTCTGAAACACTTGTGTATGAGCGCGATATAAATAAAATGTGATTGCATTTCATTTCAAATGAGTCATGGATACCTAATAAATCCTCTTTTCTCCATGGTTTAAAAAGTTGCACTAGGGCCATGTAGTAAAGTTCTATATGTTGAGGAGTTTTCAATTATAATTTCATATGATTAATTAGGCTGGGTTTGGTTAGTTTGACGATGCTTCCTTCACAAGCTGAGACCATGTATTTTCCACATTTTTCATTTGCATTCACATTATTTATGTAGGAGAAAATCCGGGCTATGTGGTACAGGCACATATTTTCCAAAGCAGGTCTTCTGTTTGGGTAGTATGTGTCTAATACATTGGTTTTTAAAATGTCCTGGCTGTTTGGATCATTTTTGGCTATTTTTTCTATATCTTGGTGGGAATTCAGCACTCTTTTTCTGGATGCAGCTGGACCAAGGCTTAGCCAGACTATGTGTTCAAATTTGCCATATAAGGCTGTGCCTGTTTAACAGTCTGCTTAGAACATGGGGGATGGCATCCTGCCACTTCTGTTAAGTCTCTTTATCTATATATTTTGATAAAGGCTGATTTATTTGGCATGCTAAGTATGGCAATAGCTAATTCATTAAGGTACTGTCATACATATTCTAAAAAGACAGACAGAAGAGCCCTTCAGAAAAACACTTTAGCTTTTTTGATTTTGCCAGTGGTAATGAATATAAATCAAATTGTATATGTTTGGATTAGACACAAAAACTTTCTTTGTTGTTTTCCGTGTACATTTAGATCAAAGAACATTTATGTTATATCACAAATGCATTGAAAAAGGAGAAAAGTAAGTGACAAATATTGTTTAGCAAAAGTTCACAAATCCACAAATTATACATACACCATCATTAGTATTTTTTAGTATTTTTTGTCCCAATGAGCAGTAAATGCAAAGAAACCTGGTGTATTCTTTTGTCACAGAACAAACAATTACATGTAATGTGTGAAATCAAGAGTCATGGAAAAAAGGAAAAAAAGGCATTATTTTCTTTCTAGCACTGGGTTTTCTCCTTTTTGGCTCTTGAGAAAAGGGACCTAGTCGTTGGTCAACGTCTAGAAACAGATCGAGTTATGGAACGGGATTGTGGGAATAAAGCCCTCAAAATAATGTGTTCCCGTGACGTTTCGGCGTGAAGCCTTCTTCCTGGGCCTCGACTTGGTCTCCCCTGTGTAAGAAACAAAGGAAAAGAAAAAGAAAAAAATGGGGCTCAAATCAGTGTGGAGCGCATCTAAAAGGCGATAGAATCTAGTACTAGTGTGACTGGCATGCATTAAAATCTATTAAGGACCAACTGTGGGTACAACAGTTGCGTTGTCCATGTTAAACAGTCTGCAGCTTTGTAGCATCCACATTCTCTATGGGACCGCATTGTTATGTCAAAGCTGTACAATTTTTATGACAGTTATTTGTCAGATGATATGTCACCCCAGAGGTCTATTAGCTCTGTTTTCTCAGTTCCATGTCTTATAATCACTGCAAAAATGGCCATGAATACAAAATATCGTGGCAGAAAGGCTGTGGTTTTGCCACCACACACATGTAAAGGATGTGGGGGACACCCCCAGAACCCCCACTCCCCTTAAATGGTATAATGGGGTACACCTTTACCGGGTCAGACCACAGCATTTTTGCTGCATTTTTATTTTTTTTACTGCCAACATTTTTGCCGCGATTTTATTGCCTGATACTGTTTTCTCAGCTTTGGTGAGATAGGCTGTGACAAATCTTGCAACAGCATTGGAATTGTATGCAATATATTGTATATCTATGTTTGCATTCCACAAGAGGGCAATGATTGCATTGTAATCATTTATCTACTTTGAAGCTTTGTTTCTTTTAATGCTGTATGCATTTCTTGGCGATTTGCCTTTCACACTGTGTCTAACAGAAGACATGAAGCTGGTTACTTGTCCTTTTGCTGAAAATGGTCTAGTGAATTAGCAGTATTTGCCACACTTAGGTATTTGGAAGCATAACATTTGTGTATGTAGCTCAGTATGTGTGGTTTCCGAAGGGATGTTGCAGGATATGTATTTCTGAATAAATTGTAAAACAGTGGCATCACTGTCTTGACCAAATTTAGGCGCATTTTTTATCCACAAAAGCATGTGGCTGTGTGCTGCTCCTCTGGATTGATATTATTTTCTCCAAAAGAAGTGTTCCACTTCTCAGAGGGGAGGGACATTTTTATTACAGATGAAGTGCAGCATGGCAATAAGGCGGTGGTGACAGTATTTGGATACATTTAAAGGGTCAAGAGAACAGAGTTCTCCAGGTGTTTTTATGTCTTTTCCTTCTTTGTTTTGGTTTGCTATGCGTACGAAGTCGTGCAAGTCCTCCCATGCATATTCTGTACAACTTATAGTAACAAACCATGTGGGTGGGCAGAGGTTCCTTAGCATGCACCGTACATAAGCGTGACATCAGAACCAATATTCCTTTGTATCACGCATGTTTGCCAAGAGATTTGTAATACTTGACTGCACAACTTCATCTTTGTCTTTTATCTTTTGAAGTAGTTGGGTAGCAGACATGTTTAAAAAATTGGAGCCTGTTTTCAATGTGTGTGCAACTCCGTAACATAGAGTTGATAGTTCACTTTTGAACAGGAGATGGAATATGTATTCTACATTTTGTCTGAATCTGGGGACTTCAGAATACATTCGTAAAGAATGATATTCTGTTGCTGTTATTTGTGTGGATCTTTCATCATATCTTCCCCCTTTTCCTGTAGGAAAGAGTAGAGGTAAGGCACGTGCTTCTACACTTTTCTCCCATATGCTGATGGGAGATCATTTGGCTTGACGCATTTTATATGTTTCTAATGTATCGTCTATGGTGTCTTTGTGGTGGAGTGGGTGAATTGTATACTGGTCTAAAATAGTGGATGCAGTAATAGGATCTACAAGTTCAAATTGGCCAGTTGGTGATGAATCCTGAATTATTTGGGTAGTTTCTCTTAAGTTCTGTTCAATGTGTATATCTTTGTAGTACCGATTGTTTTCTTTTAGATATTGTAGGGCTTTTCTAACTTTAAGTGTACTAGTTGTTGCCACATTTTTTTGTCTTTTCATTGGTACACCATTAATTAGGATAATCAAAGATTGATCTATTGGCCGTTGCACTCCTAGAGTTTCTACATTATCATTAAGATCTAATGGCAAATCTTTACTTTGTCACAAAAGCCTTTTAGTAATTCAGAAGGAGGCAATTTGGCTGTTTTGGGTTGAAGGCATATTATAGCTTGAAATTGGTGTACTGTTTGGATTATAATGCTCTCATACAGGTTTTGGAAGTGGCAATATTTCCAAGTTATTCATGACATCACATGATGGCATTTGGTTATTATCAAGTTTTGTATTGCAGTATGTACAAAGTATTAAGGGGTCACTTATTTTGTATTTACTTTCTGTTATAAGATATAAAGATACTTGGAACCATTGGGATTCCTCATTTCCTCTATTTTGTAAGTTATATCTACACTTTTTGTGCTCTTTTTATAAAACGTTCTGCGACAACACACACCTACTTGGTTTGGTACTTCAGCAGATGTGCTTTTAAACTTTGTTATTTCTTTTTTGTATGTGTTTATTAGAAGATTGGTGTTTGTAAGATTTTTGCTAATGTTCTCCAAAGTTACTGCATTTTCTAAGTCATCTTCATTACTAAAATATTTACTTTGGATGTGTTCTACTTGTTGAAGGAGTTCTTTGGCTGTTCCAGGTAGGAGAATGTTGCAGTTGTAAAGCAGGAATTTTTGCATAGTACAGTCCCTGCAGAAGATTCCTTATAGTGGAATGGTGTGTTCCTAACATTTTGATGTGGTGGAAGGTGCTTTTGCAAGCATGTCCCAAAATGCAGGCTAATGAATGTCCTTGCAGTCCAGTGTAGTTGTGCATGGTTTGTAAAGTTTTTATTCTAATTTCGTCTTTTACTTTCACATAGTGATTGAGGAATTGTCTTAAAGATTTTAAGGACTTTTGACGTACGTTACACATTGAGCTGCATGGCCATTTGTAGACTGGATGGATTGGTTGGGTGAAAGGAACACTTGATTGAATGTTTATTGGGGATGTTTTTTCAATAGGGGTTTCTTGTGCCATAATGGTGTTTTCTAGCATTTCATAACCTCTGCAATTACTATGTATGGCAATTGGGTTTTTCTGTTCTTGTTTATGAGCTTCTCCATTAAAATATGGTTCTGTGCTGCTTGTGTGAATCCATTCACCTTCACAAAAGTTCACAAAGGCATTTATGTCAATGTTGCGCATGTTTAGAAGTAGTTTTTGTAATTTATTGATTCATTTTCTTAGTGGTATCATTCTGGTTAAAAATAATATAAACAATTTTCTTTTGAGCAGAATTGCGCTGTCAATTAGAGCTTCCAGGATTAGTCTTCTGTAGTAATTTTTAAGGATAGAGCATGACTTTTCAGCTGTTTTGATAAGATTGTGAAGTACTCTACCGTGGAACATTTTTTGTAAAATGTATTTTTTGGAATGCTTAAATGTGGCTATTGTAGATATAGTGGTAGGGTCATTACAGAGTTTTCTTCTTCTTTATCCATTTTTTTTATTTTTATTTTTTGGAAGAGGGGCCCTACATGTTTTAGTGGTTGCTGGTTTACTTTTGTTGACTGACTGTATTAGCAGTTTTGTTTGAATATTTGCTATACATTCTGCTAGAGGTGTATAATTATTTGGCATGCTTTTATTTTTATCTGCTCTATTTTTTCTTGGTTTTCTACAGAGCTACTTTTTAGTAGGCATTCTGTTCTGTGTTGGAGAAAAAGGAAAGTGTGGGTTTGAAAGTTGTGGAATATGTTTGCGTGTATTGTGAATGAGTATGTGAATATGATGGTAGACATAAATAGAGGGTTGTGGGATTGTGCAATGGAGTGTTAGTTGTAGTTGGGAAGGTTGTAAGAGTAGCTGTGTGTGTAGATGTGTGAAGGGCTTGGGTTAGTGCATAAGAGAGATGTAGTGTCAATTAAAAAGAACCATGTTCTATGGATAATAGTGGGTGTTTAGATGACAATACAAAGAGTGTATATGTTGAGGTGAAATGAATAAGAGTGAAATAAATGTTGTTGGTTTGAAAAGAATTTTGTAGGTTACTATGCGGCTAAACTATACTGTACGAGTAACGGAAAGAATACTACTACACTACTGCACTTACTTTGTAGGATGTGAAGAGTAGTTTTCTTCAGGTTGTTGTCTTCCAGGAGGTTGTTGTTGATTGCAATTGGGAAAGAAGAAAATTAGTGGGTATGTAAGGTAATGGTGAAGTAGTTTTAGTACAAGAAGACATTGTTTATGATTGTAGGAGGAGTCGGTGGGAAGAAGAGTTAATAACATTGGGCCTCATTATGAGTATGGTAGTAACCCTGCCTGTGCTGCAGCTGGGTTGCCACCAGATTCCTAATCATTTTTCGGCACCTAGCTTCCCAGTGCCACCAGGACATTACATGTCCTGTTGGCCAGGAAAGTCAGGTGCTGAAAAATGTTAGTCCCTATTCCTGTATAGTCGCATAGGACTCTATGGGAATGTTGACACAGGAGCACTGGCACCGTTGCTAATGGGGCTGGTGATAAGTATGCCTAGCGGGGCCGCAGCGAGAAAGTGTGACATTTTTATACAATGCAAAATGGCAAAGGCTGGGCGTTTTAAAAAGCTGCCCTTTTTGTGACGCTGTACATGAAAGTTAAATAATGGTTTTGTGGATTTATAGCAGCACTGTGCGTAACATTTTTTATAAAAAATAAAATGTAGATGGAAAATATTTATTATGTTGTCAAAACATGCATACTTGCAAATGTGATGCATTTTAATGTGTAGTTACATATTAAATGATGGTTCTTTTGTTTGTATTGGGGGAGTTGTGGTTGCACTATTTGCATTAGAAAAGGTGTACTGCAAGTTCCAGAATGCAGAGAAAAATCGAGGAGGCAGTAAGCATGAACAGATTAGAAAGGGGAATGTTAGCAAGCATGCATGTGCTTGAAAGTTAATAAAATTGCACACACTGAGTGTTATTTCAAAATGTTGCAGAAAGTGGTTCAATTTTCTTTCATTTTTTTTGTTGTAAATGTATACATGCATGTATTTTTTTTACTTGAAATGCTGCTGAAATAAATATTTGTAAATGCAATGCATTTTGCCATTTCTCATTCCGTGTACATGATATGCTTTAGTAACATACATGCACTTTTCGTTTTGACTTCGCAATGTGGGCGTTTTAGTGTAACTTTGTTAGTGGCAGAAGTGGCATTAAAAGTGACAGAATGAAAGAAAGAAATAACACTTGGTAGATTATAAAGGGTCATATTGGCAAGTATGCATGTACTGTTAATATATTGAACTTTCACACAGGATCTGTCACTTAAACATGCCATAAATGTGGTTTTCTTTTCTTTCACAAAAAAGATTAGAGACAGCGCTGCTGAAGATGCAAATATGTATTTTTAAACTGTTATGACTATGCTCATTAAAAGAGAACTTTGCAACCACACAGCATTGTCAGTAACTGCCACTTCATTTCAGGAGGTGGGACAAACAAGAGTATGATTATTGAGTAGGTTAAGCATACCTGTGCTTTGTGTTGATAGATGCAGATGTGGTTGAATCTGCAAATAGAAATCTTGGAGATTTGATGCAGGTGATTGGGAGTAACAGGAGACATGTGAGTTCAACCGTACATCCAAAGTGTTCAACTGAGATGACAGAGTTAGATGTAGAGATTTTGGTTGTAACTGGTGGATGGGTGTGTGACTGCTTGAAAGTAGCCAATGAGGGAGTGGTACAAAGATTAAAGTGGAAAGTGAAGAAGGGCTGTCCTGTGTTCCGGGGTCCGCAGACAGCACGGTAGTCTGTTGACAGGGCATGCCATATCAGGTCTATTAAGGCTGCCTGTCATGGAAAGGGGACTAACCAATGAGGTCTTCTGGTTGTGGTTTATAGGAAGAGAGGGTAGCAGTTTTCATTGCTGTATTTAGGGAAGATGGTTGTAGTTGTTGAGATGAGAAGGCTTACTGTGTGTATGGTGGAAGATTCTTGGATGGTGAATCTGAAACGGTACACAGAAATGTGTGCCATTTCTGCTAACCTTGGTTTGGAGGGAGTGGAGGTTTCATGGTATGGTGTGCCTGGCCAAAACTGGGAGACTTTATTTGCACATTGCAAAAACATGTCTCATTTCCAATGGCCAGATACCATTGTGGTCCATTTTGGAGGACACAGCTTGGGCTATATCAGTGCAATATCTTTGCAGATTGCATTGAAACATATGCTGAAACCACTAATGGAACTATTTCCACGTGGAAAGTTGATCTTTTCAGACATACCTCCTAGGGCACTATGGAGATGTAGCAATGTGTTTTGTCCTCAACAAGATGCAGGAAGGTGCCCTGTGAACAAAGGGGTATGTTAATTTTTGAATGGTGTTGGGATGACATTGTTCCCAAATGAGAACATTCTGCTGGATGGTGGATATCATTTGTTCAGTAATGGCATGACATTTACTGATTGTGGTAATGCAATCTTTCTTGAAAACATTCAGAATGCACTCAGAAAGTTCTTGTGAAAATGATGTAGAGTGCATGTGAGTAGTTGTAGGAAAAAGAATTTGACCCCCCCCAAAAAACTGAAAAAGGGTTCTTTTCAGAACCACCACTAAAGTGTAAACAACTTACATTGCATTTAATTTCTCTCTCCACCCCTTCAATTGGACGATCTGCCTGTGAACACCACAGGAGTCTGCTGATGGCACGTGCCACATCCGGGTCTTTTGAGGATGCCAGGCATGGAAATGGGACTGTGTAACGCAGGGGATTAGCCAATTAGGTTTCCTGGGTGTGGTATGCAAGGAGAGAGTCTGGCAGAAGGTGTGTTTGCTGAGAGGAGTGTAGATGGCTATGGCTATGTCTTTCAGGAGGCAGAGTGTGTGGACTTTGGGGGACTCATGGATCCATTGGCTAAAGGTTTACGCAGAGCACTGTGGAGTGGCTGAAAATCTTGGATTTTGAGATGTTCATGTGCAATGGTATGGAATGCGTGGCATGAAGGGGGTGGACTTGCTCCCGTTTTTAGCCTGATTCAAGGAATTATTTGCGTGAAAAATGCAGATTTGTGCGCCTTTCTGCCCGAAAATCCCTGTTTGAAGTATGGGGATTTTCGGGCAGAAAGGCCCGCAAATCTGCGTTTTTCACGCAAATAATTCCATGAATCAGGCTATTTTTGTCAATTTGGTCACAGTGCAACATCCAGACATTATCATTGTTCATTGTGGAGGGAACATTTTAGGGTATGTCACTGGAATTTCACTGCAGTTTGCAATGACGGAGACATTTGGCAATTTGAAGGAAATGTTCCTGAATTCTGACTGATTTTTTCTCTCGCATTGCCCCGAGACAGATGTGTATGCGCTCCAGTTCATTTGGTCCACAAATGGGGAAAGCGAGGCGTAATGTGAACAAGGCTGTGTGTGCATTTTTGGGAGATGATGGCACGATGTCTTTCCATAATGAAAATATTAAATGTGACAATGCCAATATGTTCTGCATAGATGGATTGCATCTTACTGATGCTGGTAATCTGCTTTTTCTGCAAAACATTGAAAATGCTTTGAAGCACTTCTTGTAAATATAGAAAGCATTTACCAGTAGGTAAAAAAAAATAGATGGAAACACGAGGAAAACAAAATGCCTACTTTTTTGCAACTTTAAAGAAAAAGTTCAGTTTAATAGAATGTTGTTTAGTTTACTTGAAACTAAACTTGAAACAACTTGAAAAAAACGTCCAAAAACAAAACATACAGAAAAAAGGTTCTTTTCAGAGCCACCACTTTGCCACGCAAAAGAGTTAAATGTTTTTGATGCCATCACCACACCCATTTATTTAGTGTCCGTGGACTACTAAGCTGTCCGTGGACTCCACAGGCTGCGTAGGGGCCTATAACCTTTTTTGGTACTTCTTTTTTTCAAGTGTGAAAGGTGGCACTGAAAAAAACCTTTATTAGACAAGGGAGGGGAGGGAAGAGAGGGAAGGGGTACCAACCACAGGGATGAAGGGGCAGGTGGAGAGAGGAAGATGTTAGGTGGGCCTTAATCAGGTAGGGGACAGTGTTTCTCATGCTCCTTGACCACAGCCTTGAAAGCACTCCGAAACTGCTACCCCCTACAGAGTGGTGTGTCACAGTACATGCACAGCACTGTCACCCTCGAAAGATGAGGTTTGACTGTGTTATGGATGGCCTGCAAGTCTTCCGCTGGAATCCTCTGCCCCACAGAAGTGTACCCTTGTGGTGACAGGAGTGGATGATGTGGATGAGAAAGTGGCCGTCAGCCTACTCATCCCTTGGAAAGGTACGACCTTTCGAACTGCTGCCTTGTGATTGGACCTGAGATGGTGCCGCATGGAGGTGGTCTCTTAAGAGTACAGACCTGGTTTGCCATTACTGAGTACAACCTTGCACTCAGTGCATGCAATCTTGTCTGCCCAACCTTTTGGTACACCCCCAATGGTGGTTAAAAAAGCTGCCACACCCAGAATTCATGACGGGAGTTGAAGAGAGGGACTTCCAGTACCTCATCCTCATCTTCCTCTTGATCCACTGCTGTATCACCACGCCTGTTCCCCTCTCAAGGCCCTCCAGATGGTGGTGGGGCAGCTGCAGTGCACATAGTAGAAGCCATTGTCCCCAACAATCACAGCAAAGCCAGCAGCAGGTGCTCTATCCTGGACAGCCAGATTCACAATGAGGAGCAGTAGTGGGTGGGTCCCTTAGTGGGGCTGTCTGCATATGCTGTGACTGTCCGCTAGCTATCGAGCCACATATAGGGCTTAGAAAGTGATAAAAAGTTGCCAGATCACCTAAGCCACTGTTTAGGAGCCCTGGAAGGGTAAAGTTTCAGCTTGAAACACCTTAGATTGGCTCAAAATTCACTTTTAAACTGTCTGGGGGTACGGACAGTGTCCGCAGATTCTTCCGATGTGCAGTGTGGGTGCGGTCACATGATGACATCCCCGGACGGCCGCGGACACGACGGCTGTCCTGCAGACACCTATTGCACCAGAGACAGTGTGCGCATGTGCGCCAGTGTTTGCAGGACAGGGGTGGAGTCTCCGAACTAATTAAAAATGTGACAGGCGCGAGCGGGCATGTCCGGACAGGCGACCTGTCAGGGGGCACAGTGAGATCATGTGTGCATGCGTGCCCGTGTCCACAGGACAGGGGCATAGTCCCCGAACTAATTAAAAGTGTGATACAACAGAGCGTATATGTCCTGACAGGTGCAGTGTCCAGGCACTCCTCCATTTTGGTTATGGACAGCCTGGACAGTCGCAGAGACCGCAGACTCCAAATTGGGCTTTTAAAAAGAAGCTCAGGCAACAGTACCCACACACATATTTATTGCATGCAAAAACATACATCTAATTAGGAAAGAGATGGGGAATTGGAATGGGAGGCTTATATGGGAGAATTGGGATTTTCTAAACACTGTTCATGAGTGGAGGAAGGGATTGAGGTTTCATCATAGCGTCTTTCATTTAGGGAATTTGATGGGGATGATTGGTTGGGACAGGGTGAATGGGCACAGGTACAAGTTGGGCAGTGATATCATACATTTTCCTTCACATGATTTTTCACAAACGTCATCAACTGTACAAAATCATTATTTAGTTCATCCATTTATTCTGTGCATTTGCAGTTTGGGGCTGTCTGTGTCTATCTTCAGGTTCACTGAAATGTACTTCGGGCTTGGTTTCCTCATTCCCACTATGTACTGTTTAAAAGAACACCATGTTTTAGTGATCTCTCAACAATTTAAATCACTTTTTCTACTTTAAAAAATGTATTTTGTATCATTACAGTTGTTTTCTTCACTCATTTCGTCATGGGGGAAATGTTTCTCCAGCCATTCCAGTGTGCTTGCCATTTCTATTCAAATACAATAATACTGCTATTTCTTACAAGTTATGTAAACATAATAAATTGTAATGTTACAGAAAAAAATACAATGTACTTACTATTGTTCTAAGGGTTTCTTCTGGAATAGCTGCCAGGTGCTTGTCAGTGTGTAAGCAAGGCTCCACTGATGTGTACAGTTAAGCTTTGTGCTTGGTGCATTCCATTATGTTGTGCACACTATGAAAACATACTTCTGGTTTCTCAAGTAAAGAATTCCTATAACTATGTATTTTTGAATGTAGTACATGTATCTCTTATTGCTTTATGTATATGTCTTTGCCTGTTGCACGATACATCAATGTAAGGTAACCCCTGTGCTTTTGGGCAGTGTGAATACTGTCCGAAGTCCACGGAAATTCACGCGGTCCGCAGACATTGATTCTAACACAATGGCCCAGTGGAAGTGGTTTGGGGGGCTTGTATGATGTAAGGAATATGTAGAAAAATTAAGGGTATTCTGGTAAAAACCCATGAAATTCAGTGAAAAAACTTTGTTAAAGGGACGTTATGGTTAAGAAGCACTAATAAAAACCTATCAAATTCAGTCGAAAATCTTTGTTAAAGGGATATTATGGTTACAAGTAAAATCGCAAAACCCCAGAATTCATCAGGTAAGGTAAGCAACCATCACTCGCGCCACCACCGTGCACTGCTAAGACTAACACCTAGGACATCAAAGATGACATCACAATTTTCATTGATGACATCGGGACAAGACGGGTCCACTTGCTTTTGTTCACTGACATATGAAAGCCAACCAATTTTCTTCACTGACTGGAAAATGGAAAAGGACTGACAGTAGCACAGTACAACAGAATGAGGTTTGCTGATGATATGCTACACTGTGTTTGAACCTCAGCCACATCAATATAAACAATTCTCAATGAGATTGAGTAGTTTGGTGCTCTGAGTGGCTACATGATTAACTGGGATAAAATCAGGTTAATGGCCTTAGACACCTGCTCTTCGCAGGAAGACTGCTCTGGGACTTTGAATGGGCTGACTCTGACATTGTGTACTTAGGGTTCGCATTACTAGGTACCTAAGCTTAGTTAAGCTGATAAGCTCAAATCTTGTGATTGTAATGAGTGAGATCTCCATGAAAGTGAAGCAATGGAAATGCTTTAATCTGGGATTCTGGGGAAGAACATATATAATTGAGACTATCTTGTTACCAAATATTATGTATTTAACAACTGAACATACATGGGCAGTATTGCATTAAGTGTGAACAGGTATTTAAGAAATGCAAGTGGGGTGTCCAGAAAGGAAACTCATGCAGACTCCCTCCCTCGAGGGGATGGTTTTGGGTTCTTGTTAGAAAGAGATACCATGGAAAGTTCCACATCACTCAAACAAGTAGGCTCCTACAGGCCTTATTTTCATCCACAGCAAAAGGACTGCATATTTATTTATTTATTTATTGTATTTGTTAAGCGCTCTAAAACCAGAGGCATCGATGCACTGGTTACAGAATTGGCACAGCAGATGAAATAATGCATTTTAAGAACAAAGACATCTGCCAATGGTTCAGACAGGGGTCAGGTCCTGGAAAAAAGCAGTGTCTTGAGATGTTTTCGGAAGGTCCAGTATGATTCTTCTGATCTTAGTGACTGGGGAACAGCGGGTAGGTCTTCAGGATTCTTCTTTGATGAATTTATGAGTAAGATACATGGGGGCAGTCTTGCAGAGGCATTTGTGTGTGATGGCTAATGTTTTGCAGAGAATGTGCTGACAAATCGGTAGCCAATGCACACTTCTTCTGGTGATTGAAATATGCTCCTGCATCAAGATGTTTAGCGCAGCCCTGAGTGCATTGTTCAGAATGACCTGTAGTTTGTTAATGTCCAGAGTGGAAGGGCCCACAAATAAGGCATTACAATAATTCAGTCTGGAACCAATGAGCACATGGGCAATGGCCAGGTAGCTGTCAGTAGACAGAAAGGATATGCAGGCATTAATTAACTTGATGGAGGATGCGACAGAGGTTGCAATGGCGGTGGCCTGTCTTGTTAGGGACAGGATGGCATCTAAGTAAATGCGCAGGGTTTTTACATCAATAGATACTGGGATGGTCATATCATCAATGGTGAAGGCGTTGTAGGCTTGATCAAGTGTAGCTTGTGTGCCAATCAGGAGCATTTCAGCCTTGTCATTTAGGCAAAGGAGGTGGGAGGCCATTCAGGCCTGAATGATTTGGTAGACTGAATGCAGAGTGTTGGAGTCAGTAGAGTAGTTTTTGCCAAGAGGGATGAGGATCTGTGTGTCATTGGTGTAGTTGGTGTAAGAAATGCCCTGGTCATTGTAACGCTCACCTGACTCCCACGGAGGCGCTGGCCTGGTTCGCGCTGCTGTGACCTCTTCTAAGATGATGCGCAGGGTTCGGAAGACGGACTGGACCGGGCCCCCAAATCTGGCTTGTCTGGCTCGCAGAAGTATCCTTCTTAGGGTCTGGAAGGACGAGCTATCCATCCTGCTTCTGATGCAGGGGCGCGTTGGTATCCAGTTACTTCACTGGATTTTCGGATTGGTGAGAACCAAACTTGCTTGGCTTCCAGGTAAGTTTTTTGATAAGAGGTTCCCCTTGTGTCCATGCATTAATGTACTAATGCTAGTGTCTTTTTCCCCATAGGGGCCGGGGTACGGAATGCCAGGGAACAGGCACCGACCCGAGATGAGAGGTGAAATCCTTGTAGAAATCAGGTAAGTCTTTAATGAGCGTTTTTTGGTAATGTCTTTTCATTCGCTCATTAATGCTGATGTCTCTTTTTCCCCTTAGGGGCCGGAGTCCGGAAATGCCAGGATGCAGCGCGGACCCGAAATGAAGAGTGAATGAATCAACAGGTAAGTCTTAACATGGAGATTTAGCTTTCCTTATTCCCTTCTCTCTCTCACCTTTTGTTCTGGTCTTTTTCTCCCTAGGCGCTGGGGCGTGACTGCGAATCCGGATGATCGCTGCTGAACATGGAGGCGCCCTGTAAAGGTGAGTGGAATGCGGCGCTGCAGCGATCGACGCGATGAGCTTTTAAATAAAAGTCTTCCTTTTCAGGATTGTCGGCGAGATGTCTCCGGGATGCGGATTTAGCAGGTAAGGACTTTTCCTTCTTCTGTTCTCCTCTTCTCTTCCTTTGCAGGTGATCCAGGATGCTGGCAGGCGTGGCAGAAGTCAGGATGCAGGAGCAGACACGGTGAGCGTCCAGCTGCTAGATGCAGAACAACGCGAAGCACGTGTGGCTGTTCGGGTGGGGTTTAAATAGCCTTGGAAGAAGTTCCAGGTATGTATCCTTCCCCGACCACGCCCGGATGGTAAATTAGTCCCACAGGTAAAGTAGTTCCTTTCAGGCCTCAAGGAGGCCGGGATCCTGCAGCATGGTCTGCATCAGGTAAGTGCACCCAAGCACTCCCATAATGAGCCTGGCGCTTATGGCGCCAGGACTGATGCCTTTTATGAGCCTGGCGCCATAGGCGCCAGGACACTGTCCAAAGGTTGCTGGGTCCTTCCTTGGGGACTGGATGTCCGCTTTCGGGGACGCAGGGCTTGAACCGGCTCCCCGGGAGCGAGCATCATGACAGCACTCCCCCCCAAGGCCCCTCCCAAGGTTGTTCCCTCCGGGGGTTTTGGTTTGTCTGGGAAGAGTCGGTGGAATTTCCTGACTAATCGAGGTGCATGCACATGGTCGCTGGGTTCCCACGACCTCTCCTGAGGTCCGTACCCCTTCCAATCAATTAGGTAGAACAGTTTTGACCTAAACATTTTTGAGTCTAAAATGTTCTTCACTTCGAATTCGGGCTCCCCATCTATTAGAATAGGTTCTGGAGGTTTGAGTAGTCGCGTTCCGGGTACCACTGGTTTCAGAAGTGACACATGAAAAACAGGGTGAATTCGCATACTAGCTGGTAAATCAAGTTTAACAGCCACTGGGTTAATTATTGCCGTAACAGAATAAGGTCCCAGATATTTTGGGTTAAAAGTTCGAGGCCCTTTGAGTGGTAAATGTCTGGTAGCTAACCACACTTGATCCCCAATCTGATACAGAGGTGCTTCACTCCGATGTAGATCAGCATTCTCCTTGTATTTTCTCTTGGCTTGTTGTAAATGCGTAGTTGCCTCTTTGAAGGCTTGGGTAATTGTAGAATGCAGATGTTCTACTGCAGGCATTCCGAGGTTCTGAGGTGAGTCAAGGTTTGAGGTTCGAGGGTGATGCCCAAACAAAGTATAAAAAGGACTGTGGCCAGTTCCAGAGTGTACCGAATTATTATATGCGTATTCGGCTATCCAAAGAATGTCTTTCCAGTTGCTTTCAGATTGCTGTAACATACACCGTAAGTACTGCTCGAGGGTCTGATTTGTCCTCTCGGTCTGACCATCGGTCTGAGGGTGGTGACTGGTCGATAATCTTACGTCGATCTGCGCCATTTGACAACATTTGCGCCAGAAGTGGGAAATGAATTGGCTTCCCCGGTCAGAGATTAGTATAGATGGGAATCCATGTAGCCGAACAATATTTTCGAGGAATTCTTTGGCTAGGACAGAAGCTGAAGGTAAACCTTTCAAAGGAATAAAGTGGGCCATTTTGGAAAACAAATCCACAATTACCAGAATAGTATTGTACCCCGAACAAGGAGGCAGATCCGTAATAGAATCCATTGATAGGGTGTGCCAGGGTGCTGGCGGTATGTCTAGAGGTTGAAGGAGACCGGCTGGTCTTTTCTTTTGACTTTTATTTTGGGCGCAAACACCACAGGACATCACAAAAGATTTAACATCTTTTCGCCAAGAGGGCCACCAAAATTGTCGTTTCACCTTTTCCTCTGTCTTGGCAATACCGGGGTGTCCCTCTATTAATGTATCATGATAACCGGAAATAACTAGTTCGTGTAATTCCTTATGTGGCAGGAATAAGCGTCCTTGGAAATAAGGTAAACCATTATCTATGGTAAAGTCTGATCCCTTTTGTATCCAATCCTGTAAGGTTGTAGGGTCCAGGAGTTGTTTTACTCTGGCTTGAATGTCTTCAAGCGTCTGTAACAAAGTCATGCCTAGAATCCTCTGTTCGGGAATTATTGGTACTGGTTCTGAGTTTGTATCAGATTCTCCCATTCCAATTCGGGATAAGGCGTCTGCTTTGCCATTCTTGCAGCCAGGTCGATAGGTAATCACAAAATCAAATTCAGCGAAAAACAAAGCCCATCGGAGCTGCCGTGATGACTGAGCCTTGGCGGTTTACAAATACTGTAAATTCCGGTGATCAGTGATCACTGTGATGGTATGTCGAGCGCCAAGCAGATAATGCCGCCAGGCTTTAAAAGCGGACTTAATGGCTAACAGTTCTTTGTCCGTGATTGCATAATTAACCTCGGGTGCCGAGAATTTTCTGGACCAAAATGCTACGGGATGCAGTTGGTTGGTTTCGGGATCTCTTTGGGACAGGACAGCTCCCATGGCTAGGCTGGATGCGTCAGTCTCGACGACATAAGGGAGATCTGGACGCGGGTGTTTCAATATAGGTGCGGAGGTAAACTTAGCTTTTAAATCCTGAAAGGCCTGCTCGGCTTCTTCAGACCATTCAAAACGTTTATTTTTCCTCAAGAGTGCAGTAATGGGTTGTACCACGCGTGAAAATTCCGGGATAAACCTGCGATAGAAATTGGCAAAGCCGAGCATGCTTTGAACCCCTTTTACAGAGCTAGGTGATGGCCATTTGAGGATGGCATCCACTTTTCTTGAGTCCATTCGGACTCCTTTGGGTGTCAGGATGAAACCTAGAAACTCGACTTCTGTGGTATGGAAAACACATTTCTCCAATTTAGCAAATAGTTTGTGTTGGCGCAGTTTTTCAAGTACTGCCCTGACATGTTTTCTGTGATCAGATTCCGAAGAGGAGTACACCAGAATGTCATCGATATATACGACAACACAAACATCGATGAGTTCCCGAAGGACATCATTCATAAAGTATTGGAAGGCAGCCGGCGCGTTACACAATCCGAAAGGCATCACCTGGTACTCGAATAATCCGTATTTAGTATGGAAGGCAGTTTTCCATTCGTCGCCTTCTTTAACTCGTACCAGATGATAAGCCCCCCGGAGATCTAACTTGGTGTATATGCAAGCGTCCTTCACCTGGTCAAGGAGTTCAGGGATCAGAGGCAGAGGATAACGGTTTTTAACCGTTATCTGGTTCAATGCGCGGTAATCGATACAAGTTCTAAGGTCGCCTTCTTTTTTGGGCACGAAGAACAAAGCCGAGGATGCCGGGGACTTTGACGGGCGAATAAAACCATTAGCTAGGTATTGATCCAAATATTGTCTCAAATGCAGGTTCTCAGGTTCGGTAAGGGCATAAATCCTGCTACAAGGGGGTTGTGCACCGGGCACCAGATCGATTTGGCAATCGTACGATCTGTGAGGAGGTAACGTGTTGGCCTGTTCCTTTTGGAAGACGTCCTGAAAGTCTTGG
Organism: Ambystoma mexicanum; assembly: GCF_040938575.1. NCBI lineage: Eukaryota > Metazoa > Chordata > Amphibia > Caudata > Ambystomatidae > Ambystoma > Ambystoma mexicanum. The sequence goes on along the minus strand of NC_090935.1, from coordinate 875,272,329 downwards.
TATTCCGGAGGTAGTTGCATGGAGGCAGAGGTTACAGATGCTAGATTAATCTTCAGGTTTTCTGGGTAGCAGGTTTGTGTACAATCCAGGAAGGTTATTCTCTTAGCTCGCCAATCAATTCGAGGATTATGTGTCTCTAACCAAGGGATTCCAAGAATAACCTGAAACTGTGGAGCCTTGATTACATCAAACACAACACCCTCCCGATGGCCATCGGGACCAATAAGAGTCACCTCAGTAGTGGAATGTGTTACCGGTCCAGAGGCAATTTCAGTTCCATCGACTGTGGTGATGACATCTTTGCTGGTTTTAGGACGGAGAGGGAGTTTAATCCTAGAGACCAATTCACGATCCACATAGTTTCCAATAGCCCCACTATCGATGTATGCCTTTATTGCATGCAACCGCTTAGGCTGTTCTGGATCTACGAGAACCATTGGCACAATGAAATGCGAGGTCTGAGAGTTAGTTTTCAAGCTCGGCAAGCGGACCCCTACACTTGTCGGGCAGAGTCGTTTCCCGAAACAGAGAGTTCATGGTTTTTATCAGCGGCTCCTACCGCCTTTCGGGGCGGTTTTGCCGGGCAATCTCGTAGAAAGTGTCCAGAATTCCCACAATAAAGACATAATTTTAACTGCCGCCTCCTTTCACGTTCCTTTTGAGTTAAGGGTCCTTTAACCCCTCCAATTTGCATAGGCTCAGAGACATCAACTCCCTTGGGATTAGCATGGGTCTTGACCAACACCCGGGTCTCAAACCTGGACCGATCTGCTTTTCTGTTTTGAAGTCTGTGATCCAATTGGACCACTAAATCTATATACTCAGTGCATTCTTGGGGCGGATTTACAACTTGGGCCAAGGCATCTTTAGGTTCTCCGCGTAGGCCTCGATAAAACAACGTGACTCTTTTATCCTCTGGCCATCCCGTTTCCACAATTAGTCTATTAAAGGTTGCAATATAGGATAGGAGGTCCTGATTGCCCTGTCGCAGGGATAGAAGTTCGTCATCCAGAGCCTGCCCCTGAGAGTGTCGAGCAAATAACCTTTCCATGCTTGCTTGAAACCTTTGAAAATCACGGAGAATCGGGTCATCTTGAGTAACCAGTGGAACTGACCAATCGGCAGCGCAGCCGCTGAGATATGACAATACAAAGGCTACCTTGGTCTGATCATTAGGGAAGGCCCCAGGTCTGCATAGGAAGTGCAAACGACACTGATTCATGAATACGGCGAATCGTTTGGGGTCCCCAGCAAAGCGTTCGGGTGGGGCCAGCGGCATGTTTCCAGGTAGATTAATCTGCACAGGGTTACTGGAAACCACAGGAGCGGGGTTCCCTCCGGAACCGGGTAGAGGAGTTTGCCCAGCTTGACCTTGCAAAAGCTGTCTGGCCAGGTCATCAGTTCTTTCCTTTGATATTATTAATTCCCTCCTGAGGGCATTAGTCTCTTGACGAGCGGCATGTACTTCGGCCCGTAATTCCCCCAGTAATTGGGCAACTGATCAGTCTCAGAACTTTCCATAGCGCCTGGGTGGGAATTTGTAGGAAGGCTTCGCGTTCTGTAACGCTCACCTGACTCCCACGGAGGCGCTGGCCTGGTTCGCGCTGCTGTGACCTCTTCTAAGATGATGCGCAGGGTTCGGAAGACGGACTGGACCGGGCCCCCAAATCTGGCTTGTCTGGCTCGCAGAAGTATCCTTCTTAGGTTCTGGAAGGACGAGCTCTCCATCCTGCTTCTGATGCAGGGGCGCGTTGGTATCCAGTTACTTCACTGGATTTTCGGATTGGTGAGAACCAAACTTGCTTGGCTTCCAGGTAAGTTTTTTGATAAGAGGTTCCCCTTGTGTCCATGCATTAATGTACTAATGCTAGTGTCTTTTTCCCCATAGGGGCCGGGGTACGGAATGCCAGGGAACAGGCACCGACCCGAGATGAGAGGTGAAATCCTTGTAGAAATCAGGTAAGTCTTTAATGAGCGTTTATTGGTAATGTCTTTTCATTCGCTCATTAATGCTGATGTCTTTTTTTCCTCTTAGGGGCCGGGGTCCGGAAATGCCAGGATGCGGCGCGGACCCGAAATGAAGAGGGAATGAATCAACAGGTAAGTCTTAACATGGAGATTTAGCTTTCCTTATTCCCTTCTCTCTCTCACCTTTTGTTCTGGTCTCTTTCTCCCTAGGCGCTGGGGCGTGACTGCAAATCCGGATGATCGCTGCTGAACATGGAGGCGCCCTGTAAAGGTGAGTGGAATGCGGCGCTGCAGCGATCGACACGATGAGCTTTTAAATAAAAGTCTTCCTTTTCAGGATTGTCGGCGAGATGTCTCCGGGATGCGGATTTAGCAGGTGAGGACTTTTCCTTCTTCTGTTCTCTTCTTCTCTTCCTTTGCAGGTGATCCAGGATGCTGGCAGGCGTGGCAGAAGTCAGGATGCAGGAGCAGACACGGTGAGCGTCCAGCTGCTAGATGCAGAACAACGCGAAGCACGTGTGGCTGTTCGGGTGGGGTTTAAATAGCCTTGGAAGAAGTTCCAGGTATGTATCCTTCCTCCAATCAGGTATGTATCCTTCCCCGACCACGCCCGGATGGTAAATTAGTCCCACAGGTAAAGTAGTTCCTTTCAGGCCTCAAGGAGGCCGGGATCCTGCAGCATGGTCTGCATCAGGTAAGTGCACCCAAGCACTCCCATAATGAGCCTGGCGCCTATGGCGCCAGGACTGATGCCTTTTCTGAGCCTGGCGCCGTAGGCGCCAGGACATTGTCCAAAGGGCCCCTATATGGGGTTGCTGGGTCCTTCCTTGGGGACTGGATGTCCGCTTTCGGAGACGCAGGGCTTGAACCGGCTCCCCGGGAGCGGGCATCATGACAGTCATCTAGGCAGTCAAATAAGGGTTTGGTAAAATATTATAAAGGGTGGGAGAGACACCCTTCTGGAGATGCTGCAGGTGATGTTTGCAGCGGGGGTGGGGCATTGGCCGAGAAAAATCTCATGGATCTGTCAGAAAGGAAGGAGGGCGTTGAGAGAGAAGTGGGCTGCCGAGGCTAAATGTTGACACAGAATTTGGTCGTCCACAAGGTCAAAGATTGCTGACAGGTCAAGAAAAAGGAGGAGGGCTGACTTGCCGGCATCCTTGATCTCGTCCAATTGCTTTTTTTAAGTCTAGCAAGGCCGATTCTGTGCCGTTGCCTGGTCAGAAGCCAGATTGGCGCAAACCTAGGAGGTTGTTGGGTTCCAGGTAAAGCTGGATTTGTAGGTATGCTGCACGAGCCACAATTTTGAGGAGGAAGGGGGCCGTGATAATAGGGTGGTAGTTTGTGGGGATGACAGTGTCTAGAGTCAGTTTTCTAACAGAGGTAGGACCCATACATCCTTTAGATTAGTTGGCACTGAGCATGTGGAGAACGAGGCATTAACAAAGGCGGTAATTTAGGGCGCCAGAAGCCCGGCACAGTTCTTGATGACAATGTCTGGGCTGACATCCCCTTAGCAGCGGGAGGGTTTAAGGCCTTTAATGATCTGGATAGCCTCAGTGACCAAGGCTGGTTTGAAGTAAAAGGGAGGTAAGTTTAGGAGGGAGGTTGGAGGCCCTGTGGTGGAGGAGACCGGTGTGACTCTGCTCAAAGTGTTTTTTTAAAAGTAGGATCTTCTTCTGGAGCATATCAATTTCGTCTAGTAGGGCTTTTTACAATATGGGTACTCCAAGTACTTTCCATAGTGCAGTTAGTTGGAAGGGGCGCAGGAGCTTCAAGCTCGCGAAGTTCGGGAAGGGTTGATGCAAGCTTGATTTTGCAGTGGAGATCTTAGTATTATAGGTGGTGCTTTTTGCTTGGAGTATCGCCTATTTATATTCCTTTTCTAAGGAGGTGAAGCAGGCTTTATTAGTTTCAGAGGGATTGTTCCTACATTTGGTTTCAGCCTCACATTTTTCAGGCTGCGGGCTTTGAGCTCAGGAGAGTACCAGGCATTGAGAAGCGAGGCAGGTATGGCTTTACATTGGGTGTGGGGGGCCACATGTTGCTAGCCCTGGTGAGGGTTTGGTTGTAAGTGTCTAACAGAGAAGCTGGGTCACTGGCAAGTGGCTGTGAGGGTGAAAGCTCATCCAGCAGTGGTAGGATGCATGTTCTGGTTATGTTACGAGAGCTTCATGTTATTGTGGGGGGGGGGCAAAGGCGGCGCCATATGTGGTGTCACATTTGAGGCAGATATGGTAAAAGAAATGATATTGTGATTAGTCCAGCGGCAAAGCAAATTGGAGGTGACTGCAATGTTGCAATTCAGGTCAGCTATCCAGTCCAGGATGCAGCCTTTGGCGTGCATGCGTGGGGCTAAGGATACATTGTGAGAAGCCTAGCTCCTTGAGGGAGCTGGCTAGGGATACGGCATTGTTATCGGCTTCATCCATAAGTCCCAGGTTAAGATCACCAAGGAGTATAGTCTTGGATGAAGGTTTGGAGTTTGAGAGGAGGTGCAGGATATCCTCTTCAAAAGAGAGGAGTGGGCCAGGTACATGATAGACCAAGGGAATACCTTTCGTGACGGTGTGTGAAAGACCTTGCTTGGTGGTCAAACGTTCTCCTCAGGGAAATGGTGGAGTTGCAGATTTCTCTGATGGGGAAAGAATCTGCACTTGCATGCTCTGAATGCTCACTAGGCTTAGTAGAACTGCCTCTCTCTTTCAATTTTATATTTGCCTTTCATTCCCTTGCCCCCCCCCCCCCATTGCCCTGTGGGTGATTTGAAACACAATTTACTTGATGTATAAGCGCCTTACAAATGCACAATAATCAACCTCTAGACTCTACTCCGTCTTTACGGTAGATGGTATAATGGGGTGGTATACTCGTGGATAGGGCTCCGAAGCTGCATGAAGCCACGTTTCTGAAATGCAAAAAAAGGTTGCAGACTGCTGTTGGTACTTTTGTTCAAAGGAGGTTTGCCTGGCATTTCGGTGCTGGACTGCCCTTGTGGGCAGGACAAAGGCTGATATGCAAATGGATATTCCTCCTTTGTGAAAAGTACAGTGAACTAAAAGTGATGGCTGCGGACTCTCAAAGTGGGAATAAAAACACATGAACAGGTTATCATGCCAAGTTCTCTCTAGAGAGGTGCGCCTGCTACCTTTTTTGCATGTTTCTGAAATGGTGAGTAGATCCAGGTTATTAGAGATGATGAGGTCTGAGATGTCAAGCCGGTGGCCTTGTATCGACTTGGCATTCCCTAATGCTCCCGTTAAGGATGTGTCACGTGAGTCTCAGGAGGATAGCTCAGGGGCAACGCACTCGCCTTGTAAGCAAGGCGATGCGGAGCAACACAGGTTTGATATACGGGTTCACGCTTAGGAACCTCTGGGTATTATGCGTGTTTATAAATAACCAATTATAAAAAATATCTGTGAATCCATACACATAACCTAATACAAAAAACCGAATGAGACTTGACCTCATTTATTTGACCGAAAAAAGTAGGCATTTTGATATATCTATATGTATGTTAAATGATAGGTGGGGGTGAGGTAAGGGTATACGTTAGGGTCAAAATAATTAGGTCACTTGTCAAATCATTTTCTTTTTCCGATAATATCACAGATATCCTGTATTTGTAGGGTTCAGTGAAGTTTTCCTGACTTTAGCTTGGGTATGAGTTGTGCCAGTTTTATGTCAATTTAGTGTCAGGGAGGTGGAGGCCAGTACAGTGTTGGTAATGGTGCAGGATTGTGGAGGAACTGCTATGCATAATTGAGGTGCCACTAGAGTAGGTATAAGTGTGTCAATTGTGGCACAGCTTCTAGGTGTGCTGGTCACGTCACATGACTTGGGTCGGGTAACAGAGATCGAGGTAGGTATGGGCGTCAAGTTACAAATGCTGGTAGTGGGCAAGTCTCTGTAATTAGGCAGTAGTCTAGGTCATTGAATGGTGACTTCACTGTGGCGCTCAGTGGGTAGGGTAGGGGGTTTGTTAAGCGTCTACGGCTGGGGTAGAGATGACATTGGAAGGGGCAGTGTATGCTGGTATGGCATGTGGTTGCTGTCAGTGTTTGGCAGGGATCCAGGTTGTATGTCGGCATAGGAAGCAAGATGCGAGCTAGTGGTAGTAGAGAGCGCCTGCCAGTGCACGTTCTTGAATTGCTGAGTCCGTGGACTGGCATAGTGCACCAGTGGTCTTGCTGTGTGCGAATTAAGGCATGCTCGCCTAGCACTGCCTTGGCATGGTACGGATGTGTCATGTGAGACTCAATAGAGCCATGTCTCGCTACATGGAGTCATTGGCATGGGGCGGCCTTAGTTATGCGACACTCGAGAAGGACAGCGCAGAGGTGGGAGGAGGGTAGATGAAGGGATAGCTGAATGGTTGGGAGATTTAAGGACAATGAAAGAGTAATTCTTCCTGACGGACGTATGATCACATACCTTGAAGGCAGAGTATTCCTGTAGCCTTCCATGGCCTGACAGGGCCAGACAGGGGATGAGACCCCAGGCCTTGAAAGTAGGCCTTTGAAGGGGCCTGCGTCGGCTGGCGACATCCTAGGTCATGCAGCATATGTTCAACAGACATCCAATCAGATGCGGGTGGAGGCTGGAATTCAGCCTGGCACTCTTCTGGAGTTGCGATAGTCGGAGGTGGAGCACCCATTGTTAAAGAGCTCCCAGATATATTGTTGTAAAGCCCAGCAGGTCTTACCTGAGAAAGGGATCCCACTGGAAGTATGCCAGGTGCATGGGTGCCTGTGTTGTAGTCTGGGTGGTGCTCCTGTGCTCCATATTGAAAAAGCAGTTCACAATATTATTCATGTAAATGTCATGCTGTGTTCCTTAAACAATAGATTGTGCTGTGGCAAATAAAATAGTATTACAGTTGTGTAAAGGTCACTAATGATGTGAGATAAAACGCTTGACAGTCTCCCCTATCTGCTCAAGACCCTGACCATCTGAGTGAATCCTTATTTGCAAATAGACGACACACCATTCCTTTGGAACCCTTTTTCGCGCATGGGTACTATTCCTATCACAGTTCTTGCCGCGTGAATTCTTTCAAATCCCTGCATTTGCATTTTAATCACCAATTGGGATAAATGCAGAACCACTTGCTCAGGTTGGCTCACCATGCTGAGGCTGTGTGGAGTAGCATCGTGGGGACTTCCCCAGTCAATCACGTATTCTTCTAGACAGACAGACATTTCACTGTTTGATAAATGTAGTCTGAACCGGGTCACATGTTTTCTCTAGTGCACCTGAGATCAATGTTAATTATAGCGCAAGCTGCAGGAGAAGAGTTATTCTCGTTGTCATGATGGGTTCCCTATGTTTTTATTGAACAATATCTCATAGCAGTTTTTTTTACTGCAGATTTGTTTCCTGGTCGCAGCCCCCCTGCCCCAACTGCGTGGCAGGGGTGTGGGGGTAGGGACCACCTGCATTTCCCATGACTCCCCTCCTCCCCCTCAATCTTTCTCCATCCAATATTGCATCACCCAAATCAATCATCTACTTTTGCAAGAAAAAACGGAACAAAATCAGTAGTAAAAAAAAGCCACTGTGAATATTGGTAAGTAAAAACACTCAATACTGCCTGATGCCCCTCTAAGACTAAATCTAGCAGGCACTCCATGAGTGTTGGTAGTGTGGGGAAATCCCTGGGACCTACACATGTCTCATGTGCCAACATGCCCAAACTGAGCACACCTCATAAATCGTGGCTACAAAAGGCTTTGATGGTTGGACAAAAGATCATTGTAAGGAATTTGAAAAACAACAGAAGATTCAAGGCAGAGGGTGGTGGGGATGACCAACCTTCCTACCATAGAAAGGGATATGGTTAATGCAAGGGGGAATGCACAGCATATAAAGAGATATTCAGGAAGAACCCAAGACCTCTATGAATAGGTAAGTCATTGCTGCACCTCAAAAATGCTTTGGTAGACCTGTCAGACTTCACTAACTTCTGGTCTGGTCTGCACTTTCTGCACAACTCCTAATTTCTGTTTACTATGCCCCTATTTGAGATTTGCATTTCTTATTCAATAGGATCTACATAATGTGTAATGAACTCATCTGGATGGGATCCTTTTGTTTATGGTCTCTTTGCTCGGCAGACAGTCAAGACTTCACTTGTATGTGTTTATCGATCTGAATACCAATAATTTTACAAAAAAACTAAAATCTGAAAGAACTGATTTTGAAATATTGACCTAGAAGGAGCCCTTCTTGCAAGTGATTTTGTATAATTTCAAACTATGATTAAGGTTTAAATAAAGTGATCAGTGATGCTTCGGTTTGCCGTGATTTCTGAGCTTCGGGTGGATTTATTAAAGTAAGCATTGTTGGATTGTATGTCTCATTCACTTGTTCTATTCTCTTTTAGTTTACCTTTGGGGGATTTGACTAGAAGTAGGCGATGCCTATCATTAAAGTTCCAACTGAACATATATTTGGAATATTATCCCAGAGCCAGCATCAGGCTCTGCAAGAGAAACATTTCACAAAGACTGCGGAAAGCCCTTGTGCACCTCTAAGGTAACGTATGAATTAATGTGATATTAGGTTTCTTAAATAAAGTTTGGATTAATAGTACAAGGCATGTAATGCAGCATAAACTGGTTTGATGTAGCGCAACACCTGCTGTTTTGGCAGTCTCTTGCGCATGGCCCTGAAAGACACAGGGGTAAGGGAGGGAATTAGTGAGAGGAGAGCGAGTAGCACGTGTGGATTAGTGCACATCAAAAGAACATGTTTCCTGCGTGCTGATGGGTCCTGGTGGTGCGTGTGTATGTATGTATGTATGTATGTATGTATGTATGTATGTAAATGTATGTATGTATGTATGTATATATTTTTATAAAGCGCCGGTAGCCCGAGGGCATCAGGGCGCTTGAACATTACAACATAGAAGAGAAGAAAGCAGGCATAAAGAGACGCGAAACAGTTGGCATGGAAGACCTGACAGCCACTAGCGTTGGAGATCTTATCTGAAGAGGAGTGTCTTCATCCGTTTCCTAAATACAAGGTGGTTTGCTTCTGACCTCAGTGAATCGGGAAGGCTGTTCCACAATTTAGGTGCCAGTACCAGAAAAGATCTACCCAACCCCGATTTCAACTTGAAATTGGGTACGACCATGAGGCACTTTCCTTCCGATCGTAGTCTTCTCCTGGGTGTGTAGAGGACTAGGCTGTTTTTCAAATACTCTGGTGCTTTACCATAGAGGCACTTGTGGACCAAAGAAAGAGCCTTAAACTTTATACGTTCCTCTACTCTTAGCCAATGAAGGGAAATCCTATCGGGGGTGACATGATCTTTCTTCTTCAGATTTTTTACTAGCCTAACCGCACTGTTCTGGATCACCTGACATCTCGCTAAGTCCTTAGACGAGGCCCCTAACAGCAGTGCATTGCCATAGTCGAGCCGTGATAAAATAATAGCTCTGGCAATGGTCGCCAGGTTACATTCATTTAGGAAGGGCTTGATATATCTCATTAGCCTGAGATAATAAGCCGTGTTTTTTTGGAGATAGCTGGTCTGGGCATGAGAATCTACCGCAGAGTTAACCATCATGCCCAAGGTTTTCACTTTAGGGGCCACCGAGATGATGGCTTTCTTAATTTGGAAGGATTTGTACTCTGCCCCTAGATTAGCCAACTGACGACTGGAACCAAACAGCATCAGTTCGGTTTTTGAATCATTCAGGCACATCCAGTTAGCCTGCATCCAATCGTCTATTGTCTTATAAACCCTTGCAATCACTTCGCTGTCAGCGGCGTGCTGGCTGCCCCCCAGTTCCAAAATAAGTTGAGTGTCATCTGCGTAATTCGTAAACGACACGCCTGCATTCACGAGTATGCTGCACAAAGTGCGCATGTATATGTTGAACAGCATTGGTGACAAACTGGCCCCTTGGGGCACTCCGAAGAGGATATCGCAGGGATCAGAAAAGTTGCTGCCCCAGTGGACTCTGGCTTGGCGGTTCGATAGAAATGACAATAACCAGTCAATAGCTCCTTCGGAGCAGCCCACGTTCTCAATGAGTGCCTTGATGAGGAGTTGATGATCTACCAGATCGAAGGCAGCGCTTAAATCAAGAAGCATCAGCATCCCTAACTTATTTTTGTCAAGCAAGCTCAACATCTGATTCTGTAGGTCCAGCATGGCTGTTTCAGTGCTATGAGATGCTCTGAAGCCAGATTGTTGCTGGTGCAAGGCTTCCTGATTCTCTACAAATTTCTGTAGTTGCTGCGTTGCTACCTTGTCCAGTAATTTAAGAACAAAGTTGGAATCTGTAATTGGGCGCAGGTTAGCGGGGTCCTTTGGATCCAGGCCGGCTTTTTTGACAAGAGGGGTGATGGTGACCTTCTTAAGTTCCTTTGGCACTACACCCTCCTGGAACGAGGCATTCACTATTCTCAGGAGAATGGGGGCAAAAATGTCTTTATGTTGCAGAATAATGCTAGGTGGTAGAATATTTTCTGCACAGGTGGTGGGTTTCATATTGTTCAGTACCTCTAACAAATCTGCTACAGTGATGGGGTCAAATTTGAAAATCTGTTCTCTTGTGGTTATCTCTGCTTCTATAGATTGTATCTCCTGGTTCACAGAGGTTCTAGCCTTGATAATGTTTTGTCGTGCTTTATCAGTTTTAGCTTGAAAAGCCTTAGAGACAATATTACAATCCTCCTCTGTGGGCGTAAACGGGGGTGTGAGACTAGCAGGTTTTTCAATGCTCTTTAGTATGTCGAAAAGTTTACTAGTCTTGTTGTCAGCAAGTTCAATCTCTGAATTAAAGAAGTTAGCCTTAGCTGACTTTATTTTGTCTCTATATTCCTTGTCCTTTGTTTTCCAATTATTTTTACTATCCACTGATTTTTCTAGGATCCATTTCCTCTCCAGTGTACGTTTTTCCTTTTTTAAAGTGTGGAGCTCCTTAGTAAACCATTTTTGGCAGTTGTTGTTTTTTCTGACTAATTTAGATTTGAGAGGGGCCTCTGCCTCCACCAGCTCAAGAACGTGCTTATTGTATTTGTCTAAGAGGATTGCGCATGAGTCGAGATCCTGAAAGGAACACAGTATTTCATCAGCGCATGACTTAATCTGTGCCCTGTTTAGATTTTTGAAGTTTCTATTAACTACTTGGATATGGGGATTGTGCTGATGTACGTAAATAGGCAGTTTTAGATTGGCAGATACCAGATAGTGGTCGCTCCAAATGCAGGGCGTGGTTCTGCAGTCTTGCAGGGATACATTGTATCCACATAACCAGTCCAACTGGTTACCCTGAGGGGTAGTGGGAGCCTCATTGAAAACTTTAAAGTCCAGGTTGTTCAGCGCTTTTTCCAAAGCCATGGCTCCTTTATCCTTCTTATTCCCTCGCCAGAGGTTAAAGTCACCCATAACAACAGTGGACACATTAACGGATCTTAGGGAATTTAAGTGAGAGCAGAGTTCCGTTGAGAAATCCGAAACCAGAGCCGGAGTTCTGTAGATGACCACCAAATTAAGAGAGTTGTTGGGGGAGAACACCAATTTGAGGTGCAGTGCTTCACACCCGCTACAGCTTAGAGTCACCTTAAAGAGTTTAAGGCTGTCCTTTGCGATGATTGCCACCCCACCTCCTCGACCCTGCTGCCTATTCTCCATGTAGATGGTGTAACCTTCTGGTACAGCCTGCTCACAAGTAGGCCCCACTGGGTCTGAAAGCCAGGTTTCTGTTAGGCAAAGAATGTCGAAGTCATTAGAGGTAATCATGTCTTTGACATTGTGTGCATGTTTTGTCAAAGAACGTGTATTAAGAAGACCAATATTTAGATGCAAATACTTCTGTGGTAAATCAATTGTAGAGTTACCCTCTAAGACGTTATTTTCAGTCCCCCCCTGTAATTCCACTCGCCTTGCAGCATCTGATGTACACATATTTCTAGGTCAGGCTTACCTAAGGCTCCAAGTACCCGGCGGCACAAGAGACCGAAAATAAAAGGGGGGTGGTGAAGCTGAAGCTCACCGAAGTGAACCGAAGTAAACCGGCTTCGACGCGCCGGCGCTGGACGCGCCTGACTTCGTGTTAAGTAGCACAAAGAACTACAAGAGTTCTGGGAGTTGTAGTTCAGAGTAACTAGCACTCCTGCAGCAAGTGAGGCACACAAAACGGCTCACTAACACCACGGATTCACATACACTGTTTAATTCACATTCACATACACTGTCCTAAACTAGTAACAATCGAATTTAGCAGAGATTTAGTATTAAAATGAATTAAAACCATTCAGTATTAAACAATTCTGCAAGTAAAATAACTAATACAACGTATAAAAAGTCTAAAAGCAGGCGGACAGATAAAAATCACAACTTCCGCTTTACTGATGGAATTCTTATGTCTTTACCTGGCAGGATTTTAAAAAGCAATCAATGAGATGAAGCCTCAAAACTGAGACTTTATACTGGAATAAACCGGCTTCGACGCGCCGGCGCTGGCGCGCCTGACTTCGTGTTAAGTAGCACAAAGAACTACAAGAGTTCTGGGAGTTGTAGTTCAGAGTAACTAGCACTCCTGCAGCAAGTGAGGCACACAAAACGGCTCACTAACACCACGGATTCACATACACTGTTTAATTCACATTCACATACACTGTCCTAAACTAGTAACAATCGAATTTAGCAGAGATTTAGTATTAAAATGAATTAAAACCATTCAGTATTAAACAATTCTGCAAGTAAAATAACTAATACAACGTATAAAAAGTCTAAAAGCAGGCGGACAGATAAAAATCACAACTTCCGCTTTACTGATGGAATTCTTATGTCTTTACCTGGCAGGATTTTAAAAAGCAATCAAAAAAAAAAAAAAAAGCAAGCGTGTAACGATAGGGGTGCCCCTGGTATTAGTGTATTGCCCGATTCACTGCTAGCAAGACCTGCCAGGGGAGGGGTGGGTCTGGCGGGTGTGGAGTGCTGGAATGGTGGAAGTGCTGCAGAGTTATGCAGAGTAATCTGAGCACGGTTTAGCCGCAGTTAGTGTGAGCTGGTGAGGGTTACACGCTGGCGCTCAGCTGGAGTGTGTCTTGAGATCTGTAGGATAAAGTCTACAGTGAATTTTCAAACCGTACTTCTAACAGCCATTATTCATATGAGGAGTATCGGCATATGCAGAGACAGATTGTAAAAGCAAGGAAATATCGAGGCTGAGTACTACAAAAGGAAATACACCAAACACGGGCTATAAAGATTCACAGATCTTTAATACTGCGCAGTTACAAAGAAACACAGATCGCAAGGAGTACCAGCCCGTCAGAGTGAGGAGGGAGAGTGCTGGACATCTAAACATTTGGGTTTATATACATTTCCAACAATATTGTCCAGCCCCTTTGCATGTTAATAATCTGCGGTCTAGAGTTTGTGCCGAGTTCACATATAGATCATACAATAATATGCACACGGATTACATAGGTTTGTGTTTCCAACAAGTTACAATGGCGAAGTGTATTCCTGTATTTAGCAGTGAGCCTTAGTACATATCCCTTCACAATGTAGTTCTGCCAGTGTCCACGCTCAACATTTACATAACATTGTCCTCGATGTGTATTAGTGGATGAAGCTTGTTAGCGCAGACAATCCTAGGACAACAAGTCATGCTGAGTGCAAGGTCTTATTACTTAGTCTAAACAGTCAGCCCTCAGACAGCCTAACCATTAACAGAACTCAAAGGTCGGGAAGGCTTGGTTGCAAGTTAGAAACACAGTCCACCATTTTAGAACAGAGAATTACACAAACAGAAATGAAAATGGCAGATGATTCTAAAATGGCGGCAAAGTCGATCTAAAATCGGAACTTTGCAATGCGGTTTTCTTCGAAAGAGCGACAAGGCTTAGGCCAATATGAATCAAAAGGAGGCACGATATGATTTCCCGTTTAACAAGATGACATCTGTATTGTAGCTCATGGCTAGCCAAAAGCACAATCAGAATGACAACCAAGTAATGTATCCTTTCAATAAATGAATGCTAAAATTGAATGGGGTGCCGTCAAGTGAAGGGTTGTCACATAAAGCTTGGTTGCTGATTACATTCAACCAAACATTTCGAGAATGGACCCCAAAAACCCCTGAAATTGCTTAAGTAATGCCTATTCTTATATAGAGGATACTAGTGCAAAAGCCTGTGTAGAGGAGCCAAAGTTGTTTTGGGTGGAGGTTGCCCATCATTGTTTTTGTAAAATTTTCATTGGGCAGCGTTTTCTTGATCAGTCATGTTGGTGCGAAATGTTTTGTTGCGTTGACGCTTGTTTTCCCTTTCAAGGGCTCTCTCTGCTTCTGGCATATTTATTGGGCTGCAGAACATGATGAGAGCTGTTTACTGAGCTGTCGTATTGGCCCTATGTTTTTATTTTTTTGCTTGCAGTGTTGTTTTCACGTTGACTTGCCTTTGTTGCTCAGTCACATTTGTCCGACGTATACGTTGAGCGTCATTTCTTCATCGTTTAACGTTTTCGTCATCTACATTGGTTAAAATTCTCTTCAGAGGTATTGCGGAGGAGTCGTATGCTGAAAATACTTGTATTTACAGAAGGCCCACTCTATGGGGAAAGAAAGGAATTTATTTTGTTAGAGAAATAGTGCTGAATCGAATGAGTTTCTGTTTATATATTTTTTTTAAATGTATACATTTTATTACTGTAATATTCTCATTGTCATCGGACGTTATCAGTGGGATACAGAAGATACAGCATGAGTGTTAGCTATGGTGAAAGAAGGAGGGTCTGGGCCATGGGGTAATCATTATGGGCATTGGAATCCCCAGGGCAAAAGGATATTTAATTGTGCCACCAGGATGGCAACCTGTGTTGGGTTACCTAGGTGACACAAAACCAGGACTTCTCCGAACTGCCACGAGGGCAGCACTGCTAATCCACGGTGAATGTGCAGAAGCCTGTTGGTGCTGGTGTATTCAACCCTCATCACCTTATGTGACGTACAGCAGAGCACTTACCAGATGCGGCAGGCTCCTAGAGATTAGCTCTCTCTCGGCATAACATTCCTGCTATACCACAAGGCACGCCACTATGTACCTTCCCCTTCAGTAGGGGGAGGGGGTTAATTTTCTCCTCTCTGCTGACACACCAAGTCAACACTCTGTTAGTATGAGAGTATGGGGTGCTATTATGCTTGCTACAAAGTGTGCATTAATATGGTTTAGAATGTAAAAGCTACATTTTACAGGTGGTTAATCCTTCCTGCATTAATACATTGGAGACACTTTAGAATTCACTAATTTCCCAAGGATGTTTAACTTTTGAATAGGACTGCAGTTTTAAAGCTCCGGTCAACACCAAGTTATTACTTAATTATCCTACCTCATTAAAAACATTAAGGGGGAATCTTAGTGACTCTGAGTCTAGTGTTAGTCTCCATTACAGTAGATCTACAAGTCATGAATGCTGAATGAAGCCTTTGAGCTTCTCTGTGGGTGAGTGCAGCAACCTCTGTGGGTGTGTTACTTAAATGATACATGATAAAGGAGTTTTCCTATTTGCAAACTATTTGACATGTTGCAGCTGATAATCTCTTCAATTGATGAATCCAGCGGTACAGTTGCACTCGGGCTGACTTCGCGCCTTGTTCCACATCATCACGCCCCATTGATGATGCAGGACTTGGCACAGAGCGGTACGGGCATGACACATGAGAAGGAGCATGGAGCAGGAGAGAGAAAGTTCCCTCTCCCACTGCTCCACAGTACAACTGATTCAGACGCCAGCTGTTGTCAAGAATAACTTAAATAAACCACCTGTTATCTACTGTGACGAATCAAGGGATTCAGTCACTTTGCACAAGGGTGGCAGGGCAGGGGGGCAGCCCTTCTTGTGAGGCTCGGGAGGTGAGCCCGCTACCGAACATTCCCCCTAGAGGTGGCGGCAAGCGGGACCTCACAGAGAGAGACTCCCCTCTCGGGTACAAGGACTTCCTTTCCAAGGATGAACTCCTTTTATTGTCCTCAAATACACAATCCAGTTCTAGCAAATGACAGATACCAAGACTCCTCTTATATGTATTATTGTAACGTAATTACTAAAGGAAGAGATCAGATTGGTATTGTGAAGAGCAAGATCACAGGAGTAATGAAGAATGTATGCCACTAATGTTACCAAAAAAGTACATTGGGGCAGGGGTGTGTGGTCTGGGGTGTGAATGAGACTATTACACGTACTGCATTTCGTAGCTCACCTCATCCCCACTATTGCAATGCTGGATAGTCCCCTGATCCCAAATGTGATTGTCCAAATGTGACCACTCACTAGGGTCAGCCCACACCCCAGGCCTCCAACAAACATGCACCCAACTGAGCTCAGCTCAGCATTATGTAATGAGACATTGTGAGCCTGGCTGGGCACCTCAGACAGGCTGGCGCAGTCCAATTACATGATCAATGAATGCGGCGGCCACAATGTGGCCCCCCAGCCCTCCCACCAAAAGATGGGGTTGAACAAAAAGGCATGCCACAAAAGTTGGCGGGGGGACTTGCCCCTTCCACCCTTTAATTGTGCCGTACCATCCCCAGCAGGAAGCCTTTAAGAGCTTCTAATAGGACTGCCTGCGGTGGTCGTGACCTGTGATTAAGAAACAAAAGGATTTGCCGGCACATCAAAAGGTATTATAGAAATAGGCCCACTTCTCCTGCTCGGACCTCAGTGACCGCCTAAGGTGGGAGCAAAGCAGTTTCATCACTCTTCCCTACTTAGGCAACATCCCCTTGTTAGAGCCCCCCCACCAATTCCCCAACCCATGTAGCACTGGCACCACACATACTCTGAGCTGATCCTGGTGGTTCCTGTATCTTTCAGCAGCAAATCGGACACAAAAGATACCAGTAATCCAAGGGTCTATTTACAAAAATGCATCAGAGAACTCTGACAAATAATTTTCCATTTTGATGGTGTGTTAATGGCAGGCGTTTTGTCCGTCGATGTACTGACACAATTTTCATGCACATGAAAGCCACTCATACACCATACTGGCTATTTCCAACTGTCAATGCTGCTGGCCAAGCTAACATGATTGTCAGTCAATTTTCTTGCCTTTTTTAATGTCTGGAACCCAGATGGTAATTCATGCGGTTCAGACACTTTGCTGAATTTGGCGTTCTTCATGATGGTTTCTGGCATTGATGGAAATCGATATTTCTGTTATAAATTTGCTTTATGGTGTGATGTGATAATATCTGTTTTCATAAAAATCAGTGTCAATGATTGAACGATTGGCCTATAGATATAAAGAGAGAAGAAACATGGAGAGCAATTTAGGGCAGCTTCTTGCACACACTGCTGTAAGCATGCCATATTTACAGGCCAGTTATGACTGACATATCCATTGTGTATAACTCCATAATATTGTGATGTTTCTGCTTGTCATTTGAACGACTGTTAGATCACCCCTGTAGTATCTTTACTCTCCCTACCCCCATTTCCCCTCTTTTTAATGTAGTAATTCTTTCAGTAATTAGTAGATATTAAAAATAATGTATGTGATTTATTTCTGCAATTTTGTGATGCTCTGTCATGCCTGCGCCATGGGCACACACATTGGCGGCCATCATGGACTAATTGTTATTCATTTACCTACAGAATACTCTTGGAACAACCCTTATTCACATTTTGGTCCTTAATTCCCATTTGCGTGACTTTGGTGCTTTTTTATTTTACTCAACTAACTATACGTACCACAATGCACTTTGCTACAACTATCTATTCCTGGCCATTCCCATTCGTCAGCATCGGAACCACAATCCCCAGAAGCCCTAGGGATCAGTGCTGCTTCCACCATCTCAGGACCAGAGAGGGAGGAGGCAGATTGTATTCAGGTGTGCTGCTGCAGGTGCTGCCAATTAGCCTGCCTCAGTACAGGGCAGGGCGGTATTTAAGCAGCTGCCTGCAGAAGCTCAGCCTCTTGCATTAAGAGTCCTTCCAACACCTTTTTGCTTAGAGCCACGAATTTTGTATGCTGTTCCTGCTTTCTCCTGCTTTTCATCCAGTGCCCTTCCGGGCTCTCTGCATTGCAGCCGATCATGCTCTGCTGCCTTCTACCTACCGCCCTTGTCTTCCGGGCTCCTGCCTTGCAGCCGATCACGCTCCGCTGCCTTCTACCTACAGCCCTTGTCCGCTGGGCTTCCTGCCTTGCAGCCTGCTACACCCTGCTGCCTACAGCGCTAGCCTTTTGGGCTCCCTGCCTCACAGCCCTGCTCCTCTGGGCTCCCTGCCTTGCAGCCTGCTACACCCTGCTGCCTACAGCCCTAGCCTTTTGGGCTCCCTGCCTCACAGCCCTGCTCCTCTGGGCTTCCTGCCTTGCAGCCTGCTACACTCTGCTGCCTACAGCCCTAGCCCTTTGGGCTCCCTGCCTCACAGCCCTGCTCCTCTGGGCTTCCTGCCTTGCAGCCTGTTACACTCCGCTGCCTACAGCCCTAGGCTTTTGGGCTCCCTGCCTCACAGCCCTGCTCCTCTGGGCTTCCTGCCTTGCAGCCTGCTACACTCTGCTGCCTACAGCCCTAGCTACAGCCCTAGCCCTTTGGGCTCCCTGCCTCACAGCCCTGCTCCTCTGGGCCTCCTGCCTTGCAGCCTGCTACACTCTGCTGCCTACAGCCCTAGCTACAGCCCTAGCCCTTTGGGCTCCCTGCCTCACAGCCCTGCTCCTCTGGGCTTCCTGCCTTGCAGCCTGTTACACTCCGCTGCCTACAGCCCTAGCCTTTTGGGCTCCCTTCCTCACAGCCCTGCTCCTCTGAGCTTCCTGCCTTGTAGCCTGTTACACTCTGCTGCCTATAGCCATAGCCTTCCGGGCTCCCTGCCCCGCTGCTCTGCTCCTCTGAGCTCGCTCCTTGCTGCTCAGCTCCGCTGAGCTCCCTGCCTTGCAGCCTACTACTCTCTTCTGCTTTCAGCCCTGACCCTCTGGTCTCTCTGCCTCAACGCCCTGTTCCTTTGGGTTCGCTTCTTGCTGCCCTACTCCTCTGGGCTGCCTGTCTGCCGCCTACTACAGCTCTCAATCCTGCTCCTCTGGACTCTCTGCCTTGCAGCTTACTACAGTCCTATTCAGTCCACAACAGCTTATCCACACTTTGTGCCATCGATTATTGCAGGCCCCCTGTTTTCTGGCTGCTGCTCCCTTGCTTTCTTCCTTGTTTACAATCCTCTGTTCTTGATCCCTGTCCATTTCAGTTATACTGCTTTTCCTTCATTTCCTTCTGCTAGTTCACTCATCAACTTCCTATTCCCTGGATATTTCTGTTCTTGTCTTCTCTTGTATTGTATCTAGATCCCTTTGTACAGAGCATGACTGTTGGTTTCCGGCAGGCAACCTCTGCCCCTTCCCTTGTCACGTTACAGTGTTACAGACACCCACAGCTGCTGTTCCTAGCCATGAGCATACAGCGTGGGCCTCTGTTATAGCAATCTGTGTAGAAGGCTGGAGTTTCCTAAGGTCCGTGGAACACTCTTTCCCATTTCTGCATACACCCCAAGAGGGAATCCAGTTTGTTTGTACCTTTTATTTTCCTGATACACTTGCCTACTCTTAGTTCTGTTTGAACTTCCCGCTGAGTGTTTACTTATCTGCCCACCTTACATAAGCACAGCTACCCAGACCCTACCTGGGTGCCTTGTGCCACTCTTGACAGAGTGCCATCCGTGACAGAATGCAAGAGCAAAACATTTCTTGTTCAATAGGCAGGAAAGGCACACACAGACCAAGGCTGCTTTTCTTTCGATTCAAGAAACCTCTGCAAAAATCTAAAGCTTTCTTAAGGACTGCAAACAAAAACCCTAGTTTAAAAGACAGACTTGCCCTAGTAAACAAAGGTTTACAAGCACCGTACTACACTCACTGGCTCGCTGACCCTTCTATGTGTAACTACTATGACATTTGCAAGTATGATCCGCAGTCTCCATCTGTAGAAGAACTACAGCAAGAAAATGAATTCCTGCAGATTTTGTTAGCCCAACCAGTGGAAAACACCTATGCGTTTTCTGGCATTTCTTCGGACACTGCATTCGACATTCAGCTGGTACACGAACCTTGTATTCCTTTATCCACGGCTACCCTGTCTCAGGACCAATGTCGTAACACTGCTACAGCCAAGGATATTGCACTCATTATGGGAGACTCTCAACCAGAGTACGCTGTTGCCAACGTGATATGCTCAAGATCAGCTTGGCAGGCTACACAACCTCCCCAGACTGCTGGAAACACTCATTTAACTGGACAAGGCATTCAGTATCCTGAGGTTAGTGCAGCTGGTCCTGGGTACAAAAGACCAATACTGACCATCAGTTGTCTTAATGCTTCCCGAGTAACTACTAACCATGATAACTCTAAGGTCAGTCTTCCTATTGCAACACCCGAATTTTCTGCTACACCAGATTCTGAAGCTGTAGAACAGGCTAATGGAACATATCTGTTACAAGAACAACTTTTACGCCTTAAAAGACAAAACGAAGACCTCTATGATGAATTTGTCTATTTGCATAGTAAGAATCTAGCAAAGGGATACAATTTACCAGACCATCTGGCACTATGCCCAACACCCGATATTCTGTCTTTAGATATTGGCATGATAAGGTCTGGAAGGGTAATACAGAAAAGGATACAGACTTATACAGAGCAGATGGAAGACCTGAACTTGGCATATGCATACCTTCTAAGGTTTGACTTGGCTCATTCACTTACTAGCCACAGTAACTCGGGCTGTTGCTCAGATAGTGAAGAATTAACTCCTTCTGTGGGCCAAATCACTCACACTGCCTTTACACCACAAATCAAGGGTAATCATCTGGCTGGAGATCCTGCTGAGTCAAAGGATTGTCCCGTTCTTACCCTTGATGGCGGTCCTTTACTCACACTTACAGCCTCTAAAGAGGTAACCAAGTCAGAGAGGTACCCTGCTTCTATGGACTTTTGTGCACCAGACCATGTGTCCGATCCTGACCTTTACCCAGTACCTGTCTGGAATCCAGCTTTGCCAACAGTCAATACCCCAGACCCACCTAGCAACCTGAGCACACCAGACTTTGAAGGCCAGCCATCAGAAGGCCTACCCTATCTTAAACCCACATCTGTCATGCTACCTGTTACAGTATCTTCTAGCGCAATCTCTGCTGCTTCTCCTGCTAGTACTTCTAAATCTGCTACTGATGCAGCATCTCACATCACTCTTACTGCAGTAGAAGCACCCCCTTCCTCTATGCCTGCAAGGACAGTACCTGTTGCTAAGCCAGTTAACAGCTCTTCTTTTAAGACTACAGCTCTGGTTGTTCCTGCTGGTGCCTCTGCAGTACTTAAACTACCAGATTCTATTCTATCAGTCTCGGGTGCGTCCCTGCCTGCTGGTTCTCCTATGGCACCTACTCTCCCAGTTGCTACAGCACCGGAACTACCTACTGCCATTCATGATCTCCCTGCTGCTGTGGCTTCTGAACTTCCTGCAACTCATGGAGAACCCGCCGCTGGGACTCCTGAAGTCTCTGCGGCAAATCTTGACTTTGCCATTGCTGCGTCTGACGCCTTGGAAAACCTTCCTAGAGCAACCAATTCAGCTGTATCTCTGGTTCCATCTTTCAGCAATATACTGTTGCCGGCCCTAAGGAAGACCACTACTTTCAAAGCAATATTTGCCATGGAGCCTGCATCAGATCTTCACAGTCTCTCAGTTCATGAACGCACTGTTGGGTTTTGTGCTCCAAAGACTTTGTCTTTTCTGAATTCTACCTCAAAGGTTCAGAACATTGGTAATGTCTCCTCCCTTCAAGACTCTCACCTTTCAACCTTAAACAGTTTTGGAGCTTCATGATGTGCCTTTTTGGTATAAGACTCTTTCACGGTGTGACAGACTTTGGACGTGCTCTTCTTGTTGGTCAGTCTTCAGGGAGCCTGGAGAGGGGCATACTATCATGCCTGCGCCATGGGCGCACACATTGGCGACCAACATGGACTAATTGTTATTCATTTACCTACAGAATACTCTTGGAACAACCCCTATTCACATTTTGGTCCTTAATTCCCATTTGCGTGACTTTGGTGCTTTTTTATTTTACTCAACTAACTACACGTACCACAATGCACTTTGCTACAACTATCTATTCCTGGCCATTCCCATTCGTCAGCATCGGAACCACAATCCCCAGAAGCCCTAGGGATCAGTGCTGCTTCCACCACCTCAGAACCAGAGAGGGAGGAGGCAGATTGCATTCAGGTGTGCTGCTCCAGGTGCTGCCAATTAGCCTGCCTCAGTACAGGGCAGGGCGGTATTTAAGCAGCTGCCTGCAGGAGCTCAGTCTCTTGCATTAAGAGCCCTTCCAGCACCTTTTTGCTTTGAGCCACGAATTTTGTATGCTGTTCCTGCTTTCTCCTGTTTTTGATCCAGTGCCCTTCCGGGCTCTCTGCATTGCAGCCGATTACGCTCTGCTGCCTTCTACCTACCGCCCTTGACTTCCGGGCTCCTGCCTTGCAGCCGATCACGCTCCGCTGCCTT
This sequence comes from Ambystoma mexicanum, assembly GCF_040938575.1. Classification (NCBI taxonomy): domain Eukaryota; kingdom Metazoa; phylum Chordata; class Amphibia; order Caudata; family Ambystomatidae; genus Ambystoma; species Ambystoma mexicanum. The sequence goes on along the minus strand of NC_090935.1, from coordinate 875,249,847 downwards.
CTACCTACAGCCCTTGTCCGCTGGGCTTCCTGCCTTGCAGCCTGCTACATCCTGCTGCCTACAGCCCTAGCCTTTTGGGCTCCCTGCCTCACAGCCCTGCTCCTCTGGGCTCCCTGCCTTGCAGCCTGCTGCCTACAGCCCTAGCCTTTTGGGCTCCCTGCCTCACAGCCCTGCTCCTCTGGGCTTCCTGCCTTGCAGCCTGCTACACTCTGCTGCCTACAGCCCTAGCTACAGCCTTAGCCCTTTGGGCTCCCTGCCTCACAGCCCTGCTCCTCTGGGCTTCCTGCCTTGCAGCCTGTTACACTCTGCTGCCTACAGCCATAGCCTTCCGGGCTCCCTGCCTCGCTGCTCTGCTCCTCTGAGCTCGCTCCTTGCTGCTCTGCTCCGCTGGGCTCCCTGCCTTGCAGCCTACTACTCTCTTCTGCTTTCAGCCCTGACCCTCTGGTCTCTCTGCCTCAACGCTCTGTTCCTTTGGGTTCGCTCCTTGCTGCCCTACTCCTCTGGGCTCCCTGTCTGCTGCCTACTACAGCTCTCAGTCCTGCTCCTCTGGACTCTGCCTTGCAGTTTACTACAGTCCTCTTCAGTCCACAACAGCTTATCCGCACTTTGTGCCATCGATTATTGCAGGCCCCCTGTTTTCTGGCTGCTGCTCCCTTGCTTTCTCCCTTGTTTGCAATCCTCTGTTCTTGATCCCTGTCCATTTCAGTTATACTGGTCTTCCTTCATTTCCTTCTGCTAGTTTACTCATCGACTTCCTATTCCCTGGATATTTCTGTTCTTGTCTTCTCTTGTATTGTATGTAGATCCCTTTGTACAGAGCTTGACTGTTGGTTTCCGGCAGGCAACCTCTGCCCCTTCCCTTGTCGCGTTACAGTGTTACAGACACCCACAGCTGCTGTTCCTAGCCATGAGCATACAGCATGGGCCTCTGTTATAGCAATCTGTGCAGAAGGCTGGAGTTTCCTAAAGTCCGTGGAACACTCTTTCCCATTTCTGCATACACCCCAAGAGGGAATCCAGTTTGTTTGTACCTTTTATTTTCCTGCTACACTTGCCTACTCTTAGTTCTGTTTGAACTTCCCGCTGAGTGTGTACTTATCTGTCCACCTTACATAAGCACAGCTACCCAAACCCTACCTGGGTGCCCTGTGCCACTCTTGACAGAGTGCCATCCGTGACATGCTCAATAATCATAAAGGTTTTTAAATTAAAAAAAGAAAAAGAAAAACAATCAAGTCCTGATTCTTTAAACCAATAGACAACTTCATCTTTCATTAAATTACATTTCTTGAGACCAACACTACTGGCGAAACACAGAGGGCAATCTCCTATAGAGATTAACCGTAGTGGTATGGGGGTACAGTTCAAATATACCTCGCTCTATATTTGTGGTAAATAAACTGTCTTAATATACATTAGCCCTTTAGACTTGTGCGTATATTTTTTTGGCAATCATTCTATTTGTCATACAGGGATCATATAGTACATTTTAGAATCCACCTTGCTCTTTGCCCAGCAACATTAAACTTAACTCCGGCTGTTTCCACCACTTACATCCAACTACTGTTTCTAGACTGTGCTGATCCTACATTTTTTATTAATTTGGCTTGTTTTAGGGTAGTGTTTTTGATCCTAATTCTGGTTCTGGTCCCAAGACTGTGGCCTCACCTCTTTTTATGTGCGTCATCTAGTCTGCAAACATTGTTGTCCCATTGTATCTTGGATCTAAGGCCAACTGTGAATTACTCCTCAGCTTCTGTATCCTTACTGTATTTATTCCTGATTTTGGCACATTGACCAATCTGTAACCCATGTCAACAAGCCATTTGTCAACTGTCTCTATGGATATGTACTTGTAACAATTACCTATGCTCAAGCGCCCAGATACCTAAGGGTTTGGTGCGCTCTACAAATAATAAACTAAACTAAACAAGGTACCCAAGAAGGGATTTATCTTTTCTGTGAGGTCTTGGGACAGAAGTAATGCTGGCTTGGCCTGGTTGCCAAACAGGTAGTTCTCCAAGAGTCTTGGTAGGTATATGCTCCTGATTCCTGCTACCTCATTGAAAATCAAATCTCAATATGGCGTCAAATTGGGGCAGGAATACAAAATGTGCAGGAAGGATCCCGCACCACCACGGTCAGTCCAAAACAACCCTGTTTCACCTTTTACGATTTCCATTATAGCTGGCGTTCTGCAACACTTATACACCATCTTATAAAGATATACCCTCTGTTGGCAACATGTCAATGCTTAATGGAACCTTGCCCAGATGTGCCCCCATTCTTCTTCAGCTTGCTCCCACACCACCAAATATCTACCAGATGCCAATATTCGAACTCTGAGGATTATCGGCCAGAGAAGAGACAAACTCGCTAAACTGTCTGGATACCTTTTGGTTTGAGTTATTTGTGTAATAGCCAATTTCTGAGCGGAAAGGCTTTAGCTACTTCCCTTCTCTAACTCCAAACGTCTCCTTGCACATATGCATTGTTTTAAAAATTCCGTCTCTGAACATGAACATGTGGGCTGCATACAAAAGTTAACCGCTGTCCCCATGCCTCTCAACTCAGTCGTACATTCAAGGTTTCCGTGAACTGGAATGGCTGGTCATAGAAAGGAAGTAAGATTACATTTAAAAGCCAGTATTTTCCACCCCCTCATTTTTATACAAATCAATGGTACTTCATAAACCGCATATTGCCTGTCCTTAGACGTTACCCACAGTGTGTATCACAAGGGATTTCCAGATACACTGTCCTCTATGTCCCCCCATTATTTGGAGAACTGGGGATTAACAAATGTATCCGCCTAAAGATGAAAGGAATACTGTGATATGAGTGAGAAATGTAAGGGAGCTGAATTCACATGAACGTGTGCCATTTAGTAATATGGACACTCTGATTCGTAAATGTAAAAAAAAGAATAATGGAAAATGTATTGATGCCACTAACATACTTCTCAAACCATTGTGTGTTAGTGTCTGTGGGCTGTACATGCTGTATTACTGCGGTCCCGAGCAAACCTGCCTTACTGCCTTATCCTGGAGGAATAACGGCCTGACAGTCTTTTCACGCTGTCTTTTGCAAAACCATGCCTCCAGCTGACGCTTGCTGCTATCTCCTGCTCAGAAAGCGAAGCGTAGCGGAGTGTGTTGAGTGTCTGGTGTCTGGTGGGCTGTGGCCCCGGTACCCATGGAAGAGGGCAGAACCCTACGAAGCCCCAAATCCAAGAAAGACAGCGACCCTTTCACAACAACAATGCTGGACGCCCCTTTAACTACAACGGCAGTGACTCTTCATCCGGCTCCCTCACCGTATGTCTCGACCGAACAGGGTAAGACTAACCACATTTCATTGAACATTTCCCTTTTGCCTTCCCCAAGCACTTTCTGTGGTGCATCCGCTGACTCACCCAGACGGAATTCGGTTCCTCTAGCCCGACGAAGTGTCGCCTCCCGAGACCTTATACCGATAGTGATTGCGAGTGATTGGGAGAGGGTGGAGAGGGTTGATCATGTGAAGCAGCATGACAACTTGTCAGATCCCCAACTATTTAGATCCCCCGAGGGTGGAGAGGGCGTCTGTGCCATCTGCAGCATGCATGCAGAGCAACAATATCGACTTGCGAGTACCTTGTGACATTGTTGAGCAGAACGAGGTGTCCATTGCAAATGTTGCACTGGCCCCCACCGCGCCGACTGATCCTACTTTACCCCCTGGTGCAGAGGCCGTAGCGGTCATAGCGCAGATGCACGGAACTCCCTGCAGATCTAATGTGCAGGAGAGCCTACCAAAAATCATCAATATGGTACCTTCAGCTGCCAAGACCATGCCGTCAAAAGGCCCTTAGCTGCCAAGCAGTCAACTCCACAAAAAAATCAGAGCTTGACACCAGGGCAGGTAAATCTATCAAAAGGAACTCACAATGAAGTAACTGGACACATGAATTTAATAAGACAATATCCATGCATTTTGAAAAACCGTGGAATGACATTGCCTACACGTGTCACAAAGGAACAAAACAAAACGTGCATCCAGCCTAGGATTTACAAGAAAGCTGTAGTAAGGGGTCGTGGCCCAGGCATACACTTCCCTGCCATAAATGTGCTCAAAACATCAAGCACAGCAGGAGCCTAGGGGTTGTACGACCCATCAGATGCCTAAATCCTAGAAACTATTGGAGCCTGTGGAGTATCATCCATGACTAACTGCTCAGCCCACGACTACATAGTGGGTCCTCAAGCCCCAAGCAACTGTTATGATTTTGCTCCATTCACCACCACAAATCAAGCCGAGAAATGATTGACACCCTCAATAAATTGGGGCATCAAAAACAACTTATCTCACCCATGTAAAGACGTTCTAGGAGCAAATGAAATGGGCCCCCCTGTGGGCCTAGTGAAAGAGCCCCCGGCTGTGCCTGTAAAGGAGCCGACTCAAAATCAACTATCGGGCGACGCAAAGTGCGATTCTGCATTGACCCATGATGTGTTAGTCCCTCAAGTCATTCTAACGTCTTTAGAACTACAAGGATGCCTTCCACATGAAGTAGCAAATGAAGATTCCCCGACACCAACAACGCACTTGCCTATTACTATCAATGGCCTATTACTATCAATGGCTCTACGGTGCAACGCTATTCCAAGCATAGGGGCTCCATGTCGGATGCTGAGACGCGACCCCCTGACTTCATGCACATAGGTCATGCACCAGCTTCAAGTATTAATTCAATGGGACGGAACTCAGGAACTACAACTTCACATGAGCCTTCTCCCTCAAAGTATACCTCAGCAAGGAAACACTAGCCTGATCTTCTCACCATGATGTCGACGCTTACCATCGCTGTTGTCCCATTCATGAAGCTCTATGAGCATTTGAATGACACCCTCTTAGACCACACTACCCTGCTAGCCATGACTCATTCCAAACTGGCTTTTCTTGAGGGGTATGTCGCAGCCAATGGCCAGCGTGGAGAACTTGATGAGTCGCAATCTGCCCTGAGGATGGCGTATTTGCAACATGTCTCACATACTACCATCACTCAAGCAACACAGACTACTAGGGTTATCCCGCAGGTGGATTAAACTTATGAATCAGAGCATCTTAAAAGTTCCAGTTTGTCAGTCTCTAGCAAAGCTTCAGCCCTAGAACCATCCTGTCCAGAACATGGGTCCTTGTGTTTGCTCTGATCCTGATATCGAAGGAATCTTGACAGACGCTCCGATGCCAGAAGATTTAGCAAACCCAGCATTTGCTATATTTACCACGAACAAACAAAATAGAATAGAAAAGACATCCGCGGTGAAACCACTGTCCGAAGACTCTTCGCTTAAAGGAGCCAACGTGCCACCCAATCTACATCCTAAAAATAAAAAAGGCGCTCCACAACCAGCTCCACAGGTCACCTCTCTCTTCTTAAAATCAAAGGCTGCGTCGAATAAGAATGTACCCTCGTGTTCTCCATCCAAAGCCTCTAGATCAATGAGTGAGAACACGACAGGGTTGACAAGACCGTCATTGTAAATTTTGTTGGATCTTTCTACATATTCCATCGGTGATTCACACATCAGCAAAGAGGACTCACGAGACCTATCAGCGCCCCCTGTGACGCACACGGAATCCAAATCTCTATCAACTCTTCCGCTGTTGAGCGCCTCATCGCCGCCCTTTCTTACTATGGCTGAAAAAAGGAAAATATGGATTTGCGGCTCTATCCAGGAAGGGCAGCCCGAGGGAAATGTACCAAGGGGCATACACTTAAAAACACCTTCATTGTCTATCCTCAACGTTGATGAGCCGAGGATTGCATCTACTCTACCGGAGCAGTGTCCCCCAGTCTCTCTGGGAGTATTGAAAACCACTGCGAACCAGCCTTTAAGTTCAGCAATATGCAACCTTCACCTTCAGACTAAAGGTCATGAAAGACCATTCACCACTAGAGTGATTAGGTGACAAGGCGAGGGCCTCCTGAATAGAAAGACTGAAAGTCTCCTGCTCCAAGGTCCGGAATATCGAACACTGAAACTTGAGAGAATGTTGGACAAAGAAGAAAACTTCATTCTTCATCAGAGGGCAGTGCTCGATCTTTTCCACTGTATACCCAACTTAAGGCAACTTCATTCCCAGGACGTAAGAATAATTGAATTTGTGGATGATCGAAGAACCGACCAAATCTACTTACATCTGACATCAACAGTGATCAAGAACATGTTACTTGACGCTGCAGAAAGCATGTTGATGCTTGTATTTGACTTAACGTCAATAAAGGATTCAGAGAGAGAGAGAGAGTAAGCCCTTAGGCCCTCTTACGTCAACCAGCATAAACCGTGAACATAACCGTGGATTGTCCGAAATAGCTACTAAAGAGACTAAGCATGATAATTTGGGACCAAATTATCTAGACCCCCTCCACACTGGTCGTGAGTCGATTGGACCAGCACCAAAAGTAAAAGTAACATTTGAAACAAAAAAGGCCTTGCGACAAGGGAGAGACATCAACCATTCACCATCTGAATTGAAAGCCTTAACTTAGCAATTCCCAACTGTTCCATTGAATGGGATGCTCCCATGTGACAACCCTGACCAGAAACAACCTCGCATGTCAATGGCCTCATGGAACACCCGAGGCTTTAGTCATCTGACAAAAGCCAGCAAGATCAATCTAGGCTACTATGACCTGTTATGTTTTCAAGAAACTTGGTCGCGCGTTAATCCAATCCTGGACGGCTTCACGACATCTTTAAGTGCCGCCATGAAGGGCAAAAAGGGACGCCCAACCTCTGGCCTGTTAATGGCCATCAAGTCTGGAATCCTGTTAACTTCAATTAAATTTGTTTCACTAAATCCATTGTCCCAAGAAGTGTTGCTAACATGGGAAACGAAAACCACTGGGTCAGCTGCCACATCACCAGCCAAATTGGTTGTAATCAATGTGTTTTGGAATCCGGCTGTCACCTCTAATGAAGGTTTTATCGACCATATATCCGACCTAATCGAAGATGCCTACATTGTACAACAAACACAGATTGTAATTTGATTTAAACATCTCCTGCCTTTCTGACAACGGTAGTGACCAATCCAACTCATACCAAGCCTCTCATAAATCCAGAGCTAGTATGTCCTCCTCCTCCTCCTCCCGCTTCAAATCCATCAGAGCGGGTGGTAGCAGTTTCACCGCTCTAGCCCCCAAACATTGGAACACCCTTCCTATTAATATCAAAAAAGAATCCTCCTTCACGGCCTACAAGAAACTGCTAAAAACCTGGTTATTCCACCAATATTAGAACCCAAGGGTAGGTCTCTGTAATGAAATATTTTGTTGGTGATTATTTGTAAACTGTATACCCAAAAATGTAATGTAACCTATGCAACAATGTTTTACTATTCTCTAAGCTGTCTTGTAACCACGCCGTGACACCCAAGGGTCTGGCCGTGTAACAAATAAATAAAATAAATAAATAAAATAAATATGTGGAACACACTAATGTTACAAAAGATATGCACATACTCAACGGCAATAGCAAAGAAGGCTTGCTGCCTCATGTGACCTGGGAAAGCTTGGGCCGATCGTCCGTGATCGACTATATCTTTGTTTCAGGCCATTTTCTGTGTCAAGTGGCCGCATTTAAGATAATACAAACAAAGAATAGCGACCATCACTTGCTACACATGGAATGGACAGGCTCCGCTCCTATCTCTTGACAAAAAATGATGTCAGCAGTCTCAGTCACGGCCGGAGACTCACGCCTAAAACCGACCAAAACCAAGATGGTCACTTTGGCAGGTTCTTTTGGGTCCGAGGGCTTGCCGGTGGAGAATATGCCGCTCTTGGAACCTCACGTTTCCAGTTCCAATAATAGTCAACACCCACACTTTAACCATACTCATGTCTTCAATTTGGAGCTTGTCAAACGCAGAAAAGAGGTAAGAAGGCTCACTAGAATAGCTAAGAGATCAGGCGAAGCCCTTGCCCAAGAAAATCTTAGACTGGCAAAAAGGAGCTATAAGAATTGGCTCAACTCATCCCGACAGTTGTTATATCAACAAGATTCGGAAAGCATGCTAAGGATCTTGGTTGGGAAAAAAACGAGAGACTTTTGGTCTCTATTAAAATCTGCTGGATCCCAGATGTATGACGACCAGACAAATTCTATCATTGAATCTGTTTGGATTGATCACTTCACAAATTTATATGCCTCAGATTCAGACCCTCCTATAACTGACCACACTACTGCTGAAATCATCCCTTGGGTCTCCTCATCGTTCATCGAAGATATCCATGGTAGAATTGCAAAGTTAAACAACTCACAAGCTCCTGGACCTAATGGACTAACAAATCTCATGCTCAAGGAACATCAGGACATATGGGCACCCTAAATCCATACGCTGCTGTTTCAGATTTCCAACTGTCGTTGAATCCCGAGTTTTTGGCGAAAGGCGATCGTAGTGCCCATCTTTAAAAATGGAGAACGCAATAATCCTAAGAACTATCGTCCCATCGCCCTTCTCAATGTGATTGGAAACCTGTATGGTACAATCATACTAGATCACTTTAGCAGCTGGTGCAAGGATTCAGGAGTCAACAACCCACTACAAACAGGTTTTGTAAAAGGAATTGGGACAACTGCAAACATCTTTACCCTAAACATGTTAAAAAGTCGAGTGAAACAAGGGAAATCTAAGCTCTTTATGGCCTTTGTCGATCTGGTACAAGCATTCGACCAGATCGACTGCTAGAAGTTGTGGAGTAATCTGGAAGCAATCAATTGTCCAGAGTCCCTTTTGGAACCCATAAAAGCTCTGCTTCGATCCACAACCTTAAGAGTACGACTGAATAAATCTAGCCTACTTTTGAAAGAAATTCCAATAGCAAAAGGATTAAAACCGGGATGCCCAATGGCCGCTGCACTATTTAATCTTTTCCTAGCTGACATCAAGAAATCAGATCCCGAATCAAGATTCTTCCCACCCACAGTCGGCAGAGTATTGTTACCACGCATACTCTATGCCGACGACATAGTACAGACGCCTATAGGACTTCAACGATAATTGAACGGTCTGGCAAGCTTTATTTGTTCTAATGGCTTGGAGATCAACAAATCCAAAACAAAGATCCTAAGCATGGGGCACTCCAATGAAGGAAAACACAAGTAATCCTGGTCGTTAGAGGGGCGAGCCATTGAACAAGTAAGCCCCTTCAAGTACTTGGGAGTTTATCTTGGCGACACCATAACTGAAGCACCCATGGTATCTCATCTAAGAGCTAAATCAAAAGCTTTGTCCAGTCAAGCACGTGTCATAAATCAAAGGTATGGGCGATTTTCCGTTCACCCCATGCTCTCCTTTTCCAAATCCAAGGTTGTTCCGCCCATCACTTATGAATCCGAAGCAATGCCTAATATTCTACCAGCTATCTAGTCACAATTAGAGGGCCTCTTTTGACAAAAGGTGTTTGGTCTCCCTTCAGCAACACCAATCCAAATAATATGACGCAAGTTAGGCCTGTCTTCATTAAAATCAATTGTTGACTGGAAAAGCCTTGCTTTTCTGCGAAAACGTTTTTTACCCGCGTGCCCGGATATCCTCGAAATGCTATATAAGGAGATTGTAGCTGCGGACACCTGCATGCTACTGGATTGGCAAAGGAGAACGTGTGCCATGTTAGAAGACATTGGATGCTCAGTCAAGACCCTTCTTAGTAATCCCATGATGATCAAACTCAAACTGCGAGAGCTGGACTGAATAAACACTCTTGATTCAGCAGGAAAATACAAACTGACTGCCCACATTCTACCTGAACTACAGAAGCTTGATGTAGTGTGTGGATATCTAAATCAATCACCAGATCAAAAACTGAGGGAGCAATTCCTCCGTATCTGCCTTAACCTCTACCCTACGAATGAGATTCAAGCAATCTGTGGGTTATCTGATACCAGCAAATGCCGTTCTGCAAAGACATTCAGGTTGTGGAACCAATGAAGCACTTAGTGACCTTTCACCAACTACGCGGATGATACTCAGATCCTACTCACACTTACAAGCAACTATGACACCGACTCCAGAACTCTCAACAACACTACACTACCATCCAGACTTGGATGGCAGCCCACGGCCTATGTCTGAACTCGAACAAGACTGAACTTCTCATTGTAGGTTCCACAGACACTCTTACGAATCTTGACAGTCAATTCAGCCACTTCACTGTTGATTCCATCACATTTCTGGTATTAGAAGTGGTGAAAACACTCTGAGTTTACCTAGACTCCAATTTATCCATGACCAGGCAAGTTAATGCAATTGCCTCCTCGGCAGCCTACCATGCGAAGCTCCTGAATGCAGCCAGACCATACCTCTCCAAGGACAACTGCACTAACATAGCAAGAGCTATAACTGGATCAAAACTAGACTATTTCAATGTCCTCTTCCTGGGAACATCCACAAAAAACCTAGAAAAACTGCAGGTCATCCAGAACAATGCACTACATGCAGCTAGGCGTATCCCAAAAAGGGAACATATCACAGCAGCAAGGAAACAAGCCCGCTGGCTCCCAGTCAGGGAACGGATAATATTCAAAACCTTGGCATTAGCCCACAAGTGCATCCACCAGACAGCACCCTCCTACTTATCACAAAGGATGCACCATGCCACATCGAAGAGACCAACCGTTATATACCAATATGCTCATGGTGCCTCTGGTCAAACGTGTTAGAGCAGGAGGCGCGATATTCCCGTACTTAGCCACACTACAATGGAATGCCATACCACCACCCCTACAGTTGGAAGAATCACACATAGCATTCCGAAAAGCCATAAAAACCATGCTCTTCTCCTAAACCAGCTCCACAACTCCCACATGACTACATAACTGCGCCAAGTTAGAATCCCTACTTGTTGTTATTAACTGTGCCTGAATTGTATAAATGTTTAAATGATGTAAATGTTTTAAACTCCTAACTAACATGTAGTTTCCTTTTGTCAGTAAGCTTCTCACAAGTAACAGCGCCGCCATGCCCAAGGGCTGCTCGTGCGCTATACAAATGTAAAAAATGTTATAAAATAAAAATAACCTCTTGTCCAGCCCTAGTCGAGAGGCGCACAAAATATTTTAGACATTTAATATCGGAATCACAGAGTACAGAGAACGACTCTTGGTGGTCATTGTTGAAAGCAGGGAACAATCCATGTTTTGTAATTGCCCTGACTAAATTTCTGGAGCTTCACATGGAGTTTCTATGTGAAGAAACCATAGACAGTGTTTTCTTGTTCGTCTCTTGCTTTTCCCTGTTAAATAGGAATGGTGGTATTTTTTTTTCTTTTTTTCTCTTTCTTCTCTTTCTTTTTTTTCCTGTATATTTTTTTCTCTGAACCCACTGATTGGGCCTCATTACGAGGTGGGCGGTAAGGGATTACCGGCACCGGTAAGGGCACCGGTAATCCCTTACCGCCCTACTACGAGTTCCCTTTGCAGGTCCTTCCTGAACGCCTGGTTTTAGCAGGCGTTAAGGATGGGACCCGCAAAGGGATACCAGGGTCAATAACGGTAGCGCAAATTTCGGTACCGTTATTGCCGCCTTCCCCCTTCCCATTGAGCCCTGAGGGGGCTCAAATGGGAATGGGGGATGGCCCTGGTGAATGGGGAATTACCGGTCCCGCCGACCTCGGAATGGACCGGTAATTGCTCCATTCACCAGGCCGGAGTCAGAAGGGTTTTGTAGGCAGCCATGGCGCTAAGAGCGCCATGGCTACCTCCAACCTCGTAATGAGGCCCAAAATGTTGTAACGCAGAACATTGGGCCTCATTATAAGTATAGTGGTAAGGCAACAACGGCCCCGGTATCGCTACCGGCACCATTGCTACCGTACCTCCATACTACGTGTTCTGCTCGCGGGTGCCCTTGCAGCCACCTGACCTGGTGGCCGTACCGGCACCCATGAGCAGAACATGATGGTAGCACCGGTACCGTTATTAGCGGTACCGTGCTACCACCCTCCCCATTCCCATTCAGCCGTATGGGGCCGAATGGGGATGGGGAGTCCCTTATTACCGGCACCCGCGAATGGGCAATTACCGGGTCCACCAAACTCGGAATGACCCGGTAATTGGCCATTTGCGGAGCCTGATTTTTTCGCAAGTTTGATGGTAGACTGCCTGTATTACAGGCATGGCTACCTCCAAACTTGTAATGAGGCCCATTATTTACTCTGCTTTTGCTAAACATTTATTTAAATTAAAGCAAACAAATAAAAAAACACAATTAACACTTGCTATGCTGTAATACAAATTGTTTTTTAAAAAAATGGTAAAAAAAATAAACACTTGCTATGCTGTGCCAGGGAGGTTAAACTGCTCAAAATATGCATTTTTTCGATAATATTGTAAAAGTCAGTCAATTGACCTAATTACAAATTCTGTGGTCTGGGAAAAATACTGGTGGTAATTCCCTTACTGCCACTTTTTTGGTGTTTACAGAATGACTGTAGTTTTTACTGCTCCCCCAAACTAAATGTTTGACCTTAAAGTTGAGGATCATACTCCAGCATCATTCTGCAGGCAAATCCTCTACTTTAAGGTAAATAATCGGTGGAAATATCACCCATGGATTCCTATGGACTCCAAAAATGGGGATTAACCAAGCCTACCACCAGAGGCGTTGCTAGGGCGGGGGGGGGGGGGGGGGGATAAGGGGGCTATAGCCCCTGGTTTTTTGGATGTAGCCCCGGATAGAATCTCAGGAGCTACAACCAAAAGGCTATAGCTAGCCCCCAGTCCCTACAGTTCGAACACTTTTCCAGACCTAGCAACACCCCTGCCTACCACCACTTGTAATCCCAGGTTAAACACTAATGGTGTTAACGGTAAACATGTTTGGTGACAATTTGCTGGATTTACCAACAAATTACCACCAAACCTGTACTGAGGCCCAGTACTGTGTCACAGAGGGTTTCATTTGAATAACACGAAACATGCAGAATTAAAAAGTGGAGTGAGCAAAGTTGGTTATCAGTTGTAAATAAAAAAAAAACAGCAATGTGTGGCAGTTAGACAAGAACAACATTTATTACAATATATTCACTGATCTGCACAGAAACGAAAAACATTTAGATGATAATGCGCTTAGTTTGACTAAGGGCTACTGAGTTCAGAATAAAACATCAATCACTTGACATTATGTGATGGTGCCACCTAGCGGTGGGTGAATGAAGACATCGCATTACGAAATGAATTAGCATTATCAGGTGAAAAGAATCTCTGGCCGGATGAATTTATAGTTGCCAATGGAGAGTGCAAGCAGGAGACGAAGGAACTATACAACGTGGCTGCATGTTCCAGAAGGGCTTTCTCTTGAGCGTTCTTCCTGCAATCTGAGCTGGATAATGCGGGCCGACGTTTTTCTGAATGAAAAAAGAGGCCTATTACATTTACGCTCTGAGAATGCAAACTAGTTTCTGTTTCCGAACATTTGACAAAATAAAAGGACATTCTGGGACTGAACCGGGACGGGATTCCCAAGTACTGCTGCCTTCCACTGAACTGCAAAGAGGGATGTGGGAGTAGCGAGAGGCCAAGAGTGCAGGTGCACTTCTGAGTCAGCCCTTTCTGCGGGCAACCCTGCGCAGGCGAAATAAAATCAGACCAACACATATGTAAGAATATTCATTCAGCCCTGAGAGACAGGCGGCTGCCGCATATTTGGCACAGTGGCTTTTAAGCCACATATTGTGGTTGAAATCCACTCTTCGTGACAATTTCTTTGGATAACTTAAATAAATGGTGATTGATATGAGTATTATATTGGAAATAATAATGTGCTGCATTTAATTTTAAAATGAATATTGATGGCTCACTGACTGTATATTATGAACGCAATGCTGTAGCTTTAACTTCATTGATAAAAAGAAGTGTTGAAGTGTGATTCCCTTGTTTAATAAAGTGATGCTTTCATATGTACAATCTCAGCAGTGGCAGTACGTGGATGGTACAATTCAGGCGCAGCTACTGATTCGTGTACGTGTTGAAGCCACGGGAACTGAAATATAAAGGCTTCTTGGTGTGCCAGATCTCATTTCAAATGGATGTAACATTTACATAGAACTAAAATGAATGCAGAGATACAATAATGAATATTATCACATGAAATCAAAGCACTATCTTTCAACACAGCGTCCATAGTTGGGCCCCCAAAATGTTTGAGCAGGTCAGCCCTGAGACTGTGCAGCAGGAAGAACGTTTTCTGAGCTACCCTTGGATAACCTTGTCAGTAATTTGTGCCAGGAGGATCTGAAAGAAATATAAAAGTCTGTGTAATATAATCATTTTAACCTGGTACAGTCGTCTCCCAATCCAAGAGATTGTGATCATCTCCCAGGGTTCATCGCCACCCTTAGACTAGCTAATACATTCTGGATCTTGGCACTATGTAGGCCAGAATACGTAGGCATGAGGAAGACTCAAAGGTATTTTAGGCTCTTGATGGACAACCCAAAGGGGATCGTTTGTTGTATTTTTTGTATTCTTCATCAGTTTTCCAACTTACGGTACAACATAAAACACCTTCTAAGCCCTTCAAACTATATCAGCAAATGTACCCCATTCCCAACCCCCCTCTCCCATAGTGCCTGGCAGAACCGTACAACCTAATAACTTCAAGGCCACCCATCTCCATGTTTATACCATTCTCAGAAGCCAATCACAATCTATCCAACGGATTTCGTGGCCCACAACTGTCATGCCCGCGCCGCTGGCACACGCATTGGCAACCATCATGGACTGCTTGGTACTCATTTATCCTCCCAATACTCTTTGGACAACTCCTATTCACGCCTTGGTCTTTAATTTCCATTTGCTCGACTTTTGTTCTTTCTTATTTTATTCAACTAACTACATTTACCACAATGCACCTTGCTACAGTCCTCAATTCCTGGCTATTCTCATTCATCGTTATTGGGACCACAATCCCCAGAAGCCCTAGCGGCCAGTGCTGCTTCCACCTGCTCAGGACCAGAGAGGGAGGAGGCAGATTGTCTTCAGGTGTGCTGCTCCAGGTGCTGTCAATTAGCCTGCCTCAGAACAGGGCAGGGCTGTATATAAACAGCTGCCTGCAGGAGCACAGTGTCTTGCATGTTGAGATCTCCCCGCTCCTGTTTGCCTTGACCCTCTACTTTGTTTGCTGTTCCTGTTGCTGCATTTCCCTGTTTTGGATCCAGTGCCCTGCCGGGCTCTCTACTTTGCAGCTGATCTCGCTCTGCTGCCTTCCAGCCTCCGCCCTTGCCCTGCCGGGCTCTCTACATTGCAGCTGATCCCGCTCTGCTGGTTTCCAGCCCCCGCCTGTGCCCTTCGGGGTTTCCTACCTTGCAGCCAATCACGCTCCGCTGCTTGCTACCTACCTTTTTTCCGCTGGGTTCTCTGCCTGGCAGCCTACTACAGCCCTCTACAGTCAGTGACCCTGCTCCTCTGGGCTCACTCCCTGCGGCCCTGCTCTTCAGGGCTCCCTGCCTGGCAGCCGATCACGCTCCGCTGCCTTCTACCTACAGCCCTTGTCCTCTGGGCTTCCTGCCTTGCAGCCTACTACAGTCCTCTGCAGCCCTCTACAGTCAGTGACCCTGCTCCTCTGGGCTCACTCCCTGCGGCCCTGCTCTTCAGGACTCCCTGCCTTGCAGCCGATCACTCTCCGCTGCCTTCTACCTACAGCCCTTGTCCTCTGGGCTTCCTGCCTTGCAGCCTACTACAGTCCTCTGCAGTCCTCTACAGTCAGCGGCCCTGCTCCTCTGGGCTCACTCCCTGCTGCCCTGCTCTTCTGGGCTCCTTGTCTTGCAGCCTGCCTCACTCCGGCTGCCTACAGTCCTGGTCCTCTGGGCTCCCTGCCCTGCAGCCTGCACCTCTTCGCTGCCTACAGCCCTTGTCCTCTGGGCTCCTTCCTTGCAGCCTGCTCCCTCTGCTGCCTACAGCCCTTATCCTCTGGGCTCCCTGTCTTGCGGCTTGCTACACTCCTCTGCCTTATAGCCTGATTTACACTTAGCTGTCTACAGCCCTGCTCCTCTGGGCTCCCTACTTCGCTGCCCTATTCTTTTTGGCTCTCTGTCTGTCGCCTACTACGAATCTCTCTCTCTGTCCTGTTCTTCTGGACTCCCTGCCTTGCAGCCTACTACAGTCCTCCGCAGTCCACTACAGTTTGCCTGTACCTAGTGCCACTCTTGACTGCAGACCTGCTTCCTACTTTGCAGCCCTTCTGTTTTCCTGACTGCAGCTCCCTTGTTCTCTTCCTTGAGTCCTCTGTACTCCACCTTAGGTTATCTACTTCAGTCTAACTGCCTTTCCTTCATTTCCTTCTGCTAGATTGCTAATTGACTTCCTTTTCACTGGATATTTCTGTTCTTGTCTTCTTATGTGTCTTATGTAATCCCTTTGTACAGACTCGCCCGTTGGTTTCCGGCAGGCAACCTCTGCCCCTTCCCTTGTCGCGTTTTCAGTGTTACAGACACCCACTGCTGTTGTTCCCAGTCATGAGCATACAGCACGGGCCTCTGTTATAGCAATCTGTGCAGAAGGCTGGAGTTTCCTAAGGTTCGTGGAACACTCTTTCCCATTTCAGCATACACCCCAAGAGGGAATCCAGTTTGTTTGTACCTTTGTATCTTTTGCCCCTTTTGGCTCCCAGGTACAGTTTCCTACTCTTCTTTCTTGTTGAACTTCCTACTGTGTGTGCTTATCTGCTACCTTACTTCAGCACAGCCACCCAAACCCTACCGGGGTGCCCTGTGCCACTCTTATCAGAGTGCCATTCCTGACAACGACACTGACAGTGAATGCACAGTAAAGGAGGAATGTTCCACGGTGCCAGCCCCCATTCCGAGCCAAAATAATGGTTAAGGTCCTGCTCTGCCCTTTAGTCCTTCCCTGCCTTATACTTCTGCAAAAAATGCATCCATTCCCCCCCTCTCTAGAGCAATGAACATTGTATAGTGTGGCTGTAATAGTTTCCATCAGGCATATCTTCTTAGCCTTAACCACCCATTTCCTTTCAGATGGTGCGCATTCCCTTTTCCATCCAATCACTAAACAGGCCATAGCAGCCAACAACAAAAAATTGACCATGTGCGGAAGTGCCCTCCAGAACCTTTCGCCTTCTACCAACCCAAAAAATACACGTATTGGATCCAATTGCCGTTCAAAGTCCTCCTCTCCCTTGATCCAACCTAACACTTCCTTCCAGAAAACCTTCATCTTGCTACTTGACCACCACATGCTCTATTCCCACATCCCTGCCAACACATTGGATCCGCTGTAGGGAAAATCTTGGCGAGCTGCACAGGATCCTACTGCCACCTGTACAGGAGCTTTATCCCGTGCATCTTATACTGACATGCCACTGATGCCTTGAATGCCCCTCTGCACATTGCTCCCCACAAGTATGCATCAAGTTCCGTCTCTGTTAGGGAGAATTCTCATAAATGTGCTAATTTCCCTTACCCCTTGAGGCCTCCAGCAACTTTGCTGTATTTCTAGGACTTTAATTTTCACCTGGAAAGAGTGTGAGCCTTTTTTTCCCACTCTTTCATGTATTTTGATGTGTGTTTTACTTATTGTGTTCTGTGGATCTGGAGTTTTAGACAACTCCATTGGCATCATCTTTTTCTTGTGTGTCACACAGCACCCTCAGTGCAGTGGCACAGGGATGTCTTTTAGACTTCCCAAGGTTTAAATACCTTGTCTGGGACTTACTACTGTCTCCCAGTGAATGTAAAGTTAAATTGACTTTGCTAGTCTTTTTAAATTGCTAGACCCAGCACACACTGCCTTACAGCAGAGTCCTGGAGGGAATACCTAGTGTTCCCTCGGCCTAGAAAACTCAGGTAGCCCTCAAAAGCTACCCTTTCCTCTCAGAATGGCTGGTGGCAGTGGTATTTCCATGATTTCCCCGACCGCAACCCGTTTAAACGCTCCGGTAGCTAAAATCCACCAGAGCCATGTTTTTCAAGATGGTGTCTGAGGCCCCTTTGTAAAAACAGGCTCCGGTTGACTATTTTCACCATTTCTTTTTGGAAAGGTCCTTCTTGTGTTTGTCTCTGCGTGCCAAACCAGGTTTGGTCCCTTTGTTTGTTGGCCTTTGACGGGCTTCAGTGCTGAAAACCCCCTTTGACACCTTAGTGTCTGGGGTGGATAGGATGTGAGGGAGGTGCCCGAAACTCCCTGTTATTAGTCTCCTAGGAGACCTGAATGCACTCTGGCATTATTGGCTGGCTGACTGTCCAGCAAGGACAGCCACCCCACTGGGTGAGTGACAGCTAAGCTGGAATGAATGGGAGAACACTGTTTAAAAGCAGGTCTCTGGGACTTGGAAGGCGGAGTCGACCACTGGAATGAAAGAACCGAAGACGAGCTGAAGGAAAACGACTTCTGCAACTCCTGGACTGTTGGTTTGTCCGGTGAAGCACTACTGCAGGGCCGAATTACCTGAAACTCCCTCAACAGAGAAGCCCTTCAAGGACGACTTCTTCCCTTGAGCTGGTGGGAACAACCAACTTGCAAGCCACCTGGAAACCATCTCCATACTGGTCAAATTTCATCAGAGTGCTGTTGAAAACCGGATAGCCAGTGAGGATACCAGATTGTGGACTTTAAGGCACTCGCACCTTAAACCGATGTTTTTCCAAGCTTGTGGCTTCATCCGTGTGCGGTGCAGGAACCTCCCGACGTCCTCCCTCTTGTCCCCAAGACTGAGGCTCAGGAACAGCGAGATCTGCAGGAACTGCCAGGAACAACTGCCTCCGCCACAGCTTTTCTTCATCCAGAAGGTACTGTGCAAATGCGGTAGAAAAATCCTCTTTGCCGCAGTGAAAGTTTGTGAAACGTTCCCAACTTTGGAGTCTTGTTCGCTCCTAAACCAACCTATAACTCTTTTGCGTGCAAACTACTTCCAAGAACACTGGCAAATAATTTTTTTTTTAACTGTTTTTTATTAGCATTTTCATTTACACTCCACACCGCAAATCCAGTGCAGACAGAAAAAACACTGAAACAATGAATACAAACACTTACCAATTCGCAACCCCGGGGCAACGGGGCCCCCCCCACCCAACTCCCAACCCAACCCCATCCAGGTTGGGTACTCACATAACAATGAGGTGTCTAGATACCCCTAACGCTGCATAAGAGTCTTGTCCTTCAAAGGTCCAATACTAGAAAAAGTAATAAACCAATGTGCATTCCGAGTGAGGCAAGAATCTCAGATAGGCTCTGAGGTCGATAGTTCTTGAAAGGCCACTGTGGAGGGACCCACATTGTCCCGTGACGTAGAAACCATCTCCCCAGTCGGGTCACGGGACATGTAACTTCTAAAAGGCCTGCCAATAGTCTTTAGGCCTACTATTAACTGGAAGCGTTTGACTGTATTGCGTCTCTCTCCTTTCACACATCGCCATAAAATCCACCCACTGATGCAAAGACGGAGCAGAGATTGCCCCCCATTTTCGTGCCACCAATGACCTAGCTACTACCAAGGCCGTGCCTATCAGGCGCTTGTCACTATATGTTCGCATTTCCACCAATGGCAACACCCAAGTTTCCGGAGTAAAGGGGATTGGGGCCTCCACCACCTGCTCCATAACCTCTGCGACGGCCCTTCAGAAGGTTTGAATGTGGGAACAGGACCAACCTACATGATAAAAGTCAGCTGGGGACTGTTGGCATCTCTTACAGATCAGGGGTCTAAGTGGAAACAGTTTATGTAGAGCAAGAGGAGAATAGTACAATTGATGCAGATATTTAAAATGAATCAAGCGAAGTCTATTATTAGTGGAAATCAGTCTGCTTTGAGCCAGTATAAACCCCCATTGAGCCTCAGTAAGGGAGCACGCCATGCTATCTTCCCATTTGACCCTGCACGAGACCGAGGGGGGGGGACCTCAACGAACGAGCCAGGACGTACAGTGAAAAGATCATCTTTCTATTATAAGTCAGGGCTACAACATACTCCAATATTGGAGAAATCTCAGGGGCGTTTGGGAAGTCGGGCCACTGCGTTTTTCAATACCTCCCGGAGGCGAAAATATAGCAAAAGGGTAACCGGAGTCCAGTCACCCCTGGTCTTAAGCTCCTGCTTTTACCTTGTGGTGCCATATCTCCTAGTGTGTGGATGTGCAAAGATTGAAAGTGTCGTATAAAGATGTGCTCATGTGAAAGGGGGATCCCTCTGACCCTGTATATTGCCATCATGGGGGAGTACCATGGTCCCCTCTCAATCCACTTTGCAAGCCGATCCCACTCCCTAAGCGTGTTCTTTAGGGGTTGGACCTCTGCCTTCAGATGACGCTCCCGGGCAGCCCAGAGTGACCTCTAAGATCGTCAGTCTGGGC
Source organism: Ambystoma mexicanum (assembly GCF_040938575.1). Classification (NCBI taxonomy): domain Eukaryota; kingdom Metazoa; phylum Chordata; class Amphibia; order Caudata; family Ambystomatidae; genus Ambystoma; species Ambystoma mexicanum. Next base: position 875,229,491 of record NC_090935.1, on the reverse strand, counting down.
GATGGATGTTTCAAGCAGCGAGTGCGGGGAATCAGTCATCAGGGACCAACACCAAACTGAGTATTGAATCTGGGCGACCAAGTATTAGAGAAAGAGATTGGGAACCTCAAGCCCCCCATGGGCGTAAGGTCTGCACAGTGTACGCAAGGAGATGCAAGATTGCTTCCCTGCCCAAATCAGTCTAGACATCAGGGATTTTATGCGGCTCCAAAAGGGAGCTGGGGGCCATATAGGGACATTTTTAAAGATGCATAATAGCTTCAGTAAAATTATCATTTGGACAATGAAATACGGGCCGCCTGGGAGAGGGGTAGCCGTACCCTGTGTTCAAACTGTTGCAGGGCAGCTACGTAATTTTCTTGGTACAATAGAGTGGGGGAGGTGGACATTCTTATACCCAGATAGCGGATTCCCTGTGGTATCCAAGCAAAGGCCTCAACCACATCCCATGGGGCAACCCCAGGCACAAGCGGAAGGACCTCAGATTTAGACCAGTTTATTAGTAGGCCGGACAGGAAGCCAAACGTGGATATCTCCGCCATCACTGATCGCATGTTAGTCCGGGGGTGTTTAATATATAACAGCATGTGGTCCACATAGACGGAGATGATAGATACATGAGTGCGTATAGTGACCCCACGGGGAAAGTGATACTCTCTCAGAGCACATGCCACTCACTCAATGGCCAGGGCAAATAAGAGAGGAGAAAAGGGACAACCCTGCCTGGTGCCCGGGTTGGATAAATGGGAGTGGACTGAATACCATTTGTATACACCAGCGCCTGTGGGGCTGAATAAAGAAGGCGGATCCACTGGAGAAACATGGTGCCCATGCTCCAGCGGCAGAGGACCTCAAACAGAAAAGGCCATTCAACCGAGTCGAACACCTTCTCCGCGTCCAAGGCCACCACCGCGATAGGGACACTCGTGTTTACGTTCTGTATTAAGGTGAATAATCTCCATAGATTATTCTGGATGAACGCCCCTGAATAAAACCCGCCTGATCTGGGAGGATTAGAGCAGGCATGTGGGGAAGGAGCTGCTCCGCAAGCAACTTTGCAAAGATTTTATTGTCTGTATTTATTAACGACAAAGGACAATATGAGGAGCACTTTTTAGGGTCTTTGTTAGGTTTAGGCAGTACCGTGATCAGTGCAGTCCGAGTATATTCCGGAAGTACTCCGGAGGACACCGCTTCCTCGAGCATGTTGCGTAAATGCGGGATGAGCAAGTCTGGGAAAGCCTTGTATAACTCCAGCGTTATCCCGTCTGTGCCCGGGGCTTTACCATTGGGAAGGGATTTTATCACTTTGGGAAGTTCTTCCTCAGTGGGGGGATCGTTAAGAAGCACTCCAACCTCTGAATCCAGCCAACCCAGCGCAACTCTATCCAGATACTGAGTAATATCATCATGCGCAGCAGTGCTATGGGCAGTGTACAGCTGTTCATAATATTGACAAAATATCTTGTTGATCTTCGTTGCATCCCTGGTGGGCTCACCCACTAGAGGATCCACTTCAAGAATGGGTTCCAAGCATCTCTCCTGCCTAATGGCCCAAGCAAGCGATCCCCCTCCCCATATCTCGCCGCCTCAACTGGGTCACCCAAAAATCTCTCTTCCCCATCCATCAGAGAACGAATCTCCCGTCTCCCTGCCTCAAGCTCGGCCTGTAGAGCGCGAGAATTTGCCCCCCCCCGAATAAGCTCCAAGCATTTGATTTCTTTCTCTTTCAGGGCAATCACTCTGTGAATACTTTTCAGGACCCCCTCCCTCCTGTGACATACACCACCCCCGCAGGAACACCTTAAAAGCCTCCCATACAACCCCCGGGCTAGAGACAGATGCCACATTCTGCTGAAAGAATTCAGCAATGGCCTGGCGCCATCTGCCCGGAACGCCAAGTCCTCCAAAGCCCGAGCCCGAAACCTCCACCGCAATTGTCCAAGAGGAGATGGGGGACCCCTGAATTTCACAAGCACTGGGGAATGATCAGACGGGGTACGGGGAAGAATCGCCGTCCCGTCCGCCACACGGGCCAGCTCTAGGGACATGTAGATATAATCAATCCTGGAGGAACTCCCGTGTACACTAGAGTGAAACGTGTATTCTCGAGTGGCAGGGTGATGCTGTCGCCACATATCGAATAAAGAGTAATCTGATGCAATGGATTGCCATTTTTGTGCTGCGCGGGAAGGCTGCCTTGGGGTCGACGTAGATCTATCCAATGTGGAAGTAAGGGCAAAAGTCAGGAGAGTCATAGTTAGGGCCATAAACATTTATAAATCGGATGGACCATGACGTGATTTCCCGAGCCACAAGTATAAATCGCCCCTCACCGTCCGACACCTGCTTATGAATTTAAATTCCAAGGAGCGATGTAGGTATATTGCGACCCCCCGGGAATGAGAAGAGTAAGAGGACCCATACCTGTGGACACCCCAACCGGGCAGGGCAGGGAGTTTGTGATCTTTCCCCACATGTGTCTCTTGAATACATAGGACATATACCTGGTGATTCTGCGCATAATTAGAGATAAAACGCGCCTTTTTGGCATTAGTGAAGCCCCGAATGTTTCAAGTAAGCAAAATTATGTCAGAGTTAACGGGAGCGCCCACCCCCGTTGAGGCCGTCATGTTATGGCTGGGTTAACACAACACAGAGGGATCAGAGCCGCAGTAGTATCAAACGGACCAGGACTGTGAGAGTACCTCATCAGAGCAAGACGCAATTAGAACAGTTCAAACCCGGAGGGGAAGACCCACCCCGCCCCCTTAATCCAACAACAACCAGAGAATTGCAACAAATCCCATCCACCCCCACCAATGCCAGAAACAACAACCTACCGGCCTCCAAAACCCACCCTCCACCCCCCCCCCCCACCCAAGCACATAACTCTAACTCAAAAGAGCACCGCTGGGCAGTGAGGGAAGCCGGCGGCAGCTGTGCCTCCCAATGGTGAGAGGCTTGGGAACCATATGTACTATTTGGCTTAATGCAACTGTTCATAGCAAGGAGTTAACCCATGTTCGACTGGACGTGAGGAGTTCATAGAGGTCGAGGACCAGGACCCAGCCATCAGTGTATAGAGGGTACAAGCCCCTCAGGGACAGTTAAGGAGAGTGGACAGATGATGTTCCCGAAGCCGGAATCTCCATCGCGAACCTCTCCGCTGACTCTGAGGATGTGAAGAATAAGGTTTTCCCTTTGTATTCCAACCTAAGTTTAGCCGGATACAGTACTCAATGATGTATGTTTTTCTTTTTTAAGGCGTTTTTTGCCGACTGAAAGGATTTCTGTAATTCTTGTACATGTTGATTGAAATCTGGAAACAGTCTGATGGTCGCTGAGCCCCATCTCAGGGAGCCTTTAGCCCGTGCTGCCCGAAGCAATATATCACGATCGCGGTAATTAAAGAAGCGGGCAATTATAGCCCTCTCAGGAGCCCTTGGAGGTGGTCTAGCCACCATGGATGTATGGGCCCGCTCTACCATGAACATGTCTGTGACCGGGGGATTATCCAATGCCTCCCTGAGTAGCTTTTCCATGAACACCTCCATGTTGTCTATTGGTGTGGATTCCGCAACCCCAGTAATCCTGATGTTATTTCTTCTCGATCTACTCTCCAAATCATCATTCTTGGCGACCGCACAGTTTATCGATTTGGATTGCTGAGACATCCACTTTACAAGTAAGCGCATCTATTTTCGCTCCCAGACTGTCCGTGCTACCTTTGAGTGCCAATAGTGTCTGATTAAGCACAGAAATGTCCAGTTGAGAGGAACTAGGGCTGTCCCCCTGCTGCTGAGCGTCCGTGCAGGCAAATTGATCCATCTTTGATTGCTTCTTCTGGTTCCCCATGCCTCAAACGCCCCCCTCAAGACATTTGTGCATTGGCTGGAAATGGATAGGGGGGGAGGTCTCAGAGCCCCCCGCAGAGACCCAAGAGGTCCAGGTGCAGTGCAGTGGCAGGGCCCAGAAGCAGTTCAATTTGATCAATAGCGACCTCTACGTCCTGTTTAGCACACCATGATGCAAGGGTCAAGGTGGGGGCCGCCCCTATCAGCCAGACACCAACCACGTTGTATACCGTTAATGTGTCTCAGCCAGGACCAACAGGCGCCCCCATCACTGAGGTAGCCCTATGAAGCACAGCGGGGCCTCGCCACACACCCCGCCCCCCCGGCGGCTCCCACAACCTGCCCCCCAGCTGAAGTCCATAGAACAGGGGCAGGGGTCCGCAGTGCAACAAGTGATCAGGATACAATCCGGGTATGCAGACCGAATATAGCACTACTGCACCATTAGAGAGCCACAGGGTGCATTACAGGGTGCCCCCGGCCCGGGTCTTGGGATCATGCCCACTTGAAGACTGTTCGCCAGGTATCACCCAGACTTTAAATCTTAGGGAATAGGCTGAGTCCTGTATTAGCCAGCTCCATGTGAAGGTTAATATAGCCAAGCATAGTTCCAGCACTACTGGGAGAGGGCCTCAAGACTTGTAGATCCTGGAGGGAGGACCGGGAGGCAAGAGCAATGAAGCGAGCCGTGAGGTCCCCCAGCCACGTGGGGGACTCGGAGGAGCCCCGATCTCGCCCCCTCTACCCCAGACTCACTGCCGGGCTGTGATGCGGCGGGTCACCCGTGCCCCGCCCTCCGGGGCCGCTGCCGCCAAACTGAAGATCCAGGCACCCCGGAGTCCGCCCCCCGGGGCAGCCAAAGTCCGCTCACCCCGACAGGCCGCCCGGAGCGGAGGTAGGACTGCCATGCGCCAATGCGTGCCCCGCAGTAACCAGAACCCCACAGTCCCCCAGGGGTCCGCTCCCCGGGGTGGCGATGGGCGTGGCGCAGGAGCCCAGCAGCCACCCGAGATCGGGAGCGCACGCCGACCCCTCAGGTGGGCCTGGCAGGCACAACAGGCCTCCTTCTCCAGCAGGAATGGCGGCCGCTGATGGGGGAGGGGGAAGGGCCGCCACAGTAGAGTCCACCGGGCCAGGTGAAAAACAGCTCCCCGTGCCTCCAGCACACCTCAGCAGTTACAGCAGGCACTCCAAGGTCTGCAGCTGAGCCGCACACAGCCAGCCACACCGCCAAAAAGATGAAATGAAGGATCTTTCCCCGAGCCTCTGCCGGAGCACTCTCAGGTAGCGGCCATTTTGCAAGCTGCGCAACAGCGCCCCCCAACATTGGCAAAGACTTAACCGTTTACTACCAGAACTGTGCTATCCTATCCAAGACACTGAACCATTGACTTTGGCCCAGGCCTACTGCATTGAATTGCCTGAGGCACCCTCGGATGTGGAAACAAGGCACAGTCACCACACACAAATAGATACGTCAGACACGAGGTTCTGTTCCCAAAATCTAGGGTTTATTGCAATACAAAATAGTCCCAGTTGGCCAAGTGGTCCCACGCCCCGCGACGTTTGTCTAACAGACCTCGGGGGACGCAAGAGAGTGTGAGACGTACATCAGTTACATATATACAAACGGAGCATCTTACAATCAGTAATGACACATTTGATGCCGCCCTCAATTCATTTCCCTTTGAATTAGAGGCGATGATTGACCAGTGTGACAAATACGACACCGTAGACCACCATATTTAGTAACAGTTTGCAATCTCCAGTTTTACAGACACCATTCTTTGTTTGCGAGAACACAGCGTTTCTATTTTTCATGGGCAAGGTGCGCATAGGAGACTGGCACATACCAGGCCTCACTATCTCTATGTTTCGATTCTCGCTCTAGAAGTCAGCCCGCTCTCCGGGGCCTCACTGGGCTCAGAAAGGGGGGCCATAAAGAAGATCAAAATTCAACTCTTTAAATGCTAGTTTCGTACATTGCTATTCTTTCAGGAGACTCGCTGGCATTCGTATACTGATTAAATGCCTTGCTCCCTGTCTTCAAGGATACGTGAGGGAGGTAATCGGTCATTCCTGTCTGGCTCTCCACTGTAATGTTTCAACATGTTTCTTAGCCTTGGACCATTGAAGCGAAATAATATCTACAGCAAAGCAGTTTTACATGAGGCAAAGTGGCAACGTTAGAGAGAGCAGAGAGAGAGAAAACAAAATGGCGATTCTGATCATCTTGAAATGGCTTCACTCTAGTTAAACGCTAATAGATACGTAATAACTACGTAATAACTAATGACTAATGAATATATATATTCTTACACTGTAAATGAGGCAGTTGGTCTTCGGCCAACCAATTATCATTAATTTCCGGACCCTCAAGGGGTGCTTAGTTTTTCTGGACTGACAAACCCTCCTCTTGGCCGTAAGCCAAACGTCTCATCCATACATTGCATCCTCCTCCGACCAGGTATTTGGATTAGATTCGGAATCTGATTCAAATTCGGACTCATGTATACTTATTGTCTCCTCGTTATTATTATCAATATCAATTGCCATGAATTCTTTAATGGTTTCAGATTCGTTACTATGGCGAGTGCTTAGTTTAGTAATGTTTTTTCGTTTCATCATTTGTACACACTATGCACTGATTTCAGTACATATTATGGGGAGACATGTATGCATGTCACAAATATTCCTAGGATTGCTACTAGGATTGCAAATAGTTTCCATCCCCAGGATCGCAACCCTTCCCAGAACCAAGAGCTTATGTTCAATTGCCAACCGCCTTCAGGGGGATGAAGATCGGAATTTAACACATGCAATTTTCTTATCGCCTCAAAAATCGTGGGGGAGGAGTCACTTACAAATACGCAGCATGCTGATCCCACGAAACACCGGCGCGATCAACTAAGATTATATCAAGGGCCATTCTATTTTGTAGTGACATTAATCTAATTCCTTTTTCTTCTAGAGTCATATTCATATCAAGAGATTGTTAAGGAGCAAGCCTGGTGTAACACCATACAGTGCGCCCTCATAAACAAAATTGAACTCCTCCAAGCAAAAATCCTAGACCATCACACAAATGTCACTCAGCATATCTTATTAGCTTCCCATATGGAAACTATGACCGAGAATAAAAAGACAAATCCCATTACTCCATTCAAATTTAGAGAAGTCTCAGAAAAAGAGGTAGTCGATATTGTTAACAGAATCAAACCCTCTAATTGCAAAGGCGACGCTTGCCCCGCTAAACTAGTTAAAGACTGCATAGAAACATTAGCCCCATTTCTCAAAACCTTCATCAATGCATCATTCAATACAAACTCAGTCCCGACCAGCCTAAAAGAAGCCTGGGTGCGCCCTCTTCTCAAAAAACCCACTCTAGATCCTGAAAACGCCAACAACTATAGACCCATCACAACCGTTCCCTTCATGCTTAAGATCCTCGACAAAGCTGCATACACACAAATACAGCAATACCTGGAAGAAAATCGCATATTAGGAAAAAGGCAATCGGGTTTCCGCCCGGGACATGGGACCGAATCGGCCCTACTAGATCTCAAAATCCAACTAAATGACATCATGGACAAAGGCAAACCTGCACTCCTGCTCTTGCTAGACCTATCTGCCGCCTTTGACTTGGTCAATCACGATATTCTAGGCACGCAACTCAAAAATGAAGCCCACTTCTCACCAGAAGCCATCTCATGGGTCAAATCATTCCTCGAGGGTCGACTCATGAAGGTCTTTTCTGACTCGGCCAGCGCTAACCCTACCACCATCCATTGTGGCGTCCCACAAGGGTCCTGCACTGCCCCTACCTTATACAACATCTTCACCCTCCCACTGTTCAATGACCTGGACCGTCGTCACATAGCTTACACAAATTATGCTGATGACACGCAAGTCCTGCTCCCTCTCACAGGGATCTATGAACACGACGCAGCAGCATTAACCAAGATCTATACAGCCATCCAAACCTGGATGGCAGCCAACGGCCTCTGCCTAAACGGGGACAAAACAGAGAGCCTACTAGTTGGCACCAAAGAAACTCTAAAAAAACTCCCACCGCGGTACAAATCCTTCAACATAGACAACTCCACCATCACAGTCTCCACTGCAGTTAAAACGTTAGGAGTATACCTTGACTCCACTGTTTCCATGACACGTCAAGTCAATGCCATAGCCTCCTCTGCTGCACTTACCACTAAAGTAATCAACGCTGTCAAACTCTCGTCCTTCTTCTTCCGCTGTGCTCGTCATGAATATTGTTTGCTCTTGTGCTTCTCCGGATGTTGAAATAGTTCAATCAATGTCTACAATCTTTTTATGCCAGTTTTCTGTCTGCCTGGATTGCCTTTCTACTTGGCAAGGCCTCCGTGCATTTTGCACATCACTCTACAATTTCAGAGCAGCTTCCTTTGTACCACGTGCGCCCCGCTTGTTCACTCGGGTTCCTGACACATGGATTTAGCACTGAGGAGTTGCGTTTCGTGAGCTGTCTAATTTGCACAACTCTTACGCCACCCGCCTCTAGGCCTCTGGTTCCCACTTCATCCGAAAATAGGAAACCGAGGCAAGAAATACACCAAGAGATGAAAAATGTGATCACTCCTTCTTTCTGCTCCGCAGGTTGTACCGATTTGCTCCTGGTACCGTGTGATCAACAAATAGTGCGGGTGCACTTCCGGTCTCGAGCTTGGAGTCTGCCTGGGGCACAATGGCGGATGATGATGGGTGCCCAGGCGACAATGCGTCCTGTGGCGCAACAGAAGATGGTGGGCGCCACAGAGGTATGTGCTTGATGTCGGCCAGCAGAGATGCAGAATCTGCTGGACAACGTTGAGGCACTCTTTGCTCTTCCGTTTTTATGGCAATCTCATCAGGCTTTGTTTCGTGATCAGGCAGTTTCTGTGGCAAGGGACTGGCAATGGCATTTTTCGTTTCTGGAACCGCTGCTATCTCTTTCTGGTCTTTGCCCCGATCAGTTGACGCGTCAAATGGCGATGGGACTTTCTTGGCGTGTGTGGCATGAATCCACGCCTTGCGTCCATCCACGCGTAATGGTGTCTGCGTGGTTAAAAGTACCAGGTAGGGCCCAGGCCACCTGGGTGCTAGCGATGTTTTCCGCTCATAATTTCTGATGAGCACCCAGGTTCCTGGCTCCAGTGCATGTCCTGGGCCAGTATACCACGCCGGTAATGCCTCCTGCACCTGCTGATGAATCAAATGCAGTTTTTTTACTAACAAATTACAATAAATGCTGAGTACAGGGTATTCTACCTCACACATTTTCTTAGGCTGAGGTGCGCACCACACATTCGCCGGTCTCCCCATTATGATCCCATAGGCGGAGAGCCCAGTTCTGGCCTGCACTGACGTTTGCATGCACAGTAACGCTATTGGTAAAGCATCTACCCAGCTTAATTTGCTACCTGCACAGATCTTACTAATTTTGGATTTAAAAATTCCATTATGGCGTTCTATAAGACCGGCCGAACTCGGATGTCTCGAACAATGGAATCGCTTATCGATCTGCAGTCCTGCACAAATCTGCATTATCACTGCACCTACAAAGTGCGGACCATTGTCCAACTATGTGACACGGGGCAGACCAAAGCGAGAGAAATACTCTTTTAGCATTAACTTCGCCATGCTCATGGCTGTGCAATCTTTCAAGGGATATGCTTCTACCCATTTGCTGAATGCACATATGATCACCAGAATGTATTTCAGATTTTGGCATCTCTCCATCTCTATGAAGTCAAAGTGAATCACTTCGAATGGCATAGAGGGAGGTCCAAAACTTCCTGTTGGAGTCACTGTTCCTTTTCCCACATTATGCTGTAGGCACGTGATGCAGTTTTGCACCAGCCTCTCAGCATTCTTTTTTATGAGTGGATTTTCCCAGACTGTGGCTAAATGTTGGGCTATTTTCTTCGCACAGATGTGTGTGGCACTATGAGCCATTGTAACCATTGTGTTTACATACGCATTTGGCAACATCCAATTCCCATTTTTTGTATCCACCCAGCAACCCTCCAAATCCTGTTCTGCAGAGCCCTTGGCCCATGCCTGTATTTCGTCAGCGTTAGCTTCCGCCTGCATTCCTTTAACAGTCACAATTCCATTTTCTATCATGCAGGGCACTTCCTCCGATTGTACTGTCAACATTTTTGTATTCAAATCAGTAGCAGTCTGTTTCGCAATCTTGTCTGCAAATGCGTTTCCTTCTCCCACTTTACATGTTACTTTTTTATGCGTCTCGCATTTCATTATTGCCAGGTGCTTTGGACACGTAAGTGCAGACAGTAATCGCACAATCAGATGGCCATGCTGAATTCTAGCCCCATGGGATGTTAAGAAACCTCTCTCGGCCCATAATTGGCCAAAATTACGAACAACGCCAAAGGCATACTGGCTATCAGTATAGATATTTACGCTCAAGTTCTCCGAAATTTCACAAGCTCTTGTTAAAGCAATTATCTCTGCTGTTTGGGCGGAATTATAAGGAATTCATTTACTCTCCACAACTGTTTTTAATGTCGTAACAGCATATGCGGCAGTTGATGTGCCGTCAGGTAGTTTAAAACAGGAGCCGTCGCAAAACAGTTGCCCATCTGGTTCTTTTAGTGGTGTGTCACTCAAATCAATTCTCCCTTTTGCAACAGCTCGCAAACATCATGGTAGTGCGCGCTACAGGGTCCAGCCCAGAAGAAAAATAGCCCAAGGCCTATTTCTTCCACCTTGTTCCTGTGTTAAGACAGACAACGCGCATCATTCATTCTCATGCACAAATAGCCTAAAAACCTTTTCATAATTCGATGTGCCCAAAACTGGAGCAGAACTCAAAATGGTTTTTAGCGAATCAAATGCTTTTTTACATTCTTCATTCCACTCCAAAGGCATCACAGCATCCTTCTTTGTTAATTCCACCATTGGTTTCACAATCAAAGCGAAGTTCATAATCCATTGACGACAATAAGAAGCCATCCCTATTATCTCTCTCACACCTTTCTGTGTTGTTGGAATAGGCATACCAGAAATACTCTTTATTCTCTCTGGTGTTAATCTTCTTCCTTCCTTTGAGAGTAGGTAACCCAAATAAGCTACTTCTTTCTGACAGTACTGGAATTTCTTCAGGCTTGCTTTATGGCCATGCGTGGCTAGATGAGTCGATAATAGAACAGTACCTTCTTTACATATCTCCGTGTCAGCAGCGATGAGTAAATCGTCAATGTATTGTAACAATACACAGTCTGCTGGTAATTCTAACATGTCCAACTGCTCTTTCAACGCTCTACTGTATATACTCGGACTTTCAGTATAGCCTTGTAGAATGCGTGTCAATGTGAATGATCGTCCTCCTAAGGTGAAGGCAAATAAATACCTGCTTTCTTTGTATACTGGAATGCTGAAGAAAGCGTTTTTCAAATCAATAACACTAAAGTATTCTGCTGAAGCAGGGATCATTGTCAAGATTGTAGTGACGTCTGGCACTAACGAGAATTGGGGATCTACCACTTTGTTCAGTGCACGGAGATCAATTATGAAACGGTACGGTACCTCGTTACCCCCTTTCTTGTACACAGGAAGAATGGGGCTGTTACATACACTACCTGTAATCTCTTCAATCACTCCCAATTTCACCAAATCAGAAACAATACTTTTCAATCCTTTTTCTCCTTCTGCTGAAATTTTATACTGCGGAATACGCGGTAGCGTTATTCCTTCTTTCAATGTAATTTTTACTGGCCCTATTTTCAAACATCCCACATCATTGTCATTCACGGCCCAAATGCAAGTTGGCACTGTACTCAATTACCCTGTTAAGGGTTCCGCCATAAATTCAGAAGTCGGCATAGTCTGGGGAGAAATAGTCAAAAATACCCCATCTGGTGTACAATGGATAACTGCGCTTAGTTTTTTCAATAGATTAAATCCTAAAAGATTCTCCCCACAATGCTCTGTTAAAAGAAATGGTCAAGGTTCAGTAAAAGGCCCTATTGTCATTGCCACTGATTTGGTCTCGGGGTTCATTACTGGGGTACCTGCGAACCCTACTGAGATATTTTGTCGCCCTGACAGAGGTATGTCTGGAACCAAGTGATGATCTATCGAGCACTTTTGTGCCCCCGTATCTACGAGGAATCTATGCTCTTCATTCCCGATTTTCTTCTCTACGTAGGATCCTTTCTGATTCACGGGAATTGACACTGGTTCCGACCCCTGTCCTGGGCTGTCATATTGGGGTAACAACACGTCATCCGATGTGTAGTCACCACTGTTATTATAGTATGCACCTGTCTGGTTATCAAAAATGATCCCCCCCTCTCCCTCTATTTCCCATTTGTGCACCTTGCTGATTTTGACTCTGAATAGTTTGATTCGGAGCCTGTCCTTGATTCTGTGCACCATTCCCTTGATCATTCTGATGCTGCTGCATATGATTTCTCTTGTGACCATTTGTTCCCATGTTCCCTTTGTGAGGCCTTCTCTGACTATATCCGCCTCTATTTTGCAAATGCAGACATTGTGCCCGCCAGTGTCCTTCCTCTCTGCAGTATGCACATTGATTTAATCCCAAAGGCCCTCCATGCATATTCGAAATTCCCCTACTCTGTGCATTTCCCCTTCCCTTGTGGTGTCCTGCTATCTGCTGGAGTAACACCTGTGTTTTCAAGTTCGTTCTATCCTTTGCTTCTCTTTCCTTCTCAGTATTTACCCGGTTCTCATAATATTGGGCCATATGTAATACTTCTCCTAGCGTTTTTGCTTGCCATGCACTTTCTGAAGTCATTATCAAATTTTGAATCGGAAGTATTAATCCCCTTACATATTTATCCACGAATAGCCTTTTCCCTGCCTCTGTACTCACATCCTGTCCACTGAAATCTGTAAATATCTCTTCGAATCTGTGGACAACTCGTCTTTACCTTGAACACACGCCATCATCTTGTCCCATTGAATTTCTTTTTCTGGGACCAATTCTTTTAACTTCTGTACTATTCGTGCTGGTAATGCTAACATATTCGCCCCTGGCTGTGCACCCATTGCTTTATTCCTATCCTTCAGTATTAAATTTGCCCAAGTGGTGCCATAGGCTGTCTCATCATCTACCTTTCTTATTCGTTTCCATATGTCTGCTGGCAAAATTACAGGGAATATTAGATCTATATCACCCATCGTGAACACTGAAGATTGCAATAAAGACTCCACTTCTTTATAAAAACCCGATGGATTTTTTCGTATGTCAGGGATTGTCTGACAGGGTTTTATATTATTCACTTCCTGTCTAGAGAAGGGAACGTGCACATATTGGGCTGTGTAATGTGCTGGGATTACCACAGGTGGCGCATTGCGTATTGCGGGAGTCTCTACCTTCGGTACAAAGGTAGGGGGCACTTCTTTCATGGGGAAAGCCACACTCACTATTCCTCCCCCCTCTCTCATATGCAACGATATTCCGAAGTCGAGGGATAAGGCTGTCTCTCCTGTTCCCCGTTCCATCGCTCTCTTATATACTGCCAACAATTCAGGAGGGCTCACCTTCTCCTCGCTTATATCTTTGTTTATCAAATATTCAACCATCGTTTGCAATGCTCTTCTTTTCAGTGCTAAAGTGTATTCATCAAATATTCCATGTATTTCCATTGTGGGAATACTGGGATCTGAAATCCATTTTTGTGCCTCCCGTATACATACTTTTAGCTCTGCACTAATTTGCGCTGCTGGTGACATAAATCGCTGCTTTCTACCCCTCTCAATATTCTTTCTCTTATTCCCCGGTGTTGCGAGTACTTTAGAATACTCTTCATCCAATTCATTCTTCATTTCAAACAGTCGCTTCACATGTTCTTCTATTTCTTCATCTCTCCCTCTACAACGGACTAATGCATTTAAATCCAACAATCGTTGCGGTGGTAACTTCCCAATTACCTTTTTCCATTGTCCTAGCAAATATTCCCCCGTGCATTCCAACAATACCTGTCTTTCATTGTTTCTTCTGAAGTCATATAGGGACGCTAGCGTGGATGCCTCATCATTATCGTCTATATACATTTCCGCCTGTTCTTGCAGCTCACGCTTTCTCTCCTTACTGATTTCGCTGCGAGTTACTCTCGTACATTCATTCTGTTCAATTCCACTCATGGGAGGGGCAGTCAGGACAGTGGCATCCTCTTGATCAGGAGGTGCAGAGGGGGCAGTGAGAGTGGGATCCATCTGCTGGGGCTGTGGTAATTGCGAAAACACTCGGAGCTGGCTGGCTAGTGGGCAGTGCAGTGTCTGATGTAGCCTGTGGCTGTGCTGGTTTTGGGAGGGGCTGAGCAACGGGAGGGAGTTGAGCGGCGGCTACTGCCGTAGTCTTTTTAGTTTCACTCCTCGGGCCCTGTTTTGTTTCAGTTAAGATTCTGTTTATTAATTCTTCCGATGAGTGTAACTCTCTTTGTGGATATATTTTTTCTATGTTTAATTCATTGCTCCGTCTTGCCTTTCTCAAGCTATTACGCCACTCCTCCTCCTCCTTCTCCTCAGCTTTCTCCGTCTTTGACTTATGCCTGTGCGCATGTTTCTCTCTACTTCTAAATCAGAGCATTGCTTCCCTCCTCCAGTCCCTAAGGATATCAAGTGCTCCAGGGCGTGCTCTTTTACTTATCAACACCTTTTCCAGGTTATCTATACGTTCCATCTCAAAACTCCCATCGCTCGGCCACTGAAGATTTTCCTGTTTTCTGGTTTGCTTATGCCAAGTTTCACAAAACATTATCGCTCCCATACCATACTTTATGTACATATCATAAGCCGGCATTCCTACCGTAGGTGCTTCCTGGCAAGTTTCCAAAGATTGTTCACTGCAGCGGAAATATCCCGCTAAAGTGGACAATACCCCAGGCATGTTTTAACCTTACCCTTGGCTATTCAACCTTACTCTGGGTGTTTGATTTTGCAAAATCAACTCTCAACCAATATCAGGATTACTTATGAATCGGGGCACGACTCACCTGATCAATCAATTTGTCTTTTCAAGACACAATTTGTCCGTATACTGATGCAACCAATGACGTCGTGTCTGCGTATCACGGCTCTGCCTCGTTTCGGGACCCTCGCCTCCTTGTTCACTGGCCAGGGACGTCGATCAGGGATCAGCGGTGTGCAGATCTGCAAGGGAGTCTCTCATCGCTTTCGCAGGGCCGCCCCGAACACCTCTTGATCCCGGCTCCATCGCTCCCGTCCTCGCCGTTCTTACCGCCTTCCTTATTTTGCAATGTACACGATGGAACAAGTGGGGGAGGGTCCCTATCCGGGCGCCATCATGAAGGGGCTCCTGAGGGACCCTCGGATGTGGAAACAAGGCAAAGTCACCACACACGAATACATACGCCAGACACGAGGTCCTGTTCCCAAAATCTAGGGTTTATTGCAATACAAAATAGTCCCAGTTGGCCAAGTGGTCCCACACCCCGCGACATGTGTCAAACCACGGGGGATGCAAGAGAGTGTGAGACGTACATCAGTTACATATATACAAACGGAGCATCTTACAATCAGTAATGACACATTTGATGCCGCCCCCAATTCATTTCCCTTTCAATTAGAGGCGATTATTGACCAGTGTGACAAATATGATACCTTAGACCACCATATTTAGTAACAGTTTGCAATCTCCAGTTTTACAGACACCATTCTTTGTTTGCGAGAACACAGCGTTTCTATATTTCATGGGCAAGCTGCGCGTAGGAAACTGGCACATACCAGGCCTCACTATCTCTAAGTTTTGATTCTCGCTCTAGAAGTCAGCCCGCTCTCCGGGGCCTCACTGGGCTTAGAAAGGGGGGCCGTAAAGAAGATCATAATTCAACTCTTTAAATGCTAGTTTTGTACATTGCTATTCTTTCAGGAGACTCGCTGGCATTCGTGTACTGATTAAATGCCTTGCTCCCTGTCTTCAAGGATACATGAGGGAGGGAATCGGGCATTCCTGTCTGGCTCTCCACTGTAATGTTTCAACATGTTTCTTAGCCTTGGACCATTGAAGTGAAATAATATCTACAGCAAAGCAGTTTTACATGAGGCAAAGTGGCAATGTTAGAGAGAGCAGAGAAAGAAAACAAAATGGCGATTCTGATCATCTTAAAATGGCTTCACTCTAGTAAAACTAATAGCTACGTAATAACTAATGACTAATGAATATATATATTCTCACACTGTAAATCAGGCGGTTGGTCTTCGGCCAACCAATTATCATTCATTTCCGGACCCTTAAGGGGTGCTTAGTTTTTCTGGACTGACAAACAGGCGCCCCCATCACTGAGGAAGGCCTATGAAGCACAGCAGGGCCCCGCCACACACCCTGCCCCCCGGTGGCCACCACATCCCGCCCCCCCAGCTGAAGTCCATAGAACAGGGGGCAGGGGTCCACAGTACACCAAGTGATCAGGATTCAATCCGGGTATGCAGACCTAATATAGCACTACTGCACCATTAGAGAGCCACAGGGTGCTTTACAGGGTGCCCCCCGCCCGAGTCTTGGGATCATGCCCACTTGAAGACTGTTCTCCAGGTATCACCCAGACTTTAAATCTTGGGGAATAGGCTGAGTTCTGTATTAGCCAGCTCCATGTGAAGGTTAATATAGCCAAGCATAGTTCCAGCACTACTGGGAGAGGGCCTCAAGACTTGTAGATCCTGGAGGGAGGACTGGGAGGCAAGAGCAATGAAGCGAGCCGTGAGGTCCCCAGCCACGTGGGGGACTTGGAGGAGCCCCGATCACGCCCCCTCAGCCCCAGACTCACCACCGGGCAGTGATGCGGCGGGTCACCCGTGCCCCGCCCTCCGGGGCCGCTGCTGCCAAACTGAAGATCCAGGCACCCCGGAGTCCGCCCCCCCGGGCAGCCAAAGTCTGCTCACCTCCGCAGGCCGCCCGAGCCCGGAGTGGTGGTAGGACTCCCGTGCGCCAATGCGTGCCCCGCAGTAACCAGCAGCCGACAGTCCTCCAGGGGTCCGTTCCCCGGGGCGGCGATGCGCGTGGCACAGGAGCCCAGCAGCCACCCGAGATCGGGAGCGCATGCCGACCCCTCGGGTGGGCCCGGCAGGCACAACAGGTCTCTGTCTCCAGCAGGAATGGTGGCCGCCGATGGGGGAGGGGGAAGGGCCGCTGCAGTAGAGTCCACCGGGCCGGGTGAAAAACAGCTCCCCACGCCTCCAGCACACCTCGGCAGTTACAGCAGGCACTCCAAGGTCTGCGGCCAAGCCGCACACAGCCAGCCACACCACTAAAAAGCTGAAATGAAGGATCTTCCCCCGAGCCTCTGCCGGAGCACTCTTAGGTAGCGGCCATTTTGCAAGCCGCGCAACAGCGCCCCCCAACATTGGCAAAAACCGTTTACTACCAGAACTGTGCTATCCTATCCAAGACACTGAACCATTGACTTTGACCCAGGCCTACTACATTGAATTGCCTCTTGTAGTGAACTGAAACTATTTGCCTTGCCTATGAAAGTAACTGTGTTTTGATTTTTATAACCTTTGTCTTTCTACCCCTTTTGAAAGTTACTGTAGTGCCATTTTGCTCCCACTTCAGGGGAGCCTAACTTGTTCAGAAACTTATTGGTTTAGTATTGTAGTGTATTTGGTGTGTGATATTGAGCTGCTTATTACTAGTGGAATGTACTGCTCACATCCCTCTTGAGATAAATCTGGCTGCTCAGCCACTGCTACCACATAATTGTGTAGTATAGGCTTGTACCAAAGGGTGAGATTGTGCTTACACCTGTAGTCTTAATTGTGTGTAGTGTTCCCAAAGGGTACTGCATGTGATTCTGCCTAACAGTCTCCATATCCCGCTCCCATGTTCCATAGTACCACCCATTGCCAGCAACAAAGACACATACAGAGCAGAGATCATTCCCCTATTCCGCCCGTCATGACCCAAAATCTTCTATACTGGTGTCAGCTCCCTTTGTATTTTAGGTCTCCACTTTTCAGTGCCCACTTAACTGCAGTTATAAAAACACAGAGAGTTTACTTCTACCTGGAGCAGTGGTTTGGTGAAAGTATTATACATGGTAGGTGATACACACGATCCCTGTGGAACGCCACAAGATATGGGGATCGGATCAGCTGCAGCCGACACGGAGAAGACTCTCATGGACCTGTTGTTTAAGAAGGAGTTAATCCAGGCTGTTGGGTACCTGGGTCAAGAGAGGGCTTTTTTAGTATGGGGATCACCCAAGAGTTCTTCAGATTTGTAGGGACGGTGCATGTACGGAATATAACAACACAATTAGAAATGTAGATACAGGATTCCAAGATGGCCGCCGACGTGTAAGGACGTGTGTCCCATTCCTCCATCTGGGCCTTAAGAAACGCGCCCTTGGGTGCATTAATGCAGCAAACCGAAAAGAATGCCTCGACCCTGCCTGGCTATTTAAGATAACATCACCACTTCCCACTGTCTTTAGCTAAGCGGATGTGCTGCGGGACCCACGTGGTGGTGGACCAGGGGAAAAAGCCTGGATAGATCCCACTGGTGCAGCGTTCAGCGGAGAGCCTGCGTACGCGTAGAAGAGAAGGTGGTGAGTAGCAACCGAGCTGCTTTCCAGGTGTACCTACTGACATCTGCTGAGGAACGACAGCACAGGCGAACGTTGCAGAGGCAGAGGAAGAGGAAGAGAGACTGGCCCAACCGCAGCGGGGGTGGTAAAGCAGAATGCTGACCTGCCGAACCAGCAACTGACGTTGATGCTGGTGAGGGCACAGCAGGCGGCATCAGAGGGTGTCTTCCCGCAGAAAGCAGACAATGAATGGACGCTGTTGCGGGATGTCTCCACCCCATACCACATAAAAGGAATGGAGCAGACCAAGTAAAGAGAGTGCAAAGGTACGCTGGAAGGATAAAAGAGTGCCCCCCCATTTGTACGACAATATATGGAATAAAGGCGCAATAACCATATACTAATGACATGCCAGTCGTGAGGTTCGTTTTCCCAAACAAGTCTGGTTTATGTCAAAGTATCTCAGTCGGCTGACCGGGTCTCAACACCTCACAACGTGTGTTCACAGACACTGTGGGAGGAGAGAGAGAGAGAGCATCAATAAAGCAGTAATATATGTACATAACACACCATCATTGTTCAGCATTATTCAGTCCGCCCATATACATGACATATACATGACATCTAATCTAGGCTTCAGTAATTGTCATGTACGTACTTCATTCAGTCTAAACATTCGGTATTTCTAGCCAAGACTGTAGAGACAGCTTACTGTTTTGGGGAATATGGGGCACTGGCACGGGAAAGGATATCATGTTCCAGCGCTGAGGTATTCTTTGCTTTCCAACTAACGTTATCTATTTGCTACATTAGAGTCTAAGGGTCAGACAGTTCTGAAGTAGAGAAAATACCGTCTTTCATGGAGGAGCACATTTAGTTGCATATCATTTTTATTGAGCTGCCTTCTACAACAGCATTTGCAAGACAGGCTGGCACCTGGTTTGCTTATTAGTCGATGCTTATGTACAGCTTCAAGGCTTTATAGAATGAGGAAAACAATGTATTTCTGCAGGGTTTCACATTCCTGCCTACGTTAGCATTCAAAGTTCAAGCTGCGGCCTCGCACCGCGTGTAGACATGAAGCACAGAATATATATTCAGAGAAAGCGTTTAGAGTACAAAATGACAGACAATTACAAAATGGATTCCCAATGGTTACATTCAGGTTTCATGGTTTAAAATGTTTATCACATGATGTGATTTGCTTCTGGCCAACATTCTATTCATGCTACACGATTGCATTACAGTTTTACAACCCCTCCTTTTGGCCTTAAACCAATAGCATCATCCGAACATTGCGTCGTCATCGGACCAAGTGTCACTGTCTGAACTACCCAAATCACTATCATAACCATTATCATAAATATTGATTGCCATAAACTCTTTGATTATTTCATTCTCATGTTCGTGTTCACCATTTATCATATTCTGTTTGGGCTTCGGTATCTGTGTACTTATTATTTGTACACATTTATTTGTGATCATGGTGCAGATGACTGGCAGACATTGTACGCAACAAAGGCAGAGTATAAGGATACTGAATATCATAATTAAGATTGAGACCAATTTCCATACCCAGGATCGTAACAGTTCCCAGAACCATACACCTAAATTTAAATTTCAGCCACCCGTGGGAACGTGGATTTCAGAACTTAGAACGTGTAATCTTTTAATTGCTTCAAATATTGTAGGGGAGGAGTCGCTTACAAAAACGGAGCACGCTGATCCCACTAATTTGTATACACCTCCACGGTCAGCCAAAATAATGTCGAGAATCATGCTATTTTGAAGTGCAACTAATCATTGCTTTTTGTTCTAGTGTCATGTTATATAATATATCAGTGGTTTCATTAATCGTTTTCTCTAATACCCTGGACAATCTTCTAATATTCCATGAATGTATTGCTTGTCCCCAAAAAGGTATAAAGGATTTAGCTATGTCACCAAAAATTTGCCAAACAGCATCATCTCGTTGAGGGCGAGATTTGGATATTTTTGCTATTTCAGAGGTAGTAGCGAGAAATACACCAGTTAAAAGTATCCCTAGATAACAGGTACCTTCCCAGTTTCTGGGCAACCATGGATAGGCTTGATCCCCACATACAAAATAGACAGGACCTCCTATATGTAATGTTTTTTCTTCATGCTCAAGTATGGCAGTATTCATACATCTGGTAAACATACCCATGGGATGAGAACCCTTTTTCCGCAAACAGAATGGGACAGAATGTGGGCTATGGTTAATAGTGTATGAAGCAGGCATGGCATCCTTATTACCTACAGGAGCCCTTTTAAATGTGATAAGCAATTGGTAAGATCTGGAAAATCTATCAATGGGACTGGTCGATGCAGTGTTCATTTTGCTTCTATTTGAAAACACGGAACAACCCAAGGGGGTCAATACCAATCTCTCAAATTCATTTATGTTAGTTTGATCAAAATTCCCAGTGGTACTATCATTCCATCTCCCAAAAAATAGAGCTCTTAGTGCAGCATAACAAGCGGTACTTGAGGGTAAAGGATGTATATACCAATCCATTCCTCTTTCTCCATGCTGGGGCAAATGTGAGCACACCCAGCAATTGGTACGGTTCAGAATTGCATTTGCCATATTCATAATCAATAAAAGAGTATTGTTATCCTAACCTTTCCTGTGTTTAACATTTCGTGGAGGAAGAGTGTAAGAAAGCACATGAGCCGGGGTCACAGTGGGAGTATTAATAGTGGGCAATAGAGTATTCATTGGATGCATAACTTCTAGATACCAGGACACTGGAATTAGTGTAAATAAAATGCAGATGGGTACGATAGTCAGTATTAGTTTAGTCTTAATAGATCAAGGGCCCGATTCTCAAGTTGGTGTTAAGTATTGAAAAGGGCGTTAAAAGGCTTAACCTTTTCGATACTTAAGACCTATTCTGAAGTTGGCGCATTGCTCCGAAGTCGGAAGGAATGCGCCAATTTCGGAAAATATGTGGCGGTTGCTGGGATGGGTTGGAAACCAACCTAGCAACCGCCACATTCGTAAACTGGCTTTTTGGAAGCCTATTCTTGTGGCACTCCTCCAGTTCAATATGTGCGCTAAACTAGCGCACATTTACGGTACCCTTTTGGTGCCGTTAAACTGGAGGAGTGCCACAAGAAGCCTTGTTTGGTGTAAATGGAAGTGTCAATACACCCGTGTTGTATATGGACACTTTCATGTACACCAAAGCAAGCAGCTTCAATGTTGCTGCAACGTTGAAGCTGCTTGCTTTGGTGTGCATGAAAGTGTTTATATACAACACATGGGTGCATATGAACACTTTAATTTACACCAAACCGAGCAGCTTCAACGCTGCAGCTTCAAAGTTGCAGGATGCAACGTTGAAGCTGCTCGCTTTGGTGTAAATGAATGTGTCCATATACACCGCACAGGTGTTCCTGAGGCAAAACAGCCAAAGCACATCCATTCCTCTCATGTACAAACAACATAAAACACTTCTCATAATTTGGCGTGCCCAAAACCAGAGCTAAACATAACGCATCTCTGAGCAGGTTAAAAATCAGTTTGACGTTCCATGTTCCATGGCAAAGGCATGGTAACATCCTTCTTCGTCAGTGCCACTATAGGTTTTACAAAAACAGAAAAGTTAGGAATCCATGGTCTACAATATGAAGCCATGCCAATTAAAGCCCTGGCTTCCTTTTGCGTATTTGGAATAGGCATATCAGAGATGCTTTTTATGCGTTCTGGTGTCAATCTTCTTAGATTAGAAGAATAGGCCACCTCCTGCCGACAATACTGGAATTTCTTAAAAGATGCCTTGTGTCCATGTTCCGCTAAATGCTTTAACAATAAGACAGTACCATCCTTGCAAATTTGCGCTGAATCTGCAGCTATAAGCAGGTTGTCAATATATTGCAATAAGATGCATCCTGATGGTAATTCAAGCATGTCAAGCTGTTCTTTTAATGCTCTACTGTAAATACTTGGGCTTTTAGTGTAACCTTGCAGAATACATGTGAATGTGAATGAGTGTCGTCCTAACGTGAATGCAAAGAGATATCTACTATCTGGATGAACTGGGATACTAAAAAAAGCATTTTATTTTTCTAATCTATTACGCTAAAATGTGATGCTGAAGCTGGAATCATAGTCACAATTGTGGTGACAGCTGTCATGGCCCTTGCCCTTGGCCCTCACTGGCAAGTCAGCCTTCCAGTTAGGGCCAGGTCAAAGGCCTTAAAACCTCATCCAAGACTCTTGGAGTCAGTCCTGGCACCAGGCTCATAACCATCATGAAGACCAACATTAGAATGGGACTATTTACTTGGGACTATGTAACTTGGGGGGGGGGTTCAGCCAACATGGAGGCACAGACATAGCTCAGTTACAAGGAACTGAGCTATGCGGTCTAGTCTTTTGGGTGTGGCAGGCCTGGGACTACTTTACCTGGACTACTTTGGGTGTGGCAGGCCTGGGACTATTTTACCTGGCCTTCTTTACCTGAGACTATTTGAACCACACCCAAACAGGAGAACATGCTTTGCGTTATTCTGCTGTGGGCAGCGTAACGTTCACCATGTCCAGTTCTTTGATGCCAGCTTACCTGAAACCAAGGACCTGCAGAGAGAGCAAGAACACTACGAAACTTACCTGGAACAGTATCCTGTCTTCAATCCATCACCGACTTCAGTTCCACTCACCTGAAGGTACGAACTCCATCATCCGGCACCACATGCATCCTGGAATACCATAACCTGGAAAGAGGAGAAAGAAAGACAGCATTAGTAAGCGTTTACTCACGTTTCCTTCCGAATGAAGAAAGCCACACAATTCTTACCTGGGTAGTCATCTCCTGGTCAGTATCATTGCTGGAACATTACCGCGCTCGGCGGGGAACATTGCAACCTGCAAGGAGAGAAAAGACACAGGTTAGCAATATAAAAAGCGAAACAGCGCCACGCATCGCGCATTACTCACCAGACAGCATCGCACACACCACGCTTTCGCCTACCGGCCCATGCTCATCTTCAAACTGCATGACAACTCCAAAATACCTTTCCATACCTAAAAGGAAAGAAGCAAGACATTATTATTCGAACTAAGAGGAACATAAGAACTGCATATAAAGTCTGTAAAGCAGCAAACCTACAGAGTCGCAGCAGGCCTGGATTCCCACAGAGGGGGCTTGCACCAGTGAAGTAACTTGGTCGCTGCTCGCCCCCCACATCTACACGCCCCTGCCACAAGGAGCAGGACGGAGAATCCAACTTCTACAATATTAAGGTGAGGACCCAAGGGGGGAGGAAGGAGTTGAGGCCAAGGGAGGTGGGAAAACATAAAGACAATCTGATATTGAATCCAGCTCTCCTATATTGCAGACCCATCTTTAACCACCGGACTTACCAAGGGACCGGGAGAGGGTTCAAGAGTGTAAATCATCCAACCAGGGCTGGGTGGCGTCCCCGTGGATACCAGGTGAGCGTAACACATCGGGGACTAGCGGGAATTGTGGAGCAACAATTTTGTTGATTGCGCGTAAGTCAATTATAAAACGGTAAGGGATTTCATTACCTTCTTTCTTGTAAACTGGAAGAATCAGGCTTTTACATATTCTTACATACATTTCTTCAATTACATTTCTAGAAATTAAGTCGGACACAATGCATTTTAGGGCTTGCTCACCCTCAGTTGAAAATTTGTACTGCGGAATGCATGCCAATGTAACTCCTTCTTTAAATTTTTTTTAATTGGTTCCACTTTTAATATACCTACATCATTATCATTCACTGCCCATATACCAGCTGGTACTTTACTTAATTCAGTCGGTAATGGTAAAGACATGAATTGCGATACGGGAGTTTGTTGTGGCGAAATCGTCAAGTACACTCCATTAGGTGAACAATACATTACTGTATTCAATTTCTTCAACAGATTCAATCCCAACAAATTCTCGCCGCAATTTGTTGTGAAAAGAAATGGACAAGAATCAGTGAATGGACCTAATGTGATTAGCACTGGCTGCAAAACTGGACTAATTACTGGTGTACCTGAGAACCCTACTGAAACATTGTTATGCCCTGACAGTGGTATATTTGGAACCCGTTGATGGTTGATCGATCATTTCTGTGCACCTGTGTCCACTAGAAAAGTATGTTACCTATTCCCAACTCTCAATTCTCCGTAGGACCCTTTCTGATTAACGGGAATAGGCACTGTTTCCAAACCCTGCTTCGGGCTGTCCTAGGGGAACAGTACATCATCAGATGTAAAGTCTCCGGAGTAATATGCATTGGAGGGATTATCAAAAACATTTGCACCATTTATGGTATTCTGTTGCTGATTCTGATTAACTTGATTATCCTGAAATTGTGACAGAAACTGACTTCTGTTCTGGCCCCCTATTCCTGGACGACCTCTAAACGGTTTTCTCGAAATAGTACCATTCAATCTCTGTAATTGCGGTCACTGTGCTCGCCAATGGCCTTCTTGTCTGCAATAGGTATACTGATTTATACCTATCGGACCCCCATGTAAGTTGGACGACAGTGCAAATTGGACTCTAGATGGTGTGTTCCCTTCACCTCTATTTCCTTTGGCTACCTGCTGTAGTAACACTCTTGTTTTCAGGTCTCCTTTCTTCCTTTCTACCTTGACCTTTTCTGAATTCACTCGGTTTTCATAATATTGGGCCATGTGTAATACTTCAGATTGTGACTTTGCTTGCCATGCACTTTCAGATGTCATTATCAATGTTTGAATTTCAGGTAACAATCCTTGCACAAATTTGTCAACAAATAATCTCTTCCCAGGTTCTGTACTCAGATCTTGACCACTAAAATCTGCAAATACTTCTTCAAATCGGTTAAAGAATTCCGTCGCCCCTTCCGATTTACCTTGTAAACAAGCAGTCAACTTGTGCCAAACTATTCTTTTCTCAGGTACTAAAGTTTTCAATGTCGATACTATCCGTGAGGGCAATGTTAAAATTACTTGCAAAGGTTTTTCTCCAGCCTTTCTTTCACTATCAACTCTAATCAAAGTTTCCCATGTATCGCCTAGCATCAACGCATCGTCCATACTTCTAATTTGTTTCCATATATCAGCAGGAAGAATCACAGGGAACAATAAATCAATATCACTTAGTGTAAAAACAGATGAATTCAAAATAGATTCAATTTCCTTATAAAAACCAGCAGGACTTTTCCTAATATCAGGGACCGACATTGTTATAGTGTTCACTTCTTGCCTAGAAAAGCGGACATGTACAAAATGTGCAATATAATGGGCTTCTATCGTACGCGCTGGAGTTTGCCCTACGGCAGGAATTTCTACTTTTGGGACAAACGTTGGAGGCACCTCCCTCATGGGTAATTGCAAAGTAGGGGACTCTGGATCTGAATGTCTATTAAGCAACAGAGCCAAATCAAGGGAAAAAGCAGCAGTTCCCGTCTCGGACGAGAATGCTCTTCTATAAATTGTCATCAAATCAGCAGGGCAACAAACCTTCTGTCTCATGCACTCATCCTGTAAATATTCCACCATAACCTGTAACACCTTTCTCTGCATTTCCGTTGTATATTGACTAAACGTATCATGTACTTCAATCGGGGAAATGGTAAAATCTGTAATCCATCTAAGCGCATCTCTCGTACAAATACGCATGTCTTCTTCCCTAACAGGTTTTAATGGTGGAAGAAATCGTTTCTGGACATATCACATATGCGGCTCACGCTTACTCATTATATCTTTATGCAATCGGTCAAGTTCTCGCTTAAACACAAATATTCACCCTACATGTTATCGTATTTTCGCCGCACTATCTTGTGAATGGGAAAGGACAACCAAATCGTGCAATTCTTGCGGTATTACTGTATCAGTTAAGTCACTCCATACATTAACAAGATAATCTCCCATATATTCTAACAATATCTGTTGTTCGCCAAAGCCTCTATGATCAGATATGGAACTTTGCACGGCCACTTCATTGCCATCATCAATATACGTCTCAGCCCACTGTTTCAGTTTGTCTTTCTGTTCCTTACCAATCGTACTACGAGTATGTCTAATACTTCCTCTTTCAGGCCCCACTGATGCAAAACTGCCAGCTAAAGGGTATAACTCATGCTCCGTAGGAGGTGGAGGAAATGATGTCATTGACGCAGATGGGACGGTTACTGCAGGTGCAGATGCACGCGTAGGAGTAGCTGAAGGAAGAGATACATAGGGAGGTGGTGCAACTGGGTCAGTACTTGGATGATCATTTCTTCGCTCGTTCAGTATCTTTTTTATCAATTCGTCTGATGTATGCAAATCTTGTGAAGGGTATATTTTCTGTATATCTAATTGGAAGGCCCTATCCATGTTTATAATGGATTCTGTCTGGTTCTGTTGATCATGCACTAATGCTTTCTCTGAATTTGACATGTGTCTACGTGCGTGTTTCTCTGTACTCTTCAGGCGTTGATTCGCTTCCTTCCTCCAGTCCCAAACTGCGTTGAATGCTGCAGGCCTGGCCTTGTTTCGTAGAAGTACTGATTCTAAATGTTCTATGCACGCTAACTCGAAGCTCCCATTGTTCGGCCATTGGAGTTCTGATACACGTCTGGTCTGCCTATGCCAAATCGCATTAAACACAATTGCCCCAATACCATACTTAATGTACATTTCATACGCCGGCGACCCCTCGGGTGGCACGGCCTGGCCAGTTTCCAAAGGTTGTCTACCGCAGTGGAAAAATCCCTCTAGGCAGGAAGACAATTTCCCAGGCATGGTTAACTCTTACCTCTTTTACCGGAGCGTTTGTACTTGCAAGTGCAACACTCAAGCAATATCAGGACGTTTAAGAATCGGGGCATGACTCACCTGATCAATCAATTCGTCACTCAGGACGCAATTCGCCCGTATACAGGTGCGACCAAGAATCTTCACGACCAACGTGTCTGTCACAATTTGCCTCGCTTCTAGGACCCTTGTCTTGATGCTCTCTGGGCACTGCTCGTCGACCAGGGATCGGCTGTGTACAGATCTGCCGAGGAGTCTCTAATCACTTCTGCAGGGGCGCCCCGAACACCTTCCGATCCCAGTCCGACAGCTTCGCCCTCGACTCATCCTTGCCTTCAAAGTTGCGATGGGGCATCACACGGAGGGTCCCTATTCAGGTGCCATTTTGTACTCTAAACGCTTTCGCAAATATATATTCTGTGCTTCATGTCTAGACGCGGGGGTGCCTTTGTGATGATACCGCCCCATGGCTATGTTGGAGGCATCTGTTTCGACCACATATGGCAGATCCGGTCGAGGGTGTCGAAGAACTGGTGCTATGGTGAACGCAAGTTTCAGCTCCTGGAAGGCGTGCTCTGCTTCTGGAGACCAAAGGTATTTCTTGTTTTTTCTCAGCAGGGAGGTAATTGGATGAACAATCTGCGAAAATCTAGGAATAAACCGACGATAAAAATTGGCGAATCCGAGCACACTTTGTACTCCTTTTGTGGAAGTTGGTGATGGCCATTGATCAAAGCGAGATTCATACCCCTTGGTACATGAACACTACAAACAAGAACCACAGAGAGCGGATTGGGGGTGTGGAGGGCAGGTCAACCTGCAAGAACTTTGCGCAGGGGAGAAGAGTCCGAAGGGCCCCCTTCTCCCACACCAGAGCCACCCCACACAGCGCTAGACGCAGGGACCTCCTGCCGGTGGTGGGGGAGTGCACACAACAGGGCGACCCGCAAGGGAGGGAAGGCGCGAACACAAGGGCCATCATCCCCCATGTGCCTATTCCTCGCTTCGAGGCACAACAGATACCAGGCCTGACTCCCCCATAAGGAAGATATGGGCAGTGCTGGTTTCCCAAAAGTGGCAGCAGGGGCAGATAAGCCCCATACAAGAAGTCAGGTAAAGTTGGGAGACCCGTTCAAATGCCAGGAGCCAAAGTTAAAAACACTCCGGCTAAAACTTAAGGGCCAGCGACTTGAACGCTGCTGGAGACAACAGCAAGAAGAAACACAGTGAGCAACCCTTGAGAAACAAACTCTGTGAGGATCCCAAAATGGAATCCCCCTCACTATGGCATTGAATAAGGAAGAGTTACAGGAGTGCCTAAGGGAGATGGAGGATATGATGATGAGCCTGTTCCAGGAGCAATTTGGAATAATGAAAGAAGAATTTAAGGGATCACTTCAGGAAGTTAGAAAGGAAATCACTGATCTCGGGAACAGCGTGGACATGACGGACCAAGGCATATCTGAGATGTCGGAGGAAGTCAAACAGAATAGCGTCCTACTGGAGCAGGTAGCAAGGGCCACCCACAACTTAGAGCTCCAAGCAGAGGACCTTGAGAATCGCTCCTGGAGGTCCAACATCAGAGAGAAAGGCCTGAGTGAAACTCTCTTAGACACTGACCTAAAGGACGCCATGCAGCAGTGTGTTAGCAGCCTCTTGACAGGAACACAACCAGAGGAAGTGAAGATAGTCTGGGTGCACAGAGTAGGCCCCAAGAAACGGGACCCAGGAGCAAGACCACGGGACGTCTTGGTGCCTATATCCTCATACACTATGAAAGAGGACATTCTCCTGGCTGCAAGAACCCACCAGGACCTGCTGATAAACAGTACTCATATCCACCTTTACCAAGACTTGGCACTGACCACACTGAAAAAAAGAAGAGCAGTGCATCCCATGACCAGGGTATTAATGATGAAAATTCTCCAGCATTGGATCTTTCATGGATTCACATGCTTAGAATATTCCCCATCGACAGACTGGGAACCCTCGGTAAACTTATAAAGCCTTTTCCCGTAGGAAAAAGTTAGACACTTTTGTGTCCTATCTACGTCGTTTTGGGCCGCGCACGCACGCACGCCCCACTAGGACGTAGTGGTATAAATGCCCCGCCCCCGTGGCTCCCTTCAGATTTCAACCGTCTCCAAAGTGGGTACACCTTGTGTATTTTCTACTTGGTTAGGTTGTGCTGTTCATCACTCGGCTGACAAGTGCGACATATGTAAGGGCTTCTCCCAGAAGACTCTTAAGGATCGGAGTCGCAGACTTCTCGCATGGTTGAACGACGGAGCGGGGGCATACCCGTCTTCGGAAGTGGGCTCCACACTCAGCGCTGCCTCGGTGTCAAAATCTTCAGGGGCCCCGCGCCACTCATCATCATCGGAACCACCGGTAAAGAAATCGCGACCGGTGGACAAGGAATCGTCAGTAGGCCATTCCAGGGACTCTTCTTCGAAGAAGGCCTCTTCGTCCTCATCTTCAGTGAGGAAAGACAAAGAAAAATCTAAATCCTCCTCGGGCAATCGTCATAGATCGACCTTAAGTCGAGAGACAGAGAAAAGCAGGTCGAGTTCAGAAAAGGCGGTAGCAACGCATAAGCCTGCGCGACCACCACCATCGTCGACGGTTGGGAAGTCGTCATCTACTTCTTTGCCGCCATTGCAGTTAACATCAACCGGTCCTGGATTGCAGACGACTACGACGTCGACGGCGGGGCCAACTATTGCTTCGTCAACGGACACCCCTCAAGAGGCCTGGCGTCCAGAGGTCTACGACCCAATTTTGCCGGACACTCTTCTACAGCAGGAGTCTTTGTCGGTATCCTCGGGAGACGAGGGTGAAAGGATAGCTGCCCCTGCAGACCTAGGGTTACAACTTACCACACCTTTCCCCGGTAGCATTCCGGGCTCTACCCCCCTGCTCAATCCGCAGTCGTTTTTGTCATTGGAGGTTTTGTCCATGCTGCAAACGCTGCTGAAGACACTGGATGACAGACTGCCCCGAACAACTCCAGCCAGGTCGGTCGTCGACGACCCAGGCCCGTCTCACCGCCCTCTACCTTCAACCCCCGCGGCAGAGTCTCCGGTGGCAAATCTCTTGGCACCACACAGTGAGGAAGGGGAACTGTTGGATTCGGAATCAGGCAGCAGAGCGTTGTCGGTGGTCTCCCTTTCCCCCTCCAGGGATCCGACTTGGGAGTCCGATGCGGAATTGGAAACCCTGAGGAGCCCGGCTCAGCCGTCTAGCCCAGACGATATCGGGTCATTCCACAACATGATGGCCAGGGCTTGCACGGAATTTGGCCTGGCCCAAGAGGAAGAGAAGAAGGACTGTTTTCTTTTCGACCACATGGGCAAAAGGAGGAGGTCCGTGTTTTCAGTGCCCATCCTAGATCATGTGTGGAAGGAAGGTCTTCAGACCATGCGTCACCCTTTCTCAGAGCCAGCGGTGAAGGGTCACCTAGAGAAAAAATTCAAAGCCCCGGACTCTACTCCCAAGTGCCTTTCCTCTCAACCAACACCTGACTCTGAGGTATCGGCGGCAGCGACGAGAAAGGCAAGGACTCAGCACAAGTGTACGACCCCTCCGGAAAGTGATGCTAGACGCCAGAATGCGTTCGGCAAAAAAGTCCTGTCGGTAGGTGCTACCACAGTGAAGGCGGCCAATTCGCTCGCCATAGTTGCTAGATACGACAGGGAGATGTGGCATCGGTTGGCGCCCATACTCGAACACCTTCCAGATGAACATCGAAAAGCAGCTATGTTGCTGGTCAGGGAAGGTGAGGAGGCTTCGAATCACGCCATTAACATTGCGGTGGACCTTGCGGAGTCGGGGTTTAAGCAGGTGAACAACGGCGTAGTTCTCCGACGACAGGCATGGCTGAAATGCACCAACTTCCGACCGGAGGTGCAGTACAAGGTACTGGATATGCTGTTTGAAGGAGACCTCCTCTTGGGCGAGAAGGTCGACGAAGTCCTGAAGGGCACGAAGGAGGAATCGGACACAGCACGTTCCTTGGGGGCCCTCCAGAGTGGTCGGAGTTTCCGGTCTTTTCGTCCCTTCAGAGGAGCATCGGGGAATTCCAGATTTTCATCGAGGGACCGACCCCTCGGTAGGCCACCATATTCCTCTCAGGGATACAGGCGAGCTTCGCAAGTGGCTAAACGTCGCCGGGACTACCAGGCCCCCAAGAAAAGAGCAAGTTACTCGTAGTCGACGAGGGATAAACAGAGTAAAGACCAGCAATGACGGGCATCGGAACGTTCTGGAGGGCAGAGTATCATGTTACATCTACGAATGGGAACTGATAACAACAGATCAATGGGAGTTGGACACTGTAAAATACGGTAATTCCCTGCAATTCCAGAGCAACCCTCCGCATATTCCACCGGTGAATGTAGCTCAATCCCATCTGAGCGTGTTGCTGCAGCAAGTAGAACTTATGCTACAAAAAGGGGCTATAGAACTGGTCCCGTCGTCACAAAGGGGTCAAGGGGTTTATTCCCGATACTTTGTGGTGAAAAAGCCAAATGGAAAGTGCCGTCCCATCCTAGACCTGCGCGAACTAAACAAGTCGCTGAAAAACACAAAGTTCAAGATGCTCATGCTCCAGGAGGTGATCAGGTCAGTTCAAGAAGGGGATTTTCTGGCGTCTCTGGACCTGCAGGACGCGTACTTCCACATACCGGTGTGTCGGCGACACAAGAGGTACCTAAGGTTTGTGGTAGGGCGGACTCACTACCAGTTCTTATAAGTGGATGTTTCCCTTTGGGCTCCTGTTTACGTGGGATGGCAAACAACAACGGATCACTACATACGAGGAAGGGCGGACCATGATGAACATGGAAGGGGAAGAGTACAGACTGACGCAAACGCCCAGACATACCCCCCCCTACAGAGGGTAACAGACCGTGGGAATGGTCAGCGGGCAGAGGGAAGAAAGGCAACAGGGAAATAAAATTAGCAGGCCTTTGATCCAAATGAGGGATGAAGCTCTAAGTACAAATGAAAACACGATGTCTACAGTAGACTGTGGAGGGAGGGCAAGGGGTGCAGAAAAACAAATTTACCAAAGTAAAAAAGGAGAAAGGGAATCGACCCGGCCGGGGGGGGGGAGTCAGAGATTATCTTGGAGTCTAATTCAGGGTGTAGTTCACCTTGGCAAAGGGAATGACCAGGGCTGATCAGGGTCCAACGCCCCAGTATCTGGGGGGGTTCAAGAGAACCTAGACCAGGAATGGGAAAAGGGAAAGGGGAGGGAATTAGGGGGGTTTGGGGAAGTTGGGGTTATGGGAGTTTGGGACAGTTGGGGGGGATCTGTTGTGTGGCCTAGACCTTATAAGGGGTTTTGAAAGAAAAGAAGGGACAAGGCTAGAAATGGGAAAGTGGGTATTGGGATTTTTTGAAAATGACTGAAATGAACATAGTGACTCTGAACGTACAGGGCTTGAATTCACCAAATTCCAAAACAACGCTCGATATTGAGGAGGCTCTCAGAACTTCAGGCTAATATTATATTCCTTCAGAAGACACATCTCCTCATTAGAGATGAAGGGAGGATGTTGCATGGGGCCTTCCCCCAAACAATATTTCGCATCCAGCGGGACGAAAACAAAGGGGCTGGAAATCATGATAGGAGCTACACTGGCGTTCAGAAAACAGTTCCTTTATAGGGACCCAGCGGGAAGATATTTAGTACTGAAGTGCACACTGGGGGACCACATGTATACACTATTTGCTATATATGCTCCAAATGAAAGACAGAATCTCTTTCTGAACTTGATACTCCAGAAAATAGGGAGTTGGTGTGAAGAGCAAGTGGTTATCAGCGGCGACTTCAACTGCGTAATGGATCCTATACTAGATAAAATACCCTCCCCCACATCCACAGACTAGAGAAAATTGCCAGGCTCTTGGGAAACTATTTGGGGGTGATAGAAACCTGGAGATTCTTCCACAATACCAAAAAGGACTACACTCACTTCTCGGCAGTAAATAAAGGATATTCAAGAATAGATATGATCCTAGTCCCATCAACACTGATACCCCAAGTGTTAAAAATAGAAATCGGGGTGAACTATCTTACCAACCATGCCCCGGTGACACTGCATATAGAAATAACCAAAGATAGACTAGAGCCCCGAAACAATGGAGACTGAATGAGCTGATGTTGGGGGATATCGCCCTTAGGGCACATATGGAAGAGGTAATCGCTAACTATTTTAGAGAAAAAAACGATACTGGGGAAACGGACTGGCGGGTGGTCTGGGACGCAGGAAAAGCGGTGGTTCAGGGAGAATTTATATCCCAAGCTGCAGCTTATATCAGAGGAAAAGAAACATTCAGGAAGAAATTGGAGGTGGGGGATAAAAATGGCAGAAACACAGCATAAAAATCAACAATCACAGAAAACGCTCCAGGAGCTACGAACGATCAGGGCACAGCTGGAAGCACATGTGGCAGAACGCTCCGCACAAACCCTATTAAATACCAAAAAACATATTATATTCAGGGGGCAAAGCCAATTGTTTTTTAGCTGCCAAGCTACAGAAACAAAAACTTGAAATGATATCACCCAACTTCGAGATGAGCAGAGCACACTATAAACAGTGGATGGGGATAAATTAAGGGTTATGGAATCTTTTCATGCAGGCTTACTGAAACGAGAAGGGTTGGATCCAAACCTCCAGGCAAAATATATGGAGGAGCTACAACTACCCCAGATAGCTAGCAAGGAAAAGGAAATCATCGAGAAGCCTATTACTGCACAAGAGGTCAACGACGCAAAATCAGCCCTACCGGGCAATAAAACACCTGAACCTGACGGATTTGGAAACGATATTTTAAACCTTTAGATAGCACCTACTCACTCCTCTAACACGTCTTTTTAACATAATAAAAGAGGAGGGAGTGATCACAGAGGATATGGGGAAATCTACCACATTATTAATCCTCAAACCAGGGAAAGACCCAACAGATTGTGCTAATTATCGCCCTATATCCTTACTAAACAGTGATGCTAAAATCTATGCCAAGGTTCTAGCAGGGAGACTGACAAGTGTTCTGCCAGGGATAATTCATGAAGACCAAGCTGGATTTCTTATTGGGAAGCACATGCAGGATAATATACGGAGGGCAATAGATATAATAGCTATTGAGACTAGAATTGGGCAACAATTCTCCATAGCAGCACTAGACACGTGATAGGCTTTTGACAGCCTAGACTGGGGGTACATACGGATGGTCCTGGGGGCATTTCAATGTGGTCCAGAGTTCACAAGTATGATATTAGCGAACTTCCAAATACCCACGATGAACTTCCTGGTTAATGGGTGACACCTGGCTCAGCTCAGAATCCAGCGAGGTACACGTCAGGGATGTCCACTGCCCCGTTTAATATTTGCTATGGCCATGGAACCATTGGCGGCCGTAACTGGACAAGACCAGTGGATCCATGCGGTAGTGAGTGGAAAAGGGACACACAAAGTAGTGCTGTACGTAGAAGACATACTGCTGTTCCTGAAAGATACGAAACTCTCATTACCCAAGGTATTACAGGAATTCGCGACAGTTTCAGTGTTCACCATAAACTACACCAAGTCTAAGGCCCTCAATATAACCAAGGACCTGGGAGAAATATTCGAACTGAGCAAGGGATATCCGCTGATTTGGGTAGAGAAGAGTATAGAATATCTGGGGATAAATCTAATGAAAGGATATAAAGGTCCCTACGAGGCAAACATGACCCCCTTGTGGAAAAGCTTGCTGGAAAATCTCAATAGGTGGGACACGCAGGAACCCTCCTGGTTTGCGTGAATAGTGGCGGTTAAAATGACAACAATACCTCGCCTGATATATCTGTTGAGTTAATTCCCGATAGACATACCAGCCCATATGATCAAGACCTTACAGTCCGAAATTATCTCCTTCATATGGCATAGGAAAAAAACAAGGATTCATAGAACAGTCTTACTTCGGCCAACATTCACGGGAGGGTTGGGAGTCCCAGGGGTGAAAAGATGTATCCTGGCAGCTCAAATAGCGCCCATGCTGAAGTGGGCAACAGAACAGACACAAAAGGGCTGGTGTGAAATTGAACAAGGAGCCACATTCATCCCGCTGAGAACACTACATACTATGAGAAACAGAGCCTGAGAGGCGGAGGGACAATTACTAGTAGCAACCAAAACAACATTACAGGGATGGGATCAGGCATTGAAATGGACAAAATACCAAGGGCGTAGGGCCATATACCCCAATGGCTCATAATACCGACTTCACCGTGGGGCAGAAAGTAGCTTTCTTGGATGCTTGGTCAGGACCAACACCCCAGACATTGGGGGATTTCTTCCACAATGAGAACCCACTGCTTTTGAGGAGCGCAAACATATATTCTACATCAGAGAGAGAGAAAGATATAAGTATATACAAATCAGACACTGGATCTCTCAGAGGGAGGTAAGAGAAGCGGGTACGAGGGCACCACTGGGACTAGAATTAACCCTCCAAGAAGGCTTGGTAGCTAAGGGAATATCAAGACTTTATAGATTGCTCGATAGGAAACAACCAGGAGACCAGCTCCCCTATATGAATAAATGGGAAAGAGACATTGACGGCCCTATTATGGAAGAGGAATGGAGTCAAATCTGGAGGAGGGCGCATACAATATCTAAATATCCTGCCATTAAAGAAACCGCATACAAGATTTGTTATAGATGGTATTTGACCCCCCATCGCCTACATGGGATAAACGTAAACTACTCCCCTCTATGCTGGAGGCAATGTGGACTGGTGGGGGATACATATCATGTGTGGTGGACATGCCCCAAAGCTAAAATCTACTGGAAAGAGATCTTGGGCCACATGAGAGAAATAATGGAGACGCAATGACTGGACCCACCAATTGTGATCCTGCTGGGGACGGAGGTGGATGACGTCTATAATACACTACCCTCATCACGCACTTGTTGATGGCAGCCCGAATGACGTTAGCCCAGGGATGGAAAACAGTAGAAGGACCCGTATTAGCTTGGTGGTGGGTAAAAATATGGGGTGTGCTCGCCATGGAAAAGTGGTGCACACTGAGAGCCGGGACATACCAAAAGTTTTTGACAGTCTGGCTCCCTTTCCATAATTATATCAAGGACAGAGAACATTACTTTCGTAAACCCACCTCGTTCAAAAATGTACATGTGGTATGCATATAGTGGGGGACCAGGCACCAGGAAAAGGTTCTGAAGGAGATAGGAGAGTTAACCAATCCCGGAAGAACAATATCTACTCCATACATGTTGAGGTTACAGAGGGAATGGGAGGAGAAAGGGGGAACGTTATTGTTATTAATATTTGGTTACATTATACAAAAGAACTCATTATCACAGAAGACATATATCAGGCCTAACAGTGTCACTAAATGTTTTTTTTATTTTTTTTTATTGAAACATCAGTCTTCTATGTCTCAGCATAACACTGTGACATCATACTTTTATTACAAACGTTTTTTTTGTCCCATATTCCTCCAAAAACACTAACACTAGACCAAACCAAAATAAAATAAAAGAAAGATGAATTCATGAAGAACACAGGAGCGACCAAAGCCTCCTTTCAAATACTCTGTAGCTTCATAATTAGGGCGGCACAATCTGTGTTAATTGACCCATAGCCTCCAATTTAAGAGGGGCGATGAAATCGACTATCGCACAGCATAGTTTCACGGAATTACCCGCCATTGCATATGACCACCAATCTCGAGAGTCGGGGCTCGCAGGACTAAAGTTACCAAGATGTAAGATTTGTTTTGCCGTAATCATCGTGCATTTAGTTATTAGATGTTCTAGGGATTCAGGCTCCTTCAAACAAAATCGGCATATATCATCAATTACTTCTTTGGAATGACGAAGCCACAACATGGCTCTTGTATCTATGGCATTCAGACGTATTCGCAGGAACAGCTCACAATGGTATCTAAACGGACAGTTTGTCAGATAGTTACGTGGAACACCCAGCTTAAGTTCACCTTTTCCAGCATCTAATGTTGAGGCCATCTTGCTCCGTTGCTCATTATTCTGGATCCACTTCGCAGTCTCAAACTTTTTTTTCGCAGATTGTGGTCTCATTATCAGGTCATCAGTATTTAGATCAGCACCAGTTAATATCTGTACCAAGCGTTGTTTCTACTCTTCAAGTAAATTAGAGTGACCAGGTCCAACACTTTTTGAGAAGATCTGATAAGCCGGAGGCGTGGGCGTTACAATCATTTTCCAGAATGCCATTAAAGATTTCCACAAGACACTAGTATGTAACGAGTTTAAGGAAAGCTGATGTCTTAACTGAATCATTGAAATTTATGTTGGCAGCTTCAGGACCCGCCGCCAAAAAATATCCTCGAGTTTCTTCCAAAAAGCCACGTCTATGCTCCAGCCTGCTTCCAAGCCGAAAGTAATAGCCGGTACTACTTTTTGAGAGTAGAATATCAATATGGGAGTAAGAGTGAATTTCCCATAAGATTTGTTCAAGAGCTATGCTTGTATGCTGAATTGAGTCATTCGAGCTATTGGGTCAGTTTTCCAGTGATGTTCGCAGAGTGAGTTGTTGAAAGAGATTCCTAAGTATCTTATTGAATCTACTACATCAAGCGGGTTCTTATCGATGTACCAAGTGAAGGCCCTTTGTCTTTTGAGGTTTGTTCTACCAATGACGACGATCTTGGTCTTGTCAGTGCTTATCTCCAAGTCATTTTTGATGAGATATTCATGTAAATTTGTCATTTGCCGTTGTAGGCCTATCTGGGTCTTATCTACAAGGACCACATCATCAGCATAAATGAGGCATCCAATTTCAGTGTTATTTAGGATTGGTGGAAAACATCTCACATTTGTGTGATAGGCTGGAATGTCGGCAATGAAGAGTTTGAACAGCTCGGCAGCTAGTGGGCAGCCTTGTTTCACGCCCATGTTTGTAGATATTTGATCAGATAGGGCGCCTTGATTGTTTAAACATATGCTAATGACTGTATCTGAATGGAGCGCTCTTATTGGGTCGATCAAATTACTTGGACAGTTCCAGTTTTTCAATTTTTGTCATAGCTTGGATCGATTGATACTATCAAAGGCGCCACGTAGGTCAATAAAGGCGACGTACAATCGTGTTTTAGCCCTTATACTTTCAAGTTTTAAGATGGTCATTAACAGCAAATTCACTTCGACGCCGACTCCTTTTGTGAATCCTGTTTGTCGCATGTCTGGGATTTGTTCCACGACTGACCATTGAGAAAGCTGTTGACGTAGAAAAGAGGCAAAACATTTTCCGATGGTATCCAACAGGGCAATCGGGCGATAGTTGGATGGATCAGCCCGATTGCCCTTCTTATGGATGGGAACTATTATAGCATCCCGTCAAGAAACAGGTATTTTCTTCCTTGAAGATATTCTTGCAAATAGGGATTCTAGGAAGATAGCCCATTCCGCCTCATTGTTTTTTAACATTACGTTCGTTATAAAGTCCGGACCAGCGGCATTAGAGTTCTTCAAAGACCGAATTGCAAGTTTTATGTCCTCGGCTGGAATACGCAAGCCCCATGAAGACAGATTTTGATCAGAGCCACTTGCGACTTCATGTTGTGGATTGCTAAAATTTTTTGCGTAATGGCGCATCCATTGCGCTGAGTCAATCTCATTTGACACCATGGACTGGTGTTTGGAGTTCCCAGAGTTAAGGATTGCCCATGTTTCCCGTGAGTTGTTCTGCACTAATTGTTTCATTAATAGCTCAGCTTTGTCCTGCTCTATTATAATTTTCTGAGATTTTAGCCAATTACAATACAATTTGCGACGTTTGTGGATTGCAGAGATTGTGGAGCTCGTATCGTTGGTAATCTTGAGCGACTTCTTCAGCTTCCTCACATCTCGTTGCATCGCTTTTTTGGCTTGCATCAGAATTGTCGATGATATGTGTTTATGTTTATGACCCATGGTGGAATTTGCCACTCGAACAGTTACGAAATCGAAAAGCAAGGGGAGATAATCAACCGCTGTTTCTTCATCGTTGCTGAAGTTCTGGCTGATCTTTTGGATTTTTGCTTTGTCGATCCTTAAACGGTTGCCACCTGCATTCACTGAGACAGGAATGTCGTGGCATCGATTTTCTATTGGCCATTCCACCGGACAGGTGAGCCGCATAAGATTGTGATCACTTTTTGTCATGGGTAAGATTGTTAATGACAATTCTTTTTCAAACAGATTTTGCGATACCCAGAAGTAGTCAATGATTGAATGAACCTTATTATTTGACCACGTTTGCTTTGGAGGACGGTCACCTGTCACATGCCCGTTAACCATTTGGCAATTCCTCATGTGGAGCGCTTGACTCCATTGACGACCCCGGCACGCAATTTCTTTGGCAGGAGCTGGCTTATAACTCTGAATTCCTTCGTCATATTTGAACCAATTGCAGTTCAAATCTCCTGCATAGATTATTGGGAGATTCTTATACTTCAATATGACGCCATCAAGTATGTGAATTGTGGAATCGATGAAGGATTTTGTAGTGATTTTCCCCGGGTTCCAGTACCCATTTAAAATGAGCAAATGCTTCCTCGCGCCTATGTTTTGATGATTTGATTGTAATAAGGCGCTTTGTACGAACGGATTGGGGATAAATACTTCTTTGAGCTGCCACCATGTATTAATCCTAATCATCATTAGTAGGCCTGATGAAGGACGCCCTTTTTTGTTTTTAATTGCGGGATTTAGTAAGATCATAAGTCCATCTCTGGTTGGAGGCACGCTTAACCATGTCTCTTGCAGACACATGACAAAAACTTTTCCCAAATCCACATCGAATTTATTAAATAAATGGGAGAACCCTCTGGTGTTCCAAGAGATAAATTCACGTGGACATTCGTTTCCAGAAGTTGATGGCTAATGCCAGTCTGTTTTGCCATTTCTCGTGTTGCTTTTAAAAGTCTGATCAGTATGTGATCTTTGGCGGTCGGTAGTGTGGTTAATCCGCCGTGGGTCCGGACGTCTTTGGTCCTTATGATTGAAATTGGATTGAAATTGGCCTGCCCTGGACTTGACTTTGGATTAGCACGATTAGGGCTCATTGGTTCGAGAGAAATATCGAATCCATAGCTCAGTAATTCGTCCGCAGCGTTCAAGATGGTATTGCGGACTAAGGCAGACGACATATGCAAGAGAACTTGATCACAGCAACATTCAGTTGCATACTCCACGATTTTTATGTCTTCAGATGTAATTGTTCGAAGTGATGGGATGCAGGTGAATAATTTCATCACATTTCGACGATTCAAGTTCAAGTCGTCCTCGTCTTGATGAAGATTTTGCAATCTTAATTTACAAATCGAAAGTATGGTTCGAGAACTCAATGATGTGGAAGCCTTTGAGATGTAGCGTGCAGACTTATTTCCTTGAGAGCTGGTATGTTTTGGATTCAGACGAGATGACTTTTGTTCCTTATTTTGCTCAGACATCTTTGACTTATTATCAAATTTCGCATTTCTGCTTGGTGCTAGAACTCTGTTCGAAAGACGGCCCACTTGTGGAACTTCCAATGCCACGCCTGGATTAGCGGTAGGTTGGTCGTCCGACATGTCGTCAGAGTATGTAGATAGATCGCAAATATCGATCATAGATTTAGAAACATTCCCTACAAAGCTTTCTGGATCGGAGTCCATTCTTTGACGCTTACTAGAATGGACTTCCGATGGCCCGAAAGCGTATGTTGATTTAACTTGATCTTCTGCAGTGTTGGCAACAGTCTGTTTGGTTGTATCAGCTTGATTGGAAAGGCCTGGGTTTGCATCTGTTGGTAGATTTCGAATCAGGTTTTGTGTGTTTAAAGACGGTACACCCTTCCTGGTTAACTGCCTCGATTTTCTTGGTCTTGTTTGAGTCGATGGACCCTTTAAAAAAAGTTGAGTCAGACTTATTCTTACTTGATACTGAAGCTTGATTCAGTTGAGGCATTATTGAGGGGATGACCTTGGGTATTGAGTTGGATGTAGATCTGGGTAATGGCCGTTCTTTTGGTTTGTTGGAGCCTTGACTCATGGACTCTGATGAAGGAATTAAACTTGCGTCGGGTGTTCTCACAGATGATAATCCAATTGTTTGGGTTTCAACTCTAGAGATCGTCTCAGCAGTAGAGTGCTGCATCCACTTCACTGCCTCGAGTAGACCGTCTGCAAGAGAGTCATTTTGGCAATGATGGCGTGCGGCAAGATCGCTTAGGCGCTCTTGCCAGCGCAAGGTTCGCTCAGCTTCCTGGGTCAGCTGACTTTGTAGAAAGTTTGTAACTGAGTTGAAGCTGTCCATCTTTTCTTTTAGAGAAATGATGAGTGAAGACTGGTCTTTGTGGGCCTCGTGAAGAGATTCATACATCTTCAGGAAAGGCAAAAGTGCAGCTGACGAGGCGGCCAAAACTTTATTGTAGATCTGCATGGCTGCTGCCGACGAGAGGCTAGGCTTAGACTCGGCACTAGTCTTGTCGGCCGTGTTTGAGTGGTTGCTGTTTACTGAGTCAGACTGGGGATCATATGTTAAAGATGAATCTCCATTTACATTCATAACGGCGCCTTTTAGGGCATGTAATTGTTTTAAGAGCGTTCCCCTGTTTCTCGATAAATGCACTGGCGACATCCTGTGATGCTGGATACAAGAATTGTGTGATGGACGACTTGAGGCTTGGATTTCTCTGTCATCAGAGCTATCGAAGCTGTGTACTGGGTGTCCACAATGTGAGACAACCCCCGACGAGAGGTCTGTCAGCGCACCACAAGGAGGTTTTAGCAACACGTTACTTGACTTGTGGGCCCAGCTGGAGGAAGTTTCCTGGACTCGTTGATTCTGGCGAACGGACGGGGAACTACTCGTTCGCGACGTTACGTCGTCAGTCTCAAACAATTGAGTCCGTGGGTAAGTGGAGGTGGCACAAGGCAATGTTTTTTAAGAGATTTTACTTCAACTTCTCGACAGGAGGTGACTCTTTGTTCTGTATTATTGGAATCTATTTGATTCTTGTTGTTTAGATTGGTTACTGTAGTGCTGCCGGCCAGAATGGTGTTGTCTTGATCATTGACAAAAATGACTGGTTCTTTCGAAAGTTTTGAAGATGGTACGTCCGAATCGTTTAATGATGTGGTGTCTTCCTCATCTTGCGAGGCTTCCATTAGCTCGGCATCGGTCAAGTCGAATGCCGTAAAAAACTCGTCTCCTTTGTCAGAGTGAATTTGGTTTACCGCGGCTGGTGATGCAACATTTCGTTGAAGGGGAGGCAGATCGAGCAAAGATAGTAAAGGTCTTTGTGGAAGGTAAGCCTCCTCTTTGTTTACGTCTATGATTGCAATTGAGATTTCGACCTCGCTTACTGGGTCAGGCTCAGTCACACATGTAGCCACAGAGTCGATTGACGGGCTCGAGGGTCTCATTTCAATGAGACACTCGTCGACAACGGTTACAGCTGCATTTAGGTCAGCGTGACCAGATGATGGCAGGCAAGTTGTGATATCGGGATTGTCAAGAGGGATGGTCAAGCTCAATGAGCCTGCAATTTCGGCCCCATTATCAAATATAGAGGTTTCTGTACTGGCAGGAAGTAAGTCAGTTGATAAACATGCAGAAGGCTTATTCTTTAGTACAGGTGAGGGACTGTCGCGGCGGCAGGATTTCATTTGTACTGTACGTGAGTCCAAACAATTCTCAGTCGCACGTTTCCGTGGCACTGAGCTTACCTTCGAGGACTCGAGCGACGAGTCGGCTTTCAGAGAGGGCCAGGGGTTCTGCATCCGACGTTGTTGGATTGTCTTTCGTCGGGTGAGGGTACCAGTGCCTGGGACCGCCTGGCCACTCGTGCCTGATTGCGCTGTCATTGCGGTCGCACTGTTCGCTAGGAGCCTCACAGCCTCGACCAGCCGTGGACTGCCGTAGACTGACTCTACGCTCGACTCCGCACGCGCTCCTCACTTGGGGCGAGTTTAAGTAGAGTACGCCCACTGGCACCAGCAAGTTCCTTAAAGGCAAAGTGAGGGGGGACTCCAAAAGGCAGCACAAACACGTCGCTGCAGATCGTCTCAGGCAGAAAAACACAGTCGACTGCCATAGACTGACTCTACGCTCAACTCCGCGTGCGCTCTGCGCTTGGGGCGAGTTTAAGTAGAGTACGCCCACCGGCACCAGCAAGTTCCTTAAAGCCACAGTGAGGGGGGACTCCAAAAGGCAGCACAAACACGTAGCTGCAGCTCCTCTCAGGCAGAAAAACACAGTCGACTGCCGTAGACTGACTCTACGCTCGACTCCGCGCGCGCTCCGCGCTTGGGGCGAGTTTAAGTAGAGTACGCCCACCGGCACCGGCACCAGCAAGTTCCTTAAAGGCACAGTGAGGGGGGACTCCAAAAGGCAGCACAAACACATCGCTGCAGCTCCTCTCAGGCAGAAAAACACAGTCGACTGCCGTAGACTGACTCTACGCTCGACTCCGTCAATGTATTAACTATTCAACTCTGTAACTGGATAAATCAATCCAACGAGAAAAGATTGAATGTCATGTACTTGAAATATGTGATTATGAGTGAATAAATAAATTCTATAAAAAAGGAAAATGTTGATACATAAATAAGATAATTTACATATAAGAATTAAAAAGATTT
Source organism: Ambystoma mexicanum (assembly GCF_040938575.1). NCBI lineage: Eukaryota > Metazoa > Chordata > Amphibia > Caudata > Ambystomatidae > Ambystoma > Ambystoma mexicanum. Next base: position 875,185,643 of record NC_090935.1, on the reverse strand, counting down.
TAAAAAATCACATCAAATAAAAGAGACCTAAACAAGGGTCCTAAAAAGGAGAGCAGATGGCGAAATACAAAGTAGTAAAGGTATGTAAAACAGAGGGGGGTCTGGGAAACTCTCTACCAGCACGAACACTGCCCATTGACTTGTTCTTGGGTGGATGGCCCATGGGAGAGTCTCAACCAAGTCTTTAGCTCACTGTTCTTTTCACGGAGAAGAAATGTCCCCGCATATCAGTCTTTGTCCTGCCTAGGGGCAGTCCAGCACCGAAATGCTAGGCAATTATCCTCTCAACAAGAGTACCACAGCAACCCCATACACATGTTTCAGCCTAGTTGGGCATCATCAGTGGGGTGAAGCTGTGCCTCTCTAAGAGCAGTGAGGAAGGGGTCCACGCCTGGATTCCCCTGGTAATTTAGGATGAGACCCAAAGTTACTTGGTATGCAAAACAGAGGAGGGTCTGGAAAACTCTCTACCAGCACGATCACAGCCCATTGACTTGTTCTTGGGTGGATGGCCCCTGGGAGAGTCTCAACCAAGTCTTTAGCTCACTGTTCGTTTCACAGAGAAGTAAACGTATATATCTGCTTAATAAAAGCTCTACTCGGAGTTAATAGCATTTAAAAAATTTGACAGTGACCACATTCCATTATTTGAGTCACCAGACAATAAATAAGACCATACATTCTCGTAGTCTATAAAATCCAGATTATGCATCACATTTCGTGTTTCCACACTATTGAATTCATTAAAAAATATACATTTCATAAAATCCTTCGGCAGCATCCCCCTTCATACTGAAACTTCCCTTGTAAAAAGAATATTAAAACGAAACCTTAAAAATAGATTTCACCCTTTCTTATTGGGAAATAAATGTAAATAGGTTGTTAGGGTGACAACCTTTTTGTGGGCATGTCCAAGTTGTTTCATCGAGGGATAACTGTGAAGCTTCTCTATGGTGTTGCTCCAATTTGCAACATACATGGATTTTTTAATACCCATTAGTTTCAAAGGAATATCTTCAGGCGTTTCATGCAGTTTCTCTAGTATTTCTTTAGAAAGATTCACAAATAGTTTCAGACTAAAAGACTAAAGTTAGAGCCCCTTTCTATCAGATAGCTCATATCTTTATATAAAGAATTTTCCATTGCGTCCAGAAATGTCCAGATAAGGGACACATATTTCCACTTGAGCTTAGCTTGAAGGGAAATGAAACCCAATTGTATCTGATACAATGTGTTGGGACACAATACGGAATATTCAAGGCCTTTTCCAAACTATGCCCTCCAGGAAGTCAATTTTTCCATCTATCTACTGCTGCACCCCTTTAAACCATACAATAATTTTGGCACCACTTTTCCTACAAAAAAACTAACTAAAGATTTAACTGAAAATGTACAAACACTATCTAGAGACTAGGAACCAATTTAATGACGTGGTGGCCAGGTTCCTGAATACGAATTCGGGACAATCCTAACACAAAAGGTCAAACCACGTCACTCTGTTACTACCCCTATATCCCACAGGTCACAACCAGCCAAGTGCTTTTTACAAATAGGCACTTAGTCAAAAACATAATTCATAGATAATAATTTTAATTTCATAAACACCACATAATTGGTTTAAAATGTGCAAAAATACATAAAAACCTTTTTACAAAAATTCAGATAAAACAATTCTCATATGTAAATCACCTCTAACCTGTTCACCCTTACATCACCTGCCTATACAAAACAACAACATTATCAGGTGAAAACTCACTCTAAAGAGATCAAATGGTCAGTAGCTCATTAGTTCCCTTTAAATCAAGGATACTAATCTCCAAGACTTCTATCTTTAAGGTATGCTCCTAACCCCATCTGTGCTACCTTGGGGAGGATAGGTATCCGAAAAAAATCGGAGATACTGTTTAACTTGTCACTCAATCATAATATACTCTATTGCCCAACATGTTTCGTTCAGAGATTTTTACTTTGACCAAGTGTAAAAGAACTTCATCAGGGGGACCATCTGTACCCTTCGCCAAACTCTCTTCAAATGAGGTAGATCAAATCTTAAAAACAATACTATTTTTTGTCTTTGTTGTGCACCACTAACTCTGTGCCACAAAATTCATGACCGTGTTATTCTTTATCAAAATTACTTCAACAACGGTTTCTGTAGGGGAGTTCCCAAACACATATGTCTGACTGCTTAAATCCTTTTTATAGGCGGCCAAAACAGAACAGAACTTCCGGCAATCACAATCTCAATTTTTGTATTGCTAGTCCCGTGTAAAGTAGTTCTTCCGTCCGCGTGGCGGCGTTACACCACCCGCTGTTTTAAATCAGTCTACTCCGGGAAACCCCTTCTGCGATTCAAAAGTGTATCCGTTCTTCATTCAGCATTTCGTGCAAAGACGCTCTCACTGAAAATGTACCATATTTTCTGTTGATGAGGCCCATATGTGAACCTAAGTGTTCAGATTTATTTTTCAGGTAAACCATTAGCCACTCTTTAGAGGGTTTGCTAAAAGCAGGGAACCCCAAGTATATAAAACTGTAGTAGACTTGAAAATTTTGTGCATCTAAAAACTAAGAATAATTTACTGGTTTATTTAAACTACTGAAATCCATAATCTTTGTTTTGTCTGGATTAATGGCTAAGACACTTTTCTTCGAATAAATGCAGATTGCAGAAAATAAATTCTGCAACCCCATTTGCATACAGTCAACCAATATAATGTCATCAGGATATGCCATCCAAAAATGTTTCACTGTCACGATTCGTGGTGCTGCAAACGCGCTGGGAGAATCTCTTCCTAAATATCTGGCAGGTAGAGGTTAAAGAGGCAGGGGGCAAGAATACACCCCTGCCTTAAGCCTGTATTCGTCACTATCTTCTGTAATCGAGAACCCTCATTATTTAGCCTCACCTAAATATTCGTGTTGGTATGTATGCATATGATCAGACTCAACAATTCCTCCGGGATCCCCCAACTCACCAGTTTATGCCACAGAAGATTTCTATTAACAGAATCAAAGGAGGCTGAGAGATCCATGGAGGCGACGAAAATATGACTATAGGTTTTTGTCCAGGCCAATTCTTGAAGAAACCTAATGGCTGTCTCCGAGATTTACTGAAGCCAACCTGTGTTTTTATTTTACCTGCCGACCTTCTCTGACCAGGCTTCCAGGTGCTGCAAAAGTATGGGTGCGAATATCTTTTGATCTGCATCCATAATCTTGATAGGCCTGTATTTCAGAGGTTAATTCCGCTCCCCTTTTTTATGAATTGGAAGGGCATAGGAGGTATGCCAGAAATCAAGTATCACACTAGAATCCAATGGTTGAGAAAACAGGATTGTCAATATATTTGCCCATAGTGCTGGGGCAGCCCTAAACAGACCATTATTCCACCCATTGAGCCCAGCTGCCCTAGAAACACTTGCTCTTAGCACAGCCTCCAAAACCAAGTCATAAAATAGGAAGATACGAGGTCTGGGTTTATCTGTGAAGCCCCTTTGCCTCCTGCTAAGATGGGAAACAACTCCCTTTCCTTTTTATAAATAGTCTCAAAATGTTCCACCCATTTTGTCTCTGGGATTGAATTCAGCAGAAAGAGAGGCTTGAGAATTCTCCTGGGAGTTCACGACTTGACAAAAGCCTGAAGAATTCCTCTGATTCAATAATTTTAACATTGCTTCCCCATCATTTTGTAACATTATAGAACAATGGCTAATCACCCAATTTTTATAGTCATGTTTAACTACTAATGCCTGTACAACTGAACTGCAATTAGTATTGCCCACTTCTTACTCATAAATATCGGCATATCCTGTTCTTGTAAGAAATGTATTTCACTTCATGATTCACTACCGGCTACCCCCACGGTGGTAGCCATAACTTTGAACACAATGCCTGTAATATTTGAAAATATCTTTAAATATCCTGTAATATCTGTAAATATCTGCATACCCTGTTCTGTAAGTAAGTTTTGTAAGTAAGGTATTTCACATTATGATTCTCTGTAACTAAGCTTCCCATCATCTTGTAACTGCTGCGCCCTGATACCCCCGGGTTGGTTGGGCATTATAAATAATAAAACAAACTCTAATTCCTTCTGCCTTGGACAACAAACTGGTCCCCCTTTTCTTTAATCTCTGAATAGAGGATCTTGGAGATTTCTTTTTTTCTACCAAGAGAGGATCAAAGTGATGCATGTGCCTCCCTCTTGATTGTTTCGCCTGGGCCGGGATCCTACAACTGATCACTAACTTATCTATATTCTCCCTCTCATAATCATGGAAGAACATTTCATCAAAGGTCGACATTTTCCATTCAAGAGAAGTTGGAAGCCAGTCCCCCAAAAGTGTATTATTGAAAATATTCATGGCATAATTTGACATATACACCCTGGATCTAGCCGTGTTCACTCTCGATGACCTGCCTGACATCCTCTCCCTCCTTATGTCAGATATCATTAAATCAACCATCAGCATATTATGGTCACTCAAAGTAGAATCAACAACTTTAAAACCCCTACACCATTCAAATACGGCACGGTCCACAAATACATAATCAATAATACTGCTCAAAGCACCATTTTCCATGTGAATTGTGGGAGGCGTGGGGTGGCGGGATGAATCGCCATTAACTTGACCATTTAACATAGTCAGACCCCAGGATTCCATGAAATGATTCCATACTAGCCCCTGGGTTGTTTTCTTGTGGGGGAGGACATTTCACAAACTGCCCATCCTCATCCTCTTCAATGTCGGAATCTAGACAGGCAGAGTTTAAATCACCTGCTAGTATTATAAATGTATTCCCTTCCACATCAAGCCACTCCAAAACACAGGCATCCAGCTTGACTAAGAAATCGGGCAAGGAGGCTATTCCCTCGTGCCAATAAATATTTAAAATTAAGCATTGAACAAACCTTGCCCTCAACAATTACAGGGATCACCCACCCCCACCCCGCTTGGCCCCTGTTCGAATTATCAATTTTGTAGAACATGAATCAAAGAGGCTAGATTTAATAACAGTCAAGAGACCCCCGCAGGGGTGTCCTCCCTTCTAAATAAGGGCACATAGAAGAATACTTTATAGCCATCAAACCCTAGGTCATTCAAAAGCTAGGTTTCCTGTATAAGAATAATGCTGAATTATTTTAAATAGTTCCCCAGCTCAGGAATTGTAAATAAATGGTGATCTCCCCTTGAGTTCCAAGAAATCAACTTCAATTTATTATCCGGACTGAAGGTGTGAAAGGCAGACAGCCTCACCCCTCTTGTTTTGGTTGGACCCTATTCAGGACCAGTCAATTTCCCGCATTTGCATGGGAATACTAGTGGGACCCTATGAGACCTTACGCCCAGCCTCATTCATCTTATTCATGGTAATAACTACCTTCCTACGGTCCCAGTCCTTTTCACTGGTCCCTTGTTCCCCAGTATCCTTTCCATCTTATGTACAGGGTGAGACCAACATTCTAAACTGAGTCAGATTTTCGAATTCAGACAGAATTAGTTCATTTGCAATCTCAGATACTGTTTCCAGGTGAACTAAGGCAATTCTGTTGTCATCCATTAATTCTATCCTCTCCATATACCTAGATGTAAACAGTCTCAGCCTGAGCAATTCTGCGAATAGTGGCAAAATATTCTTTCTGTTGAACAGGAAGGACCCACCCGCCCTTCCCAACGAGTTCAAACAGTAGTTTAGTCTGCCCTCATCCCTGAAAATATAAAGTACTTTTGCCCGGTTTATGGTCTTCAGGCCGGTCACTGACCCTTGTACCAATTGATACCCCTAGTTGAGCTTTTGAATCTTCTGAGCGAGCACCCCTTGCTTTGGTCTTATACGTACACTTCGGGGCCCGATCCTGTTGCACAAAACAATGTGTTACCCATCATGGACATTGTATCCGACTGTTAGGCTTATCTAACCTTTCCCTCTTTGTCTCCATAGATCCCAATTGGTCATATTGAATGGCAGGAGGTGGTTTTAGATGGTGTAGGGGGATAGAGGAGCCTTGGAATTGGAGCATCCCTCCAATGGATCAAATGTACTTTCTACTTTTGTCTCCCAGTCAGCCCTTCTTTACAAACATTTGCCCTCCCTGCTACGCTCACATAATCTTCAATCAACACTTTATGTTGTTTTAATTGGCTCTCAAGAATCAGAGCCAAACCTGCCTGTAATGTTTCACCCATTCAGTGAATTATGGTTCCCATCTCTGTCTCTGTTGCTTCTTCACATGACCCCCCATTTGTATAACTCACCTATTTCTCCAGATCTACGTCCAGGTTATCAATATTCACCTTTGGACCCATCCCCTTAGCTTTCTCAAAAATGTTTTTTTGACCACTGCATTTTTTTCAGGTGGACTCAAATTTCTAAGGAATTTCCGAGATGTGCTTGAATTACATTTCTTCGCATTCTGATGTTTTGCCTTCCTGAGTTGTTTCCCTCCTTTTTTGGGGGCCAAAGATGGATGGGTAACTGGAGCTAAGGAACTTGTTTGTGTTCATGTTATATCAATAATTGAAGGCATGGGTGGCATACTGGGCTCCTTCTGGGCACCCATCCCCTCTTCCACCTGAGGGTCTGGGACCTCTTGAACTACTTTTTGTAACTAATCCACCTCTCCTATAACAGAGTAGTCCGGACAGTCCATCATGTCACTGAGGGTGGGTCCCGCAGAAGCCTCACAAACAAGGCCCCTATCATTGTGAGTCAAGGCCGACTCCAAAACCACCCCCAAAGTGCTGTACTCGCGGTTCCTCCGCTCATACTATAAAAAACACGTATTCAAAAAGGAGCCCACAACGGGCAAGAAGCAACGCTGTTTATTAAAGTGGTGCAAGCACAAATCAAACAGAACAGTGGAACAAGTTTGATTGAAAAGAGCTGGCATCTGAGTTCAACATGGTTATTAGTTTTATACCATAAAACACAATAGACGGAAGTCATTGAAATATGTCCAATTTAGCATGTTCTCATTCTCTGCGTTTTCCTAGCAAGTTCATTTGCTATTGTGCGTCACATCCTTAGTGCTAAAACACAGGCTAGTGAAATGCAATTGGACTAAATAGTTGAATACCATCCCAGCACGTCACCTCCCCATGTGGCGCCACATCGTTTCTCAGGCACCCGGAACAATTAGTAACTAATGAAATAACATTTGTTCTGACCGCCAGAACTTTAATACACTGCCATTGGTCAGCACCTTTAAGGATGGGACCCAAGACACCCTGCTTCTGGTGGGAAAGGAGACATTCACACGGTTCATGCTAGATGGCAACGTTCACAAGCCCGGTGGTGGATACTCCAAAGGCTGGCCACCTCCCGGGAGCACAGTCCCTAATCATTTGATTGGTTCTCCCAGGAACACCACTGTCTCCAGTGTCCCTTTCCCACAGCCACGTGCCGATGGGCACCGAAGACCATGTGACTGGTACACTGGCTCAGGTTCACTTCCCCTCTACCCTGTGTGACTGCTGGATTGGCAGACCGCCCTGTAATTGCTTCACCTTGTGCTGTTCTAGTTGCTTCAGTTCGCCTGTGATGAGCCCCGCCTCCCTCCTCCGTGGCCCCTGGCGTACTAGTCACGTATTTCAGATCAGGTTTTCCCTCGTTGGGCCCGCCCCCGGGATATCCCCATCAGATGTGTTTATTAACGATGTTGTGTTTCTCCCATTATTGTGCTATTTATATAAGATCGCTTGGGCTGTTTGTTCATACTATGCATCTCTACCCTTGCCTTTCCCAGTGAGGTCTTTTTATTTGTAATGGGATTATGACTTTGTGTACTTTTCCAACAGCAGGTGCCTCATCGCCCCTTTGCTTACTCTCATAGGTGGTTGGTGCTCCCCCCTATCTGGCACCGAATTAGCACCTTTAATACAGTGCTCTGGTATACTCTGGTTTTGGTCCAGTCCCGCAGTCTTAAACTTCAAACCTTCCAAACGTTCCTGTAAAACCTCTGAGTGAGCTGAGAGCTTTTCCATTTTCTTTCCAGAAACAGCAGAGGCATTTCGGTCGCTTCCGCCCCCCCTGTGAAGTACGTAACATGGAAAAAAAGACCTCTCAGGTGGTGGTGGGCTGGCGAAGACAATGATGAACTGTCACTGCCACTATCACTATCACTTTCATCCACACTAGCATGACCAGAGATCTGGCTTTCATTTAAGTCCAGTATGTCTGAGTCTGCCATAGAGTCCCGGCAATCCCCAAATTTCTCCAACCTTTTTGTAATTTTTAGAGAGAGTCTTTTTTGTGAAGTCATTGGTTTCACATTCCCCGTGATAGTTGCAGGAATATACTTCCCCTGGTGAGGGAGATAGGGGGAGTGCCCTTGCGATTTCCAATTGGTGTATTAAGTTGGCCCCTGCCTTATGTGTGATGGTGGTTTTCCTTCTTTTATTGCTGCTCAGGTTGTAGTATAAGACCAGGCTCAGTTTCAATAGTTACCACTCTAAGAAGGAAATTCCAAAAGAGAGCGGGCGACAGCAGCACATAAGAATTACTATTAAGCTGTAGTTGTCGAAAATGATGTAGGAAAAATTTGAATGGGCACCAGCCGACTACTAGTTACCACTCATGCGTATTAGCATTAAACAATGAAGATTTGGATAGGTAATGGGCTGATACCAATCGGCCAGGCAATTGCCAAACCTCTGCCCCCCAACCCAGGGTGATCTGCCTGAAGACAGAAAGTGCATGGTGCGGAAGCACTCGCTGCACACTAGCCCTGGAGGGAAAAGCCACTTTGGCCAACGCTACTCTCTAGAAATCCCTGCTGGGTATTTGTTTTGCGTTTGCTTGGCCAGGTGGGGAGAGCCTTAGACTTACCTTTCCCTGGGCCCTGGCCAAACAAGTTACTGGACTCAGACAGGCAAGAAATCACACGTAGACCCTTAGTTATGGTAAAAAACATAAATGGCTCATTATAGGCCCTTTATTCACACCTTATATATGGACACATCAGACACAAAATAAACATATAGTCAGTTATACAGAAACATAGAAAAAGAGTTCATCCCCGTTATCAATGTAGCAGAAGACACCTTAATCTTGGCCACTACGACACTGCTTAGTCCTAGAGCAGGTAGGCGAAGAGATCACACGTAATACTGGGGTCTGGAGCAGCGCGTCCTCCCTTACAGCGGGACTGCATCACCCCGGGTTTCAGATTCTAACTGTCTTTCACAGAGGAAAAACATCTTCTCTTTATGGGGGGATGTCCCCGCCCTTCTCAGTTATGACTGCCCTCAGCCAAAGAGCAGATCACAAGTGGAAGGGGGCAAAGTGTGGAAAAAACCAACCATAAGTGGAAAAACCCAGCTTCCCCGTCGTCGCACTCTCGCAGGACCCATTATCACTGCATCTCTGGCTCGTCCTTCAGTGGACAATACAATAACTATTCTCCACATTAAGTCCACTCAGCAACAATATTTATGTGACCTTGCTTTGCCTTCCCTGCCGGGATGCATGTTTACTCTAATGAGCCCACAAAAAAACATATGCTTTCATTACAGTGATGGGAGATGAGTGTCCAAGATAGCTGCGCACCGGCTCCATGTTGTTTTAGCTCGCATTTCGCATAAGCATTACAGTATTCCAAGCTACTGGATGGGTGGATTCAGGCAATACAAGATAAATATGGAGACATGCGACGGCAGCCCGCTCGCATCCCCGTATGAGTTCCAGCAGAAGAGATTAGAGGAACATTCGTAGCAGCGTGTAGAACGTGAAAAATGTGTGTTAAGCCCCCCTGCCGCACTGAAGGAAAGCGAACAGCCACTTCTGACGTGCTACTCCACACCTTTAAATGTGGTTATTTCTGCCAGGTTCTCAAGGGTGGAAAACTGGTCGATTTTAATTACGATCCATTCTTATCAGCTCCACCAACTTGAACAGGTGTGATGAACACTGATATATGATGTACAAATCATTCACAAAAGCTTACTGTCTGTCTGATGTATGAATAACCCTAATCCAGCCATTAATGCATTTTAGGAATATTAGCTAATGTAACAGCACATGGCTGCATCCTGATGGAAAGGAACCGTATTTCAACTGACTGCAGGACTGATGAACCATAGGGCTAAGTCTCTGATGGAAGATAAGTCTTGTGGCTTAAAATCATCTTCACTCCCACATTGCCTAGGAAGGTCTAGAGCAAGCATCAGTACACACCTATACATGTATCAGTCTCGCAGGAAGATGCATTATCAGGATGCACCACCAACGTATCGCCGGTCGCCAAGTACCAAGGAATAACGGAAGTGGAAGGGTGCACTACTACAGCAATGCTTAAGTGGCTCTGACATAGCAAAACTGAGTAAAAACATGGCAGTCATCTTAAAAATGATAATTAATTTACTCATTACTAATGTGCAACCTAGAATGCTGTCAAGCCACCACTCTCCAACACCACCACATTGGTCCTAATGCCACAAGGGAATGAACAAAGAACAAAACCTCTGTCCCAAATGCAACTCTGTGAGCTGAACCTGAGCACGGGCACACACACACACACACACCAATCTGGCTGCCACATTCTAGACACAGAAAGATATTGACTTCCCTCAATGGTGAATTCAAAATTTCGACTGGCTTTCTTTTCTGTATTATGCGCCTATACTCTGAAAACAGATAGAACTTGGTGGTAAAATATCGCTCTCCCTCCAAAGTTTCTGTCTCCTGTTGTGAAACCAGATATTGTATGGAGAAGCCTGGTTTGCTATCATTATAGAATCATTACCCATTTAGGGATTTAGTTATCCATCATTGCATCCTGATTAGTTATCCATTATCCACATGTGGATGGAACTCTGAATGTTGGCATGCCCGCACCTGGATAGAATTGTGAATACCGGCCTGCGTCGCATCTAGATAGGACCTTGAATGTCAGCATGCCCGCACTTAGGTGAAACTTGAATGTCAACATGCCCACACTTAGATTTGTGAATATTAGCCTGCGTCGCATCTAGATAGGACTCTGAATATCAGCATGTCCGCACCTACGCTAAACGTGAACACTAGCACAGGCCACACTTAGAATTGTGGACAATTGGCCTGCGTCGCATCTAGATAGGATTGATTTAAGGATAACATGCCCGCGCGTAGATGAAACTTGAATGATAGCAGGTGCCACACTTAGAATCAAGAACACCAACCTGCGCTGCATCCAGATTAAGTTAGGAATGTTAGCATACCCACACCTAGACAGATTTCTAAACACTAGCCTGCGCCGCACCGAGAAAAGACTGCGAATGTAGGCATGCCCACATGTGAGGGCCAACAAGTGCAACACTTAGACAAAACTGTGAATGTTAGCATGCTAAAGGTCATGTAACCCACTAACCAATATAAGCTCAAACTCTGCATACTTATCTCACTCAAAAAACTCACACAACCATCTCATCTCTCGCACAACAAGCTGCACGCACTTCACAACACTGCAACAACACATAAGCCGGAGCAACAGCACACTCAGACTGACACCGATCCAATACCCGCACCAAAGCTCAGCACCCGGTGTACACCGAGTTGAAGCTGCCAACAGAACACCACTCCTCTCACTATCCAACTCCCTCTTCACCCTACTAATCAATCCCCCCCTTATCATTTACAGATCCGCCAGGGCACCTGGGGACCAATTCCGTTGGTGACGGTGCGCGGTACAAATACCTTTAACATTTAACATATTATGTAGCCATTTGCATTTGCTAGAGAAAGAGGCCTGTTATATTTGAAGTGCCATGTGGAGACACGTTATATTTGTAGAGACATGTAGAGCCCTGTAGAGATATGTTATGTATTATGTATGCAGTAGAGACACGCATGAGTGTGCACTTAGAGTATGCATTGAACTTTCAGTATAGCGCTTGCCATTGTGAGAGAGAGAAGAAATGCTAGAAAGCATGAGGCCTATGGCATTTTGAAGCCATCCTGAATGAGACAGAAAGATCAGAAGCGCCACTTGGTTCTGCAGAGAAATGTTATGAGTTACAGTGTACGAAGAATGCGTAAACAGTTTGGTTGTTCAGAGACAGATAACGTGACTCGTGCCTTAGTAGAGAGAGGAGAAAGGCTGGTTTATAAGGCCTGCCTGGCTGGTGTTCGCAGGCAGAGAAAGCGGGGGCGAGGCAGCAGAGAGCGAGGAGCCTCAGAGAGAGACAAAAGAGAGGGATTTCAATGGAGTGAATGGAGGAATATGGGAGATGGATGGTATGGTAACACGTAACACAGATAGCATGTACAAGATATGATGTAGAAATGTCCCGATGACAAAAACACGCAGTGATTGAAAAGTACACGCAGTGCATCACAGACTTTCAGGCACTGCTCAGATTTAGAAATGCTGACAGAGAGAAAGAGAGTGCATTTTAGCTTAGAGAGACATGTAACCATAGATATATATGTACATCATTGAATAGTATAACCAGAGGTGAGGCTTTGGGAGTTTCTAGATGTAGATGTAGATGTAGATGTGGATGGAGCTGACTCTGAGATCGAGGGAATATTGGATGGAGCTGCTCTCTGAGAGAGGAAGCTTGGGGAAGCATTCTGATGAGAGCAGATGAGATCAATCTGGCAGAGAGAGTTGGCAGGAAGACCAGACCACTGAGAGGCCAAGGAGAAGCCCTGACTGACTGGCTGGTTGCAGAGTTAGCTGGAGAGGAGAGACGTGGCAAGAGGGGAGCATTGCTGATATGAGGAATTGGCATGGGGAATTAGGACAGACACTCACACAGAGCTTTCGGATTAATAGATGGGGAAATTAGACAGGGATTGTCTTACAGAGAGAGTGTGAAGTGTGGTGTGGATCGGAGAGGAATGTTGAATGCTGACACTTACCATATGTATGAATACACTGGATAAGTTGCTATTAGATTGCTTGCATTAGAAGCCTGTAAGGCTTATAGTTATTGCATTGCATTGTAGATTTGCACCAAGAGCATAAAAGGTGCAAATTCGATATTTGCATTATAGTAGTGTTTGCATCGTGCATTGTTGTGCATGAATAAAAGTGTTTTCATTGTCGAATCGATTCATGTGTTTTCTTTGTGTCTTATGTTTGTGTGTCCATAGTATAGTAATTTAGGAGTAACACAGTGCACAATCGCCCTGAGATGCAAGAGCAGGGGGGGCATAGTGATCCACACCCTCTCAGGTAGATTTGGAGACTAGCAAGTGGTCGCCCATAAGGGGCATATGCCAAAAGTAATTCTGTTTTAGAACTAACACTGTGAACATTCTATTCCTGTAAAACACATATCAAAATAGTGACTAGCACTTTTTAGCACCCCTGTTCACACACGTACATGCCCACATCCACTACACCGTCTACATCTGGATCATCATCATTGTCACTTTCCACATTCACAACACTGTCTGCATCCAGATCATCATCAACACACATCAATTTTCACGTTGACTCCACTGTCTGCATATAGATTATTATTATTATTATTATTATTATTATTATTATTATTATTATTATTATTATTATTATTATTATTATATCTATATAGTGCAAACCTAGCACCTCAGCAGCAGAACACTGCTGAGCAGGATTAGTAGCAGACTGTAATGCAGTACTGTGTGTGTACAGAAAACAATTAACAGGGTAGCACTGTGTTGCCTTGGAAAACCTCAGAGTCAAGATGTGACTGAAATAGGCACATTTTTAGCTTTTTCTGGAACAGAAAGAGGGAGGGAGCATTTGTATTGCCACTGGGATGGAATTCCAGAGAACTGGATCATATAAGGAGAATGAATGTCTCTAGTCTGTCAATGGACCTAATGTGCGTATGTTGTGATCCACCAGAGGTGTTTAACGTAGCTGCTAGGTAAGGTGGTGTGCCGGCTGAGTTTGCCTTGTAGGAGATAGACATGTTTTAACAGGAACCTAGGTGATAAGGGTAACCCGTGCAGCTCACGCATGGGTGGGGGATGTTGTTGGACTTGTGTGCCCTGGTGATGAGGCGTGTCATCACATGGTGTGCCACCTTGGGGGGCCAGCTCTTTGGCTGGAAACCCTGCTATTAAGTAATTTCTGCCATCTTTGCAAGATGTTACCTGAGCCAGCACTGCCATTTAGAAGCCCTGGTGCAGCAGGAATGGATTGATCGTCTGAAGTAGGGCAATTTGATGCCAGGCCGTTTAGGCCTTTTTAGCTATGTGTTGTTGAAACGATAGGTTGCAGTCCACAATGAATGTGAGAATTCCACTGAGTAGGTGAGTTGCGGGGTAAATCCGTCAAAGTGCATATCGTCTAGCCACCATTGAGTGGCACCCTGCACTAGCAGGACAAATTCTGTCTTGCCAGTGTTAGATGGAGCCCTGTGGGATACAACAGGTCACATGGTGGGGCCATCCTCAGATAACTAATCTGGATGGCTTGGTGTCTCCCAGATACGTATGAGGAGAACCATTTTATGATGGTGACAGCAAACCCCCTTCTGTGAGTAAGGAAGTGAATTAGCTTGTCATGGTCGACAGTGTCAAATGCATCCAAGTGTTTGAGGATGACTAATAGGAATGCATAACCGATATTGATCATTTGTAAGGCGTCATTGCCCACCTGGATGGTGCCTGTCTCTGTGCAGCTTTTGGGGCAGAAGCCAGATTAATTATTTTAAAACAGAATGAGTTGGTTAATTTAAGCGAGTAGTTGTTTGATGACTACCATCTCAATGGTCTGTCCAATGAAAGGGAGACTAGTGATAGGGCGGTAGTTTGCAAGATCCTCAATGTTTTTCTTCAAGAGGGAACATATGAGCATTGTTTTTAGTCTGTCTGGAAAAGTGCCTTTGCTAAGAACTCAATTGACTATCCTGAGAAGGGCAGTCATGGCGAGACCACTAAGTTGTTTGAGGGTGTTTGCTGTGATAATGTCTGAGTAGACAGTGGGCTTTAGGGAATCACATGTTTTCAAATGATCCTCAGGTAATAGGGGGAACAGTCAGGCCAGGTGAACAGGGGATCTAATTGCCTAAATGACTCAATGTGTGTCCTGATGACATTGATTTTGTTGATGAAGAAGTAATTGACAGCCTCCCACTGTTCTTATGAATCCGGTACTACTGGGTCTGATGTGGAGTTAGATCATTGCTTGAAAGCTGCAAAGAGGGCCTTGCTCCTGCAAGGGACTGTTGCAATGGTGTTGATTTGATCTTGGGCCCAGGTCCTGTCCCCCGCCAGTTGCACACCTGCACTGCCTTCCTTTCAACCCCTGCACTTGGGGACTGTTTTCTGTATCCCTACAGTCCCATTACCAGCATTTCACTCCTGATGCCTTGCACTTGCCACCTGCTGTCCTTACTTTTACTTATTGTTATTTATTCTATTAACCCATGTACTGCACTGTCCCCTGCCCCTTCCCCCGCACTTACCCCTTCGCCCTTCCCATGCACTTGCGCACTCTGAATGACACCTGGCCGAGTAGGATCGTTGTCTGTCTTCCCTCTTCAACCGCTACCTTGCCTTGTCGCGCCTTGAAACCCGTGTGTATAGGCGCGTTATAAATGCCATATCATATCATATCAATAGGTAGCTTTGACCTCAATGATGAAGGTTGGACCTTAAAGCCTTGCGGGCTGGTAGGTCTTCTGGTTTGTGTGCTCTCTGCCACTGTTTCTCTAATGACCTAATTGAGCGTAGTAGCTGTGGGGCTCTTGGGTTTACAAAGGAGCCTGGGGAATTTATCATGGCCCTGTTTAGTTTGATTTGTGCATAGTTGTCAGCCAACTCTTTTGAGATCGGGCAAAAGGAGTACAAAGGAGAGGAGGCCTTCTCTGTGGAAGTGAAGTTAGAGATTTGTTTTTTAATGGTGTGTACGGGAAGGTTTAGATTGATCATCATGTGACCTTAGGTCATTAATGGGAATGGGGAGCATTTTTTACCAGTGCCCGGGAATGGGCAATTACCAGGTCTGGCGGGGCCGTAATGACCCGGTAATTGGCCATTCCCGGGCGCCGGTAAAAAAACGACTGTGGCGGCCGTGCCGCTTTTACCGGCACGGCTACCGCCGTAGTCGTAATGAGGCCCATAGATGCGTTAGACATGAAGTATATATGCATCCATGCACGAAGCTACACAGCCATTTTATTTTATTGCAGATAGACACGCCGGATATGCTTAGGACTCATTTAGTTAGAGGACTAACAAACACGCCTTTCGCTGACCACAAAACCGCAAGATGCAAAAGGATACATATGGACGGCTGGCTGAAGCTTAAATGCAACTAACAGGGACGACCATGCAAATAAAGATGGAGGACATAGGTACATTGGAGTGAATGGGAGAAGCTTCGAGAGTTCGAGACACAGAGAAAGCTGATAGACTGATCCAGCTGAAGCTGACACAGCAGGTTTCCATTGCAGTCACCGTGCACAGATAGCAAAGGATGCAGAGAGAAGGAACATTTCCATATAGGCAGAGGGACGGAGCACCTGCGAGAAGCCCAGGCTAAAATCCTCATCATTACAGGCAGAGGAGAGCCATTTTCTGGTCCTTACATACAAACATGACCTAAACATGGTAGACAATGCCTATTGTAACGCTCAACTTGTATTCACAGGGACGTCACCCGACTGGCTGGATTGCTTCTGAGTTGGATTCACCTCCCCCAGGGACTCGCTCTGCCGTGGATCTATTCTGGAAGATAGGAGTTCTGTTTTAGCCACAATCACCCTCTCTCTGGGCTCGCCTCCCCCGTGTTCCCCTAGCGACCCCCTTAGAGTCTTCCTCACCTTGTATTTCGATAAGGTGCGCTCTCCGTCCTGCTGTTCTGTGCAGGGGCGTGTCGAGGCGGTTCCATGTAATAATGTCCCCACAAAAATATCACCGAAAAATGGCAGTTTTTGTGGGGACATTTTTGCATGGAACATGCAGGGGACACCCCCGCAACTCCCAAACCCTTTTTTTTGTCTGCCCCTATCCCCATATATATGGTCACCCATATAATATCGCCACAACCTTTTCCCGGCGATATTATGTATGGCGACCATATACATATGGGGATAATATTACCTGATACCGTCGAGGCTGGGCACCTTACAGTCAAGTTACTTCACTGCCGTGGGCCCGGGAGTCCAGTCCTGCTGCGACTCCGTTCTTGAGGTAAGTCTTTAGTCTTTAAAGAGAGAGTGTCCGTAATAGTAGTTGCCCTGTTAATGCTCTCCTTCTCTAGTAGGTGCAGAAGGGGTGATGAAGACGTCGAGCTTATGGAGCGGGCGGTGCTCGAGAAGGTAAGTGAATGCGCAGAGTGCAGCGCTATGAGCGTCTTTAGAATCGGGCTAACCTGAATTATTCTTCCCTTGCAGGTCGCTGAGAAGTTCCTGGAAGAAGTGCGGCCAGATGGAAGTGGAACGTAGAGTGGAAGGTGTCCGGACCATTGTCGAATTCCAAGAGAGCTTCGATAGGTAAGCGTGAGCCTGAAAGGCGATGGAACCGGAAGACGAACGCTTACTAAGTTGTCCTCTTCTTTTCTTTTCTCTAGGATGTTGCTTGCTGGTGAGGACAGGCTCCGGGCAAGACTCCGGAGCAATCAAGGATCTGGATTGCACAGCAGGTAAGGAGGAATAATCGTGTTCTTCTTCTCCCTTGTAGATGCAGGCCTGGAATGCTGCGAGCAGGTCTCGGTGAACGTCACACTGCGAGTGCAGAACAACGCTAAGCGCGTGCTCCAGTTCGGAGTGGCTTAAATAGCCTGCAGGTATCCCAGGTGCCTCCAGGGTGGAGCACGCCCTAGATGCTAGACTGCATGGTTCAGTTCCGAACTGAACCTTGTGGGGGCAGCCATGTTGATCCATTCCCCAATGGGAACTCCATCTGCCATATGAGCCTGGCGCCAAAGGCACCAGGACTGGCTCCAGAACAGCCGTGGGGGGCATGACTGGGCCCTTGGGGCCTTGTAGGAACCGTGTGGTGAGGGCCAGAGACCCTGAGTCCCAAGGCCAGGGGCTATGGTTGTGACACCTATTCATTCGAGCTAGGTAGAGACTGCTGTTACCATCGGACTGAATACAGGAAGATACAAATGTAACACAGGTTCAAAGACAAATGTTCTGTCTCATGGCACAGGAGATTGCGGAAGGTAACTTATTGGTAACACGCAGCACCTTTGGAGTTGTTCCCACTAACTTGAGTGTTGCATTTGGCCTGGTACCTGTCCAAGGCTCCAATGCTGAGAAGACCCTGTCTGTCCAATCCCGATTCACCTGCCCCAGTGGGTTTATACAACGTTGCATCAGCCAACCACCTTTTCACTAACCTGCAACTTTGTATTTGTTACTTTTGGAGGTGATCCCAGGAGGAGCCACCAGATATGGTTACCCAATGGGTACACTAACTCCAATAGAAAAGTCTACATAGTTCACCGTACTAACGTATCCCGTTGCACGTTAGGTTTTTTGGGCTGTAACTGTATGTTGTGATGTCATTAACAAACAAAACCAGCTGACTCACACCTAGACACTGAGAGAGGGTGGAGAATGTAATGTTATTCATGCTGCAATCCCTGTCGTTTGAACTTGTAATAAAGACAGTTGAACGTTGCTCTGTGGCTGGGTTTCCGTTCTTGGTGCAGGGGATTTCCAGGGCCCAGTTCCTCTTGCTTGTACTTTGGGAGGCTGTTACTAGTCCCCTGGTCGCTGTTTTACTCCATGGTGTGAGTTAGGGAGAAGGGGTTGGTTGAGTGATCCGCCCACTGGTGGGTGCTGGGGTCAGCACGTTTTCAAAGAGTGGTAGAGGAGAGGATTATGTCTAGAATGTTTCCCTTGATATGAGTGGGGGAGAGCCAGTGTTGAGTTAGGACTAACTCTTTAACTAGGGATCCAAGGTCTTCACTGGTATTCGTAGTTGGGTGGGCCCAGTGGAGATTGAAGTCTCTGAGAAGGATGCTGTTTGCATGCAACATTGAGGCTGTGAGATTAAGTCTGATCTCGTCTAGGAAGGTGCCACACCTGTGAGGTGGTCTATAGATGAGGTGGAGGAGTCTTTATGTGAGAGGAGGAATTTTCACACAAAGGTCCCAATTGTGCTAAGGGGTTGCCAGGTATGAACTGAGCATTGCCAGTCACTCTTAAGGATGACTGCCAATCCCCCTGTCACTGTTTCCCCTGATTGTATTGCATGATGAATGCTTTGACCAGGTGGCAAAACCACATGAAAGATATGGGATGATGTTGTAATGGCTTGGCAGGCGAAGAACGATGGTCTGGAGGGTTGCCCAGAGCAATGCCAGAGGTCAAGATTTATTCTAAACCTTCCAGCCATCAACTCTTTTGTTTTGATGATGTTGGCGTGAGCCAGGTTACTGTGATGATGGTTGCATTGAGTTTGCTACTGGGGCCTGAGATGTCAGATGGGGCATTGATCTGCATAAGCTTGTGAGCATTGCGAGGGTGAGGGCTGTGGGGTGGCAAGAGGTGTTTTTGGAGGTTAGACGAGTTGGGTAACCGTTGGGGGCAGGAGTGTTTGACCGGGCAGTACCTGGATAATGCAGGGATGGGCTAGGGTGTTAGGAGACACATGGTGGTGACTTCCTAGTGAGAGGTGCAAGGTGTCTGGACCTTGGCCCTAGCAGGTGCAAACAGGCACAAAGAGCTGGTGTCTTTGTCTTCAAACGTCCTTGCTGAGGATGTTACCTGCACATCGCACCTGCTGTAGCAGGTAGTTGTAAGTTGCCCTAGGTCTCCACTGCAGTGTTGATGAAGCCTGTGGTGAGTGTGGCAAAGGATGCTGTAGCACTGATTTCGGTCGTGTTGGAGGCAGGAAGCAAGGTCACATGACCATCAGCTCACTCCGGCTGCCAGTGTTGGTAAGTGCTCTGAGGACGCCAGAGCAATGTTGATAAAGACTGAGGTTGTCACCATCATCACAATCTTCATCATCCACATGGATATTCAACATACCATTTGTGTTTGTGTATCAGAAACCTGTAAAGCCTGGCCACCCTTAAAATGCAGGCCATACGTCCTAACCTCCCGAGTAAACAAACGTACAGTAATCCCATTGTGAAGAAGTTTGCCAAACCTGGCCACGCTAAGAGAGCAAACAATCTCTGCAAGCACTGCAGGGTGTCACAGAAGTCTACGTTGCTGTCTCTGCTAGGGTAACTGCTAGGGTAACTAATCCCTGCTGCGGTCAGATCATTACTATGCTCACCTAGACAGCTGTTAGTGCCAGGAGACCATGCAAATGAAAAACATTTGGATTTATTGTGAGTTTTGTCTTGAATATTCTTGGAAAGACTTCACTATTATTATGGCTATTTTTGGATCTCCTTTTCTGCAGATCAATGTGATGATTTCTTGTATCCACTTCTCAACATTGCAATGCCATATTCTGTGGGCATTGCTTCCTGGCACGGTTTTCTGCAGGGGTAGAATTTCATTGCAGAGCACTACTATGGGGCCATATATTTGCTTGCCACAGAGTGTGATGCTGGAAATGCATCGGAGGGACAGGGCCTCCGTATCTTTGTCCTTTACTGCTTTTTATCGTGTGTTCTGTCGTGTTTACCGCACAGGAGTTTATGTGAGACTCCTGGCGGTGCAGCTCTCTCTCCTTTGGTTTGGTGTACGGACCCGTGGGATACCCTTATGGCACCCATGGGAGGGGGTACAACCCTGTTTGTTTGTTTATTTATTTATAGTGCGCGCCAGACCTGAGGGTATCCGAGCGCGTGTTCAAGAATACTTTAAGCTTACATGTTACAGTTACACATTTCAGGATGGTTACAGGGTGCATTAACAGTAAATGATGACAATATACATGGTTACATACACAAGTGATTGTACACAGGGGTGTATACAGTGTATACATTGAATGTTAAGGAGCAAGGTGGGTTAAGCGGGGGTGATGAGCGAGGTATGAGTTTTAGCTGCAGATTAACAGGTGGGTCAGACGTGAGTAGTCCTAGTCTAGTCAGTTATAAGTCATTTTCTTTGAGCCATTTAATGCAATTAAGTCAGAAATGTGGGTAAGATTGGTCAGACCTTAAGGATGATGGGAGGGAGTTCCATAGCTGGGCCGCTTTGACAGGGAAGCTGGTGCCTCCGGCTGTGCTCAATTTGAATGGGGGCACAGCTAGTTGGTTGGTGTATGCTTCTCTGGTAGGTCTGTTAGAGGTTCTTCTTTTGAATCTTTCTGTTAGGTATTTGGGGGCTAGGTCGTTAATACTTTTGAAAGTCAATGATACTGTTTTGAGTTTAATTTTGTCAGCTGTGGATAGCCAGTTAGATTGTCTTCTGGCGTCTGAGATATGCTCTCTTCTTGGGATTCCTAGGGCGGCTCGAAGGGCGTTGTTCTGCAGGGTTTGGATTTTTTGCAGTGTGTTTATTGGACCCTATGTATAGTGCATTGCAATAGTCCAATTTGGATAATACCAGGGCTCTTGATAGGGTGAGGCAGCTGGCGGTGGATAGATATGGTTTAGCTGCTCTAATCAGCTTACAGGTGTAAGCGGTGCTGGAGGCCATCGCATTTACCTGCTTTGTTAGAGAGAGGCATGAGTCGAGGTAAAACCTAGTGTTTTTACTTCTTTCGCTACTTTAATGGTGTTGCCATCTATGATAAATGAAGAGTAGTCATTGTTCAGTTTTTTGATATGTTGTGTGTTCTAGTGTATGTTTTTGGGCACCTGTGGGTGGCCCATAGAGCAGGGTATGGGCTGGTGGCAGCTCCATGCTGAATTTGACAGGTGCGCCGAGTATCCTCCATTTTGGGATACCCCGGCCCTGCCATTGGGGTCAGTTGATTCCTGACGGAAAACAAGATGGCCCTGGTGGCCTCTTGCTTTCTATTACCGATTACCTTGTTTTCCCAAAGTCCTGGGGAGCCCTGACTCTGTCCCTTCCCCCTGACTGGCTGTTGGGTGGAAATGCCATATATGGTGTTGTTGTGAAGGCCCGGCCAGACCAGCTGGAGCCTTCCCGGTGATGTATGTTGTGGGTACCTCCTGTGGGTGGGACCTGGGTGAATAGAGTGTGTGACGAATATGCATTCTGTGTTGTGGGTGTCTAGTATCTGGTGGTTGACACAATGACTGAGCCAACCCCTGAGCCAACCCTGCCTGAAACCGGTATGAATGCAGCTTGGGGTGTTGAATGGCTCGGTACTTATCCCAATACACATAACTTGTTGTGAGTGTCTGGCGAGAAGTGAATTGCCTGAATACCTCGTGTGCCTGATTGGCTACCTGCCTGCATGAATGCCCGTAGTCGTGATTGGATGCTTGAGTGTGACCCAACGGAATGAATGGGAGATCAACAGTATATCTGGGGACCTCTCACTGCTAGGAATCGTGTTCAGAAGCTGAAGTCCACTACGACGAGTAACTGGAGTAACTGACGCTTGACCTTGAAACCTCGCTGGAAGAGAAGGGGTGCTGTGACTCTCCCTCGCAATCTGAAGGCTGCTGTGTTTCCAAGGACTGACCCAGAGAGGACCTGGTAAGATGCCCTCTTCCCGAGCTACGAGGGACCATCGTGCACAGGTGATCTTTGCCAACGCTCCCTGGTAGACAGACCTTCAACAGGCTGCCGACCCGATACGGGAACTGCTGCGGAACTCCAAGGAGAAGCACTCGGATTGTTGTCCGCCACTGCCGACGACCGCCATCGCCGACCGGAGCCGCCGTGCTCCCGTTTGCCTAAGAACTTCAATTGATCATCGGACGCTCTCGTCTGCATCGTCACCTGCTTGTCTCCCGCTGGAGAAGGCCCCACCGTCGACGCGCCGAGGAGCATCCACCAGTGGGTTTCCTGCCACCTAAAGACCGCAGAGACGCCGACGACTCGACGCCCTTGCTGGGCCACAGTTCTTCATCATCTCTTTGCGATCCAGAACTATCGTCACCGAGGTGCCCCGCACGCCTCTTCCTTGCAGGACGCCAATGCTCTGTCGTCGACGAGTACCGCTAGGAACGAAGCTGCCACTTCCCTGCAGTAGTTCACCCTGTTCACCGTCGGACGTTCGACGACCCGTGACTCCTGCCTTAAAGGGAGGGAACTCAAGAAGGGCCGTCGATTCCCCGATGCCGAACGCCAAGTTCCCCGACACCTCTCGACGATCCGTGGCTCCCGCCTGAAAGGGAGGCACTCAAGAAGGATCAGTCGACGCATCGTCGGAGAACTCTACTCCACCAGATACATTGGGGGGGGGTAAAACCTTAATAGGAAGAAGTAAGACTATCGAACATTATATGGACTGGGCTTGTGCTATATATCTTTATTTACAGGTTGCCCAGGTGGGGGGATCTCCACACAGAACTGTGCCTAGTGGTAGGGGTCAGTATTCTGCCTATTGTTTCAACCATCTTGCGTTCCTTCCTATCTCTATTGCTGGTTACCTCGTTATTAATCTGTGTGACATTTTAACCGTAGAGTTGATGCACTTTATTGATATTTGATAACATTAGTGGTGCCACTTTAGGATTGTATATATTTATCATTATTGACTTCCGAGTACAAAGTGCGTTATTGTGATCGTTTACGTACCTTTGAATATTAATTATATAAAGACTGTGTTTTCAGTAATACAGTGTGTGGACATTCCTTTGTGGGGGTTCAGGGACTACACTGTACTTAAGAACCAGCCTGCATCACCTCCTGAGAAGCTAGGCCTTGATTGCTTGTCCATTGCTACCTTATAGAGAATCTTGGCTGGGGTATTCTGTGCTTCTCCTCTACCATATAGAGAGCGGAAGTACAGACACCCCCTACCAGTCTTTACACAGAGTAATTCTGTTAGTAAATGTTTTCCTGTCACAGAATGCTTAGTGTGTTTTTGTAACATGGCACTGCATCCCTGATGCCCAGGTTATTCTGTGACACTGGCCCTCATTCTGACTCAGGCGTTAAGGGGTTTACGGTGCCGTAAACGGCGCCAACCCTTAACGCCTGATTACAAGGTTCCCTTTGCAGGATGGCTTTTAACGGCGGCTTTTTTGCAGCCGTTAAAATCCATGCCACAAAGGTACCTTGGCGATAATTACGGCACCGTATTTTACGGTGCCGTAATTATCGCCTTTCCCCATTCCCATTATGCCCTATGGGGCGAAAATGGGAATGGGGAAGGGTAAAATGGGAAATGGGGATTTACCGCCCCACTCACCTTGGAATGGGGCGGTAAATCCGCCAACCACCATGGCGTAAACATAGTTTACACCATGGTGGTAAGGGTACGGCCCAGGCGGTAACTTACCGCCTGGGTCGTAATGAGGGCCAATGTTTTTATGATGGCCATTACCTCTGCTCTGGCTCAATGTTTCAGATGAATAAAGTTAATCACCCTCATTACAAGTCCGCCTGGGTCGTAATGAGGGCCAATGTTTTTATGATGGCCATTACCTCTGCTCTGGCTCAATGTTTCAGATGAATAAAGTTAATCACCCTCATTACAAGTCAGGTGTTAAGGGTTTAACGGCGCCGTCGGCGCCGTTAACCTTAACGCCTGATTCACACTTTAACACATGCTTTTTGCAGGCGTTAAAGTCCAAGGCGCTAAGCGACCTTGGTGCTAATTATGGAACCGTAATTTACGGTGCCGTAATTAGCGCCTTCCCCATCCCCATTATGCCCTACGGGGCAAAAATGGGAATGGGGAAGGGCAAATGGTGAATGGGGAATTACCGCCCCACTCACCTTGGAATGGGGCGGTAATTCTGCCATCCACCATGGCGGAATCCGGCATGGACCATGGTGCTAATAGCACCATGGTCCACCGCCTGACTTGTAATGAGGGCCAATGTGTTTACACCAGCATAGTCGTGTCATGCATCTTGAGTTAGACTTATGAAAACGCATTAGTAATGCAGGACCGGTCTGGAGCTATGGAGGAAACTGTGTACAATTCTTGAGGCTCAAATGGATTAATAAAGACCTTATTTGAGGTGTCCCTAAAACAGACTATAGTAAGGGGTGAAACAGGGGGCTCTTCCCTCATGAAGACGTTTAGACGAGTGTCCTTTTCTCTCTGGTGGTTTTTCAGCATCAAAAGAGTATTTGCACGGAGAACACGCCCTCTGTCATGCACAGTACCCTACCCTATCCCTTTTAACTAATATATCAGGTTACATGTGTTTGAAAAGTCACCACTAGGCCTGATGTTTTAAAGATATGTTTTAAATGGAGCTCACATCCAGTCACATTTCTGATGAAGGGGTTCGCTCATTTACTACAGCCAATTCAACAACACCAGGGTGGCTCACACCCCACTTTATTTTTGTGAAGTTACTCTACTTGCTAGCACCCCCACGACTCTGAAAATGATTGCAGCACCACTGTCTGGTGGTGTTCACAGCGTTGCCACCTGGGTGCTCCTACTGCACGCGTTTATTTTGTTTCCACGGTAAATCTACAGCAATTTGGATTTGCATGTGTATCCTTGTTTCTGCTTAAAGTGTAACCCAGAAGCAGTCTAACCAGCAGGCGAAAAAATGTGTTTGGCTACTTTCTGAACTATTTACTCATGATCAGAATGTCAGTGTAAATTAAGATGATGCAACACAAAGGCCATGATCCCTAAAGTCCTGATGCTGGGGCTGGAATGACCTGCAATTCTGTAATTCTTATCATTCTTATTTAGAAAGCTGCCAGAAGTCACTGATGAATTCATCAATCAATTCAACAACGCAACTGAGAAGGAGGAGCAAGAGCACTTCCTTGATCAAGCTGAGAAACTGCTCATCAGGTGCAAGGTAATGCAAGAGTTTGGTATCTGCCTTATTTTCTTTGGTAGAGTTTCACCTAGCAGTAACATACAGCGGTTTGCAACTCAAGGTTGTGATGGATCAATGGATGGAGTAGTCTCTTAATGCCTGGAGCTAGGTTGCAGCCTGATGCTACATGGGGAGCGTGGTGCTGCCTGAGAAATCGAGCATCCTCTGTTCATGCCCGAGCAATGGCTCTGTTGCCTTGTCATATGTGATCTCTTGTTCATCCCGAGGAGTGAGCTTATGAATCATGATCAATGAAGGCTGCATATGCTGCAGCCGGGTATGAGTGCGTGCGCATTGTAGAATGTCAACAGAAGGCAGAGACATAGGGCCTCATTACACGGAAGGCGGTGAGCCATGGCGCTATTAGCGCCATGGCTCATGCCGGTAAAATACCGGCACCGCCTCGGCGGAAAGGGGATTTACCGCCCCATTCCAAGGTCCGCCATTGCCCTTCCCCATTCCCATTTCTGCCCCATAGGGCTCTATGGGAATGGGGAAGGCGGTAATTACGGCACCGCAATTTTGCGGTGCCGTAATTAGCTCCGAGGTCCCTTAGCGGGTTGGTTTTTAACGCCTGCAAAAAGCAGGCGTTAAAGCACCAACCCGCTAAGGGACCTCGTAGTAAGGCGGTAATGGTTAACGGTCACCGTTACCATTAACGGTGGCCGTTAACCATTACCGCCTTCCGTGTAATGAGGCCCATAGAACCGTTTCTTTCTGTGGATAGCCTGAGGGGCTGTAGAAGGTGAGGATGTTGTAGCATGTTCATGGTTTGATTAAACTCTGGCGTGCAATCAGTCGCTGATTGGGGGAACTTAACACAGGAGATCTGTAGTGGGGAATTGTAAACTGTGGCCACTCCTCCACTACTTCCTAATGTTCATTTTGTGTCATAGGACAGAGTCCCTGGGTGAAGCCTGGGGAGGCTATCTCTTTGAACTATGAGTCTGTGATTACTAATAAGGCCCAATCTTGCATGTGAGGGCAGCCTGCCCTGCCCTTGATGCCTCTGAAATGTTGTCTGGGTGCTGGGTAACCTTTTCCTCTTCGCACAATTTATGAAGATAAGGCACACTTTTCCAGTGGTCAATCTACTGGATTACAACAAAGCTCGGGAACTAGTCTTCCAAAGGGGAACAGCCCACATGAAAAAACCCTGAATGCACTTCTGAACACTGAGAAGGTGTAGTGTAAGTTTTGAAAGAGCAGGAATTACCCAAAGAGGCAGAGGAGTTGCAGTGCACCCCCTTCCTGTTACCAGCCACTTCTATATGGAAAGTGACATCCAGTGACGAGAACTAGGCATACAAAACATAGCAGTCCTACTGATACAGGGAATACCTATGAACAAACTTTTGTTCCACAACTCTAATAATAATGTATCAGAATTCAAGTTCTATTTACATAGCCTAACTACACATGTGGCTACAGATGGCAACTACTCATACTCAACTGTAATGATGACTATCCCTCTTACTTCTCCATGATTACTAAAATACATGACAATGTGTTTACCCTCTTATCTCCAAGCCCCTCTTTTCTCTCAAACTCCTGGCACCCCACCCTTTCCTCAGGTCTTCCCATCCTCCACTCAGCCAACTGTTCCTGTGCTCCCATTGACCCTTTCCCACCACAAATAATTAAAGAGCTTGAATCTGCTACCTCTGCTTTCCTCCCCTCCCTCTCCAATCTATCCATCTCTACAGGCATCTTCCCTGCCTGGTACACAATTACCCATAGTCATTCCCATGCTGAAGAAATCCACTGCTGACCTTAGCAACCCATTTTGCTACAGACCTGTCCCTCTTCTACCCCAGCACTTCAAAATCGTTGGGCGAGTTTCCAACTACTCCGAGGATCACACTTTCTGTGACACCCCCATTCTTGTTTCAAGAGTAAACAACCGACTGATAGTGCCCTCACAAACTTCTGCAACCTTCTGAACAATGTTTGTGTCTGTGACCTCTTCTATATTCTCATTCTACTTGATATGTCTCTAGCCTTCGAAACCGTGGACCATTCATCCCTCCATGAACCCTCTCCTCCCTTGTCTTTAATGATACTGTACTCAAATGGATGGCCACCTATCTCTTGCACCACTCCCTTTCCATCCTGTTGAACACCACCCCTTTCTTTGGGCATCCCACAATGATCAATCCGTACCCCATTTTTCTTCACCAGCAACACCTCCTCCCTGGGTAAACTCGTCGCATCCTTTGGCTTTTAATACTATCTCATTGCTGATGACACCCAGATCATGTTTCCTTTCCCTCCTATAACCCTGCCATCTCAAAACAAATCATCAACAGTCTCACAGCTATCCGGCTCTGACTGATGCTAAACACCTCTAAAATGGAAGTCATTTTTCTTCATGCCTCCTATGCCATTCCTTTTTCTCCCATCTTCTTCCTTCCTGACTTCCTCACTCTGTCACTCCAGGCTTGCAACCTCCGGATCCTCTTTGAAAGTGACCACATACTATAACAATTTATTATGACTAGAGCCACTACTGCCAGGATCAACCTTCTCAATATAAGGAATATCCTCCCCTACCTCATCCAACACTCGGGGAAAACTTGATCTGTACCTTTGTGCTCTGCAAACTGGATTACTATTCAAGACTACTTCTTGGTCTTCCCCTTTGCTCTTTTTCTCTCCTAAAGAAAGTCTATAACTCTGACACATGGTCCCTTTGCAACATACTCTGATCCTCCCTCACTGCTACTTACTGATGGTCTGAAGTTGTTTCACCTACACCTTTTTGAAGTTGGACTGTTTGGTTGTCACATGTTGACCCCCATGGACAAACAAATACATTTGAGGTAGTAGGAATGGAGAGGTTAAAGGTGGGGTGTGGTGTGCACGGTGGGGGGAAAAGGAATGGGGGTGCTCCAGGAAAACAATTGTCTAGCCATGATTAAAATGCCCTGACCAAACAGTCCAGCTTAAAAGGTTGTAGGTGTAACCACGTGAAACCCTTACCGATATTGCAATGGCTGGCTCTCCATGTATAATTGTTAGCTCTTCAAGTTCCTACTCCTTATCTTCAAATCTATCAATGGCCTCGTTCCTCAATTACCTCACTCACTGGATCTCTCGTACTCTCCCTATTTATCTCTTCAATCCTCGTCTGTGCCAAACCTTTCATTCACTGCTCCCATGCCTCCTCCGGGTTTTCTCACATTTTCTGTGCTTCGCCCTCCATTGGAATTATCTTCCCCCACATGCAAAGTCAGCCAGTCACTAGAGCTGTTCAACACCTGATTCAAACTCCACTTGCTAGCTGGTGAGGGGTATCACTACCACCCTTTCAACCCCTCAGAAAATGACCCAGAGCTCTCCCAACATTGTACCTCATGATTGTAAACAGGTAGACATGTGTATTGTTATCCTATGGAACATGGCACTAGGCCCTTCATGCCTATTCCATTGGTGTCTCATTCACTGCTCTGTCGCATTCAAGTACCTCTTCATCGCCTGCTATATTCTCTGCCCATAACCATCACATATGTTAAAGACAGCATACCCAGGGATTTCCTCCAGCATCTGTTAACGTATCCTAGGTAAATCATGAGATACATTAGTCCCAACATCAACTAGCCCCTGGGAGCCAACGGTTTGTCACGATAGACCAACTTAGATGAATGATCAGTAGTGTCAGGTACTCATTACTTAGCACAAGCTGCCTACCGGTTTGATTGAACCAAATACTCTTTAGGTATCACTACATAACATCAAAGACCAATTACTGCAAGGTAGAAAACAACACATTCAGATGAAAAAATAGATGGGGGGTTGGGTTGGGGTATTTATTAAAGGTGGGGGATGTGGGGAGGCGACGCAAGGGGTTCTCCTCCCACATTTAAAACAGAAATTGTTGTTTTACATTCAAGGTTTTGACCTCGCAGTAAAAACTTCTAGGTTATAACCTAGATCCATACTTTAAATGCCTTTGAGGAAATCAAGCATCACATATCTCAGAAACCTCAAATTTTCCATGTACATCCAATGGGACAGACGGTAGAGGATAAAGATTTAAATGGAAAAAGGCCCTTTATCACTGGTGTAAGTTGAGAGACATAAACAACTGGAAGAGCCATCCAAATAGCTGGCAAGTGTCGAGGAATGGCAGGATTACCAACACACTGTGCCACAAAGGATCCCAAAAATGAAGGCACCCACTTAACTAGCAAAGAGTGCATAGGCAGTGGTGGTCGAAGTGGTTGGGAGCGCTGCTCCTCTACTTTTTTTTAAGTGCCATCGTTCCTGTTCTTTAAATAAAAAAAAATAAAAAGTCCAGGAAAACAGAACATTCTCTTGAAGTACGTAACTGTTATTTTGTCAGTCAAGCGTCAATCAACGTCAGCCAGATTGAGGCTTCAGTGCACGTTCTGCAGCAGCAGTACGCAGACTTCTAGTTAGTCGATTTTTTTCAAGATATAGGGCCTCATTACACGGTAGGCGGTAACCATGGCGCCATTAGCGCCATGGTTGCCGCCGGTACCGTACCGAGTCCGCCTTGGTGGATGGCAGAATTACCGCCCTACTCCAAGGTGAGCGGGGGCGGTAATTCCCCAATCCCCATTTACCCTTCCCCACTCCCATTTTTGCCCCATAGGGCTCAATGGGACTGGGGAAGGTGCTAATTACGGTACCGCAAATTGCGGTACCGTAATTAGCTCTGAGGTCCCTTTGCGGGTCCCGTCCTTAACGCCTGGAAAAACCAGGCATTAAGGGAGGACCCGCAAAGGGACCTCGTAGTAAGGCGGTAAGGGTTTACCGGTACCGGTGTGCTTACCAGTACCGGTAAACCCTTACCGCCTACCGTGTAATGAGGCCCAAAGACTAGCTAATTTGAATACACCTACCTTCCTTTGCCTATATTTGTGAGAACACTTTAAAAAATCATTGCAAAACTGGAGGGGGTACCTTGATCTTTAGAAAAAGCCAGATTGTCCTCATCCACCCCTTACCCTTTAGCCTGCCCCGCCTCCTCCTTTATTTACCCTGTACTCCACAGTCCCGCCTCTCTGCTTTCCTCCACCCCAACTATACAAGGAGATTACCCAACGATTCAGTTTATATGCTGAAAGCAGGACTCGAACCCAGGCCCACAGCACTGAAACGCAAGCACTTAACCTCTAGGCCACAGCAGTTGGCTGGTATTTGGTGGAGCGCGGGGCCAGATGTTCTATCCTCATTGGATTCAGTGAACATGTTTCACAATGCAAATGGGTATGCTCACAGGGGCATGCAGGAGAAAGATATAAACGCCCAAAAGCTACTATCAGAAGCACAGTTACCAGTGACTCAAGTGGTAAGGGCTTGGTCTTGGAATGCTGGAGACCTGAGTTCTAATCTAGTATCTGGAATCTCCCAGCCATGTTTAAATAAAAAAAATATTTTTTTTTAATTGAAAATGGGTATGCATTGCTCTGCGTGATCAGCCAACAGCTAATGCCCCTTCAATACCTGCATTCCTACTACAAGTTGTGCTTTTGTTTTCTGCACTTTGGCCTTGGTAACGCCCATACAAAAGCTTGTCTCTCTGGCTCCAATTGACTGGAAAAAACAAGGGGAAAAGGTGTAATCTACTGGTCATGGTTGATACAATTATTGCCCTGGGACTCAAACAGGACACCTTCTCGAGGTGCTGTGAGGTGACCACTGGCCCCTGCATAGCAAGCACATCTGTTTCAGCATCTCACCAGCAACTGAATGTGTCGCCTGCAGGCTACACATAGGAGACTGCAGTATGTGCATTAAACCATTGGGCTGTCGACTCTCCTTCCTCTGAGAGCAGGAAACTGAATTTCCATTTTGCCTTCCTTTGGCACATTAAATCTATCTTTCAACCCAATTCAGAGGATGTTTTGCTTCATGGAAAGATGATAATCATTGTGAGGTATGAGCCACTAATAGCTAAGCAGGTCAGTAAAATCTTTGATTTTGTCATTGGGGTGTACTGATATGCGCATGGCAGTCTTCTGTCCTCTGCTAGTGTATTCTTTCTTATTGCTGCTTGTTCATTTTTCCTAAATGTAAACACTCTGCTCTCAAAAGTGAAAGATTTGAAAGACTCTTGATGTAACAAGCCTTTCCCACTCTTTGCTCTGGGGGTGAGAGCGCTGCTTTCTGCCTTTAACACCCTCAATTTTGGAGTGGCTGGCTCCACCACTGAGAATTGGGGCCTAATCCTGGAGGGAAACTGGCAGAGGTCTGTGTCCCGGGCCTTCCACTCGTCCCAAACGCGACCACAGCCCTTACGGGCACAGCCCTATGTCTGGTGCAGCCCCTATGGTGCACCACCCAGGTAGCTTAGGGTTAGGATATGTGCTCTTCAACATAAGCCTGGCCAACCAGGCCCCGGAGAGTGTCACAGCATGCTCTGTAATCCCCTTGTGATGGTGGCCTTGGTGACAAATGATTTTGCTGGAATACTAAGGCCTTTTTTTCTCCCCGAAGCCCCAGAAGCCTAGTGAAATGAAGGGGTGTGCACCTCTCACTGGCCTCTGTTTACCCTCTGGCTAACTGAAATTAGTTCTGAGCTCTCCAGGCAAATGTATCCATTCGGGAGAGAGCTAGGAATAGGCAGGCTCTTTCTGCAGGCACGGTGGGGAAGAGTCAGAGAGCTACATGCCTGAGGCATCTTTCCTCCTCTCTCACTCATTGTGTTCCCTAACGTCTAACTCTCTGCCAGGCCAGGCCCTGTTTCCTTTACTACCAACCCCCCTGACCACTTGTCTTCCACCTACTTCCCGCTCTATTATGCCTTCACCTTTTTTGCTCTCTTCTTTGGCCCTTTGAAAAGGAATGCAGGCCTAGTTAAGCCTCATGAAGGAAATCTACCAACAAAAGATGCATTCATCGTTTGTAGGAGATACTGTGAGATGAGTAAGAAGGGCTGAAGAGGTGATTGGGTTGTTGAGTTGGGAAGCACCAGAGGCGTAGCCAGGATTGTCTACCAAATGGGGCCTGATGCTAATGTAGTTGGGCCCACTGCACTGACACAAATATCTGTAAATGCCCACACAGCGCTGCTGAGTTGGCATTTATAGATTTTAGATGTGCCTTGCCCCTCAGGCCCTACCCTGCCTACGCCTCTGCACCTTGCCCACTCACACTGACTGTATTCAGAAATGCGTGCACAGCATAATGCAGAAAGCATTAGTGGCCAGATTGATTGATTGACTGATTGATTGATATTTTATTTCTATCGCGCTCGTACACAAGTGTTTCAGAGTGCGACAAGGCAAGGGAGGGGAACAGGGGAGAACAAAACAGCGATCTTACTAGGCCCAGTGACATTGAGAAGGCGCAAGTGCATGGGAGAGGGGGAGGGGAAATGTGCATGGAAGGGGGGAGAGGTGGAATGTGCGAAGCAGAGGAGAAACAGATAAATAACAATAAATAAATAATAAAGGCAACAAACAGTGGTAATGCAGCCAGCAATTTGCAAGTGCTAGGTGATTGATTGATTGATATTTTATTTCTATCGCGCTCGTACACAAGTGTTTCAGAGTGCGACAAGGCAAGGGAGGGGAACAGAGGAGAACAAAACAGCGATCTTACTAGGCCCAGTGACATTGAGAAGGCGCAAGTGCATGGGAGAGGGGGGAGGGGAAATGTGCATGGAAGGGGGGAGAGGTGGAATGTGCGAATCAGAGGAGAAACAGATAAATAAAAATACATAAATAATAAAGGCAACAAACAGTGGTAATGCAGCCAGCAATTTGCAAGTGCTAGGTTTAAGGCAGCAGACAGGGTAGGTCCGATAAGTGCAGGAAGAAAAAGGGGGGGTTGTATGGGTACAGATACAGACCCCAGTGCAAGGAGTGGCCCGGAGGCAGTGCGGGAGGGTGACGGGCTGAGCAGGTACCTGGGCCCAAAAGACAGAGGGTGGCCAGGTGCATGGTGCCAAGAGAGAACAGATCAGCAGGGAAGAGGGGGAGCGAAGGCAGAAGAAAAGAGGAAGGTCTTGAGGTACTTCCGGAACCAGAGATGGTTCTCCTCAAGTTTTAGAGTGGCAGGGAGGCTGTTCCAGAGGGAGGCCCCACCCGAAGACAGAGATCAACCCCCAGCTCGTTTCTCAGAAAAACGACTGACCCTGAGTGAGTTGGAGGTAGAGGAGCGAAGAGCTCGAGAGAGGAGGTATTTGCGGAGGGATAGCTGAAGGTATTTTGGACCCAGGCCCCAGAAAGCCTTGCAGACAATGCAGAGGGTTTTGAATTTTTTTTTTTTTTTTAAATATTTTTTATTTTCAAAATAAAACAATACAAACCAAACTTGCAGCATTATACAATACAACCGTAAACATCAGTTAATCACATGTTACCGCACTTCAAACCCCCCCCCCCCCAAGAGCTTATCAACCTTACAGTCCTGTGTAAACTTGGTGTGGCTGGGCGTCGTTTCCCTCCGAAGCAGCAGGGTCCACTTCCGTGCCAAACAGTCCCGTAATTAACATCCTCCAAGCCGCTAGGTTACCCACATCTTCTTCCCCGCAATTGCTACACGCTTCCTGCCATACCACTGTTTCAGCCTCCGCCCACTTCTGCAGGTCCCGCCACCATATCTCTATTCTTGGCCCATGGCATTGCTTCCAACTCATGGCTATCCTTCTCTTAGCAAGTACATACGCCAGGTCTCTCAGTTTCCCGAGATGTTTGGTGTTCCGTGGTCTGGGGAACCCTCCCAGGAGGCAGGCCCAGGCCGTGTCAATGCGTAGCAGGACCCCCTTATCTGCTAATTTCTGTGCCACTTCCCCCCAAAAGTCTTCAATCACTGGGCAGGACCAGAACATATGTGTCATGTCTGCGTCTTCCTCATCGCATTTCGGGCATGCTTGTCTACCTGCGTTCGCAAACTTGGCTATTTTCTTCGGGGTCATATATGCACTATGCGTAATGTATAGCTGTATTTGCCGCAATCTAGCATTCCTGGACACTTTCTTATGGTATCCCATGGCCCGTTCCCACATCCCATCAGTCAGCTGCGCCCCCACCTCCGCTTCCCAGTCCAGCCTCAAATCCATCAAGTCCTTCCCCACCGGGGTCATCACCACCTCATATAATCTAGAGATCTCATGTCCGCCCTCTGATATATCATATATCGTTCCGATCAGTGTGTCCGGATCTTCCGCCAGCACCGTCTCCGGCCAAGTCTTACGGATGATCTGTACCAACCTTAGGTACGTAACATATTGGCCCCCAAGCAGCCCTGTTTCTTCTCCCAGGTCTTCAAATTCCCTAATGGCCCCATCCTGCCATATGTCTCCCAATGTGGCCAGCCCAACCGATTCCCAGTATGTCCTGATTATTTTCCTAAGCTGGCTGTCCCCCATAGTTAAGGCGACCAGTGGCACCTGTGGGGAACACGGGCACAGGCTCTCTATCAATTGGCACGCTCTGCGCCAAATTCTCCACCCCAGCAGCAACATACTTGGGCGTCCATTCAAGTCTGATCTAGGGACCCAGACGATCTCTTTTAGGTAAAACGGGGCGCAGTCCCGCCCAACCAGCCTAGACTCCGGAGTTTCCTCATCAGAGAGCCATTTAGTCACGTATTGCAATTGGCTGGCCACATAATAGGCCTCAAAGTTCGGCAGCTTGATGCCTCCCCTATCGTGGAAATTTTGCAGTTTCCATAGGGCCACCCTGTTGCGGATGCCGTGCCACAGGAAGTCCCTGCATACACTGTCAAGTTTGACAAAGAACTTCCTGGGTATCAGGTATGGTATGTTACTGAAAAAGTGCAATAGCCTAGGCAGGACCACCATTTTGAGCATCGCCCCCCGGCCCATCATTGCCAGCGGCAGTTTCTCCCAAAACTGCATAGTCGCGCGGATTTTCTTCACAGCCACCTCGGTATTGTGCAAGTGTTCTTCCTTCACAGTATGATATACATCAATTCCGAGGTAGCGGAAAGACTCAGCTGCCCAGGGCACGGACAACACCGGCAATCGTTCCAGAGGGACTCCTGGAAGCTCCCCAGTGGAAACATGCTCGACTTACCGGGATTAACCGCTATGCCGGACAGTTCTGCATACCTTTCCATGACCTCTAAAATGTACTGGAGGTTTTCCTCCGGATACTTCAGGTACAATGGGTTTTGAATTTAATCCTTGCATCCACTGGGAGCCAGTGAAGAGATTTCAGAGCTGGAGAGATACGATCCCAAGGCTTAAGGCCAAGGACAAGTCCCGCAGTCCTGTTCTGGATTAGTTGCAGGGGGCGGAGAGTAGAGGCAGGTAGATTTAGAAAGAGGCTGTTACAATAGTCCAAGCTAGAGAGAACCACAGCTTGAGATACCATGAGCTTCTGGGGGAAGGAGAGGAAAGGCAGAGTACCTCTGCGGAGGTGCAGTCGGAAATCTGACTTTTAGAGACATCAGAGATGTGTGCAGAGAAGGAAAGGGTGGAGTCAAAGATGACCCAGAGGTTCTTAGCCTCGCAGGTAGGGGTAGGAGGAGGGGCAAGGGAGGCCGGCCAGAGAGTGAGGGGAAAGCATGGTGAATGTGTGCCGATGAGGAGGATCTCCGTCTTGCTTGCATTCAGACAAAGATCATTGGCGGCACACCAATCTTGAATGGCAGTTAGGCAATCAGAGATGAGAGAGGGAGAGAAGATGGCAGAGGGCAGCCTGAAAATGAGTTGAGTGTCGTCAGCGTAGCACTGGAAATTTGAGCAGAAAATGGCAATGCAGTGGGCGAGAGTTGCCAGGTATTGGTTGAAAAGCCAGGGCGAGAGGTTCGACCCCTGGGGAACACCTCAGGTAGAGAGGAAGATAGAACAAAGGAAGGACCCAAGTTGGACCTCGGAGGGTCAATCTGAGAGGAAAGGGGTCAGCCAGGCCAGAGCCTGATCAGTGATACCCAGGTTTTAACGGAGACGGTTGAGCAGGATGGTATGGTTGACCGTGTCGAAGGCAGAAGAGAGATCGAGGAAGATGAGGACAGAGGGAATGTTAGAGTCAAGGTTGGTGAGCAGATCTTCACGGATGTTTAGGAGAGCAGTTTCCGTGCTTCTGGCAGCTCTGAAGCCAGACTGGTGGTCATGGAGACAGCCAACAGAATTTGAATGAAGGTTAAGCTGAGAGATGACCAACTTTTCCAGGAGTTTGCCAAGAAAGGGAGTAATGGAAATTGGGCGATAGTTAGCTGGACAAGAAGGATCAGCTGTGGGTTTCTTGAGAAGAGGATGCACAAAGGAGTGCTTCAGAGGGGAGGGGAAGGATCCAGAGGCAAAGGAGTGGTTGCAAAAATCAGCAAGGGCCAGAGCGAGGGTGTCAATGTGGTCCTTGATGGTTTTAGAGGAACAGGGATGAACCTGTTTTGAAGAGGCTTTCATAGATCGGACTTGTCTAGCAACCTCGTCAGGGGTGAAAAGAGGAAAGGACGGGAATGATGGTGGGAGGGGGGCTAAAGGAGGGTCAGAAAGCACAGATGGAGAGGGAAGAGGAGGAGTGTGGGTGGAGAGGGTGGACAGGATCTCTGGGTTTTTGAAATTAAGTGAGAGGCAAGGGTATTGCAAAGAGCCTGGGAGGTAACAGGAGGGGTAGAGACTGCAGCAGGGTTGGCCAGCTCCTTGCAGATTTTAAAGAGTTCAGCTGAGTTGTTAGATGCCGCAGAGACACAAGCTTGAATGTGGACTCTCTTCTTGGTGAGGACAGAGAGTCTGTATTGCCTTTGTAGCAGGCGACAGGCCAGTTTGTCAGAGGATGAACAGGAAGTCCTCCATTTCCTCTCAGCTGCCCTACACTTACGTTTAAGTGTAGCTAGGTCAGAGTCATACCAGGAATTGCACTTGGCTTTGGACTTCAAACGGATCCTCAAGACAGGGGCAACAACATCAAGCGTATCAGAAATTGAAGAGTAGAGCAGAGACAGGACTGTATCAGGATGAGAGACAGCCAAGGGTGGAGGGGGGGAGAGAAAGTGGCGGCAAAAGCCTCAACTGACACAAGCTTCATGGGCCGGATGTCCGAGAAGGTAGGTGGCAGTGTTGGGGTAGGCTTGTCTTGGGGGAAAGAGAGGGAGAGATGAGATGAGACGAGGGAGTGATCGCTCCAGGAGAGAGGAGTGGTCAGAGGGATGGAGAGGGGGAGGTCAGAGGAGATCAAGACATCGAGTGTGTACCCTGCAGAGTGAGTCGGGCCAGAGGGGAGGATGGACAGGGAGAGGGAGTCGCAGAGGTCACGGAAGAGTACAGAGGAGGAGCAAGGAGAGTCTAAATGTATATTTAGGTCACTGAGGAGGAGGGGTTGCGTGGTAGAGGCCAGGAGGGAGGAGGAGAGGTCTGCCCACTCAGAGAGAAATGAGGTGATTTGACCAGGAGGCCGGTAGATGGTAACCACAGTAAGAGAATGGGTAGGCGAGAGAGAAAGCCTACAGGCAAGGCATTCAAAAGAGATGTAGGTCTGAGTGGGAATGATAGAGGCAGGAATCCACTCAGAAAAGATCAGGGCTACCCCCCACCGGACCGGGAGGATCTGGGTGCTGAGAGGATCTTGTAGCCATCAGGGAGGAGAGTGTCAAAGCTCATAACAGAGCTGGCCGTGAACCATGTCTCAGTAAGACCAAGGACATCAAGGTCTAGTTCTTCAAGGAGGTGGCAGATGTCAGAGGAGTGTTTGACGGCAGAGCGAGAGTTGAGAGTGGCAATATGAGGAAGTTTGCCAGCCTTAAAGACCTTCCGGGGAGGGGTACAGATCAGAGGTACGCCCTGCGGAGGAGAAAGAGCCCTAGGAGG
Source organism: Ambystoma mexicanum (assembly GCF_040938575.1). Taxonomy (NCBI): domain Eukaryota; kingdom Metazoa; phylum Chordata; class Amphibia; order Caudata; family Ambystomatidae; genus Ambystoma; species Ambystoma mexicanum. The sequence continues at coordinate 875,147,175 of NC_090935.1, read as the reverse complement.
GGCAGAGGAGGAGGAGGAGAGAGAGGGCAAGGTAGCCAAGGGGGGAGAGGAGGGGACAGCAGGAGATGAGAGGAAATTGATGAGGCGAGGGAAGCGCCTATCAAAGAGGAGGAGATTGGCCTGAGGGCCTTGGACCATCACAATGCCATTTAGGTAGACATTAATGATGACTTTAGAGGAGTCGAAGGAAGCCATGAGAACTTCCCAGCGAGTGCCACCATTAATGGGAGAGGAGGAGATAGGGCAGAGACCATATGAGGAGTCCATAGATCTGGCAAAGGAACGACAAAGAGGATGTCGGTAAGGGTCTGTCTGGCGGAAGCATTGGAGTAGGTGTCGGCGATAGGAAGACCAGGATTAGAGGCCAAGATATCCTTTTTGAACTTCTTCCTACCAGACTTAGTGAGATTGCATACATTGCACAGAAATGCTGACCACTTTTGCGCCAGGGGAGGTAATCTTTGCAACATTTCACCAACCAACTAGTGTAGGAGTGACGTTTGCAGCGACTATTGAAAAGGCAACATTTTTTACGTGTGGGTTTTGGGAAATTCTCAGCACTGGTGCAAAATTGCCTGTCACCGGAGCATCTGCATCCAGAGAAATGACATCTGTGAAAATGAGTGTTTGCTGGGATGGTGAGGTACAGATGTGTACATATATGGCACAGCGTATTGCTATCACTCCAGAAGGACATGTCGTCTGTCTGATCTATCCATGTCTCAGCCAAACACACCCTTTTCTCACCAGAATGCTCCGTTCCACTACATTTCTGTTTGCACTTCGACCACTGTGCACAGGAAGGACTTTTGAGGAAAAACACATCTGGTCACTGACAAAATATATAGTTGTGTGACATCTCAACTTTGCAGCACTGTTCTTCATAGTCTCCTTTGTGGCGCATGCTTTTTTTTCTCCAACCATAATACAAGTCTGTTGGATTTCTTGTACAAAGAATCTGAGATAAGAAACACATTGCACCGGAAACAACTCTAGTGTGCATAACATAAAAATATAAAAATGGGGACCTCATTTGCACAATTCATTAAATTATTATAAGCACCCTCTCTGCACAACCATTAGTTTGAGAACTATCCCCAAGGTTAAACGCACATCTTCAACTGACGGGTTTTAAAAACAGATCATCAAAACTGTTACATATACTGGGAGTCTCCATCTAAAATTATCTTTGTAGGAAGACCATGAGGATAACCTATCACAACTGCAAAAACTTGAGCCATGTCCAAAGGCTAATGCAAACCTTTAAATGGAGACAAACATACTATCTGGTACCTTCAAAGTACCGCTGCAGTTATAAGGAACATCCTTCAGGGCCTGTTAGTGCCACGATAAAGCGTATCACGATAGTACTCCTTGATTCAGAGCCTATACAGCACACTCCATCATTGCTTTGACCACATAATCTAGACACAAATGTGTCACCCTCCTAAATAATTGTTGGACCAATTTAAAAATGGACTTCACTCTATTTTGTCCTGCCTGAGCAGAATCATTTACTTTAGAGATTTTAAGTATGTCACATCGGGAAGCATGTCACAGTGCTGTAAGGTAAGTAGGTCTAACATAAAACCTTGCCAAGTACTGGTGTAGAGGAGGTCCCAAATATAGCCTGCACTCCAGTTGCCAATTTTGAAGTACCAGGAACATTCACACCGAAATATGTGATGTATGACGAGCAGATAAACCAGCAGAGAATCGCAATGGGGCTCTGCCCAGTACCTATTAGAAGAATGACACTTATTGAAGTACCAATAACCAGAAGACCACCATGGGCAGTAAGGTACCCATTAAGAAAACCCTACCAGCAAATGAAACAAAATGAAGATTGTCTAAGTACTGTGCAGGAAGAACACAAAAAGTCCTTAATGGAAGACGAATGGTGACGTCACGAGGGCCTGGACTAATGCACCCATAGAAGATATGATGACCAAAGGATGACGTGAAGAGTCGAAACACCATGATTAGAGATATTGTGAAACTAATGGAAGAGAACATTGTAGAAATACAAGGGAGCTTAAACTGTAAGCAGGATGAAGATATTCAATCAGCTAACACCTGTACATATGCTTGTAACCGCAAGAAGGCTAAGATAACAGTGCAGCGTGCTATGCTTAGTAGAAGAATATAGCGGCATGTGCCATTGAACACAATCTACCTCAAAATTAAGCATGTTATAAAAGTGCAAATCCACTTTGCATGAAAAGCAAAACTAACCCAGGTTATTATAGGCCAAACGCAAGAAGTTTCATATTTTAGTAATACGAGGGAAAAGACTGAATCGAAACTCGACGGAGGCAGCTTGTGCCTGGGAAGCCAAGGTCATATCAATAGAAACTATGAACAGTAGCTACGTCTAATTGAAGCTAAGAACAGAATATCCTGCCACTGAAGGAACGAGATAAGATGGCGTAGGCAGGGTGAAATGAAAATCAAATGCACAAATTGAAAGAAACTAGGTAAAACCATGGTGTGCTAGCACGTGACCAGCCGAGCGAGACGAGGCACAGTTTCACACCTACGCTTGGCACCCAACCAGACAGAGATATCAGAACTTTTTCGAGACACGAAAATGCAGATTCGAGGCCAACCACAGTGAACTAATCGACACATAGCCCATAAAGTGATGATTGATTGAAGGAAGGCAGAGTGAACCTGCACCTGGTTGATCGTTCTGCGTGCTGCTAAGGAAAGTGGAGATTTATGCATGGGGTTGATGCCAACCCAATCACAATGGACTAAATAATCTAGGGTCCTATAGTTAGTAGAACCAATGAGACGTTATACTTTTAGTGACGTCTACAGTGGTCATTTTTGAAGGGAGGGCTTAGATGCCCACCTGACAGTATTTTACTCAGTCAGTTACCATATACAGATATAGCACCTATATTAAAGTTACCTTTGTCCAACCAATAGAATTGCATGTTAACTTTTGAGTGTTACATGTGAGATTATGACGTGTTTTTGGTATAAACGTTATGTTTTGTATGAAGTTCGAGGGAGTTGATGCAGGACGGGTTGTCGCACCACTGTCGATTTCCATGTTTCTCCGTTTTTTTGTACTTGTCATTAAACGGACTCCCCTTTGCCAAACCACTGAGTTGTCCTTATCGATTGGTGTTGGAGTAAGAAAACCTGCACCCCCATCCATCTCAAGGTGCAGCTATCTCGTCTTAAAGTACTGAAGAGCAAACCCTGACTCTATGTGCCAGCCGGGGGTCTCTCGGTACACTTGGTAGCAAAGATCAGATGGTTTATCGACTATCGATTATTGATTGAAGTAAGACACCTATTGACCATCGACATAAAGTAACTCTAGGTCTTCGGCAGATCACGAGTCCTTTGCCATTCGGCGGAGTAGACGGTGAAGCTTCCCGTAGACAATGGTAGTGTAAGTAAGAGACTGTAGTCAGGGCCTTAAGGGACCCGTTTTCCCACATATCCTTTCCCATTCCTACGGGCAGCAGATAGGGTGAAAATCTTAAGAAGGTGGTAACGAAGGCGGTGATCCCGAGGATCCAGAGACGAACCATGCGCACGGTGAGTGAAGCAAAAATGTAGTGCTTTGGCAAACAGTGCATGCCTTAGAACAAGTGAAGGGAAACAGGTAACGGAGGGAGGAGGGAAAACAAAATATAGTTAGAAGTAGAGAAGGCTGTATATATATATATATATATATATATATATATATATATATACATAGGGATAAAGACTCGAGAATAATGAAATAAATAAAGGTTACCGGGGTGGACCCCCGAGAAGAGAGCGGTTACCAGGGCGGACACCTGAGAAGTGAGAGGATTCGCCTTATTCCTGCGCTTTAAATATAGTGGCCAGAAGAAACGTGTACCCAGAGTCTCACATAATGGGAAACAAATAGACTACCACGATGTTTAAAGACGTCATGAAAGAGGTTTGTTTACACTCCATGAAGGGGTAATGATTAGAGGCAGAGATATTTGTGTCCAGCTGGTGTCTGTCTAGTCTGTTAAGCGTCTGTCTTACATGTTTTCTGTCGTGACGTCATATGTGATTTTTTTTTAAAGAAAACTGATTAAAAATGTGCACGATTCAATAGCTGAGACAGAATCACACATGAATTGATGTTTTTTGAGCAAATTGGTAATATAACATTTTTGTGGAAAATGTGGATTGGAGCTTGCAGTGTTTGGTGCTCGCTCATATTGTCACAAGTTGTTTAAGCCACACGAAAGCATTGGCAAGTGTTTTATAAGAGGAAAGGGAACAGATTTAAACATGGAAGACATAACTCCATTAGCACACTTATGCAAGCAATTGCCAAAACACGCACCCAAGCTAAAGAAGTATAGCACTGAGTGGGTTAAAGGTACTGCCCACAAGATGTTTATGCCATGGCCGCAAAATGGGTCTTTATCTAAAGCCGTCTTACAACATATGGCGACATATTTGCATGCCACATATACAGGTAAGGAGTTAGAAAAACGCCTTGCCGTTCTCGAATTGTGGAAAATGTACGAACAAGTAAAGGAGGAAGAGCCGCCAACAGATTGGATACTTAATGTATGCACAGAGGGGGGTGAGACGCCTACTGCACCACCTGCCCCGCCCAAAATGAAAATTGAAGTAAGTAAGGACGAGGGATTAAACCCGATGAGGGAACTTAAAGCAGCCACGGGGTATAGCAACCCTGCATATGAGTCACCTACACAGATTAGTGACGAAAATCAAGGGAAGGATAAGGACAAGAATCTTACCTCCACAGTCCCAAGGGACAAGGGGAGGCACGATGATGAAAGGAAAGATCAGGCACAGACAAGTGCTTCTCTCGACGAGGAGAGAGAAGGGAAGAGATGGAAAGGGAGCGGAGACAGAACTGACGAGATAGCATTCGCGAAAGACGAATGGATGGGAGGACACATTTTATTGAAATTCGATGGTAAAGGCATTGATGACGCAATACAAAAGGAGAGGTTAGATGAGACACAGAGAAAGGGGAAAGAAAAGGAGTTAAGAGACGAAAAGATAAGAAGGAAATACCGACAAAGGCGTGAACAGCTATATCGCAAAGAGCAAGAAAAACAGCTCGATCGCAACCCCTGAGCAGCCTACGATCAAGACAGGCAGAAACGGCAAAGGTTAGAAGAAGAGCAAAGTATATGTGAGAAAAGAATAAGGAGAGGAAGAGATGAGGAAATATGAAGGGCAGATGAACATAGAAATGAAAAGAGAAAGGAAGAAGATAGGGTCAGAGGCGAGGAAGCGCAAAGAATTTGATGACGACGTAGAACGTAAGCGAAGACAGAGAGCACGCGATCTTGAGTATTTGGAGAGGGAAGTTAAAAAACCCAATCCAGTTGTAGACTGGGAAGATATCGAAGAATTCTTTCCTGCGTACGATTCAGTACCAGACAATTCGAGGGCAAATAATGATGATGACTTCGACACCAGGAGCATCGGAGAAACAATCGATAGAATATATGATGAAATGGGGCTAGAAAAAATACCCCAAGGAGAGGGGGAAGACGAGCGCCTGGAGAGCACTCAGCTGCATGACACTGAGGATGTCACCCGAAGTAGTGGGACTAGAGAGCTATCCCGGATAGATTAGAAATAAGCAGGAACAAGGAGGATACGAGAAGTTGCGTGAACTGGGGATAGACAATGTCTGACTCCGAAAGGGAAGAACGCGAAGAAAACAAGGAAGGGAGGCAAAGTGAAAAGCGACTCCCAAGGGAAAAGTAGATAAGATGGTCAGACGCTAGCGAGTCTGCACCGAGGGCATCAGAGTCAGCCACGCAGTCTGACTGACATGAAGAAGTATCTCATGGTCAGAGGGGGGTGTCTTCACTGCCCTATGTAGACAGACTAAGGACATTGTCAGGGAGACGTCGATGCAGGAATATTACCCCTGCAATAGACAAGAGAACAATGAGAGAAGAAACATGGGGCTACGCATTCCAGTTTCCGCTACTAGAGAAGGGGGGAGTAAGACCACAATATATTCCATGGCCACACATGGATCGGGAAAACTTGAAAAACAAGCTTCTAGTGCTGACATCGGGAGCCGGAAAATGGAAACATGAGTTAGAAAAAATGACAGGGGGAAACAAGTTAGCTATAGGGGACATTAAGGGTCTCCTAATCGCCATACTTGGTGAGAGAGCAGATGATGTGTGGGCACGGGCAGGGTACCCTGGTGTAACCACAATTAATACCGCACATGACGGAGCGCCATTTAACAATTGAAGAGTAGCAGTATGGAAAGCGCTATGAGTACTTTACCCAGATACTTCCGATATGGGAGCTATAATGACAAGAAAAATTAAGGATTCTGAAGATCTGTTTATATTCAGAATTTCCAAGATCCGTGGATGCCCGAAACGCATGAATCTTGGACAAAATCCATAACTGTGTTTTACCATATATTGTGCCAAGGATTGCCAGAACCGGTACAAAATAAACTCAAGAAATTGGTAGGAGTCGAGGCTAAACCTTGGGCTAAAATATAGTTGACTATCACACATTACTGCAGACTGCTGCAGGAAAAGAATCACAAAAAGGAAGCAACTTGAAAGGGTGAGGAAGCAAAATTGGTGTAGAAGAAACTATCAAAGGATGCTCCTGAAGGAGCCATGATAACTAGTGCAGCTGAACAAAGCATGCAGCAGGTGGCTAGTCCACAACAGAACAATCAGGGTAACGTAGGATTTTACCCACGGGGAAGATGATTTAGGGGAAGAGGATGGCAGAGCAGTCAGGGAGGCTTCCAAAATAATCAAGGAGGCTTTTAAAACATGCAAAATGGAAGCCTGGATATGTCAAATGGACAAATAATCCGACTACCGCCAGTATGTTGGCTGTGTGGAGTGACAGGGTACTTGTTGCGCACATGCAGAAATCAAGGCATGATGCAGAACGGCCAAGGGATAGGAGCAGGGATGGCAAATCCACCTGCAGTTTTACAACAGGGCGTTGCACAGAATCACACGGTGCAACAACAAGCGCCAAGAGCGCAACAAGGAGTACAACCTCAGACCATGGGCAGTTTTTCACAAGGACAAATCCAACAAGCACCGTTGCAAGTGTCACACACGATGAGCACAGGGCAGACCCAGAACCCTGGAAGGGGAAGCAACAATGGGAATGGGGAAAATCTACAAGTGCACAGTGGGCCAAATTTGTACATGAACTAGGACAGCTCACTGGGAACCCTGATGTGCTCTATCCTATCAGTGACACCAGACCCTCACAGGGAACCTAGGGTGGATGTCCTTATAGGGGGTAAAGAATATTCCTTCCTAGTAGACACGGGTGAAGGCAGGTTTTCCTTGTCTGGCGAGGCCATAGATACTCAGAGTTTTACAGGAGCTCACAGTCGAGTTCCCTTTACAAACGCACTCCCAGTCTTCATAGGAGAGTGCGAAATGAATGTACCCTTATTATACTCATGCCAGACCCCAGTAAACATTTTGGGTCGATACCTAATGACAAAATTGAACATGACAATTTCGTTCAGAGGAGGGCATAGTATGCTCCACTCCAGGAATGCACTACTCAAATGTATGTGAAATGTTTAGAGCATACTCAGGAAACATAGCCATGAGGGCCATACCATTGGAGCCAGAAAATGTTGCATATGGCCTGTGAGTGCTTATGGTGGGATTGCCAGGCCTTGCAGACAGGATCATGAGAACCCCTAATGAGCTCTTATTCAGACCTAGAAAACCAATTCATGAGGAGAAGGGACAAGTATTTCCCTTAATGATACACGCAGCTGTAGTGCGAGGGAAAGTGATGTTGGTTGACGTTTACGATGAGGAGGGTCTACGCAATGGTGCGCGATTATCGCCATCGAAGAAGGATATCGAGTGACTGATGTCACTGATGATGATCTTTTTGAAGAACAAGCAGAAATGGGTGAGACAATGGTAGAGGTAGAGGTAAGCCTCACCTTTCTGGTAAAGATGATCAAAAGAGAGGTACCTTAGACAATGATGTTGGCACTAAAACATCCTGAATATTTTGATGACGATATAGCTAAAGTGCCTATCTCAGTGTGGACTACTGGACCCTATGACGTAGGCATTTTGAAGGGGGTGGGAGAAGTAAGAATTAAATTGAAGCCAGGAGCAATTCTACCAAGAGCCCGATAGTATCCCATGTCCAGAGAGGCAGATGAAGGGATTGCCTGTCAAGAAATCAAAGGGGGGGTTTTGGAGGCTAATTCAAGATCTTAGACCGATAAACAATATTGTTGAGGCCGAGTTCACTTTTGTCCCTAACCCGTCTACAATTCTATGCAATATACCCATTGAGGCAAAATATTTCACGGTGATTGACTTTTTCTCAATCCTGTTGCACCGTGACTCACAAGATCTGACGTCATTCATATTCAGACAAATGGATCTGAAAAGCACAAGGCTGCCACAGGGATACTGTGAGTCTCCGTCTATTTTCAACAGAGTCCTGCAGATGGATTTGAGCAATATTGCACTAAAAAGTGTCGTCTTACAATATGTGGATGAAATCCTAATTTGCAGCACCTCAGAAGAGCAATGCAGGCATGATTCAGTTCAGCTACTGACTATATTGGCTGAAAAAGGATATAAAGTTGACAAGGAAAAGTTACAATATTGTCAACAAGAAGTGCTATACATAGGCCAGCTAATCTTACATGAGGGAAAGAAAGTGACCCCAGAAAGGGCTGAAGCCATACTTAACACGGCTAAGCCTCATAATAAAGCAGATACAGAGCTTTCTAGGCCTGTGCAACTATGTTAGGGCATGGGTTTTGGATTACAGCTCTTATACTAAGCCTTTACATCAGGCCCTAAAGAAGGTCCAAGTGACAAAGGAAAAGATGGAATGGTCTGAAGCCATGGACGAAGGGTTTGCTGAACTCAAGAGAGTGATTTGTACAGCTCCAGTTCTTGGAATTCCCAATTATTCAGAAGAATTTTACCTGTTTTCACACACAAATGGCAGCGTCATGACGGCCGTACTCGCTCAAAGAACCTCCTTGGGGTACAAGCCCCTAGCATACTACAGTGGGAACCTGGACCCAGTAATGAGAGGCCACTTCCCATGCGAACAAAGTTTAGCTGCCGCAGCGTTCGCCATAGAAAAGGCTACAACCATTGTGATGGGATGCGCCATGCCATTGTACGTCGAGCACTCACTATTTGCCATTCTAGAGAAACCAAAGGGCACATTGACATCTCAGAGAGCTTCTGCATATGAAGTGATCATATCAAACCCATCGATTAAGATAGTCTGATGTAAGATAGTAAACCCAGCCATGTTCATTGCAGAACCAATCACTGAGGGAGAGCCGATACACGACTGCGCAAACTATGAAGAATTCTATGATGAAATTCCCAGGGTGAAAGAAAATGCCTTGGCAGGAGGAGAGATTGTCTTTATAGACGGGTCTTCGAGAATCGAACAAAGTGATGGGCAAAGATACACAGGTCTTGCTGTGATAAAGCACACAGCAAATGGAGAGTTTCAAGTGCTTCTTAGTGAATGAATACCATCACACTATTCAGGACAGGCTGCAGAATTATTGGCGTTGATACTTGCCATTGAGAATCACGCAGACCAGGAAGTAACGTTGTACAGTGACTCCGCCTGTGTGATGTCGACAGTGCACGCAGGCTTAGCACGCTGGAAAAGGAGGGGCTACCTCCAAGCGGACGGCACGCCAGTACAGCACGCAGCCTTATTGGACAGGCTGATCAAGGCACTACAGCTCCCAGTGGGCATAGCGGTCGTGAAATGCGCTGACCACACCAAGGGGACAGATTTTGTCTCACACGGGAACCAAGCAGCAGACACAGAAGCCAAAAGTATGGCATCCAAAAGTGAGACGATTAATGAAGTGGAAGTGGCGTGCACCAATGAAAGGATGATGGTTGCATGGGCAACATTGGAAGCCTATAACGATCTTGGGCAAACACAATTGATGGAGCTTCAAGGGGAGGCACCACAGGAAGAGAAGAACCTGTGGCAACGTCAAGGGTGTTCTTTAAACCTCTCTGACAGCTTGTGGCGAGAAGACAGCACTGGTAAACCAGTAATGCCTGTAGCCCTATTAAAAATAGCACTGGAGCAGTTACATTACCCAGCGCATATGACAAAAAAGAATCTAGCAGCAATGCTTGCGGAAGACTGGTTCATACCAAATTTAGCTGAGCATGTTGCATTTTTTATGGAGAACTGCATAATCTGCCAACAATTCACCACTGGGCACACACTAAAAGTAATGCGAGGAATCATCCCCAGGCCAAATGGGCCTTTTCAGCACTTGCATGTCGATTATGTCAACATGATTCAAGTATGCAACGGGTACAGGTATTTAATTGTTGTGGTGTGTCCATTCTCTAGGTGGATAGAGGCAGGTCCATCTACACACCCAGACTCTACCTGTGCGGCCAAATTCCTAGTGAGGGAAGTGTTTGTTTACATCAAGGAAAAAACATATAATCCTGAACCCAGCAAAACAGGACAGATGTCCCTGTCACCAGAAGACAGTATATTTGCATACAACGTCTTCCTCCACCTCATTGAGAACTTACCAGAGCTAGTGGGAAGACCAGCCAATGTTGACGTTCTTACATTCCTCGGAGGTCCAGTAAAGTATATTCAGCTAAACATGCTCTTGCTTGCTATTATAGCTCAAATAAAAACTTCCAATATCCATCGAGTCCTTAGGAGAAGATTGTGAAACCTTCCGCCGAGGGACAGATCAAGGGAGCAGAGTCAAGAACTCCATTTGTTACATTTGTTGCTATTTTTCCCTATTTCTTCAAACTGACCAGTGTCCAGCATGTCCTCAGGACTGAAGCATATTCGAGGGGTGGACTGGTAGCTCACCTACTTTGAACATGCACAGTAAAGGGACACACTGCAGTATTACTTAATTTGATTTCTTTTCCATAGTCTAACAAAGGAACTGTATCCTGAATTAAAAGACAATTGCCACTTGCAAGAAGGGGAAGGGGAACACCTTTTGAACACCAGACACTCATAAACTCAGAACTTGAAAAACGACATTAGATAAGCCAATTTTAACATCCACATTGGTGAATGATCAAGATGGGGGTCCAGAGCAGCAACCTGGTCCTCCCAGAAGAAGAGAGGCATCCCGGCTTCTCTGGAAGGAAATGCTGTTGCCTCACATATCAAAACATAATGTACTTATGCATTGTATTTATCGTTATTCTACTGTCATTAACGATCAGAACTGCATTCTATATTGGTGCACAAAGCATTCCAATTTCAGTGCACCCACCTAATGATATACGCATGAAACCCACAAAAGCACCCAGACTTTATATAGTCATTCCAGTCCCTAGAAGATCTGATGGTGGAATGAATGAAATCGAAATGGATGTAATTAGCAACGACACGCGCACACTTGTGGTAATGAATGAGCAGGAAAGCCGGAGACAGGGTCGGCATGAAATGAATGAAGTAAAATCACTGACAACTACACACACACAAACACTGAATGTACACGAAACAGGCCAATGGCTGCAGAACCACAAACTAAAGCAGCAGAAGGGAAGAAACTGCATGCCATAAGAAACGTCACAGAAGCTGTCATGAGAAAACAAGGAGAGTTAAAAGAAAAGCCAACAGAATCAGCCATATCAGAACCTCTTGAGAAAACAAGGGCAAACTCAAAAAATCTCTCCGAAAGGACGCAAATGTTAGTAGACTTACTATTCCCGTACATAGCCAGAGCAAGGAAACTGCATGAGGAACTGAAAAATAAAACCACCGAGACTGTATTGCCAAGCATATATGTTCCAACACAAGGGACAAGTACCAGTTCCACAGTACAGCCATATACCGGACTAGTGCCAGGCTAGTTGGCATGGGCATTTGCACGCAGCAGAGATAAAATGCATGAAGAAAGGAAAAGAGCTGCTAGCCTCCTGTCCACTCAAATGGCGCAGATGAAGAAGACTGCACCATGGACCAGGATACCTGAGAACACTCCAGCAAGAAAAAGCCACACAGATGCATTCAGAGATGTAGTAATAGCAAACTGCATGAAGACCTTAAGAATCAAGAGAAGCATGCATGAAGAACATTTTGTACCTGCACATGAAGGAAGTTGGAAGAGGAAATTCTGAAGAAGAATGCTTTGTTTGTGCTCTTCTACCGTACAGCATGGGGAAATCCAAGATGTTCGTGGCTGTAGAAATTAATGTCCAGCCAGCACACTGTCTCTCACACGTAGCAATGTGCAAAACTAGAGACCAGTTTATGGGAAGTGACGCTTCACTGATATGGGGAACTGAAACACCTTATCCCGATGAAGATGATTATGTTCAAGACATTAAAACGAGAAACAGAGCTCATACGAGGAATCATGTGATCAGATACGAGAAGCCTGGAGTTAAAGGAGCAGGAATAAGATGGGTAGTAAACCCGAGACTAAATGTCCAACAAAAACTCTAGAGGAAGCTGGAAAGTGGAAGAACTGAGCCCAAATGCAGATCTGGGGAACAGTGCTTTCGCCAGACGGATGGGAGAAAGGAGTGGTGATTTGCAGAGCATGGATGATCACTGGACTCTACAAAGAAACTGTTGACAAAATTGAATCTAGAGGTAGACCTAATATCATCTCTGTGTACAGTTGAATTTAGAACTGCACCTAATAGTCTAATACCCCCTCTATACAAAACTGAATCTAGAGGTAGACCTAATACCATCTCTGTGTTCAGATGAATTTAGAAGTGTACCTAATGGTACCTAATAGCTTAATATCACCTGCCTAAAAGCGTGCCCCCACTGAATTTAGAACTACAATTAGAAAACCCTCCTAAATTCCACCTAAAAGCTCGTGCCATGCATGAGTATACCCACTCCACCAGAGTTTGTCGGAAACAACCACCGTGGACCTCCCCCACTCCCCGATCTGCCTTCCCTCCCATCCCCTCCTGCCCAAATCATCCCACCCCCCTTCGCATTCCCTACCATTCCCCTCTCCAAACAGCAAGCCAGAGGGGCACGATGGAGAACCAACCACCCTAAGACCACTCCTCCCCCGAACCCACCACCGACCAGCCAATGTTAACCATGCCCGCTCCCCTCACTATCATAACAGGTACACCCCGCCCTGCAATCATCCACCCCCCGCCTTGCCCACGAACCCCTGCCACCTTCCCCCCTGACCGCACCTTTTCCCCTCCCTAAAAACTGCACACCTAGCCCTAGCAAGAACTGAAGCTGCATCCCTCTCCCCCTCTGACCCCCATACCCTCTATCACACTACATTTGCAACAAAGAAACTAAAGAGGAAACGTACCTGCTCCCCCTCAATCTCTCAGCACTCTTCGCCTCCCCTGTCTCGACCCACCACCTCATTCCCGCAATCACCTCCTTCCCCCATAGCTTCACCTTTCCTGAAACCGCTCTCCCTGGACTTCTCATCAACTGCAACTGAAACTCCTAACCGCCCACACCCCACCTTCAAATCCCCCGAACCAAACCCGAACATCCTAACACACGCAGCCACCCAATCCCGCCCGAAGCCCGCCAATCTTTCTGCTCGCCCACTATTCCCATCAAGCATCACCCACCCTACCCCTCTTCCTCCAATCTCTCCGCCACCACCCCCTTCCGCTCCAGCTCTGAGACCAAACTCGCCTGCCGATGTGAACTGCATCCTATTTAATGCCTGATCCATAGCAAAAAACAGACACTGCATCTTTGACCTCCTCACCTCTGACAAACCAGACCTAGTTTTCATCACTGAAACTTGGTTCTCTGACGACTTTGCCCCAATCGCTAATGAAGCCTTCCCCCCTGACTACTCCCTCATCCCACTGAACCGTCCCTCCAGAGGAGGGGGAGTAGCATTCGTCTTCAAGTCTCGCTTCCACGCCTCAATCATCGACAACCAACCTTCCATTCCTTCCTGTGAATCTCTCCTTGTTAAATGATCCCTCTCCCCGTCGCTCTAACACAGCTTCCTAATAATCTACAGGCCCCCTGGCTACGATAGACAATTCGCAAACAACCTCTGCGACTCTATTGCCACCCTTCAACTAAACCATCCCAACCTCACCCTTCTTGGAGACTTCAACATATGGCTCGACATCCCCGCCAACCCTATAACACGCTCTGGTTGGCGGTTTAGACGCAATTAACCTCCAATCCCACATAAATGGCCCGACTCACTATAAAGGACACACTCTTGATGCCATTTTTAGCTCCAACACCCTGATTCATTTAAAGCCCCCCACCCCTGTCTTCTGGTCCAATCACTTCATTCTCTCATTTGCCATTCGCTCACCCGACCCCCTCCCCGTACTCAAATCTGAACCTCTGAATCTACGCAAATGTTGGAAAAAACTAATAATCGACCCAGACCTAGCAGACGCACTCCTTCAGTCTCCACCACCTACCTGTCATCTCAACAAACAACTAACCCCTGACGTCTTTGACTCATGGCTCAGCGCATCTCTGATGCGGCTCACACCCCCTTGCAATCCATCAACCTGCCGTGGCCTCTTCCCCAGATGGTTCACTCCTGAGTTGAAGATCACTAAACAACTATATAAATACCTAGAACGCAAATGGCAGAAAGACAAAACCCAGGAGAGCAGGGCCACCTTGGCCTGACACCTTTATCAGTTCAAGGCCGAAATCCATAAAGCAAAAAAATCCCACTACAACTCCCGAATCCTAAACTGCAAAAACCCACAAAATCATCTCTGAATTCACCAATCCAGCTTGCACCACGACCGTCCCGACCCCCTCACAATCACTGTGCGACTCACTTTCCCTCCACTTTTACACCACAGCCTTCGAAAGAACAAATACTCTAACCACCAAACTGGCTCTCTTACATCCACCAGGCAATTCTCCGCCTGTCATCTAGCTGGTTCTTGAGGTCTACTAAAGCTGATTCCGTTCCATGGCCAGGGCGGATACCAGATTGGCGCATCACTAGTATTTTATTATCCTCTAAGTATTTATGAACCTGCAGGTAGGCAGCACTGTCTAGAGTTTTTAGAAGGAATGCGACTGTGGTAATTGGTAGGTATGGTTGGGTCTAGTGTGTTTTTTTTTTAGAAGTGGGAAAACCCAGGCTTCTTTGAGGCTGTCTGGTACGGTGTAACAGGCGAAGGAGGCGTTAATGAAGACAGTGATGATGGGGGTGAGCACATCAGCACAGTCTTTAATGAGAGAGGTTGTGCAGATATCACCTTTATATCAAGATGGTTTCAGGGCCTGGATTAGTTAAGTAATTTTGCATTCAGTGAGGTCTGTAAAGGCAAAGGGTTTGTTGGAGGGATTGGGGAGGGGAGGAGTTGGCTTGGAATTGATAGTTGCTTGGTTGTTTGAGAATGTGCCGTGTTGAAGGAAATGTTTTGATTTTGGGAGTCGATTTTGCTTAACAGTGAATATTGTATGTCAGAACACCATGACGAGTCTTTGGTGATAATGGTGGGTGGTGAGATGGGAGATTCTTATTCCCTGTAAATGTTGAATATCTCTTTTGAGTTGGAAGAGGCGTTGCTTATTCTAGCGTTAAATTAGGTAGATTTGGCTGTGATAATGGCTGCCTTGTATTCTTTGGCGATAGTTCTGAACTGTTTTTTTAGAAGGTTGGATGGGTCCTTTTGCCAAGCGAGTTGGGCTTGGCACTTCCTTGAGCGGATGACTATAAGGTCAGGTGTGAATTAGGACTTGGAGTGCCTTACTGTCTTGGCATTGTGCGGGGCTATGGGAGCTAGGATGTTCTCCGCTTTGGAGAGGGTAGAGGTGTATTTTGTCAGGTGTTAGGGTTGGTTGTGAAAGGGTGCTGCCGCTCTGGGGAGTTTACTGGTGTTTAGTGCAGAGAGAGTTGCAAAGTAGTCTGTAAAATGCAAATTAAATTAACAAACCCTTCAAGTCGTTGTTAAGCTACTGACCGTGCAGACGTTGCTTTGGTTACGCTTTATCATTAATTAATCTCTTATAAATATAAACAGGAAATTTGTGGATATGTGTGTGTGTCTATTCGAAATGTTCGGCATACTTCCCACCATGTTATAAACCTGAAATTTGGCATGTGGGTAGGTTCCACGGTCTAGACAATGTAACAAGTATAAAATGTACATTTTTCTAACGTTGTTTTTATAAGCGTTTTTATTTTTATGCTGTCTGCAATGCCTGAATATGTGCCTGTGTTTGTCCGAAATGTTCAGCCAACTTCCCAACATGCTGCAAACCTGACATTTGACATGTGGGTAGGTTCCATGGTGTAGACAATGTAGAAGGTATAAAATATAAATATACTTTTGTCAAGACTTTAGGAGGAATTACCGTGTGCAGCACGGGTGCAACTGCTAGTATGAAATAAAGCAGCCTAAAAATTCAATCTAAACTCGCAATGGGGAAAGTTGTCTCTTTGCTCGAGAAAAAACATTGTAAAACCTCCTCGAAGTGCTCTTCATTCCATGATGAAAAGATAAGATTCTCAGCAATGCACACTACGAGCTACATTTCTCGAATGCTGGTGAAATATGATGTTCATACATTCATGAAAAGCAGAAGAGCATTGTTTGTGCGCTTGATTGGGCATGTCAGTGTATGAGATCTCTTATCACTGTAGTTTGGGGCGCACCTACACAGTATAAATGGCCATCACTTAGCTCAGAAAAGGCTTCTGCACCGTGCAGTACATTGTGTGTTGCGCGAGCGCCATCTTTTAATTGTTCTGTTTGCTCTTGTTTCAGAGGAGGGCCGGGTGCAGCTCTTTAGGAACTGGGGGCTATGTGGATCTTCCTCGGGCGTGGACTGAACTGATTCTCTTGGCTCAGTGCAAAGGAAAAATTCAAGAAGGTACAGTTTAAATGGTTTAATAGCTGCAATATACGATTTTAAACAATAGTATAATTACTTGACTGCATTTTATTAATGTACTGCTATAAATTAATCCCAATGATGCTGTTAAGAATACCATCCGTTTTAATATTTATAAATTGACAAATCTTTCGTTGAAGTGATTATAAGGCGATAGTTTCAGAAACGGTTATAAGCTATGCCACCTTAACTCTGAGCCCTCTGTTGGCCAGCCCCTAACACCACTAATAACATAACATATTACATCACTTACTGCATCATCATCAATGGCATCACTGGAGTTTGGCGCACACTGATGACAGCCGTGCCCAAGCCCCGGCTGAGTCAGCCCATGCCAAGTGCCCGCTTTAGCCTCTGGCGTGTCTGTGTGCTACTGGGGCCAGGCGCTTTTTCCTTGCCGCATCTTCCGCCAGGCCACTCAAATTAGGGTTTGTCTTGTGGCCTGACCCAGTGGCCACTTGACCCCTATCAAGGGTATTCAGGCATATTATGCCCCTGATAACATGCACTACACATATACCTGTACAATATGTTTGTCATATGTATTGAATTAAGGTTTGAGAACCTTTTACTGCAATGGTGAGTTAGTTTCCTGTGTTATTTGTTGTGAAGTCATCAGTTTGCTTTGGTTTCCATTGGAGTCAATGATGATGCCATACGTGATGTCACCTGTGAAGTCATCAGTATGCTCATGTGCTGCACAATGAGTGGGGCTCAGGTGTTTGGTGGCATAGCTTCAAAGATGTATTACTTTTCACGTGTTTTGTTGTATTTTCACTGAATTTCAAGGGCTTTGTTATGCTATATCTCGTACCACTTAGAGTACTGATTTTTTCTTTTCATCTCATCACAGATGTAATTTCCATCATTACCAGTATGCCTTTGAACTCAGCACCATTGGTTTTGCCCCACTCTGGATCCGTGCCCCACTGTCCATGGCATCTGTCCACTTTGCGATAATGAGCAATCGGAATGAGAATGCATGCAATATTTGGTATTTTAAAAACATTTTTCTGACCTTCTTAGTCCTGCAAGAAAATCCTGCAGTGTTTTAGTGTGAGAATTTAGAACGAGAATTGACAACAATTTTCTTGCAAGAATACATTCATTTTCCTGTTATCGAGAGACATCGCAGTTGGAACCATGCCAGGGCCATCGCGCAAGATTCTCACATTTATAGTGACAAGAAGATGAAAACCTATCAAAGCAAATTTTATCTCAAGCAGCCCAATAGGTTTAAATGTTCCCAGATGCTACTCTTTACTCTCACCATATCTACTCTGATTGCAAACATCCTCTTGATTCCCTCCTGATATAATTTTAAGCATGATGTATTTTCCCATTCTCGCACAAATGTTCACGAGAACGCCTTCCATTGTTGAAAAAAATCTAATGGCAGCTTTCAATTTCTGGAAAGCCTCAGTTGCTGCATTTCACCATGGATGATAAAGAAATATATGCGCCTATTCGATGGATAATAATTTCCCCTTCGGGAATCAAATGCAAAAAGTAACAAGCGCCCCTCTTTTCAATGCTTGTATCTTTCACAAATGTCCGCCAAACGTACCAGTTTTGGGTGGCTCGGGGTACAAACATTTTTGGGAAAATGTCATACAGCTGCGTTAAACAAGTCCAAAGTTATAAGCAACAAAATGGGCCTCATTACGAGTGCGGATCCGTAATGAAAGGTGCCAGTAAGGGACCGGCACCGGTCATTACGGGCCACACTATTACGAGTTCTGCAGCGGGTCCCTCTCTGGAATGCCTCGTAAAACCAGATGTCCTTAGCGGGATCGCTAGCAGACCAGGATGCTAACAACAGGCCCGTTAATGACGGGCCCGTTGTTAGCATCCTCCCCATTCCCATTGAGCCCTATCGGGCTCAATGGGAATGGGGATGTGCAGGGTCTGGGTCCCAGGAAAGGGAATTACCAGTCCCTCCAAGGTCGGAATGGCCCGGTAATTCCTCATTCCTGGAACCCGGACCCGGTACGGCATGGCTACCTCCATACTCGTAATGAGGCCCAGTGTGTTCCTTAGGTTTCACCATAGCTATAGGGACCTCTGACCTATAAAAATTTATCTACAGAGTCATCCACGTGTAGCAGCCAGATTCTCAGAGTATGGCTGTTTCCTCTAAGTAAAATTATGACTGTAAAAACAACAAACATAGATTGAGTAAGCCAATATTTACAACTTTGTCTCTCTCTCACAGACACACAGACACACACACACACACACACCGATCCCCCAACCCATGCAGACGTGTATGTGTGCGCATAGGGCTGTTTGCCTCCATAATATGACCAGTACTGCCCTCTCAGATCTGGCAGCTTTAGATGCACAATACATGCCATATTCAGGAGACAAAATCACAGGATTTTAGAAAACTTTGACCAACTTGCTGTCAATGCCAGGTTCACCTTCCTTCAGAGAGGGAGCAGACCAAAAAACCAAAACACAGAAGTATTTAGACAAACAGGATGTTGTCTCCGGTACAGGAGGCCTAGTGGAAAATGCATCATCAGTCTCCATCTATAGAAGGATCTGCAACACAGCTACTGTCCTCAAGGTAACATCCGGGTGTTCAATAAAACAAATAAATACATGTTCCCCAGGTACCGCTACCACATGTTTGTTGCTGCCATCATATTTCTCAGGTTCGCCCTCCACCCCAGATCCCCCACCCGCCCCCCGATATGTCGTCAGGTATTGCCTTCATTTGCCCAGAACCTACAATTTCTAGTAACATATTACCATAATTTTCTCAGGTATCCCCAGCATCTCAGGTATTGCCATTAGAAGCCCGGGTATTATTACAAGGCATGAGGTATTGATAACATATGAACAGGCTCTCTCTTCATACCAAGTATTGTCATCAATGCCTAGGTAATCCCATCACATGGCAATTACTGATGTCACAAGTTGGTTATAGCGCAACCTCTGGCATTATGGCAGCCTTCTAGCGGTCGGTTCCGCAAGAGAGGGGGTGTTAGTTGGAGCAGAGGGAGATACAAGGCATGAATACAGGTGTGTTAGTGCATGCAGTTTCAGAAGTACCCACAGTCTGTGTGCCAGTGGGATTCTAGTTGAGTTGAATTGGGACACTTGGGGCTTGTATTGCCATTCGAGCTCCAGGTGTTATGCAGTGTACTAACGAGATTTGCCCTGCAAAAATGGTTAGGTGTAAGGGTGCAAGGTGGGGGGTTGGGGGGTTGACAGAAGATGGCAAAGTTAGTGAATTTTCCAGATGCATAAGGGGCACAGAGTGTACTGACACTGGGTTTACAGGGCTATAGTTCATTTTTTTCTTTTCACCCACTGCTCCCTGAATGGGTTTTGCTGGTCATAGGGGCACGACATGAACCAAGCTGATCACACTTACTTGACCGGAGCAGCTGCTGGTGGAGTGAGTGTGGCCTGCAGCTGAGTGGGTGAATGCTCAAAAAGTAACGGGTGCATGGACCGTTGAAAAGGTGCAGCGGGAACCGATGTGGTCAGGTCAGGAACTGCCTCTTTACTCTGTGCTCCTGATGGGCAGCCATTTTATCCTCTGCTCCCCTGCATCTACTGCTTATCATGTGGTGTCAGCCAGCAGCACCGTGCTCTTATACTATCTAGCACCAGAGGAATTGCCTTACACTCGCTATCTTTTATGCACCTGGTGGTGCAGCGAGTTTTCTTATTCTGGGTGGAGCCCAGGGCCAAAGAGGCAGATTCTCTCTCTTATTTTATGTGGCACGGGCCTCCACTACAGTTCTTTTCTTCTCATTTACTTGTACCACAAGGATGGCAGCATTCTGGGAGTTTGCCCACTCACCTCTTCTCTTGTCTTTGCCCAGTTATTTTCACCCTTGTCGCCCCGTCAGGCCTGAAGATCCATCAATAACATTGGAGACTCATGTACGAGTCTCCGGTTCCTTTTTCTTTCCTCCAATGTGCTGCTTGCAGGGCTCCCCCTGGCAATGGGGTGCCACAGAGGTGCTTGTCTTCTTTAGGTTATTTCTTTTTTTCTCATCACAGGCTTGTTTGCTGAATGGAGAAGGGCACCCTTAAAGATAAAGGCCCCATTGGAGTGCCACCTACATCTAGGACAGGACTAATGCATGGCTGACTGGAGTCCAGCCATCTTTAGTATTTCTGTGCTGCCAAGGGACTGCACTGTTGTAAACTATCATCACAAGGGAGACAGGTTAACTCCACATTTATCTCAGGGTTAGTCCAGTGCCCCCTGCCTGGGACACCACCAAAGGGAACTATTTGGGGATAAAATAGCCAATCAGATAAGTGGTATGTTTTTTCCAAATGGTATGATGTGAGATGATATGGCTTGTATAACGCACATGTGCACAAGTGTTTCTAGACGCAACAAGACAAGGAGGGAGAAAAGAAGGAGGACAATAACAATGATCTTACTAGGCCTTGTCTCATTTAGATCGCGCAAGTGCAGGGAAGTGGAAAGGTAGAAGGGCCAAGAGGGGCGGGGAGAAGTGGCGGTAACTCAATAGGTGTAGTCAGGGAGTGGCTCATAAATGCAGAGAGAAGGGACTGTAGGGTTGCAGATACAGACCATAAGTGCTTGGGGAGCCTGGAGGCAGTGTGAGGGCAACTGGACATACAGGAGCCTGGGCCTGAGTTCAGAGGGTAGCCAGATGACCAGTGCGTGGAGCAGTCGGCACATCAGCATGGGAAAGGAAGAGAGAAAGCGGAAGCGAAAAGGAAGGTCTTCAGTTGCTCGCGGGACCAGAGGGGGTTCTGCTCAACTTTGAGAGAAGCAGGGAGGCTGCTCCAGAGCGAGGCCCCAGCTGAAGAGGGAGATCTGCCCCCAACTCTAACTTTGTGAAAGGGTCTGACCCTCAGAGTTGGAAGTGGATGAGCAGAGAGCTCGAGAAGGGAGATGTTTAGGAGGAGAGAGTTGGAGGTAGTGCGGTCCCAGGCCCCAGAAAGCATTGTGGATGATGCAAAGGGTCTTGAACTTGATCCTTGCCACCACACGGAGCCAGTGAAGAGATTTCAGAGCTGGAGAGATACGATCCCTGGGCTTGATGCCAAGGACAAGTCTCGCAGTCCTGTTCTGGATAAGTTGTACAGATCAGAGAGTAGAGGCAGGCAGATTTAGAAAGAGGCTGTTGCAGTAGTCCAGCCTAGAGAGGACCAGAGCTCCAGAGACAGTGAGCTTCTGGGGGAGTGAGGAAAGGAAGAATACCTCTGAGGAGGTGCAGCTGATAGTTTGACTTCTTAGAGAAACCAAAGATGTGAGGAGAGAAGGGGAGGGTGGAGTCAAAGATGACACCAAGGTTCTTAGCCTCACAGGCAGGAGCAGGAAGAGGGCCCAGAGTGGGTGGCCAGAGAGAGAGGGGAAAGCAGGGAGCCGGTGTTCCGATGAGGAGGATCTCAGTCTTGCTGGCATTAAGGCAGAGATCATTAGTGGCACACCACTCCTGAATTACAGCCAGACAGTCTGGTATGAGAGAAGGGGAAGAGGCAACCGAGAGAAGCCTGAAAGAGCGAGGGGTGTCATTCGTATAACACTGAAGGTTGAGCAGAAAGTAGCAATGCAGTGGGCAAGAGGTGCCAGGTAGTGGTTAAAAAGCCAGGGAGAAAGGTTAGACCCTTGGGGAACACCACAAGTAGAGAGAGTGATAGAAGAGAGGAAAGACCCCAGTTTGACCCGAGAGGCTCTGTCAGTGAGAAAGGAGATCAGCCAGGCCAGGGCCTGATCAGTAATACCCAGGTTATCACAGAGGCGATTGAGCAGGATGGCATGGTTGACCGTGTCAAAAGCAGAAGAAATATTGAGGTGAATGAGGACAGAAGGAGAGCAGTTTCCGTGCTTCTGGTAGCTGTGAGAAACCTGAGGGTATTCCACAAAATAGACCTTGGGAAACCTTATTCAGGTGGCCAGGGGAGGGCTGGCGCTCTCAGATCCCAACCCGTGGGGTGATCGAGCGAGGGAGAATCACCTGGGTAAGGGAGCCCAGGGTTATGCTCGGGGAATCGCCACAGGTGAGATGCGGTATTGTGCCGTAGAAGATGGAAAAGTGGACGATATACCTGGGGCCTTTGTAGGCTATAATATGTTTACCAACCTTCCTCCCATTGAATCTATGTTACCCAAACCTACCATTCCCTCTGT
The DNA here is from genome assembly GCF_040938575.1 of Ambystoma mexicanum. Taxonomy (NCBI): domain Eukaryota; kingdom Metazoa; phylum Chordata; class Amphibia; order Caudata; family Ambystomatidae; genus Ambystoma; species Ambystoma mexicanum. The sequence goes on along the minus strand of NC_090935.1, from coordinate 875,124,170 downwards.
ATGGAACAAATCCCATAGGATCCCATACCCTGCTGCATTCAGAAACCATGTCTCTCAGAATCCCTGTTTTCCAGTTCCCTATTTGAATACTCCCAATAATTCTTTTTCCCGTCCCTCTGATTATGTTTTCCCACACTCCCAATCTACACAGACAAAATACTGCAGTTCCCACAATCCCCCTTGTTCATTTTGTGGTTCCAACTATTCCCGTTTACCCAGCAAACCTTACCAATCTCGTTCTTATTATCATTTTCTGAATTCTCACAAACCCTCCTGCTTATTTCTCAAACCTTCCCTAGCCCCATCCTACCCCATAGGACATGTACAAACTCTACTGCTTCCCTTTTCTGACATCCACACCTTTTCCCAATGTAGAAAACAATGGACTGGTAATAAAACTGTGTACCTGACATGTCCTCACCTGAGGGTCAGGCAGAGTCAGGCAATTAATGTAAATCACACACACCTGAACGCCCTTCCTTTTCCCCACAGGGATAAAGGGTGGAGCAAGGGAGCTCAGTATGGGCACGGCTAGTACAGCAGACAGCACAACGAGACGGCTAACATGCAGCAGTTCAAAAGAAGGAGAAAGGCGGCAGGAATCGAGAGGGTGGCGAGGAGAGAATTGACCTTGCCCTTTTCATCCCAGCCCCGCTGAACATTAGTGGATGAGAGCCTAAAACCGTGAACAATAGCACAAGTGTCCTGCAGCAGATGTCAACAGCTCACAGGGCAGGCCTATGCCAATAAGCAGGAGCGAAGGAAACTCCTGCGCCCATGGTACCGGCCTTGACTCCAGAAAAGCCAAAAAACAAGCAGCCGACACAACCAGGGTGTCGAGGGGAGAACCAACAAAAACCCTGTGATGAGTGAGAATCGTAAAGTGGCAAGTTTTGAACCACAGCTGTTGAACTTGGAATCAACTGTTAAAAGTGTGAAGGGGAGACCGGCTGCAGAGGGATAATATGGGTGCTAACTCAAGAGCCCCTTATGAGATAAACTACAAGTACCAGAAGGCCATCGGAAGGCCCGCGAAATAGGTCAAAGTGGTCATACGCCAGGGTCAAGCAAAATCCCTGTACAATCAAAAGGCTTTGATCTACAAGTACTGTCAAAGAAAGGGAAGTGAATCCCACAACAAAAGAACATTGAGAAACCAAGGAAATTGAATCCCGTTAAAGTAAGAAGAGCCCAAGCCCGACCAATGGAGATCCGGGGGTGAAGCAAGCCCCCAAGAATATAAAAAGGTAAGAGGGGTCTGAGCCCGATAGAAGGAGATCTGGCGGTGAAGCTATCACCCAAAAGTTGGCAGTCAGGAGGGGTCCGAGCCCGACCAAGGGAGATTCAGGGGCGAAACCATCATCTTAGAACTGACAGTCAAGAGGGGTCCGAACCCTGAAGAGGGAGATCAGGGGGTGAAGCAACCACCCAGAGGTTCATGAAGATAATAACTGTGATATATTGTGAAATACAATGCGAAAAGGGTCAGCCCAGAAGGAGGTGACCCAGGGGTGAAACCATCACCCTCTCTGAACTTTGTACAACAATTGAGAAGGGTCAGCGCCCAGAAGAGGGAGACCCAAGGGTGACCCTGTCACCCAGTGAACTTTGGAAACAAACTTTCATTTGGTAATGGAACTTTTGTTTTTGTTATTTGAAACACATCAGGCCCCCAAGGCAAGAGACTTTCACAGGAAACGAGACTTGGCATCGGCGGTCCAAAGAACTACCATTGCAACTGTCGTCTCGTGCTAGAGAAGCCAGAGACTGTACTGTGCTCCAAACCCCCATCTTACCCCATGTCCAAAACATGTGGGAGGAGACCCAGGCTGCCGCATCCTGACTTATTATTAAAAAACACTTCTTTCTTTTCTTGAGAACAATCCCACACCCCTTTTTGTATTAGTTGTGAGGTTTGGCAATAGGTTTCTTAGTTTAGGCCGTTTTGTTTTGACACAACGCCACTTGGAGGAAGAGTAGGACTAGGAGAAATGAAGGTAACTGGTAAGTAATCAGTGCATTAGGCACATGAACGGTAATGATTCCCTTTCTGAAATGTTGTATAATCTGACTTGAAAAAGTGCAAATCACAAAGTATATATAATGGAAGATGTCAAAATCTATTTTTTATTTCCATATTTTAGATGCACTGGACACCCTCCTTGTGTCGTTGGACCATGCACCGATGGAGCCCGAGCACTTCCCTGTTCTGTTTTTTCTCGCTGAATCTGTTTTGTACAGGATTTGCTGTGATGCAGTCCAGAAACCATATTTATACTCGAGTGAAGTCAAGCTTTCAAAGGTAGGGTTTCTTTGCTGTATCTCTCCTCCTTCGTGGAATGTTTTCTATACAATGTTAGTGATTTGATAGGTGCATTGCCCAGTTGACAATAGTGCGAACATATTTAGATAAGTTTAAGAGTTGGATGTGGTCTCTTTCTAGTCCAGGGCGTGTACCTGAGCCGTGCATTCTTTAAGCTGAGCAATGGATGGAGTGCTTAGCTTGTCATGGTTGAGCCTGGCTGAATTTACAGAAACGTGGCTTGTGGACTGACCGCGAACCTGCACGGTAGATTTGGGGTGGTTGGGGTAGTTGACGCCAGATGGCTAAAAGTTTTGACCTGCAAAAAAATAATGTTACCTCCACCCTTTGGGAATTCTACTCACAATTCCTATTTCTAATAATGCAGTTATTACCACCTCTAGCTTGCAGTAGCTTCTTATAATTTTTTTTTACTGTTACCGTCTCACTCATCATTACCCCTTCGATCGCCTGTCAGCGGTCGCTATACGTCTAGAGGTCTATATGCTAAATGCCAGAAACACGAGTATTAACCTGCATCTTATGCATGAATGATGAAACCATGTATTCTTCGATGGTTACTTTCACGAGTGCCATTTTAGTTAGTCATATTACAGTAATATAAATCATGCCATCATTCACCTCCCACAAACCCAGCCAATCTGTGGCAGAGTTAGCCCGCATGTCAATCATACAAGGAGCAACCTTTCATCCCTTTAACATTGATAAATCGATTAGCATTTAGATGGGCAATATTGCATTGATATGTGCGAATGGCAATCCTTTAGTATGTCAGTGTACCCAGTAGACCAGTGCAACACATCTCTGCAGGAAGGGCATTGTGAAGGTTTTTTCGTCAGCTTCAATGTTTTTTCTATATTTAGGGATAACTGCCACAGCAGATGCCAGGACTTATCTGTAGCCGCAGGACACAGTGTATGTCCTTTCCGCTTCTACTGTGACCAACATTCTGGTAATTTCAACCCACTGTTGGCAGAAACTTTCAACGTTCTGTCATGATCTCCAGACATTGCTGAGCTGTTCACATCATCCTTCCATTGAGTATTGGTCCACGGGAGACTTAAACATTCTTTAATACCCCTGTTCCTGAAATGAGCAACATAAGACCCCAAAGAGCTGTTAATTCACAACCCCCATATCCAACTTAATTTTCCTGAGCAAGATGAGTAACACAGTGGGCCTCATTCCGAGTACGGCGCTAACCAATGGCGCTATTAACGCCTTGGTTGACGCCGTACCCCGGACCGGCAGCGCCTTGGTGGATGGCGGAATTACCGCCCCATTCCAAGGTTGGCGGGGCGGTAATTCCCCATTCACCAAGGCTCTTCCCCATTCCCAAATGAGCCCCCATAGGGCTCAATGGGAATGGGGAAGATGCAAATAACGGTGACCGTTCATTATGGTCACCGTTATTGGCTTGGAGGCCCCTTTGCGCCCTCGACTTTAACACCTGCTCAAAGCAGGCGTTAAGGGCGAGGGCGCAAAGGGAACTCAGAGTATGGCGGTAAGGGATCACCGCCACCGGTCTCGTTACCGGTGGCCGCTATCCCTTACCGCCATAATCGGAATGAGGCCCAGTAACTTCCGAAAGGCAGGACAAAGATTAACATCCTTCATAGCCCTCCAGATGCACTGAATCCCATCATAGGAAGGACCTACTATTGTCAGAAAACATCCCAGATTCATGATATTTTTAGACCTTTCTGCAGCATACATACAACACAGTGGATCATGACATTTCACTGGAACCTCTGGAGACCTGGCAAGGGTCACAGGCGATCCCTTGCAATGGTTTCAGTCGCCCCTTCATGACAGGAGTCATTAAGCCAGGTTTAGCGCCTCCAGTTCAGTGATTAAACAGGTCACTAGTGGCTTCCCTCGAGGTTCCTGGCCCTTAATGCCCCTCTTTAATATCCGTGTGCAGCCTTTGACAGAAGTAATGAAGCTGCACACATTTTATTTTCAGATGTATGAAGCACAGGTACACATATTGGCCTGGTAAAATCTTGAACACTTCTAGATGGAGTGGCACCTGTGCCCTAATGGATCCAAAACCAAGATGATGGTCATTAAAGTCCCCGTCATTGATATCCTGCTGTTTTTGGAGCCTCATAAATCAGGTGTTAGGCTTAACTGTGCACCGAAAATGAAAAATATTCTCAAGCTAAACTGTATATAGACCTTCATATCGGACTTCCCTACTGCTGAGTGCTGCACTAATAGGTGTTATTGTTACCCAATCCAATGGTACACAGTTTATCAATTTTGGAATGCTGCAGGGCTGATGGGATGCAAATCTCTGGCCTGCAGGCTAAGTGCAGACGCTTTGACCAAGCGCTTAACCAATGAGCTCTCCTGCTAGCCTTGAACTATGTCACTGGCTCACACACATGAACAATCTGATTGATGCCTGACAACCAAGCCGTGAATATTAGTATATTAGTTATACTGGGGAGGGGTGTGCTTGCTGGTGTGTGATATTTAGATTCAAGCGTCATGTGAAGTGCATGGTGGGGGATGACTTATTGTTGTTTTGCGAATCATATCTGATGAATTTCATTGTTTTATAGTTTATGCATTGCAACCATGATGCACATTTAACTAAAGTTTTGTCAGTGAATTTCAAAGGTTTTCAAAACAATAGGTTAACCATAATTCTTTTAACAGTTTGTTTAGTGAATATATACTTTTGCTGCATATTTTCTCAGCTGCTGCTTTGGAGCATTTATCCAGGCACTTTGCACTTTAGAAACTGATCATTTGCAATATTGACTATTCACTCGCAATTTCTATTGTCTTGATTGAATGTTGCTGCTGCTTATCAAGGCATTATGCACTTGAGATATGGGACGATTGCAATATTTGACTATGCACTCATAATTTCTATTTGTCTTGATTATATCTTTTTGCTGTTTAGGAGCATTGATGAGGCACTATGCACTTTACTCAGCAGATGTTATCTATATGCATTTAGTGATATATTAAAAAAACGCTGCTGCTTATCCAGCATTCATCCAGGCACTTTAGGTACGGGACAGTTGCAATATTTGACTGTGCACTCATCATTTTTATTTGTCTTGATTATATCTTGCTGCTGTTTTTGAGCATTGATGAGTACTTTATTTAGCAGGTATTATTTATCTGCATTTAGTGATATAATGAAACTGCTCTGTTGGCAGTTGTTTTACTTCCAGGGTAGATAGTTCCAATTGATTTTCAATGCAGGTATGTGTTTACTGTTTTTACTGTTTATACAGTTCAATTTAGAAATTAACGGGCAGCTGATTATTTCATTAGACAGCTATATGTCAACTCTTGTTGTAGCTTTCTGCTCGCCCACACTGGTCTCTATACACAAAACACCTTGTACTCTTTTTAAGGCAGCGGTTTTTATGAATTATGATTGCATTTTTTATTACACTTTTTGTGTATGACCTACAGGACGTCTTTCATCGTTTCTTCGGCAACTTGGTGTTATGGTTAATAGAAAAGTAGTTACAGTGCACTTTGCACTTTAAGTTTCATGTGGATGTTAATTAGTTGATGATTTGCGATATTTGTCAAGCAGCTTGAAAATGGCTGCCACATTTGACCGTCTATTTCCACCTTCAACTCATAGCCACAAAGCGCCCGAAACAAAGAAAGGACTGTATTCACTACTGCCATAGAGTTTTGCTGCTCACCTTTCTTTTTAAACCTGATTTTTGCACTGGTTGTATTGTGGGTGAACAAGTAACTGTTGCTTACGAAACACGCCGTACCACATTTTTCTCTGTCCTCTGTGATGCTAATAAAATCTCGAATTTGGAATTGCATTCCTTGGCGAGCTTTATTTAAGGCATTAGGTGTGGGGGCTCAGGAGTGCAATCCTCAGTGCAAGCATTTGCGCTGTTGCTTTTTTCAAAAAATATATATAATATAATATTTGTTAACATTTTTTAGCAATTATTTGGAACATTAAGGTAACAGCATAAACTTTATTAATAAATACAAAACATATTCAAATAAAATATCCTGATAACCTTAACTCGCCCTGTTTTTGTTTCACAATATTACATTTTTTGCGCAAAAATGCTTTATAGTGGAACTAATGTTGTGTGGAGTGGATATTTGTTCATAATAACAATGTAAAACTGTTTTTATTTATGTATGTTTTTAAAGTGTGTTACATTTGTGCTGCTTTTGTTAGTATTTAGAGTTGGAATTGTTTACGAAATGTAATTTAGTACACATATGATATGAAATGGCATTTATAACGCGGCTATACACAAGTGTTTCAAGGCTAGAAACAAAGTACATTTTTGCATTTTTTATGCACATTGTAAGGACTATAACTGTTGTGTCTACATTATTTGTAGAAGTAAATATTAAGCTTTTACTGTAAATATTGTAATACTTTTTTAGTTAAGTGTACATTTTCTTTTCATAATGTTATGTTTATTGTTTAGTAAATTATATGGATTTACAATAATGGCATATACCTATTTAATGGATATTGTATATTTAAAGTATGACACTTGAATGCTTATGTACATTTTGTTATTGTAGATTTATTTGTAAAATATTCGGTGTATTTTTTAATTGCGTTTTCTGAGAGGAATCATGCTTGTGTGTATTATATTTTAAGTTCATTATGTAGTAATGTTGTATTCCAAAAATATTGTATACTTTCTTTTAACATATATTATAGGTGTACATTTAATGCACTTTTGATGGATTTGCCATTTTATACTTGTTTTTGTGTGTGACATTTTTTATAATTTTATGTTAATGTATGCTTTCATGTGTGAATGTGAGTTAACGTTACCATGATATTTGACTTGAATTTAATATTTTTAAAATGTATTTATAAGGTTTATGATGGTGTAACCTTAATGCATCTTTTAATGATATTTGTAGACTTTTAAGTTTTTGTTGGTTTAACCTTAAATCTTTTGTAAAAATAAATTCACATCATTTACACCTTTTTTTTTACAGTTACATGATTATTGATTATGAGTGTTTGCTGTAATACCAGCATGTGCTGTAAGAGCATTTAGTATTAGTGTGTGTGTGTGTGTGTGGCATAGGAACATGCTGCATAACTGCACGAGGCGTAACTGGATGTGTCGTAAGTGTGTGTGTTGTAAGTTTCTGTGTTGTAAGAGCATATGTCATAAGATTGTGTGCTGTGTGTGTTGTAGGAGTGTGTGTTGTAGGAGCGTGTGTTGTAGGAGCGTGTGTTGTAGGAGCATGTGTTTTAGGAGTGTGTGTTATAGGAGCTTATGTCTTAACAGTGTAGAGGGCGCTAGAGAGCCATCCAAGATGGCAGCTCACTAGCGAGCTCCGCATCGATCCCGAGAAATAACCTGCAAAATAGCTTCCTATACCCTGAAACTCCCCCACAGCCTGCACGACAGCGTACATAAATCCCCCGTGCAGATATACAACCAGGCAACTGGCCTGCGGACACGACGCTGCGCTCCAACCCCCCGGCCATCGCAGACAGAAAGGAGGCCGCAGCACGGCAACGGCTCCACAACGCTGCAACTCCTAAATTGAGCGCTGGCGAACTTCCTGACCATATCCCCCAACATCACTGCGGCAGGCGGGCGGCGCACACCCCATCCACTTAGCTGATGGCATCACCGGGGTATCAGTGATCAGCGCCCCAGCCCCCTGGGAGAAGGGCACACAACAAGTCGGGAGAGCTGCAGTGCCGAGTGCGGCGGGAGCCCGCCCAACCAGCCTGCGACAACAGGCCACTGTAAGTGGACGGAAGCGCCGCCGCGGCTCCCAGTTGGGGGGCCCACGGCGTATCACGCAGCCGAACACGGCGGAGGCAGTCCGGAGCCCGCCCAACCATCCACCAACAACGATAGAGCGAGTCCCGGCCACAGAACAGGCTGAGGCGCTGCACGCAGCAGACCAGGACCTCTGAGGGCGGCAAAGGCAGTCAGGAGCCCGCCCAACCAGCACGCAACAATGGGCTGCTAGACGCGGCCGGACGAGGCTGCTCGTGGCAGGTGCCTCGGCTCCCAGAGCAAGAGCTCATAGCGAACCACAAAGCTAGACACGGTGGAGGCAGTTGGGAGCCCGCCCAATCAGCCCAAGACAACGGCCTACCAGACATTGCTGGCAGACAGCACCGCGGGCCCTAGAAGAGGAGCCTGCGACGCACTGCAACCCTCGACACGGCGGAGGCAGTCGGGAGCCCGCCCAGCCACCCAACAATAACCGAAGACCGAGCCTAAAGCCTGGAACGATCGAGGGCGGCACACACAGCAGACCAAGACGCGCGAGCCTAATCACAGCGGAGCAGCTGGAAACCCTCCTAACCCAGCTGAGACATTGATGGAGGCAAGACTGCCCGCAGCCAGGCAACCCCAGGATTTGAGATCCATCCAGCAACACGGGGATGTGCCAGATTCAGGTAGGAGAGGTGCTGAACCAGGCCCTCCCACCCCACCCCTGAGCCTCAGTGAAGCCCCCAAGCCATAGGACAATAGCTGTCCATACAGCTCCAGACGGCAAACTGGCATAAAGAACTGGCATTCTCCGGGAGTTTCCCACATCCACTCCATATTGATCCCCCGAAACCAGGCTCCACTCCCACCGCAGCAAATACCAGCTGCCCCCCCCCTCTAGACATAGGAACAATCAGCCGGTAGGGCTCCGACAACAAAAGGAAAACTCCCACTGACCTGCCCATTAGAAAACCAGCCCGCTGCCACTGAACTCCACGAGACCCTCACTAACCCTGGCAAACCCTTCATCTGCAATAGCACCAACCCAAAAAGAGGAAAACAAAAAGAGTGGGGAGAGTATTGCGAATAAGCACAACTGAGCACCGCCAATAACTGCAGCAGCTACTAGGAATCTCTCGTAGCCATCCCACAATCCAAAAGCCACCAGGTCTGGCAACACCTGTTAAACAGCAGACAATAGACATACCAACCACTGCTTTCTATAAAACGCCAACAAACCACTTATCCACCCCACAGCGCATACAGCCGCTGGCTCAGAAAGGCACATAATTCTGGACTGCACCCGGACCGCGACCACTCGCCAGAATCTCTCCCAAACCCGCCAAGTGCACCCTCCAGAAACCTGGGGCACAAATCCAAACAACCTTTGTCCTACTGAGCTGGGAGCCGCCCTACTCCTCCTGACTGCACAGACCCCGCGGTGCAAGAAAAATCCCCACGACATGGGCAAGACAGACAAATCGCAGCGTAACCTAATGTTTGAAACCGGGACCATAGCCAAGACTCCCAGGCAGCCGGATCGTGAACCCGCTTTAACCCCAGACATGGAACAGGATAGTGAATCAGCGCCTCCCCAATCTCTCGACATACGCAAAATCCTGCTCGAACTCAAGGCGGGCATAGGCAACCTCGACGCCAAAATTGACACCCTCTCATCTAAAGTTGATCAAATACAACATCGCCTAGACAAACACGGCGAAAGAGTAGACACTGTAGAACAAAGGGTTTCTGACCTCGAAGATAATCCACATCCCTGTCCTCTAATGTGACAACACTGGAGCGTCAAGTAAAAGAAATCATGGCCAAAAACGAAGATTTAGAAGGACGCAGCCGCCGCAACAACATTAGGTTGGTTGGGATAAGGGAGCAACAAACCCCGACGAAGATGGAGGACTTTGTGGAGCAACTATGTAAAGAAATCTTTGGAGCAACCACCTTCTCCCCACTATTTGTAGTGGAAAGGGCGCACATGATCCCAACTAACCGCCCAATCCCAGGAACAGCACCTCGCCCCATCATTGCCAAACTGTTGAATTTCAGAGATCGCGACCTAATACTCAGGCTGGCCAGAGACAAAGGGGAAATTCAATATGATGGTGATAAAGTGCAGATCTTCCCTGACTTCTCACAAGCGGTGCAAGCCTCCCGCAGAGCCTTCGGAGGAGTAAAGCGCCGCCTACGAGAGGAACAAATCCAATACTCAATGCTCTTTCTGGCCAAGCTGCGCATTCTCCATGCCGAAAAGACACAATTCTTTACGTCACCAGAGGACGCCAACGCCTCCTTAGACAATATTGAATGCCGTCCCCACGCGAATTGCCAAGACCACAAAGGGGAGAGAGAGAAACGGGAGAGACCCACCCTGAGCATTTCCACAGCTCGCTTGACATGGGAGTTTGAAATAGGAATATAAGTCAGTAATATATACTCCGGGATCGGCGATCCTTGGAGGGCACTAGCGCCCTGAGCACAGCACTGTTCACAAAGTTATTGGGGGAGGGGTTCACTTCCGGCGGGTTGGGGGTTGCCCGACAGGGAGGGGAAGGGGAAAGAAGAGACTCAAGTTGGGGAAAGAGTACCCAGAGGAAACAAGTTAGTTGTTCGAAAACGTGCACCGGTGGTGGCCAAGGCTGGCCCCACTCAACGCCAACCAAGTCCTAGAACTCCACAGCGACTACACAAACGTCCATTTCTAAACGTCATGCAATCAAGAAAAGTTGCCTCATATACCCAGACACACCAAACAGAAACCGCGCTGCAGAAACAATGGAGAAAGTCCAATCAAATTCAAATTAGTCACATGGAACATTAAAGGGGGCAACCAGCCGTCAAAAACGAGGAGGATGATACAATACCTGCGTCGACATAAAATCGATGTGGGTCTTGTCCAAGAGACACATCTACGTCCCAACTCAGAAAACCACTGGGCGAAAACATGGGGATACTTCGCCTCCTTCTCCTCATATGCGAGAGGGGTTGCCATCCTAATTAATAAAACAAATTTTAAATTAATCCGGACCCAGAATGACTTTGAGGGAAGAACACTGCTCGTCCATGGAACTATAGACGTGGAAGAAATAATCTTGATCAACTCTTATGGCCCCAAAGTAGATGGTTCCAACAATTTTGACTGGGTCCAGACGCATATCGAGGCAAACAGAGAAGCCACGGTAATATGGGGGGGCGACCTCAACACTCCGCTCGACCCAAGCATGGACAAGACACACAAGACGTCAGCCCCATGCTGCAAGGCAAGCCTACAAATAACCGAAATATGTAAAGCCCACGTCCTCATTGATATATGGAGAAGCAAACATTGGGACACGCAAGAATTCACCTTTTACTCCTGGGTACACAAGTCCAGCTCGCGACTGGATTATATCCTCGTGTCAGCTCACAGTCGACTCCAAAGGGGCGAATGTCAAATCCTACCTAGGACCATCTCAGACCACTCAGCGGTCACCTTAGAGTGTATAACATCCCGAAACGGCTCCACCAGACCCCACTGGAGATTTAAACACAGGGCTCTCCAAGACCAAATCTTTGCTGATGAACTGCGAGCTGAACTGATCACCTTTCTCGAAACAAACCAAGGCACGGTGGCATCGTCAGGTACCCTCTGGGAAACACTAGAATGCTTCACCAGAGGGATTTGCCTGGCAAAAGAAAACAGAATTCTAAAAATGTTGAAAAGAGAGCTTGATACACCGAAGACCGTCTCAAAACCCTTGAACGAGCAGTAACAACCACAAGTACCCCGAGCACTATAGCAGCACTCAATACGGAACTAGAAACCTTCAGAAAACTGGCAGAGAGAGAAATCAAGTTCCTAACGAGTCACCACAAGATTCGGCAGTATGGCGAGGGTCAACGTCCTGGCGCACTACTCGCAAGACTGATTACCGCGGAATGTAAACCCACGACTGTCGAAGCAGTGCTAGACCCATCAGGTACTCTCGTATACTCCGATGACGACATACTGGAAACATTTCGTAAATTCTATCAAAACCTGTACAACTCCAACTATGCCAGGGACGCCTCCGAAGTAACACAATATCTCAACACAACCGAATTATACTGGACAAGTGCCGAACTCTGGGATCCGCTGACCATGCCCATCACTACAGAAGAGATCCTAGACGCCATCAAAGAATTACCAAGTACCAAAGCCCCAGGACCCGACGGCCTAACAGGAGAATTCTACAAATTCTTCGCAGACCTCCTGGCCCCACTCCTTCTCCAAGTGTAGGAAGAAGCTATAGAAACGGACCAGCTCCCACCAACACTCTATATGGCAAATATCATCCTCTTGCACAAAACGGGCAAACCCAAGGAAGACTGCGCCTCCTACAGACCCATATCACTAATAAACTTTGACAACAAAATATTTGCAAAAATCCTAACTATAAGGTTGATTCCACTCATGGCCGGAATGGTGCTGGTGGACCAAGCAGGATTCGTACCAGGTAGAAACACATCATTCGGCCTCAGAAGACTGTTCGGTGCAATGGAAGCCCTGAACCTGGAAGAGCAGGCGGTAGTGGTGCTGCTCGACGCTGAGAAAGCGTTCGACTCTGTGGAATGGCCCTTTTTATTTACAATATTGGAGCGGATGGGTCTAGGAAAACTATTTGTACAAATGATAGGCCTCCTCTACAAACACTCATCATCAAGAATAAGACTTGCAAACAAAACCTCCTCCGAAATCATTCTACGCAGAGGGACCAGACAGGGTTGCCCACTGTCTGCACTGCTTTTCGCACTAGTCATGGAACCCCTAGCGTCAGACCTTAGGCTTTATGATCTACACAGAGGCCTCGCCTTCGGCCGCACAAACTGGTGGTATCACTATACGCCGACGACATTGCACTCCTCCTCCGCGACCCACAAGACAACTTGAACCCTGTGATGCGAGCAGTACTCAAATTCGGCAACTTCTCAGGACTGAAAATCAACAATTCAAAATCAATAATCTTCCCTCTCACGGCGGCAACCAGAGTATTCCAAGACGACTTTGGATTCCACTGGCAACACTCTAAGGTTAGATACCTGGGGATACTAATGTCCAAATCTAGCAAAGACATCATGCAAGACAACTACGAAACGACACTCAACGCCATCCAAACCAAAGTGAACAGATGGAAGACGCTCCCACTCACTCTCTGGGGCAGAGTGTCCCTAGCTAAAATGGTAATTCTTTCCAAACTGCTCTATCTCTTCACAAATGTTCCCCTACTACTTCTGCAAAAATTCCTGCAACGAATCAAGTCCATTCTCCTAGACCTGGTCTGGGCAGGTAAAATTGCCCGAGTAGCCCACAACATCATGATCCTGCCCAGAACACAAGGAGGATTGACATTACCCGACATAGAGGGCTACTATTGGGCAGCGCAGGCTCAATACCTGAGTCACTGGTATGCAATACACTCCATCCGGCCACATGTCCAAATTGAGAGGGCCCTAGCAACACCCTACCTGCTTCGGGCAGTTATATTCAACCAACCACCTCCACCCTCAACGCCAATGAACACGATGGTCACGACCCACACAATATGGAAAAAAATGGCCAAAAGTAATGGAATCCAAATCACATACTCCCCCCTCCTGCCAGTGAGAAGCATCCCAGGCATCCCAATCACATCGGAAAAAGTATTCCAACTATGGACCAAAAAACTGCAAATCCACTCACTGGGTGACCTGTTCCCAAACGGCACGTTCATGTCCATACAACAAGCTCACGACAAAGGAGGCACAACGCCCTAGACGTTTTCATGTACTACCGAACCCGACACACCATGCAATCCAACTTCGACACATTTCCACTCCAACCACCGACATGGCCACTGCTCCATGGAGTTATACAAGCCCAGGGTGAAGGTCGACTTGTGTTGAATATCTACAAAGCCCTTCTAACCGAAAAGTCCACACGCTGCGTGAAAGCTCAGATAAGGTGGGAAAGAGCCCTTAACATCAAAATATCTGAAGAAGACTGGTCATACACACTGAGACTCACCAAGAAAGTGGCAATAAACACGAGATACAAACAAATCCACTTCAATTTTGTCCCCCAGGTCTACCACACTCCAGCAAAACACCACGCTCACAGAGCGGCAATATCTGCTGCCTGCTCTCGATGTGGTCATTCAGAAGCCGACTTTGTTCACCTGGCATGGTCCTGCCCCGAAATAAGAGAATTCTGGCGAGCTTTCCTTGACAAAATATCAGCGATAATTGGGGTACAACTAGACCCTGACCCAACACTGACTATGTTGAGCTTGACCAACCAATTACCAGACTACACCAGGACTTGCAAACCTACTCATAGTCCTGGCACGCAGACGAATAGCATGCAACTGGGGTAAAGGACCACCACCAAACCTGAAGCAGTGGCTATAAGACGTCACGTATTGCCAGGATGTCGAGACAAACTATATAAGGACACTACCCCTTCATGCGCGGCCCCTGGACATCTGGGGCCTGTACATAGCATACCTGTTAGCAACAGATGACGATACGAGCTTGCAGGCTTCGTCGCAAAACCGAAATGAACTGCCGGAAACTTCGATAGCTGCTGTGGTTACCTCAGAATGAATGCAACCGAACTTTCAAGCAACATTGCAGGTCGGCCGAGGGGGCGGGGGGGGGGGGGGCACGGTTCACACTGACCGGTGCACGGTCTTGTAATGTATTGAATTTTCTTTTTGTAGATGAAAACCAATAAAGAAAGTTTTTTAAAAAAAAATGTGTTAACAGTGTGTTGTTAAAAGGCGTGTTATGCAAGCATGTGTCATAGGAACATGTGTCGTTCCTCCACATGTTATACATCCACATGATAGAGGGGCACACCTGCCACCTACGAGAGTCAACAAGGGTGGACGGGGTACCTTCTAGGGGGAGAAAACACAGGCACACAAACCAACCACAATCACACCATGAAAGAAGGCCTAGCTGGGAAATGTGGGGATGGGGTTACACTGGACTTATCATCAGCCTGGGGAAGCTTTGAATGTCAAAACAAAATATAGAGGAAACTCCAAATAAACATAACCAGCAGGGATGCTCCCAGGATGTGCCAAGCCGGGGGAGCCCATTCTTAACACATTATCAACACACACACCACGGGCCAGGGAGGGGGGAGACGGAGCCCAAGATGCACGTCACGGGCAGGCTGAAGCAGCTTAAAACAACCCTGGGTAATGCAACAGTAAGGCAGTGAACCAATCCTGCGGGTAGAGGGCAAGTGGATCTAAGCCAGCAAACTGTTCACATGGCCACGAGTGCCTATTCGCAGGTGGTTATGGGAATGGGAAGCTGAACAAGGCGGCGTCCTGAAAGGACCAATCAAACGGTATGTTTCTCTGTTCCTTGGAGGTGGCCAGCATTCAGAGTATCCAATACAAGGTTTGCGAAGGCCAACATCTAGTAGGTACTGTGTGAATATCACCCTTCCCACCAGATGCAGGGTGTCTCATGTTCTTTTCTCAATGGTGCTAACCAATGGCAGTATATTAAAGTTCTGACGGTCAGCACACATGTTAATTTACTAATTGCCAACTGTTCCTGGGAGGGGTGAGAATTGATGTGGCGCCATATGGGTAGGCGATGAGTCACATTCTACTAACATATGTTAGCTCTAAGGATATGACATAGTAGGTTATAGGTCAAAGGTTCGACTCAAAAGGGTTGAATGACAAAAGGGTCGAGTCAAAAGGACAGAAAAAAATGGTCGAATATATATATATATATATTTTTTTGGGGGGGGCCAAACCCCCGTTTTTGGTGTAAAACACCTTATTTTACCTAGACTAAAGCAAAAAAAAAATATATACATTAAAAAAAAAGAAATCGATCCTTTTGGTTTTCGATCGTTTTGACTCGACCCTTTTGTCATTCGACCCTTTTGACTCGATCCTTTGACCGGACACTGACATAGTATAGCCAATACATTTCTTGGGAACAGTAGAAAATACAAATCTTCAAGCTGTAACTGTGTCTAATGCTTTGACACTTGTATTCAGTGTATAAAACGAATGCTCCCTGTTTGAACAGATGTCCGCTCTCATCAATCAGTTCCTGTGCACTGTTCTGTTTGATTTGTGCTTGCCCACCTGTAATAAACAGTGTTGCTTCTTGCTCGGTGTGTGCTCCTTTTTGACTACAAGTTTTATATGGTGAGATCAGAGGATCCATGAGTACAGGTGCCTATGCTGTAGGTGCAGGTGTGATATGAGCAAGTGTTGTAGGTGCACATGTTGTAGGAGCATGTTTCAGGAGCATGTGCGATAACAGTGTGTGTCATAAGAGTGTGAGTAATTGCAGCGCATGTCGTAGGTGTGTGCGTTATAGGAGTATTTTTTATAAGAATGTATCATAGACAGTGTGTTGTAGTAGCAGGTGCCATAGGAGTGTGTGGGTGGTACGAGAACATGTAGGAGCGCGTGTTAAATAAGTGCGTGTTGTTGTAGCATGTGTTGTAAGAGGGTGAATAGTAAGAGTTTGTGTTATTAGTGTTCATATAAACAATGTTCATATCACAAATGTATGTGTAGGGTTTTAATATAAACATACCTCCATTCTGCACATACATTGTATGCCTCCTATACATATGAAATCTCACATTAAAGTAAATGTTATCTCTAAGGTGCATTTTTAAAACATATTAGAGGTGTATATGACGTCTCCAATTCGCACTTGCATGCAAATTATATCTCCTGAAAACCTACAAGAACTAACACAAAACTTACATAAAAGTTAGCCCTGACTTTACTTTCAGTTTTCAAAAGATGTAAATTACAGTTGGTATGAAAATTGTTGTGACAAACAGAAAGAGTCAGACTCGAGGACTTTACTTCAATGGTATTTATTTAAATAAAATGAAAAAATGCCTATCCGTCCCTATCGCTAAGAGGTATTTTCCCTGCCTACAAACTAAACTAAAGGTGCTTGTTGTATGTCAAAACAAAATGAGTCCTCAGTGAAAAAACCTATTTACTGTCTGGCCCTACCACTTTCGAAAAATAAGCCAGAACAATAGCCTCTTAGTGCAGGCTTCGTCTGGCAAATGTTTCTTGGGTCTCTCTCGGGGTATTGATCACAGTTCAAAACATTTCACCATAGAAACATTTTCATCCCTCTCCTTAGGTTCCTCAAGAAAAGTTGTAAATCTTTATACAAATGAAGTGTCTCAAGTTGTTTGAGGGGAGGAATTACTCCCTTAGTCCTTCTCCGCCAACTTGGTTGTATCCTTTCCACTAGTTTTATGTCTTGGTCAGACCGATTGTACCCTGCAGGTTCCCTTCTTCTCACACATTGAAAAATGTCACTTAATTCTCTAGGGCTCCCCAGACTCCTCCAGCTCTCTGGCTTGCATAACATTGGTGATATCTTTGACCTCTGCCAATCTTCACCATTGAGAATTCTAGGGATCTCGTAACCCTCCTTGCCATTTCCTCTCTTCTCACTTTGTTCCACTCACCTCTCTCCACTCTGGGCAACCCTGGTACCTTTACTGTCATTGGGTGTGCTCCAGTGGGCTTGCATCTCAGCATGGATGTGGCTGCTAGCCCATCTCTTCGGCATCTCCATTTCGTAAGGATTTGCTACCTGTATCCTGCCTGTCGCAGCACACACAGCGGTCCTTGCCTTGAGACCAGAGGATTTGATCCTCCATTGCTTGCTTATCTTAGCATCAGTTTACGTGCCCAAGGCTCACCGCGGTTGCAGCGTGGTCACACCACCAGGTAAGACAGTGTTCTTTCCGTCCCCATCCCAGCAGTATCACCCTTTCCAATGCCAGCCTTCCGGCATCTCTCTTCTCTGTAGTGTAAAGCGTTGCCGCCCCTCCAGGACGTTCTTACGTCAGTGGCTCACCTCTGCGTAGGATTCTTCTCTCTGCATTCAAGGATCCTCGTCTATTTGTTCTTGCTGCCATTCTTAAAAGGTGTATGTTCTCCATCAGCTCCTGGGTTCGTGAAGATTCCAGCATTACCTTGAGTGACATTATGGAAGTAATGTTTGTGTGTTTTGAATGGGGATCAACTGAAACAACATCAGTCGTTTATATTCCCACATAGGCAGACAGGGTATTCTTTATAGGGAGTTCCGTATAGGAATGGGATTCCTTGTCTCCTAGAGGGGAGTCACTATCAGTGAGGTCCTGCTTTCCCAAACCCATAGGGTGGGTTTTGCTGGCCGAGCTCATCTCCCTAGCCTCAAAGCGGGTGGCTCCCCCTTGGAAGAAGGGTTGAACTTCCCAGATTTGTCACAATATACATTTATTGCATTCCCTGAAAACCAACATCAAAATTAGACCTGACTGATGTGAGTTTTTAGATGTAAACTGCGTGATGTACAAACTGTGAAACTCATACGCCTCTCGGTAGAGTTTGTGTGAAAAGTGTACATTTATTCCATCTCCTTAAAACTGACATCAAAGCTAGCTGTGACTTGCCTTTGATGTTTTGTATTGTATTGTAGTTGTGTATATAGCACCTTTTACCATTATTATACTCTCAATGAACTGGTGGTGGGAACGCCCTCAGGGACTGAAGTCCCGAGTGTTGGAGGTCATGCAGTCGGATTAGAATGCGTGTGTGTATTTGGCCAAATAAGGCTTAGCAGGGCCGGCAATGCTCCGGTAGAAAGCAACCCATGAGGTCAGGCATGTGGATGGGTGCTGAGAGGATTTAGGAGATGGCGTGGGTGCTAGAGACTCGCTATGTGTTCAGCGTGCCCAAATTCGTCTTAGGTCTTTGCTGCATACTGATGTCAGGGGTGTTGAGGCGTAGTCTGGAGTAAGTAGGCTTAAAAACATTAGGCGATCAGCTAGCCCGAATTCTGTCATAGGTAGTAGCTGCATTCTACTATGAGTGGATGGATAGCCGTGCCTGTGGCGGATGTCCAAGTGGTGCATTTATGCGTACCAAGAGCCCCGATGGAGCTTATCTTTGATGTTGCTGTGTCATCAGAAAGTCTGTGGAAAAAGACAGTTACCCTAGTAAATTCTTCTAGGCAGTGTGGGGGCGGGGGCTACCCTTAAGTCTTCTAAGTGCAATAGAGTGACTGATCTATTATATCTACCAGGTGGTTACCATAGGATTTAGGATAGTAGGATTCTCTAGGTGCCATACACCACCTACCTTTATAGTCTTACTAGATATCTTCATGGTTCTATGTATGCTGCTAACAGCCATCTACTAACTGCGATACCAGGATACCAAGGCTGAGTTTAGGTTTTTTAGGTGTAATGGAAGGATTGCTAGTGTGGCTCTGGGGTGAAAGGCAGGCTAACATTATAGGTGCTGCACAAATGACGATATCCAGATCAATTTAATGTGTATACTGGCCACCCTTCAGAATGTCCATTTCGAATGGATTGTGTCCTCCCATGTATTCCTTATCTTTGATATTTCCCGATATCCAGCTTGCTGTCTTCGGAAAAGAAGAATTCAGTAGAGGGCACTGTGCATTGAAGCCTTGTTGAGTCGATGTCCCTCAGAGGCCTCTGTCTTGACGTCGACATCACTGCAGGTTTAAGTAGCACGCGCAGTGCCCGTTGGCCTCAGTACCATTTTTCCACGCTTCAGAGCTTTGTTAACGTAATGCCTAGTTCCTAGTCAGAAATGTAACTTCGAGTTACTTAGAAAATTCATCGAGTTTTCGATACGAGATGGGTTCATCATCGACACCATCCACTCCTCGGTCCAGATTGAAAAAGGGCGGGGACTGCAGTGCTAAAATGTCTGTGACGGACCTGCACAGAATCTGCCTGTGGTGTCTAGGGTCAGAACATCCGTGTTCGGAGTGTGAGGACTCTCTGTCGATGACAACCAAGGCCTTGAGAGAGAGCGCAGAGGGAAGATGGCGAAAGGTAAGCCTAAAAAATCCCCTTTCCCCCTTCTTAGCTTAAATCATCAGACGAGTCGAGACCAACGTCTCCTCGTTGTAAGAAGTCTAAACACTCCCGTTCCCATTCGAGAAGTGGTCTGCATCACTCCTCGTCTTCGAGGCATGGCAAAAAGAGGCGCCATAGGTCGCCGTCCAATTCATCATCTTGTTCACCCGAACGGGTCATTTGCCCATCGAAATCTAGTACCCCGGCTCAGTGGGAGGAATTTGATGTATGATGAAGGTGTTCGAGAGCGCGGCCTTGCCCCCTCAACAACACCTAGAAGCGATGCTCCAGTCAAAAGATCACGTAAGCAAAAGAGCTGTGCATCTTCGGACCCGGCCGTCGAACCTCCTTGAGAGCGATCTCATCCCTCGAGTCAAGAGAAAGCCTCCTCAAAACATAAAAAAAGGACGTCATCGACGTCGAAGGAAATTTAAAGACCAGGTTCGAAGGGTGTGTCTTCGTTGCCGTCTGCGCAAGTACCGATGGAGAAGCCATCGATGCCTCGAGTGTCGACCTCCTCGGTGCCGCATATGTCAGTCCCTTCGACACATTTGTTGAAGACATCGACGATAACGATGAAGACATCAATGCCATCATCGATCCCATCGACGTTTTCAGCTCCCGTTATGACTTCCATAGCACCTACTTCATTTGAAAAAAACGTATACACCACAACCACGTACACAGTACTTTAAAACGCTATCTTCAATTTAGAAAGACCTTTTGGGTTGCAATATGGGACACCATCTGTACTGGATGAACTTATATCCAAAGAATCTCGCATGAAGAATTTGCAAGATTGTCTTCATGAGGCGAGTGGTATTGATACTTCTTCTGAAATAGACTTTGGAAAAAGGCATATACTAGGGACCATGCTGAAGGAACGTACAGACAGCTCATGACAAGAGTCATGGAGTATATGGGATGGTCCAGACCCATGCCTGTTTTTGAACAGGACGATTTAACTGATATATTAGACGAAGGGCCATATGGGATGGTCCAGACCCATGCCTGTTTTTGAACAGGACGATTTAACTGATATATTAGATGAAGGGCCATAGGAGGACCTAATTGTCCCTTTCCATCAGGCTTTGCAGAGAAGAGTGACGTCTAATTGGGAAACACCCGAGGTTGTCCCGGCCGTGAATAAAAAACTAACAGTCAAATACAGGGCTTCTAGTTCTGACCCGCTGTACCTCTCAGAGCATCCTACACCAGAAAGCCTGGTAGTGCAGGCAGCCACTTCCTCAGGTAGACAAAATGCCTATCCCACAATACCGCAGGACAGGGATGATAAACGATATGACGCCATGGCCAAGAAGGTTTTCTTGGCTGGCAGTATGGCTTTAAAATCTGCCAAAGCTACGTGCACGCTAGCGAGATTTATCCACACCCTTTGGGAGTGCATTTCTATGGTGGCTGACCATATCCTCAAAGGGGAGGAACAAGACGGTTTCCTTAACATCGTCAAGGATGGGAAAGACACCATGTGCGAATCCCTCCCGGCAGGTCTCGAATCTGTTGACAGCATCAGCAGAGCTATGGCAGCTAGTACAGTGATCTGCAGATTTGCGTGGTTGCTGTATTGCTCTCCCAGAGTGCACGGACAGTCATACATCACCAGTGCAATTACGGAGCCAATACTTTGAATGCAGGAAAACGCAATAACTTGCAACCACACACTCTTAGAAAATAATGAGCACTTATACGGCTATTTATTCAAAGCTTAGAGGCAACCAGTGATAACATAGAAATAAATCACAGAAGAAACAGAGAATTCAAAAGAAAATACATCGCCCTGAGCGTAACTGGATTCCTCATCTCGCCAGAAGCGGCTGGAAGACCCCGATAACAGCCAGGCCGAAAGCACAACAGCCCACAGGTATGCCGGACGGAAGCGCCCTCCCTCCGGCTGAATTCTCACCTGACCGATCAGGGGTTCCGCATATATGCACCCTTCAAAAAGGGGTGGCGATTTCTCGAACCTTCTGGCAACACACTTGCGCATTGATGAGCAGCCGTTGGTTGCCAGCTGGGTCAACCGACAGTAACCTCAAGGAGCAAAGTGCCTCCCTCCTCTAAAAACAAGTACCACAGAAAATAGTCCCATAGCTCATAACAAGACATAACAAAGTTAGCTTTCCCAGCAGAAATGTCCTTGACTGCATACCAGGTTTGGAAAGCATGTTTTCTTCAGCATCGTGAATCTAGCTCTCAGCAAAATGAGTGCAACTTTTCACTGCGGCATTAAGTAAATGTCCATCATGGCTCCGAGCGCTCCCAGAATGCACTGCGCATCAGCGCCATGTTTTAGCTCAAGCATAACTATTCCACCCTTGGATATTTATCTTCCATAGCCCAGAGGAGCCGGTCTCTGAAACCGACGAAATATTAAAACTAAATTAGGAATGCATTGACTACAACAACAACAAGCTATTATGATAGCTAATATAATGCAAATACAAGCAAAAGCGTAACGTAGTGTATCCCCAACATCAGGAATCCATGAAAATAACCAATCCCACCAATTCCCAGTATGATCTTGGGACACTTGAGAAATGAGATCCCTCAAACCTCGAATATGACTTTCAATGGATTGTGAATGGTCACTTAGATTGAAACAACACATACCTTCAACTGCGTTACAACCTAAATTATGCTTTAGCAATAGATAATGAACAGCAGCTCTGTTTTGCAAAGTTGCTTTTCTAATAACTTTACTATCAAGGAGTAACTCTTCTAATGCCTGAGAAGTATGATTAAGTCCTTTGACTACTAAACATGCTAATTTGATCAAAGATTTGTAACCCCCAGCAGCTAAACCCCAAACTCCCACTAATGAAAGGGTTAATGCTAGAACCTCAGCTTCTGATAGCAAATGCACATGTGAATCACAATCGGGGGATAGACCTACAGACTCGAAAGTTGACCTTTTGCCTCGAGTTATCGCTGGGTGTAAAAGAAACATCATTAGTCCTAATCGAGTTAAAGCACAGGGACCTCCGGAAATGTTAGCTGGAATATAAGTGTATGTGATGTTGCCACATGAAAAGAGCCATCCTGTTGGAAGTTTCACATGATTAAAATGACTGGCAGCTATCACTGTATGATTACAAGACATAGGGCCTCATTACACGGACGGCGGTGGACCAAGGTGCTATTAGCACCTTGGTCCATGCCGGTAAAATACCGGCACCGCCTTGGAGGAAAGGGGAATTACCGCCCTATTCCAAGGTTGGTGGGGCGCTAATTCCCCCTTCCCCCATTGCCCTTCCCCATTCTCATTTTTGCCCCATAGGGCATAATGGGAATGGGGAAGGTGCTAATTACGGCACCGCAAATTGCGGTACCGTAATTAGCTCCCTGGTCCCTTTGAGGGTTGGTTTTTAACGCCTGCAAAAAGCAGGCGTTAAAGTCTCCAACCCACAAAGGGACCTCGTAGTAAGGCGGTAAGGGTTAACGGTCACCGGTACCATTAACGGTGACCGTTAACCCTTACCGCCGTCCGTGTAATGAGGCCCATAGTGTTATTCATGCTGGTACATGTGCGTGGCACTCGCAAACATAATCGTTGCTCAAACACTGTGTGATTTTGCTGTTTGGTTAAATCGAGCTGTTGGCATTTGCCAATTTCTTTTGCATTGCATGTCATAAGGTAGCACACATCGCCTTGGGTTATATTATAGGTTATAACACATGTCAAATTTCTCCATTTGCGATCTGTTTCCTGGCAAAATCTGCAGTACTCATAGACGGAAAAAGATTGCCTAATATCGGAATCTTGAACCAAAGAATCATTGTGTTTGATGCCGAAAATATGCTTTAAAACCGGAACAGGCGTCGGCACTGCTACTAAGCACTTAGTTAATAAGGCTTCAGCATTGGGCACATCAGTAAGGCAAAAGTGCGTAATGTTGAGCACCTGTTGTGCCAGATATATCCACATATTCTCTGTTTGGGTAATCATGGGAGAATGTTTTCGCCGTCCTGAAGATGCCTCTCGCATGACTGGCATCAAGCTTGTTTTCACTTGCTCTTCACGTGTTTGCCGCATTTCACGAATCCATGTCTTCGGTCTGGCTGGCTTTTCGGCATCGGCATAAGGCTGCTGTTTGGGTAATCATGGGAGAATGTTTTCGCCGTCCTGAAGATGCCTCTCGCATGACTGGCATCAAGGTTGTTTTCACTTGCTCCTGACGTGTTTGCCGCATTTCACGAATCCATGTCTTCGGTCTGGCTGGCTTTTCGGCATCGGCATAAGGCTGCTTTTGGACAGCATTACTCATCATTATCAGTATCCCCTTGATCACTGGCACAGATGTGACATTTTTCGTTGGTAGCAGCATGCCATTTAACTCTCCCAAATGGAGTCCATTTAGTACCACAATTACACCAGCCTGACACAGGATCTACACGGCAAACCCAGAAAAGAGATACCAGTGTTGTACATCACTCTCTCAGGTAACATTTGTCTGCGGGCACATGTTGCCATTTCTTTCTATCAGGCTCCATTACTAAAACTACTTGGTCTTTGCCTGATGCAATGACATCTGCGGGCACTGGTGGGCCACTTGGCCTTTCCACCCACACCTTCGCACCCAGTACCATACTGTCTGAAGAGCCAAAACCACGATCCCCATGGGTAGTTAACACTGTAGGAGGCTCCCCCTTCTTAATCATGGACAACTTAACGGGAATGATAATCAATTGGGCCACCCGATCACCCTTGTGGATCGGTAACAATTGGTCCCCACTATTCATCAGGATGACTTTGATCTCGCCTTGGTAATCGGCATCAATTACCCTTCCCAACACTTGAACTCCCTTCAATGCTAGGCCAGATCTAGAGGCAATCCATCCCATATGCTCTGGGGGAATTTGTACTCCAATCCCTGTTTCAATTACAACACTTGGGTCTAATCTGATTTCTTCATGGGAATGCAAGTCTACCCCTGCTGACTCTGGAGTCGCCCGATAGGGAGCTAAAGAACCCGGGGTAATTTCCCAGTACAATAGGTTTTCTCTGACTGAATTGGGTTGAATCTGTAAAGTACGTGTCATTAGCCGCATCAAAGGAGTTTCATGCTCATTCACAGGCCTATTGTTTAGTACTTGCACTGCATCAAACACACGATCACGCCAGCCTGCTAAATTGCCATCTCCAGATTTGTGCAGCTGTTCTTTCAACAACCCATTCATTCGTTCAATCAGCCCTAAAGCGGCAGGGTAATAAGGCACATGGTAAAGCCACTCAATGCTCTTTTCCTGACAATACTCCTGTATTAGTTTGCCATTGAAATGTGACCCATTGTCACTTTGAATCTGCAAAGGCACTCCGTAATGTAATATGATCTGATCTAACAACCTGATGGTGTTCAGTTGTGTTGCACGCTTGCACGGCAAAACCATCAAGTATCCTGAATATGTATCCACAATAGTGCATGCATACTGACAACCTTTACTGATTGGCAGGGGACCGATATAATCAATCTGCCAAATTTGACCTGGTAGTTTTCCTCTTCGCAATGTACCCCGAACAATCTGAGGGATAGGTCAATGCTGTTGGTGTTGGCACACTGGACATTGCAAAATGATCGTTTTCACTACCTCTAAAGGAATACTGATTACTCGAACTTGTGCCCACCTGATAGTAGCCTTTTCTCCAAGGTGCCCACATTTCTGGTGAGCCCACTTGGCCAAACCCTCCAAATCGTCTTCCTGAGCCTCCGCATCCACAGATGAAATCTTGGTGTGTTCGTCTGCAACAGAATTAAACCAACGTTCTAATGAGTCTGTGGCACAATGCGCGTCCACATGATACACAGTGACTTCACTTTGTGATAACATTTCCGCAATATCTTGCCACAGTTCTTTTCCCCACAACTCTTTTGAATGAATCTTCCACCCATTCTTTTGCCAGGTTGGCAACCACACCGCCAATCCATTCGCCACTGACCATGAATCCGTGTACACATGACATCGACCAGGGGTCTCTTGTTTCAATGCTTGGTAAACTGCGTAAAGCTCTGCAAACTGACTGCTCTTCCCTTTCCCTGACGTTGTCAAAATCTTTTTTGTCTTGGGATTGTACGACACTGCTTTCCAGTATCGCTCAGTTCCAACATATCGGGCTGAGCCATCCGTGAACCAGGCATGCTCTGTTTGCTCCACGGTCAAATCGCTGTAAGGTAATCCCCATTTCAGGGGAGACTCGCGTTTTTCAGGCACTTCCGGTGGTATGTAATCTGAGGGCGGTATGTTGGCTACTTGCTCATGTAATTTCGCAACTCCACCCTTCCCTGATTTGGCTCTGTCTTGAATGTACCATTTCCATTTAATTATGCTGGCTTCTTGAGCATGTCCTATTCTATGTGTTTTAGGAGAGCTCAGTAACCATTGCATGATTGGTATTTCTGGCCTCATCAATACATCATGGCCCACCGTCATTTGCTCGGTATCAACAAGGGCCCAATAACATGCCAGCAACTGCTTCTCAAACGGAGTGTATGAGTTACCAGCATCGCGCAACTTACGACTCCAAAACCCCAATGGCACACGTTTCCTGTCCTGTTTCTGCCACACACTCCAGTTAGCATAATTGTCTTGTACAGACACATTCAATTCCACTTCGCCTTCCTTCAATGGCCATAAATCAAGCACCTGCTGCACGGTGTCTTTCGCCAAATCAAATGCTTTCTGCTGCTCTTCCCCCCACTGAAAATCATATTTCTTGCATGTCACTTTGTAGAGGGGGGCCAATATCTGCCCTAAATGGGGAATGTGCTGTCTCCAAAACCCAAACAGCCCTATAAACCGCTGAGCTTGCTTTTTGTTCATTAGAGTGGTGAATTGAAGTATTTTCTGTCGGGCTTTTGGCACCATTTCTCGATGCCCATGATGCCACTGAATCCCTAGGAATATCACTGTTTCAGCTGGGCCATGAATTGTATTCGGGTTAATCTCCCACCCTTCCTTCTTCAATCCTTCCATTATTACATTTAACTGGCTGTGCACACTGTGCTCATCCTTGCCCTGAATCAAAATATCATCAATGTAGTGAGAGATTTGTATGTCAGGTTTACACGGTATCTTGTCTAAGTGCTCTGCCACCAGCCGTTGACAGATAGTCGGGCTATGTATGTTCCCCATAGGTAACCTTGTAAAGGTGTACTGACGCCCGCTCCAAGAAAATGCAAACTGCTCTTGACACTCTTCAGCAATTGGCACAGAGAAAAATGCATTGGCTAAATCTACCACTGCATACCAAGTCCCCTCAAACTTTTGGACATTCTCAATCAAGGTAATGGCATCTGGGACCGCGGGCACTAAGGGAGGAGTGTGTTTATTCAACTCACGGTAATCCACCGTCATCCTCCACGACCCATCCCCCTTTTTAATAGGCCAGAGAGGATTGTTACATGCAGTGGTGATAGGGCGTAACACACCCGCCTCCACATACTCTTTGATGGTGTCTGAAATTTCCTTGTGCCCCCCAGGAATGCGGTATTGCTCCATTGCTACCCGCTTGGTTGCCACAGGCACTTGCACGGGGGGCATCTTCAATTTGCCTACAGTAATGGGTGTACAGGTCAATGCACTCACCCCAAACTGGTACGTTTTACCTCCAAGTCCCAAAGTCAACCCTTCCAAAATGTCAAAGTCAATTATATATTCAGGTATCGGGACAATCAACACTTGGTATTTCTGCCTATTCAAATTGCCTATTTTCATCTCCACTTTCGTTTGTACTGTGGGGGTCTCCTTTCCCCCGAGACCTGTAATAGTAAATTGTTTGCCTTTAAATCGTGCTGGATTGCCATGAATCAGAGAGGCCCCCACCCCGGTATCTATCAATGCTCGCACCCCTTGCGTATTTCCTGGCCCCCAAAAAATCTTAACATCAACATGGGGCCGCCTATCAACTTTTATGCGAGCAGACGCTGCCAGAACTTGGCCGTAGCCCTAGTCAAATTTCGAATGAGTGTGACTTGACTCCGCCTCTAGCATTGCACTGACCACCTTCCTCAAATCAGCGCATGTTGGCTGGTACGGGGAAGGTGTCCCCATGGACCCTTCTTCTTGTTCTTCCTCAGGAGGAGCGGTAGGTGAGGTGTCCCCCTGTGGCTTGGTTGCTACCTGTTTCTTAACCTGTTTATAGCGCTCTTTGGCTGCAAGTCCTCTTTTTTTGTATAATTCATACATTACTCTGGTTTCAATGCCATCAATTTCTTCTCGTGGCACACCATCTTTTAACAAAGCCAGAAACATGTCCTTTCGGGACACTCGGGAGTCTCTACTATCTTGCCTCCTGCCTTCGGTTCTTCTCTCACTACGCCCCTCTCTCTCCCGTGGCTTGTCATCACTCTTGTCCCACTCCCCTAAATCTGCCAGTTGCCAAATGGCATCCACTACCTCATCAGTGGGTTTGCCCGTCATTCCTACGAGCAAAGTCATAGTGACACTTTTGTATGCGGGTGGCGCAGTTCTAATCACCATGTTTTGAGTTGAAACTGAGAGCGGCACGGCCCCCATGTGTCCTGGAGCATCTACGTGAATTGCCTCTTTCATAGCATGCTCTCTGACTTTTTGAATTGCCTCTTTCAAAGTATACCACTTTGTTTCCTCACTAGGCCAATCTGTGGTAATGGGGTATTTATGGTTACATGCTTGGGCTGCTAGGTGCAACAAAGACACCTGTGCATCGTGACCATTGTCATCGGGGGGCGGCCCTGCCCTTAAGACCTCCTGTACATTGGTGTCAGTTGAAAAGGGTAGAAAACGCAGTGAGTCAGTGGAATCTACCAACAACCCTGCAGCACCCCCATCTAGCAACCTCACCATCCATGTCAATAAAGGTTCCCCTGATTTTTGCCTCAAACGGGTAATAATTTCCCCAACCTCCTGCTGGGTGTAATCCTCCAGCGTGGTTAAATCCACCACTCCGCCTGCCGGATTCTGCGGGTGGGGTCCAGCTCACCGTCTTCTAACGGGCTTAGCCGCCACTGTTTTCTGCTTAATTTCCATCGTGGAGTCGGACTCATTTGCGGAACTACTCTCTGGACTGGTGGAGTGAAAAATATCACCATCCCACTTATCCAGGTCCCAGTCTACACCGGCGGTAGCGATTACAGCTGCCACCTTTCTTTTGTTGACCCCTCCCCGTCTTTTCCTATACTTATACCGGGCTACTCTGACTGCTGCTCTCGCGGCCATAGCCTGATATGTGTCAGCCTTATCTTTAAAAAGTTTCATTTGAATCTGCTGCATTAACGCAGTTTGCCTTTCTGTAGCCAGCTCTCTTTCTAATCGCAAAACCTAATTTTTCATTTCCAAATTCTTTTGATATATTTTCCTATAAGCATGCAAAAGAACCCAACCTCGCCCACCTAATGCAGCGCATTTTCTGCCACGTTCCACTGGAACTTGTTGCAAGCACACCATTACATCAGACGGATCAGCATCGGATCAGCATCTCCCAATCCCTGATCCCATGTTTCACTTAGCCCTGCGCCGCATGCCCACGCCTGGGCCAATTTATCATATGGACTCTTAGTCCAGCCTGGAATGATAACATCAGAACATTCACCGCCAGCGGTAACGCTCTTTTTCCTGAACAAACTACTCATTATTGCAAACAGTACAAAACCTCTTTATATCTATATTTTTTTTTCTTTCCACACTGCAATCACTCCCACAAGCACGCACACACCGGCAAAAGGGAAAAAAAACCAGCTTAACACAGTTCAACACACACTGCCAAATTACTTTCGCTTGCAAGGTAACCGAAGCCTATCTACATTCAAACAGATTCTTGAATATTTGGAACAATTCATCACAAATATCCTGTTTGTGACGCCAAAATGTATTGCTCTTCCAGTGTGCACGGACAGTCATACATCACCAGGGCAATTACCTCTCTGAGGTCTTCAAACACAAGACTGCAGTAGGAGGCAGGTTGTCACGGAATCTGACCAAATGACAGGCTATTACTTCATATGCTTTGGCATTGGAAACAGTTGCCCAAGGTTACTGCCTACCTTTCCTGCAAATTCCTCAGAGTCATCCACCGGGGAACAACTGTTTCAAAGTTCGAGATCCGCTTCTTATGCAGGAAATATTAACCCTGCTAGAGAAAGGTGCGATAGAACCAGTACCTGTAGCGGAGAGGAACAAGGATTGGTACTCCCCATATTTTCTAATTCCCAAGAAGGACGGAGGATTGAGACCCATCTAGGTCTTAAGAGACTTGAACGGTTCCTCAGGAAGGACAAGCTCAAGATGGTAACCCTGTCTCAGATCCTTCAGGCCCTCCAGCTTCAGGATTGGATGGTATCATTGGCCCTCCAGGATGCTTACTTTCATGTGCCAATCCATCACAAGCACAGACAGTACGTGAGGTTCGCCGTTGATGGTTCTCATTATCAGTTTCGGGTTCTGCCATTTGGGCTGACCTCCGGCCCAAGGGTTTTCACCAAGCTAATGGCGGTTGTGGCAGCGAGTCTCAGGAGAGAGGGGATTCACGTCTACCCCTACCTGGACGATTGGTTGATCAGGGCCAGTTCCTCTGGAACAAGCCTTGGAACATTTCAGCTCCACCTGTCACTCCCTTCACAAGCTGGGCTTCTCCCTCAACTTCAAGAAGTCCCACATGATACTATCTCAAAGACTCCAATTTATCGGAGCAGTCCTGGATGCATCCCTGGAAAACGCCTCACCACCAGAGGTGAGGGCTCAAGACATTCTGCAGATGGTGACAAAATCCCAGAATGCTCAACATCTACCAGCCTTTGATTTTCTGAGGTAACTCTGTCTCATGGCATCCTGCATTTTTCTTGTAAGTGATTTCAATCCAGCACACACCCAAGTCAATGCCTAGCATGTAGTGCACAACTGAAATCCTTATTTATTTTTGTGTAAAAGTTCTTTATTCTGAACGATATACCACTCATATCACACCCTTCTCCTAGAGTCACACTGAACCAGGAATCAGGCTGGTTTGCAGAGGTAAATATTTATTTATGTATTTAAAATGTAATCACAATATGTTTTAATAGGTACACAACAAACACCAATGGGGTGATGTAGCACTGAATAATCTCTTTAATACACAAGGAGTAAGTAGTGAGAAAACAATGCAGCACAGAAAATAATACCTTTTGTGTTGGTTCTGATCAGATAGCACTGTGGTTAGAGGATCCCCCTGCACACCCCTCAACCCCCAATAGGTAATGTGAAGGGATAGGAGGAGAGAGCAGGTATTCAGGAATGGCAGAATTTAAACAGAATATCAATCCCACTTTCTCCCAGCAAACAGAAGAGAAAAACGGAATTGACTGTCAAGCTGTCAGAATGGCTTTTAAAGTTATCTTGAGAATGGACTGGGCAAAAACACCAAATATGATAAAATTTGCTAAAATTGTTATACATTCTTATCGGAGCCGCTTTGGATAGTTGCACACAAACACAAGCAATGATTTAATCCCAAGAAAACGTTTGAGATCTTAAAATTAAACTCGGAAGCAATTAAAAGCTGTTTTACACGTGTAAAATGTTCCCCAAACAAAAATTTGCGGCGCACTTTTCACTGCGCGATAACGGGAGAATCGCATGGAATTGGAATGCGGTTTTAGGTGCAATTGATAGATATGGATATTAGCTACACGCAGGAGTTGAAATTTTGTTTCTATCACAAAACCTGAGGGAGTTATAAACATTTTAGTAGAGGTTGTTTTTCAAGATAGGCGCAAGAATGGACAACAGGAGTGCACTTTTAAAAATGACAAATGGTTTTCTTACACTAGAGGATGCCCATGAACAAAACGAATACCGCACAGGAACACAGTCACTTGATCTGGTTTTCACAGAATTTTGCCCTTTTCATTAGGAACACAATGTCCCATTTTTAAGCAAATTTCTGCAAGTGTGCGTGTTTAACATGGGAATAAGTGTATAAGGTTTCACACTTCTGGCGGAAATACATTTTGCGTAAAATCACATTTCTTGCCATTGCTGTCCAGAACATGTCACACATTTCTGGTGCCTCTTCACCTGTGCAACTAGACTTTCATCAACAACTCTGTTATTTTTATATTTTTCACAATTTTGACTAGTAAGTTATCAGTCTTTTTTAAAATATGTTCTTTGTCCATGTTAAGCAGCAAATGGCTGTTTGGCTCCACCCCTTGGTCTCTCCCTCGAAGACCAGGAGCCATCGCCCATGTTTGTTCCTTGCAGAGGCCATTTACGACTGTCTTCACACTTCGAATTTCCTGAGCGACAGCTTGTCATTGTTCCTTTTGCCTCTGTAGACCAGGTTCTTTCCTACCCTGTAATTAACGCCTCTGCGTGATTTTCTGCTGGGGGGAAAGACCTTCCTTCTGTGAGAAAAACCTGCTATTCCAGTTTGGCAGCTTCAGCCAGGTTTAATTTAATTGTTAACTCTGTTGACTTTTCCTTAGCACCACACAAACTTGTTGTACCAAATAACGGCTAGAATTCTCATTCAAGATTCTAAACCATGGGATCAAAACAATTACAATATGGGTCACTATCAGTAACAGGCCTCTTAGATTGCAAACATTTGATTTCCAGTTTATGCATGTTAAAGTTTAATCAGGCAGGCCCCTGGCAGCTGTCATCACAGCAGCCCTCTGCTGCACAGAGATTTTTGACAGATCCACAGACAGGCCACTTTTGCTGTGGAAATCATTTTAAGATCTTGTCTTTTCAGGACCTTGTAAGTTCACAATGATTTCTTAAACTAAGAGAATTGTAGCACCCAGCAAGAATTTTGAATATTTGAAAGTGTTCTGTACCGGCATTCTGAAGTTTCACAACAAAGAAAGAGGTGATTTAAAGCAAGATTTGGGGTTTCATTTAGCAAAGCACTGCTTTTTCCTTCTGCACTCCACTTTCAATTGTTTTTGGGCCCAGTGACACATTTCAGTAGTGAGAGCTCTGTTACCCCACTGACAACATGCGTGGTAGATTGGGCAACCATCTTTTTGTGCGTTGAAAAGCGCAAATTTTAGGGGTTTTGGCGCGCACAAGGGTTTTGCAGCCATTTTGCTATTTCTGGCACCCTCATAACAGAGTGATGCAGAATAGCAGAGCAGAAGTGGGTCAATACATCCACCTTCTGGTGTCAGAGGCTCGCCTGAGAATGAGATCTCTCCAGTGGGCTGTCAGGACCCAGTGTTCACAGTCTCAGGTAGGATGTCAGATCTCCTACAAATCAATCCCAAACAGAGTCTCACTGGATCTTCAGTGAAGGGCCTGTCGGGAGAACATTCTGAAAGGAGAACCTTTCTGGCAAACATGGCCAGAGATAACAGTAGTGACGAACACCTCACTCATGGGGTGGGGAGCCCATACCAACGATTTGACCATCAGCAGTCGTTGGTCTCCATCGGGCTCCAAACTACACATCAATCTTTTAGAGCTGAGGGCAATCAGACTAGCACTGAAGGCCTTCCTGCCATCTGTACGGGGAAAGAATGTCCTGATAATGACGGACAACACAGTGGCCATGTACTACCTCAACAAAAGAGGAGGTGTAGGGTCACTACCACTGTGCAGAGAAGCAATGCAGCTCTGGTTTTGGGCAATACAAGAAGGAATCTCTCTATCAGCAGTTCACCTAGCCGGAGAGAAGAACATGACGACGGACGCTCTGAGAAGGCAGAGCACAGTCTCCCATGAGTTGGAACTAGCTCAGGAAGTCCTTCAAGAGATCTTCACCCTTTGGGGAACCCCTCAAGTGAATCTTTTCGCCACCAGTGCCAACAGGAAGTGTGCACTGTACTGCTCAAGGGAATTTCCCCCAAGAGGAGCCTAGGAGACCTGTTTGTGGTGGACTGGGAATTTCCACTGCTGTATGCGTTTCCTCCAGACCCGTGATTCCTCACGTAATCGGGAGGTTGAGAAGGTTCAAGAAATCCATGATCATAATCGCCCCAGACTGGGCAAGGAGGACGTAGTTCCCGGACCTTCTGGACATGTCCATCTGCCCTCTGATTCGTCTTCCACAAAGAGAGGACCTTCTCTAGCGAGAGGAGGGTCGGGTTCCTCATCCGGATATCAGGACTCTCAGCCGTCACGCATGGTTTCTGAGAGGCTGAGATACAAGCATTGGGACCTCCCAGATGACGTAATGGAGGTGTTTGTTTCGGCCAGAAGTCCAGCAACCAAATCTTTATACCGCTGCCGCTGCAATAAGTTCTGTAGCTGGTGCAGAGATAAGAATGTTGACCCTTTCTCATGTAATACACCAGTGGCGTTATCCTTTCTATTACATCTGGCAAATTTGGGTCTCTAGATTGGTACAATCAAGCGATACATGGCAGCGCTTTCTATTTTTTATTTTTATTTTTTTAGTGCACTTCAGAGGAAGTCTGCTACTTTAAGATTCCTCTAGTAATACAATTCTTAAAGGGATTAACTAATGTTTATTCCGCGACCCCCTTTCAAGTCCCTCTGTGGGATCTCAACTTGGTTTTAAACTATCTAATGGGTGCTCCATTCGATGCCTCCTCATTCTTGTCCATTAAGTCTTATTACCTTGAAAACTGTTTTCTTAGTGGCAATAACCTCAGCCCAAAGGGTGAGTGAGTTACAGGCTTTATCCTGCAAGCCTCATCATACTGTTTTTCATAAAGACAGAATGGTTCTAAAGGTGAAGCCTACCTTTCTCCCCAAGGTGGTTTCTGAGTTTCATATTACTCAAAGAAATTACATTACCATCTTTTTATCCGCCACCACATCCGGGGAAAGAGGAAGAAAGACTTCACAGACTCAATTCTGGATGTGCACTGAGTTTTTACATTTCCAGATTGGCAAAACTACGGCAGAATGACCAGTTATTTGTGGGCTATTCAGGACAAAAATAGTGTTCAGCCATCACCAAACAAACCATCTACAGACGGATTATTTGAACTATATCGGAATGTTACAGACTTCCCGGTAAAGACCCTCCAGAAGATGTAAGATCTCATTCGAGCAGGGATGTTGCAACTTCGTCTGCTTTGCAGAGGGGAGTTCCGATAAAGGATATATGTACAGCTGCCACATGGTCGTCTGTGCACACCTTTACTAAATACTACAGTTTAGACTCCTCCACGAGCCAAGATTCTGCTTTTGGAAAAGCAGTATTACATTCTGTACATACACGATCACATTAAATTTTACTCCCTCCTCCAAATGATATAAACTGCTTTGGGAGTGTATCAAAGGTAAGGAATACGTGGGAGGACACAATTCATTCAAAGAACAAGTTACTTACCCATAGTAACGTTCTTTCGACTGGATGTTCCTCCCACGTATTCCTTATCGCCCCTCCCAACTTACCCTGCATTAAAACTTCTCTTGCGTGTTGCAGTCTGTGCTCTCTCATGGGGAGTAACCGTCAAACAACAAGACAGTGCTCCACTCGTCAAAACGGAACTGACGCCAACGGGCGCTGCACGTGCTAATTATACCTGCATTGCCGTCAACGCCAATACGGAGGCCTCTGAGGGACATTGACTTGACAAGGCTTCGACACACAGCGCTCTCTACTGAAATTATTTTTTCCGAAGACAAGCTGGATATCGGGAAATATCAAAGATAAGGAATATGTGGGAGGAACATCCAGTCGAAAGAAAATTACCATGGGTAAGTAACTTGTTCTACTGTTCTTCTTAGAGCTATAGAGGTGCCACCCTAAATTCTTCAGGGTAATTAGACTACTAAACGGTACTGTTTGTTTTAATGCAAGCATGTGGTAAACTTTGCAATGATTCGAGAGTAGCACAATTTCCTCTCACAATCCATCTAATTGTGACCCATTTCCTGTCCCTGCAATCGATCTGAGTGTAACACATTTTCTACCCTTAAAAATGATCTAAATGTGGCACATTTCCTACCCCCAAAATAAGCATAAATGTAATATATTTACTACTCCCCACTCCCGCCGACAGCAATACACAGATGACACAATACATCTAGCATTACTATCTAGGGGGTCCAGGGTCAATCTACACACTGTTGTATTATGAAGGTGGTAGAATAGGAAGGGTTGGCAGTGTTTTCAATTAACATAATAATGGCTGCGCTCACCGCCCATACCAACCTTATATGGAAAAACACTCAGATTCAACTTTGGGAGGACAATGAATACCAGTTACGGAATTTGGTTAGGTGCATGTAAGTGTGAGATATTAGGTAGTGAGAGTGATAGGGTTTTACTGGAGTACAGTAATGGCTGCACTCCCCGCCCACACCAAATTTACCTTATGAGTTGCAGTAGGTTGTCTGCGTCACGCGTCCCAGGTGAACACGGGCACATGTGACGTGGAGTTACTTAATAGGGATCTACCCTTTGCCTTGTGGACCTTAGCCAGCTGCCTGGGCAGGGGCTGCCCTGAGGGAGCGTCTGACGTGTCTCTCCGGTCATGTGGGACATTTACAGGGCCTATTGGGAGAAGGGAGGGTGGGCGGATGGGAGGAGGGGTGGACGGGGAGGGAAGCAAACCTGTCAAGCGGGTGGATGAGAGCCCGACATTTGTTGAAGGAAGATGGATGTGGCGTCAGTAAAATAAACTGCGATGAGCAGTGAAACACAGTGAAAACACTTAACCAGGCAAGGCAACGCAGGGAAATGCATGCCGCTCACCAGGAAAATTGATTAAAAGCACCCTGGTGCTTGGATCTCCTTCCAGTCACATGAGCCGTTCGCAGGGCGTATTGGGAGCAGGGAGGACAAGCGTATGGGAGAGGAGTGGACGGGTAGGTAAGTAAACCTGCCAAGGGGGTGGATGAAAGCTCAACACTGGTGGGAGGCAGATTGAGGAGGCTTCAGTAAACAAACTACGCTGAGCAGTGTAACACAGTGAAAACAATTACAGTAGCAAGGCGATTCCGGGAAAAGGGATGAGAACTGATGAATTTAGAACATCACTGGATATATGATACTACTTAATGGAATTCTACGTAATATCGAAATTTCACCTATGGATGTATTCTGTAAAATATACACATTAGATTGAGTAAGTGTCCATGAGGGACAGGTTAAACATTTGTTTAGCACCTAGGCGACAACAAACACTAGTAGAAATAATGTTGTCCTTTTAAGTACCTCAGTTTAGATAGTGAAGCAATATTTGACATTTTCAAAAGATGTTTATTGGCAGTTTTGCGGTAGTTACACCATTAGATACTTTATTAGAACAGCCGTGAGTCCATTCCAAGATGGCGAACTGCGGTACGTAACATGGAATAAGGAGCAGTCAATAAAGCCAGTCATTGACATTCATGACATTACGCGAGGAATGAAGGTTAAATGGTTGCGTTTGCATAGATGCTCGGCACAGCGTTTAGAACACACGAGGTTTGTAATGTGGAGGGGAAAATAGAGTTGTTACCACGGGTAAGTGACCCCGATAGACATTATGGACTGTCTAGAGGTATAGATAAGCATTATCATACAAGGAAAAGGAGCCAACATGGGTACTCAGGATATGTATACATACACACATAGGTATAACAGATAATAACAGCTGTGTACTGCATAAGAGATGGAGCTTTTATTTTTGAATAACAAGCATTTGAGGAACATCGATTTTTCGTGAAGGGGATCTAACTAATGTATGTTTTTGCTGGTAATGTAGATTAGACAGATTTTGATCTGTGACAGGTTATTTTGGATTGACTAGGCGGGAGATGGTTATCTCATTAGTTTATTTTATTTGGTCATTTACGGTTGGTATTACGATGAGTGTTCATAGTAGCTTTGACTACTTTTTCTTTTAACAGTAAGCAAAAAGACCCTCATCTGAGGTGTTCTAGAGCTACAATAGTAGATTGAACAATTGTACCATTTTTCATCTTTATGTACATTGATTTGACATGTTTTGGATTGTAATTTTCATTGTTTGCCCTAAAAACCACCTGTTGATGACTCCCAGGGGTTGAAACATGTACATGTTGCAGCACGTAGTTCACATTGGCCGTTGTTCTGAATAATACATAATGATGTGAAAATCGCTAAAGTCAAAAACATGAAAAGAGTCGAATAAACATTTTTTTAAAGTCAAGCGGTTAACGCTTTCTTTTTGCAAAAAGTGTCCCATTGTTCAGGAAGTAGTTTCCATTGAATATTTCCATATCAAAAGCAGCTGTAACTATCCTTTGATGTGAATTTTAGGTGAAGTTAATTGTGTAGGCGAAGTTAATTGTGTGATGTATGAACTGTAAAACTCATACGGTCGGTTTTCAGGTCATATGAAAAATGTACATTTGTTCAGCTGTGACTTGCCTTTGATGTGAGTTTTTAGGATATATTAATTGTGTAATGTACTAATTGTAAAACTCATGCTATTTGTACATTTTCATATGAAAAGAGTACATTTTTCTATGAAAATTGTACATTTCTTACATGACTTTAAAATTGACATCAAAGTGTTGGGGAAACGAGAACATTATAATTTGTCAAACTCCTCAGGGACCCCTCTAGTACCTCTGCTGAATAGGTTTAGTCACTCACCAACTGCCATGTTTAACAGTGCCTTTGTTCAATAACTTAATTTGGCCTATGTTGTAGTGTGCTTGCCTCAACCTCCGATACGCTTTGCCTTCCAACTGCTTCCATACTCCTTGCTTCTGAAGTATTTTCTGTTCAGCGTATCACAGCATGTTTTAAAGAACGCCTTACCAGGTAAAAGTGGCTTCAGCAGGTACAATTAGCAACATTAGGCAGATCATCTCTCTCTCTGAACTGTGTGATGTGATGAATCCTGCAGAGTCATCACTGATCCCCGGTTTAAGTCTCCTCCCATGTGGCCACGGGAAGGCCGCTGCTACCTGATCCTGACCCTGGGGTGGTATTATGAGGGAGCATCACATGGAAGGAGATGGCTGTCAGTGAGATGTGATAACTTCTTTAGGAGAGATGCAGTATTCTTCTCTAGAGGAACTTGAAAACCCCATAATTCCTAAATACCTGATGGAATGTTGTCATTTTGTAAATCCTTTCCATGTTAAAACCCAGAACCCTGTGTATTAACTCCCTCCCCAGCGGAAAATAAAAACCTTGCTTATATCTAACATCCCTTGATTGTAGAGAGTTATATCTGGATAGGAGTTTTGAGCAAAACGTCAGTACACATAATGTTCACATAACCTCTCCTGGTTCTAACAATCTCTGTTCCAACAAAGATTTTAAACTATTTCACCTTGAGAAGTCAAAAACATATATGGACGGGTACTGAGACAAAGAACAACCCGGAGTCAATGGGGAGGAAATGTGACTTTGAACGTTGTGAAGGCATCATGAAGAAGGACACAGACAACAGATTCCAAATTCAAACAACCAATTTTATTAACTTAAATGTCAGGATGGAAAAAAGACCCTACCTGCCCTATGCTAAGGTTGGATTTCCCTCACAAAATAAAACTAAGGAAAGTTTGAGTCAAGGAGTTCAACTTCGGAATCTGTGTCCAAACCTTACACTTGCCCTCACAACTATATCTGTACAATGTGTAGGGATGTCACAACCAATAGAAAACAGTGTTTAACACAATGTTCTGAGCTTAATCCAGCTTGCAGCTTCCGTTCAGCTCCCTTCCCCAAGTATAAGACAGTTCCACAAAGAAAAGTCTCAAATTCACCTTCCTTAGACTTGAGCTGAAATAGTCTTAATCTGGATTTGGTGTTTCCTTCCCAAAATCAGGACTCGGGGTTCCCGTCCCCAAGTTCCAAGTCACCCAGTTCAAACAAACCTGGGATGAAATGCTCTTGGTCAGAACTCAGAGTTCCCGTCCATAATTTTTTCAAGTCACACAGTTCAAACAAAACAAAGTATCCTTGTCTTCTCAATTTTAAGTTCCACATTTCAGTTAATGCTGCTTTCAAATATTTGTTCAGATAATTTGCAGCTTTCACATAGGTTGAAAGTGTCACTGTAAACCAGGCTTCAATATCTTTTGTTGGCATGTTCTTTAAGCTCACATTAGAATTCAGCATGCTGTGGTTTGTTTAGAGTTATATTCATTTTAGCACTTCAACACACAATGGTTGGCTTGGATTTGAAGTTCTTTTCCCCCTTTTGGGTTCCAAATGTTTTCATTTGGTTTGTTAGAAAGTTTTTAATTCAGTTCAGTATTCAATAATTATTAGTCTTGCTTATGGCTCATTTTTGCTTTATCTGTAGTTCAATATTTATTTGTTTCTCTTTAATTGAATGGCTCAGTGTTCGGAGACCTACGAAAACGTGTTTCTTGACACATGCGGCCACTCTGATACAAAGTATTCCCATCTATTTGATAATTGATAATGCAAGGATCAGAGACTTTAGAAAACGTGCCAATCTGAAGCATGTGACCACTCGATACGAAGTATTCAGAAAATAATAAAGTTCACACACGAGCGCACCAGATTTCTCATTCACCAGAAACTCACTGGTCGCTTAAAATTTTTGCTGCAGCGCGGATCTCAGTCTTCTGCCATTAGTGATCAGGGCTTCAGCTTCTGCCCCTCAGACACTCCTGTGGTGGTCCTCCAACACAGGGGAACGAGCACTTGGAGCAGAAAGGAAAGGGCAGCCTTGCTGCATGGCTCCCTTCATCTTTTCAGTCGGCTCTAGGGAGTCCCACCTCTCATGCCATACTTCCAGGGGCTGCCTCTCTCCATGGTCCCCAGAATCCCAGTGTTCTTCTCCACTAGGGTTCCCTGCTGCATGCACCAGCCTCCTTGCCCTTCTCCTGTCGCCCCCTTTTGCTGCTGGGCTGGATTCCATTTATACACCTGCAGCCTCTTGACAGGCTGCCGGTGTGGATTACCAATCAGCCTTGCCTGACCACAATTAAAGGGACATGTCTGACCTTCACTACTCTTAGCAGGTATATTCCTCGCCCCATTATTAGAGTGGTAAAAGAGCATAGCCTTCATTGCGCTTAGTTGCCTCTTCCTCCTCCCAGTACTGCCACGTTTCAATTGTGGAGAAATGAGAGGAGCTGGCTTATAACACCCATGAAGGCTGGGGAAGGAGTGGGTTGGTTGTCACTAGGGAAAGGGGATGCCATGTCTTGCCAAAGGACATCGCACTCCCAGTCCGCAAGGACTCTCCACCCAGGTCATCCTCCCTCGCTTCTCCACCGCCCAGGGTGGGGATCCAATATCAATGGCCTTTCCTTGGCCACCTACGCAGAGGATCCAAGGGGTTTAGGAGTGAGAATACTCTAAGGTTTCACACAATGTGAAGTGCAGTCTAGTTGTTCAAAACTAAATCAGCTCAGTAGGAAATTTAAACCCAAAGGTTACCTATAACAGGAGGTTTCGAGAAGTTAGCAAGGAGAGAGGCTGCAGAGTATGCAAAGCGTGAAGCAAGACCGGTAGCAGAGGCAGTCTAGAGGAGAAGAGCCGCGGAGAAAGTGGTGAACGTTTGCCTGCAACAGGTCAACAGCGTTCTACACCAGAGAAGAGAGACTCCGGTAGAGAAATGGTGAGCAAAGCGCAGCAGTTGCAGGGAAGACGAAGCCCAGCAGAGCTGCGCAGGTTCTGGCAGCGAAGGAAGCAAACGCTAAACCGTGAACCAAATGAACCTCTATTCAGGCAGGGAAGCCGGCCGTGATAATCTCTTGCAGCAACAGCACGGTATACCGGTGAGTCAGCCTGAGAGTACAAGGGGCCCCGGGACGTGCAAAACCGTAAGGAGTATTTGAAGGATATTTTTGAATATCGACCAAAGCAAATTAAAAAGCAAAGGCAAACATGGTACAATTCTCCTGAGATTAGTTGTCTGTTGGGCGAAACTTGGAACCATTATTGTGATAAGCCATTGTGAGAGAATTAAAATGGCAAACCATGGTACAATTCTCCTGACATGAGATCTCAGTTGGGGGAAACCTGGAACCAGCATTGCCATAAGCCAAAAGACATTGTGAGAGAATTTAGGAGGCAAACATGGTACAATTCTCCTGACATGAGATGTCAGTTTGGGGAAACTTGAAACCAGCATTGCCATAAGCCAAAAGACATTGTGAGAGAGATAATTAGATAGTGGTTGTGCATTTCTCCTGATATGAGATATCAGTTAGGGGAAATCTGAAACACGGCTTGCTAAGAGAGATTGAAAGAAGGTTGACAGACACAGCTTGTACAACCCCTCATATATGAGATGTCTGCATGGGGGAAGTTGGTGCAAGTAGCCACAGAAGTGTGAACAAGGTGTGATATTGAAGAGATGTGCAGTAAGAACAGGGCATTTACTGATAAGTGCTTTCACATGTGACATATGTGCATACAAGTCCACACCAGGACTAATATCAACATGCTTGGACTTAACACATGCAGATAACATTAATGTATCATACAGTTTATCTAATGGTAGCTTGTAGCTAGTCGGTATTGAATATGCAGACGTTCACCCAACCTACAATAAGCACAAAACTAACATTTTGAATAGCAAGGAAATAATAAATAAACAAAAGAGCAAATCAGTGGAAAGAATTCAGAGTAGAGAAAGCAAAATGAAGCAGGGTTGCCTTCTACCACAGGCACTTTTTGATAATGCAATTGAGCTGCTATCATGTGTAATCAGAGCGAGTGATGAGGTGTGAGGTGTGCAGATCGGCAGTTGAGCATGCAAAGTCCTGCTATTCACAAATGATCAGTGCCAGTAGTAATGGGAATCATTGAAGAACTCAAAGGATTTTCTGAGTAGAAAATAAATGATTTATAAGTAAAATAAAATGTCACTCTGAAGAAGAGAAAATTAGCCGCCTCTCAATGACTGTGGAATTGAACAGGAAAAGGAGTGGATAAGGGATCTGTACATATGGTTCCCACACAGCACAATGGGGTGTATTATTTATGTTTGTATTTTAATGATATTTATATAGCGTTTTTTCCAAAGCGCTGGACATGGTTTGCAGAAGACGGTATAAAATAAGAAATTGGTGGAGTACAAATGTAACTGACAAGAATGATAAATTTAGGTAGCCGTGAGAGAGGAATGAAAATGAGCTGATAACCTTGTACGAACGATGTGAAAGGAAGGGAAGAACATATATTAGGTGGAAGTGAGTTCCATGATTTAGGGGCATGAAGAAAAAAATAAAGACAATAGAGGGAGCACAAGGAAGGTTTAGGGATAGAGAGAATATGCAAATGTTGTGAATGGAGAGATCAAAAAAGGCAATAGGGAGGGACAAGAGAGAAACATTAAGGGGTACTTGACAATGATAACATTTGAAAACAATACTAAGAAAATGACATAGAAGACAAGAATCGAAAGAGAGAAGAGAAATAGAGGAAAGAGATGAAGAAACAGAGGATTGGAGTGGTGGGTAAAGAGAAGAGAAGCTGAATGACAAAGTTTAGAGTCATCAATGACATTTGTGATGTCATCTTTGATGTCGTGGGTGTTAGTCTTAGCAGCGCACGGTGGTGGCGCGAGTTATGGTTTGCTTAGCTTACCATAACTGGTGAATTTCAAGGGTTTTTCGGTTTTACTTGGAACCATAACGTCCCTTTAACAAAGTTTTTTCACTGAATTCCATAGGTTTTTAGTAGCGCAACTTAACCATAACGTCCCTTTAACAAAGTTTTTTCACTGAATTTCATAGGTTTTTAGTAGCGCAACCTAACCATAACGTCCCTTTAACAATGTTTTTTCACTGAATTTCATAGGTTTTTAGTAGCGCAACTTAACGATAACGTCCCTTTAACAAAGTTTTTTTCACTGAATTTCATAGGTTTTTAGTAGTGCAACTTAAAAATAATGACTTTGACTTTATATACATATCATATGGAACTGACTGAATCTCTTCTACTGTACTTGATGTCCGCAAACTCATTTAATGTTCGCGGACATGTTCGAAGAACAGTACCACTACCTAAAAACTCTGGGGGCGTATGTTTGATTGTTATATCATAACATAGGAACATTTAACAAATTCAAAAAGAAGCACACAAACACATTATATGTACTAATACATAAGAAATGTAACCCATATATACAACACACTAACCATTCATTTAAATGCACTATGTTCTAAAATGGAATATACCACAAGAAAATAAATTGGCTTCCAACATAATTACCTCACAAACACGACAGAACTGAGAACAGGAGCAGACCCACTGAGTACATAGGACATATCTTACCTGAAATAGTAAGTGTACTTAATTTTATTCATATATTTATAAACTTTCTGTATTAGATAAAAAAAATATTATCTTTTTTTTCTCTCACAGAAATGTCTAGAACTGTGGAATGGCGAGAGGAGCATTTCCCACACGAAGAAATGTCACAAGATAGTGAAACTAATCGTAAACACTTTATAATATAAACCATTTAATTATTATTATTTTGTATACATTTAACATATGTATATATATATATATATATTTTTTTTTTTGTACAGAGCATACCAAAATAGAAAATACTTCAGAAAAACCTGTTATGGATAACACTTTTCACAGTATAGAAGAAAAAATGGATTTATTGTTGACTAATTTTAATAATTTGAAAACTTTTGTGGAAGATCATTTTAAACCAAAAACCTCGTACCATTGCCCCACATGTACTTGTCCCTCCTCACCATATCCCAGTCAATTATCCCCAAACCCTCTCCATAACCCAAAACGTTTTGATGAGACTTCCATCCCTTCTTCACCTAACAACAATCATGTTGAAACCCCTAATTCTCCTGTTTTTGTTTCTGTTTCTGCCTCACCTTCTCTGTCATTATTATATATGTTAAATAAAGTTTAATTTTTATATTGTGTTGTAAATAGTTTCGTTTTTCTTTTTTAAACAATGTAGGTGTCCGCGG
Organism: Ambystoma mexicanum; assembly: GCF_040938575.1. Classification (NCBI taxonomy): domain Eukaryota; kingdom Metazoa; phylum Chordata; class Amphibia; order Caudata; family Ambystomatidae; genus Ambystoma; species Ambystoma mexicanum. Next base: position 875,079,394 of record NC_090935.1, on the reverse strand, counting down.
ACAGTGCAGGTGTTCTGAAATGTTCGTAAATAAACGAAAATGGAGGTGTCCTGAAGAACAGTATACCTGTTCGTACTGTTCGCTAGCAAGATGAAACTATTCTAAGAACACACGCGGTGTCCTGAAATGTTCATATAAAAAAAATAATTGAAGTGTCCTAAAGAACACTATCAGGGAAATTCATGGCAATTCGCACAAAAGTGTCGCACGCGGCTGGCGCACAGCGTGCCTGTGCGAATGTCTGCGCCATCCGCGTGCGATAAAATCAATTTCCGCGCACAGCGATTTCATGGATTCTCGCCTCCAAAAGCAGACGTGGCGCAGAGTGGCGCAGCGACCCTGCAGCAGCGCCAGTTACGCCCCCAAGAACGCCCTCGCACAAGGAAAAGCTATCAAGATCGCAAAACCATCGCAAAGGGCTGCGCCAACCCTGTACCAGTTTACCGGACTGGCAAACAGCAAACGCAAAGCGGGGAACACGTATTACGGGTTTCGGGAACACGCGTGCGTGAGAAGTTTCACACGCGATCTGGCCTGGGGGAGCGTGTGCATGTATTTCAGGGGTGTGCGAGAAGTCTCACATGCGATCGGGCCTGGGGGAGCATGTGCGTGTATTTCAGGGGTGCGCGAGAAGTTTTACACGGGAATGGCCTGGGTGCGTGTATTTCGGGGGTGCGCGAGAAGTTCCACATGCGAATGGCCTGGGCGCATGTATTTCAGGGGTGCGGGAGAAGTTCTACACGCGATCGTGCTGGGTGCGTGTATTTCGGGGGTGCGCGTGAAGTTCCACATGCGATCTGGCCTGGGGGGACGTGTGCGTGTATTTCAGGGGTGCGCGAGAAGTTTTACACGCGAATGGCCTGGGTGCGTGTATTTCAGGGGTGCGCGAGAAGTTCCACACGCGATTGGCCTGGGCGCATGTATTCCAGGGGTGCGCGAGAAGTTCTACACACGATCGTGCTGGGTGCGTGTATTTCAGGGGTGCGCGAGAAGTTCCACACGCGATCGTGCTGGGCACGTGTATTTCGGAGGTGCGCGTGAAGTTCCACACGCGATCTGGCCTGGGGGAGCGTGTGCGTGTATTTCAGGGGTGCGTGAGAAGTCTCACACGCGATCGGGCCTGGGGCAGCGTGTGCGTGTATTTCAGGGGTGCGCGGGAAGTTTCACACGTGATTCGGCTGGGTACGTGTATTTCAGGGGTGCGCGGGAAGTTTTACACGCGAATGGCCTCGGTGCGTGTATTTCAGGGGTGCGCGAGAAGTTCCACACGCGATTGGCCTGGGCGCGTGTATTCCAGGGGTGCGTGAGAAGTTCTACACGCGATCGTGCTGGGCGCGTGTATTTCAGGGGTGCGCGAGAAGTTCTACACGCGATCGTGCTGGGCGCATGTATTTCGGGGGTGCGCGTGAAGTTCCACATGCGATCTGGCCTGGGGGGACGTGTGCGTGTATTTCAGGGGTGCGCGAGAAGTTTTACACGCGAATGCCCTGGGTGCGTGTATTTCAGGGGTGCGCGAGAAGTTCCACACGCGACTGGCCTGGGCGCGTGTATTCCAGGGGTGCGCTTGAAGTTCCACACGCGATCTGGCCTGGGGGAGCATGTGCGTGTATTTCAGGGGTGCACGAGAAGTCTCACACGCGATCGGGCCTGGGGGAGCGTGTGCGTGTATTTCAGAGGTGCGCGAGAAGTTCCACACGCGATCGTGCTGGGCACGTGTATTTTGGGGGTGCGCGTGAAGTTCCACACGCGATCTGGCCTGGGGGAGCGTGTGCGTGTATTTCAGGGGTGCGCGAGAAGTCTCACACGCGATCGGGCCTGGGGGAGCGTGTGCGTGTATTTCAGAGGTTCGCGAGAAGTTTCACACGCGAACGGGCTGGGTGCGTGTATTTCAGGGGTGCGCGAGAAGTTCCACACGCGATCGTGCTGGGCGCGTGTATTTCTGAGGTGCGCGTGAAGTTCCACACGCGATCTGGCCTGGGGGAGCGTGTGCGTGTATTTCAGGGGTGCGCGAGAAGTCTCACACGCGATCGGGCCTGGGGGAGCGTGTGCGTGTATTTCAGGGGTGCGCGGGAAGTTTCACACGCGATTGGGCTGCGTGCGGGTATTTCAGGGGTGCGCGAGAAGTTTCACATGCGATTGGGCTGGGTACGTGTATTTCAGGGGTGCGCGGGAAGTTTTACACGCAAATGGCCTGGGTGTGTGTATTTCAGGAGTGCGCGAGAAGTTCCACACGCGATTGGCCTGGGCGCGTGTATTCCAGGGGTGCGCGAGAAGTTCTACACGCAATCGTGCTGGGCGCGTGTATTTCGGGGGTGCGCGTGAAGTTCCACACGCGATCTGGCCTGGGGGAGCGTGTGCGTGTATTTCAGGGGTGCGCGAGAAGTCTCACAGGCGATTGGGCTGGGTACGTGTATTTCAGGGGTGCGCGGGAAGTTTTACACACGATTGGGCAGGGTGCGGGTATTTCAGGGGTGCGCGGGGAAGTCTCACACGCAATTGGGCTGCGTGCGGGTATTTCAGGGGTGCGCGAGAAGTTTCACACGTGATATCAGCAGGGTACGTGTATTCCAGGGGTGCGCTGGAAGTTCCACACGCGAATGTCCTGGCTACGTGTATCTTGGGGTGCGCGGGAAGTTTCACACGCGACATCAGCAGGGTACGTGTATTTCAGGGGTTCCGTGGAGTACTATATGTGAATTGGCCGTGTGGGTCCTCCCAAGTGTTCGCTCCACAACCTCCACGGCCCCTGCAGGCAGCCCACACCACAGGGACTAGCCTGCACCCCCACTCGTCCCCCTGGACCCCCACCCCTCAGCACTGTGGGGCACCTGCCAGCAGGCCCCCACTCATGTCCAACTCATGTTCCCCTGCACCCCCACCCCCAGCACTGTGGGGCACCCTCCACCAGGCCCCAACTCATGTTCCCCTGCACCCCCACCCCCAAGCACTGTGGGGCACCCTCCACCAGGCACCAACTCAGGTTCTCCTGCACCCCCACCCGCCAGCACTGTGGGGCACCCTCCACCAGGCCCCAACTCAAGTTCCCCTGCACCCCCACCCCCCAGCACTGTGGTGCACCCTCCACCAGGCCCCAACTCATGTTCCCCTGCACCCCCACCCCCCAGCACTGTGGGGCACCTGCCAGCAGGCCCCCACTCATGTCCAACTCATGTCTCCCATCACCCCCACCCCCCAGCACTGTGGTGCACCCTCCACCAGGCCCCAACTCATGTTCCCCAGCCAACATCTCATCACAATCTAGATCCCTGGTCCCTATGGTCAGCCTCCAAATGCAAAACACCCACCCGAGTATTGCATCCACCCACTTAGAACTGGCAATAACATGATAGAACACCAATTGCAAGTTTGGAAACAAGCACATGTCCCTCACATACACCCAATGGGTGTCAGTGAATCTCAAAACCCATATCATGATAAGCATGAAACCAATGAGATGATACTACACATTGAGGTTTGATCAAGAAATATGTATTAAAGGAAACATAAATTGAATCAAAAATAAACAAACAGAAATGGGAATGTAAAAAAAATAAAAAGAAGCAAAAATGCAAAACCAAAAATCATAATCCAAAGGAATGGTGTCCAAAGTCACAGTCCACAAAAGAAAATCCTATGGAAAATAATAATCGAAAGCCATTGCTCCTTGGGTAAATTGTAAAATAAAAAGAAAATCCAACAGTGAACTATGTACAGATGAACAAGCCAGGGTCCATGATCCCAACAAAAGAAATGAAACCTATCTAACAACACTACCTAATAAAAAAAACTATATACAAAAATGTGGCCCATTGTCCAAAAGGTCCAAAAAAAATGCAAAAACAAAGGAAACCTAACACTAACTACAGAACTATGTACAAGGGCAGCGGGCTAGTCCGACGGCTCACTTTTGGATGTTCCGGGCCAGGGCATCATCCAACTCCTGCTCAATGTCCCGGAGGCGGTCCTCCTCCATGGCCCCGAGGGTCCGCAGGGCCGTCGACGTGTCCACCTCCAACCCCCTGTGGATTGCCTCGAGGCACTCGGCCCGCCTCAGAGCCCTCCGCATGGAGTTCTCCGCCCTGACCATCGTGAGCCGTGCCTCTTCCGCCCGCTGCGGCTCCGCATCCATGGTGTGGCCCAACCGCTGCCACACGGAAGACACTTTCTGTCCTGGGTCCTCCTGCCCTCCGGCCGATGCCTGCCCCTCCGATGTCGAAGGTCCCGAGCCTTCATGGCTCCCACCACGTTGCTGCTGCTGCTGTGCCTCTGCCCGTGCACTGCCTCCTGTTGCCTGCACATCCTCCGCTGGCTGGGGTGCAGTCGTTGTGTGGCCACCCCTGCTGGACGTCCGACTCCCGACTGTGGCAGGGATGCCTCCTGCACCAGCCTGGCCGCACCGTCAGAGGCAGCTCCACAGGGCACCCAGGTGACTGATGGGTGGGAAGATGGCACGGAGGACGACTGGCGCATAGGGGGTTCAGTGGAGGAGGGGGTCGCAGCAAGCCCCATCAAACGGAGGAATCCGGCCTGGGTGACCTGTCCCAGTAGGCCGACGCGGTCAAAGAGCCATTCGAGATGACGTGCAGTCTCCTCACGAAAAGACTGCAGGTCACCTCGCATGGCCCGTTGACGCAACGCCACACCAGTCAGGACTGGCTCAACCCGGACCCGGATAGCCACGTCCGCAGGCAGAGGAAGGCCAGTTGTCGTGAGCTCATCACCTGCCTGAAAACGGGTCTGGACGTAGGCATCCCTGCTGGTGCAAGATGATGCAGGGACAGGATCAGGGACAGGATTGCACACAGGCACCTCTGCGGCGGCCTGTGCTGCCTCCTGTCCCTGGTCCTGTACTGCACCACTAGCACCAGTGGAATCCCCACCTCCAGACCCCGTCTCTGTTGCTTGCACGGCCTCCTCCTCCACCAAACCCCCACCAACCTGGATGACTCCGTGCCATCTTCCTCCGTTGGGCCCTGTGGGGTCCCAGCTGCCCCTTCTGCTGCCGAGGAGTCCAACTCCAACCTCCGCCTCTTGGACCTCCCCCCGGCAGCTGCGGCCTGGGACGCGGCACCGGACTCCTCACTCCCCGATGAGATCACAACCTGGGAGGGGAGCCGGCCCTTGCGTCTCCGGCTGGCGGTGGGATCCTCGCCGCTGTGCTCCACAGCACCTTCTCGGCCCTCTTCATCAGTTGACGCTGCAGACAGGGAGAAATAAAACACAGGCATCAGGGCACTGCACAATGGACACATACACACATGACAGTTGTACATGAGTGGCATTGGCAAACCTCAGACATGCCATCACAATCCCCAACACACATGTCATTTCAACTCGCACACATGAGCCATACCACAGCCATATCGCAACTGCCAGCACCATCCATACACATACAACAGCATGAGCAGGCAAAGCTGAGCCAGACATCACATGCAACACAGGAAGTGCACTACACATGTACACACACCACCACACTTGCATGCATGTGTACACCTCTGACAACTGTCGCAGTGTTCAGATGGGCATCCATGTCACATCTGCCAATCAGGCTTCCACATCCCGCTGTCACATGCATCCATGTTGCATCACTGTTGCACCCTTGTCAAATACACACAAATGCACATGTACACAGTGCTGATACATGCAGCTGAAAACAACATACATGCGTGATATCACGAACATGTCTACTTACATACACATTCATCCAAACATGTGTGCCCACACAACTGCATTTGGCATGCAAGCCTACACACACAAGCACCATCCATGTCTCACACATTACAGCCCTCGCATGTGTTAGCCTCACGGCCCTGTACACCCCCACCCATACTCGACCCCATACAAACAGATGTGCAACCTGCACACTACTGAAACATCACCACACGCACAGCTCACAATCAGGATGCATGTACACTTACCGCTCGACTCCAGACGGGTCTGCCTCTCAAGGACCTGGACGTGGAGCGCTGGGGATATGCGTTCCAGGACCCTCATCTGATCTTCCGACAAGTGGCCCCGGTGCCCCTTAGCTTCCGCTGCCTTCAAGAGGCGCCGGGCCTTGTTCAGGGTCCTGGACCTGAAGTCCTCCCAGCGCTTCTTGACATGTTGGAAGTCGCGGACTGCCACCCCCTCCGCGTTGATGGCAGTCACGATGTCCGTCCAGATCCGAGTCCGTCCTTCCTTGTCGGCGCGGGAACTTCCGAAGAGGGCATCATACTGCCCCAGGACTTGCTCCACCAGGACACCAACTTCCCTGGCAGTGAAGCTGGTGCCCCTCTGCCTCTCTGGCCGGGGGTTGTCAGTGGTGCCAGATGTTGCAGTGCCCGACATGACAACCCCAGAGGCAGGAGTGGGTGGACAACTGGGTCCTGGGGCTGGGCTGTGAAGCGATGGAATCCCAGTCGGGAGTCTTCGGTTCCAGCAGGGGGGGTCACAGCAACAGCACCCCTGGCTGATGTGCAGGCAGCAAATGGCAGGGCACGTGGGCAGCAGGCAGTCAGGCAGCAGCAGATGGCAGGTGGGAGCGTGCTCAGGGGTCTGGGGGGCAGTAATTCGGCCTTCTGGGCAGGAGCGTGGTCTTCCGTGTGCTTACGCGTGGCCAGCTTGATACGGAGTGATTTGGCACATGAAAATTCTGCACGTCAGCGTGTAATTCGAGGAAAGGCCCTTAGCGCGTAAGCGCGTCTGTACGCATACGCGATTTCATTGGACCAAAGGCTCTTAGCGCGTAAGCGCATCTGTGACGTATCGCGCACGGACGTTTCCCTGGCAGGGCTTAGAGATCCCACGTTGATTTCCATTGCTCTGTATGTGCTTTCCGAGGGGTGCGGTGCGTGTGTTTTCCAGGCGTTGGGGTTCACACGCTATTACTTCACAGCGGGTGGGTGTTGGCTACGCGCGTGTGAAACTTCCTGCGCACCCCCGAAATACACGCACACGCACCCCCAGGCCTGATTGCGTGTGAAACCACCTGCGAGCCCCTGAAATACACGTACCCCGCTCCCCCAGGCCCGATCGCGTGTAAAACCACCCGTGAGCCCCTGAAATACACGTACCCCGCTCCCCCAGGCCCGATCGCGTGTGAAACTTCTCGCGCACCCCTGAAATACACGCGCATAGGCCAATCGCGTGTGAAACTTCTTGCGCACCTCTGAAATACACGCGCCCAGGCCTATCGCGTGTGAAACTTCTTGCGCACCTCTGAAATACACGTACACGCTCCCCCAGGCCCGATCGCGTGTGGAACTTCTCACGCACCCCTGAAATACACGCGCACAGGCCAATCGCGTGTAAAACTTCTCGCGCACCTCTGAAATACACGCGCCCAGGCCTATCGCGTGAGAAACTTCTCACGCACCTCTGAAATACACGCACACGCTCCCCCAGGCCCGATCGTGTGTGGAACTTCTCGCGCACCCCTGAAATACACACGCACAGGCCAATCGCGTGTGAAACTTCTCGCGTACCACTGAAATACACGCGCCTAGGCCAATCGCGTGTGGAACTTCTCGCGCACCTCTGAAATACACGCACACGCTCCCCCAGGCCCGATCGCGTGTGGAACTTCTGCCACACCCCTGAAATACACGCACACAGGCCAATCGCGTGTGAAACTTCTCGCGCACCTCTGAAATACACGCGCCCAGGCCTATCGCGTGTGAAACTTCTCGCGCACCTCTGAAATACACGCACACGCTCCCCCAGGCCCGATCGCGTGTGGAACTTCTCGCGCACCCCTGAAATACATGCACACAGGCCAATCGCGTGTGAAACTTCTCGCGCACCTCTGCAAATACACGCGCCCAGGCCTATTGCGTGTGAAACTTCTCGTGCACCTCTGAAATACACGCACACGCTCCCCCAGGCCCGATCGCGTGTGGATCGTCTCGCGCACCCCTGAAATACACGCGCACAGGCCAATCGCGTGTGAAACTTCTCGCGCACCTCTGAAATACACGCGCCCAGGCCTATTGCTTGTGAAACCTTCTCGCGCACCTCTGAAATACACGCACACACTCCCCCAGGCCCGATCGCATGTGGAACTTCTCACGCACCCCTGAAATACACGCGCACAGGCCAATCGCGTGTAGAACTTCGTGTGCACCCCCGAAATACACGCACACACTCCCCCAGGCCCGATCGCGTGTGGAACTTCTTGCGCACCTCTGAAATACACGCACACGCTCCCCCAGGCCCGATCGCGTGTGGAACTTCTCGCGTGTGTAGAACTTTGGCGCAGGGACGCTACCGCCTGCTTTCGTGTGGCGGACATGTATGGGCCTGTGCGCGTCTTTGGCCGTGCGCTGTTTTTCCCTATTCCATTCCATGAATACGTGTTGTAGGCGAGCGTGTGGGCGTTCCGCACACTTGCCTCCTGTACTTTCCCCGTGACGCCCACATTTTCAAGAGTTGTTTCCCATTCTGCGTGTAACGCCCCGTGTTACGCCTACTTTTGTTATGTGCGCCGCGCCGCGCTATGTGCGAATTCGCTGTGGCCTTATCGCACGGCATTCGATGACCTGTGCGCCAGCGTGCGCTGCGCACTTTTTCAGCGCACATCCAATATTTTTCTCGCGCACGGACTTCCATGAATCGTTGTGCGCTGGTTTCCCTGCGATTTTCGCACTTGGACTGCGATTTTTGCTGTTCCACTGCGAATCGCACGTTTTCGCACGCCTGCGCCGAAATTTTCGGCGCACATTAATTCCATGAATCGGCCTGCAAATCTGTCCGTAGTGTTCGCTATCAAGTTTAAACTCTTCAAAGAACACACGCGGTGTCCTGAATTGTTCGTAATTAAACGAAAATGGAGGTGTCTTAAAGAACACTATACCTGTCCGTACTGTTCGCTAGCAAGTTGAAAATGTTCTAAGAACACAATTGGTGTCCTGAAATGTTCGTACATAAACGAAATTGAACGTGTCCTGAAGAACACTATATCTGTCCTTACTGTTCGCTCGCAAGTTTAAACTGTTCTAAGAACACACGCAGTGTCCTGAAATGTTCGTTTCACGTGCGATGCAATTTTAATTAGTTCAGGACCCGAACAGCGTCCGTAGAACATCAACGCGCATGCGCTAGCCAATCTCCGTGCATTTGGTGTCCTGCGGACATGCGCTTCCTTCGTGGACTTGTTCGCGATCGGATCATATGACCGCGCCCACGCTGATCGCGTGTTCTGAATGCGGACACTGTTTGGGTCCCCGAACAAATTAAAAGTACATTTTCAATTAATCCATAATATTTTTCAATAAAATCTCACCATGGCACAAGTCCCACATAGTAATCCTGAGTTTCTACATACCTTTTGAAACTTTTCGAACTTTTTTTTGTGTTCGATCTGTCCGCGGACAGCGCGGATGTCCGCGGACTGCGCACTAGCACCCCTATAAAAGACCACGCCCTAGAGCTTATTCTCATTGTGTTTCTGGCTATTCTTCGAAACACAGCGATTTTTGATGCCAACTGCAGATTTCCATCGCATCTTTGATGGCATCCCTGGCTGCTGAACTGCCACCTGGTGCTGCACCTGCTTCAGCACCACCCCCACCCCCTCCACCACCACCACCTCCCCAAGGGCCTGAAGAGGGGAACAGGAGTGAGGATGTGGAGGAGGAAGAAGAGGATGATGAGAATGAGGTAGAGGAAAACCCTACTACCCGCACTAGGCGTGAGTCTTGGGTGTGGCGGTTATTTACCATTCATGGGAATGTTCCTAAGGTTCGTGCGAACCGCGTTACCTGCAATGAGTGCAAAATGATACTCAGTCGTGGGAAGCACGGTAAGTACAGCTTTGGGACCACTACTATGAAGCGACACCTGAGGTCATTTCACTCTGGGGCTATTCGCAGGGTTGTACCTTGCGAAGAACGTAGCAGGTTGATTTCCTCTACTTCACCCTCTGTTTCTGATCCTGTCACCACAAGGACCACCTCTGTGGGACAGAGTCTTCCTCAAGCTGCCTCACAGGCCATACAGAATGCTGATGACCCTTACCTTTCGAGGGTCATAGTTGTATGTATGTACTGTGACACAGTACTCTGCAGGGGGGAGCGACTTCGTAGTGCTTTTGAGACTATCGTCTCAGAGCACGAGAAGATCTGCTCACTACCCAAATAAAACCCACTCTACATCTTCCTCTCTCAGCTCGCCCTTTCTTATCCCTGTGGTTGGTGTCCCCCCCTTTACCTTCCCTTCCCCTCCTCTCCTAGTGTGTCGTGTATAAAAAACCAAAAAAAATACAAAATATCAAAAATCAAAAACAAAATAAGGCTCTTTTCAGAGCCGCCTTTCACAGTTAAAAAATAGAAGTGAAAATAAATGAAGCAGGGCCCTTTGTATTTTTTAGAAGTCTGCGGACAGTTTGCGAACATTTAAAAAATTGGGTTGCTACCCCATCACAAACATTGCAATTTTCTCTGGGAGGAAGTGGTGGCTCTGAAAAGAGCCTTTGGGAGGTGTTTGTAAGTCAAAAATTATAAATGCTTAACACCTACTTCAAAATGGATGTTGTAATTCCAAAAAAGGTCGCAATGCATTTTGTACATTTCTCAGAAAAATCTGATTGCCACCATAAGTAAGATGGACTCCATCTTTGCGAAAAATGTTTGTACTACGAAACAGAATATTTTCATTGTGAAAAGAAGACATGCCAAAATCTTTTAGAAAGGCACAAACAGCTTTATTAACATTGCGCCTTGCTTTTTCCATTTGTGGACCAAATGAAGAAGAACAAAGCCACATTTGTCTCTGCGCAATCGGTGAAAATATCACTTGAGAATTAGGAAACATGTCCATAACCTTCCCAAGTCCTTCTTTCATAGCAAATTGCAAAAAAAATCCAGTCACATGTCCTAAACTGTTCCCTCCACAATTAATTACAATTATGTCTGGATGTTGCTCTGTCTCCAAAGTAGCACAGAGAGGTAGCAAGTCCAACCACTTCATTCCATGTACTCCATGCCAGTGTACTTCCACATGTGGGAATCCAAGATCTACAGCTACTCCACAGCTTTCTGCATGCACCTTCAACCAATATATCCATGAATCTCCCAAAATCCATACAATCTTTTTCCTAAAATACACAGACATAGCTATCTGTTGTTCTCTCAGCAAAAACAGTATGAGAAACTCTCCTCTGGCACAACACACCCACTAAACTTTCCTGACCACTCCCTTTTAGTACTCATTCTCATTTGCATGGCTTCTGAACCCAAAAATCCCCCGATGTAACTCCCGATGTCCGCGAACTACCGCCATGTCCGCGGACATATCGTAACATGAACAGCCCTTCTACCATTTCCACTTCACACTCTCTGCCATTCCCTCATTGGATGTAGCTAAGAAATCACATGACCATGCACCAATCACATTCAAAACCTCTACATCTAACTGCATCATCATAGATCAGCACTGCAAATGTACTGTGAATCTCTCTGAGTACAAGTGTCATATCATTGGCAAGCACCATCTACCAGAAATACTGTATAAGTCTCCAAGATTTCTACTTGCAGCTCCATGCATATCCATATGCATGAACACAAACTTCAGGTATGCATATTTTCTGTACAGTAGATGAACACATTTTCAAACAGACTTTTAGCTTGTGTAATCTGTAAAATGAATTTACTGTATTTTTTTCAATTTCCTAAAATCAACTATCACTTATAAACCTTTATACTATTTACTTTCTTTATACACACACACTCAAATCATGTTAAACTAACATTTTCTAAATGAAATATATAGACTACATATATTCAAACAAAATTGCATGCAAGCACAATCTATGTTTAAATCTTTTAAAAAATACTTATACAATTTCATATTTTTTTGTTTTTATTTATTTATTTACTTAATTACTTTAATTTAGACATGACTTTGAGGTGCTATTACCTAGAACAGCTTAGGTACAGAAATAGTGGTATTCACTGGTATATTATAAATTTCACAAGACATAGTAAAGATATTTTTTTTGCTATAGTTAGTCATTCAATACAATTTGTTCATTAAGAACATATCATATGTACTGAACTGATACAATGTATCTTATGTAAATAAATTAGTTTAATGGTTTTAAAGAAGGCACTGAGGATTTCAATTAAAAAAATCAATATCTAAATTAAAAACAGCGCTATATACAAACAAAGTTACTAATTTGAAGCTTTTACAATTGCAGTGAAGACCAGTCTCCTGAAAAGAAGCAGCCAAATTCGAAGAACAAAGAAGAACTAAGAAGTTACCTGTTAATTTAAGAAAAAAAGTAAGTAGAATATCACCATAATATTTGTATTATTACTCAAAAAACTATAACGTTAATACAAGCTATTTCTGTGCCTAAAAATAGAGATTGTGTACCATTTTGTCCAAAAATCTCCATGTCTTAAACAGCGATTTACAGCCAGAATGGCCCACAAATTCCCATTTTTGGACACACAAATTACCCAACTGAACCGCTACAATTTTCATATTATAGAGCACACAACTGTTTTAATTGTATACATTAGATTTACTATTTGTACTTTTCCACACCACTAGCTTACTTTTTTTTGTCATCTGAACCCCAGTTTAGTAACACATAAATTCAAGAATACCTATCCCTACTAGTTGTAGTTCCCAATGCACAATCACACACCATTACATACATCTTTATCATCTTACTCAAACACTCATGCACACAGCACACATACATTCCAGAACACCCCAACCCATATCTTCTTTATTTTTTTCAACAGACCCTAAAGAATGCCTGCCAAAAGTCAAGTCCGTAGAAAGCAACGCAAAAGTAGAAAAAATAAAATAAAAGTGTCCAACATAAGCATCTATCTCTAGCAGAATTTGTAAAACAAGTTGAAACAAAACAGCTAATACAGTCATTTAGTGAAACACAAGAAGTTTCAAGCACAAAAACTTTGCCTCCTCTATCAAAATGTAAAACAAACCAAAAATCAATTAACAGAAAATCAGCTATCACTACAGATAAAATCTACTTCTTCAAATTTTAATATAGTGCAAAGTAAGCATACCAAGAAAAATATTTTAGCCAAAATGTACCGTCACAAAGTCCTTCAAAATCTTATAAAAACAGGAGAGAAATCAGGTCCAATGCTTAAAACCTATCGTAAGAAATTAATCTTAGAAGCGTTGATGGACAGTGCAATTCTTCTCAAAAGAAAGTTATTTATTTTACTGTTAAACAAAATGAAACCACTAACAAAACTAATAACTAAATTACAAAAAAGACTTCTCAATAAGCGAAATGTCAACAGAAAGAAATTCTTAAGTATCTGCGGAGGTGAATGGAATCACACTACGAGCACAGAATCATATTTTAATGAAGAAGCGTACAAACAAAAGCAAACAAATACAATTGCCATACGTAGCAGTGGTCGAGGTTATGAAAAAGTGAATAATACCATAATGGAACAAGAAGTACTCCTTACAAAAATATGCCCTGAAAACTTAGAATTACCCCTCCATTCAACTGAATCAGAACGTCTAGCGTACAAATGGCCATGCACGTCAATGAGTAACATTCCCAAACAATGTTTCAAATCTTTACGCCAATTCCTCAATAAATATGTAAAAAGCAAAGACAAAATCAAAATTGAATTACTGCAAAATATGGATACCTGTCCAGTGCGCAAGTACACAGGACTACAAGGACATTCATTGGCCTGCATTACAGGACCTACTTGTAAAACCACTTTCCATGATATCAAAAGGATATCAACACATCATTCAACTATAAGAAATCTAGTCTATAAACTGTACTATGCTAAAAGTCCTGCTTTAGCACTAGCAAAGTTAAATAACATCCTTCTACATGGTACAGCAAAAGACCTACTTGAAGAAATTCACTATTTCCAGAAATAATATTTTGGGTGTGAAAGCCATTTACAGAATGAAATAGCTTTAAACCAATTAAGCAACAATTCTACACATGGCAACCTTTTGCTAAACACATACAAAAAAGAAATACTAAAATTTAAAAGTACATCAGCTGAAGTACCAAACCATGTATGTGTATGTTGATGTAGAACTTTTTATAAAAGTAACACAAAAACTGTAGACCTATCATACAAAATAGAAGACAATGAAGATTCTAAATGGTTTGAATTAGCTCTCTACCTTGTAGCAGAAAACAAATACGAAATAACTGACCCCCTAATACTTTGCAGTGACTGCACTACAAAACTTGACAACAACCAAACTCCTTCACGTGCTATCACAAATAATTTGGAATTATACCCGGTACCAAAACCCCTACAACAACTTAATTTATATGAGAGCATCATAATTCAAACAGTACACCCATTTCAAGCAATAATACGCCTTCAACCAAAAACAGCAAAAATACCTCCCTCTGAATTGGTAAAAGGCATTTGTGGAAAAGTAGTTTATTTACCATTATATCTAAAAGAAAATGTGCATACTCTAGGAGTGCAACGTCCGATGCAGCAATCTTTAATTATCTTAGTAAATGGAGTACCTACAAAAGACAAAAAAATATGGCAACAGCTGGTAGATTTATATAAAGTTAGACAAGCCTTCCAATATCTTAAAGAGAATAATGAATATTACAAAGAAATTAATATTGAAGAAAACATGAAAGATACAACTGAAATAATTTAAGAAACACAAGAAGCTGGTCAATTTGAGCTACTAGATCCTGCTACAATATCAAATACTTTAGACCATTATAGAATTCATCCTTTGCACTGTAATGACACCGTAGAAGATATACTGGAAACTTACCAAATGCGTCAAACAAAAGGATCGCCAATCAGCATATGGGAAAAAAGTATAGAAGCACATGCTTTTCCTCTGCTCTTTCCTACTGGCAAAGGAGGAAGGTATGATGATAGACCTATTCAAATATCAGCTTCAGAATACCGCTCATTACGGATGTATTCTGAAGATCCGAGATTTAGACAAAATGTGGAATACATATTCCACGTACTCTTTGAAAGTGAACTAGCAACTTTATGTTACGGAGTTGCACAAATATTAAAATCAGGATCACACTTTCAAAATATGACAGCTACACAATTATTAGAAAAAGTGCAACAAAAGGATGAGGTTTTACAATCAAATATTACAAATCTATTAGCAAATATGCGTGGTACTAAAGAGTACTGGTTTCGACGTCATGGAGATGTACGTTGTATGATCAGAAACCTTGACCCACCCACTTGGTTTGTTACATTAAGTTGTGCAGAATATGCATGGGAAGATTTACATGATTTCCTACGCATATCAAATAAAAACAAAACAAACATAGATTGACTAACACCTGGAGAACTTTGTTCTTTGGATTCTGTTAATGTTTCAAGATATTTTCACCATCGCTTCATTGCTATGCTACATTTTATTTGTAATAAAACTGTTCCTCCCCTTGGAGAAGTGCAACACTTCTTTTGGAGAAAAGAATACCAAGCCAGAGGAGCACCACATATCCACAGGCCTTTATGGATTAAAGATGCTCCTAAATTTGGTCAAGACAGTGATGCCACTGTTTTACAGTTTATTGAAAAATATGTCACTTTTGAAATTCCATCAGAAGCCACAAATAGTGATCTTCATGCACAAATTTTACAATTTCAAAGACACAAATGTGGAAAATATTGTCGTCGCAAATACAAAAACAAAGAGAAATACTACACCAAATGCCGATTTGGTTTCCCTAGACCAGTTACAAATAAAGGTCAAGTGAACAACCTCATGTCTTCAGTTAGACATAGTGTTAAAGGTAAGTCACCTAAAAATACATATTACATAAAAAGAACAGAAGAAGGAAAATATATCAATGATTATAATGCAATCATTGCCCACTTATGGAATGCAAACATAGATGTGCAGTACATTGCAGACAATTCTACTGCAGTTGCTCGATATGTCACAGCATACTTAACTAAAGCAGAAAGGACAGAGCTCCAAGATCTCTGGAATGACCTGTCATCAGATAAAACAGTATCTCAGAAATTATACAGCTTGGGCATAAACATGCTCACCCATAGAGAATGTGGATCATATGAAGCAGCTGATCGTTTAACTGGTACTGCATTGTATGGTAAATCTGAAAATACAGTATGGCTAAGTCTTGGTCCAGCTAAATCTAGAAAAAGAGTTCTAAAATCATATGAAGATATAGAAACAATAGCCAAACATGATCCCCACTGCCAAGACATTTTAAAAAACAATTTATTGGACACATACTACCCAAACAGAAGTAATACTTTGGAACACATGTCTCTATACCACATAGCCCAAAACTACACATACAAAAATAATATGAAACCTGATGAAAAAAAAGGTAAATACAGAGTGACAAACTGTGAAGGCAGCTTAGTTAAACTCACTAACCCAAATTTAATTAATCATATCAAATTGTCATTAAAGACTCCTCAACATAAAGAAGTATATTACATGTCCCTGCTACAACTCTTTAAACCATGGAGAAAAGAAGAACAATTACTAGATAACTATGACTCATATGAGGATGCTTTCAAAGCAAATGAAAGCACTATAACTGATGCAAACTTTACACAGTACAAAACAATGTTGCACAATGAACAGCAACACGAAGAAGAACTCCAAGCCCAACTAGATAAGGACACTCCTGACAGTAGTCAACCTTCTGTAACAGGAAGCCAAGAACCACTGGGAGAACCACTAATAATAAATGAGGCAGAATTAGCTATGATAGAAGTAGAAAACACCATG